>NW_026783467.1:626371-1252742 GCF_949774975.1 Lagenorhynchus albirostris
CCGAAGCCTGACCCTCACCCGTCCCCTAATCCTAACCCGTAGGCTCACACTAACCCGCGCCCTCACACGCACGCTCCCCCTAAAGCGTTGTCGGACCCTCACCTGGACCCTAAACCGTCCCCGTCCCCTAACCCTAACCCTAGACCGAACCCTAACCCTAACCCTTCCCCGAAGCCTGACCCTCACCCGTCCCCTAATCCTAAACCATAGGCTCAAACTAACCCGCGCCCTCACACGCACGCTCCCCATAAATCATTGTCGGACCCTCACCTGGACCCTAAACCGTCCCCGTCCCCTAACCCTAACCCTAGCCCGAACCCTAACCCTAACCCTTCCCCGAAGCCTGACCCTCACCCGTCCCCTAATCCTAACCCGTAGGCTCACACTAACCCGCGCCCTCACACGCACGCTCCCCCTGAAGCGTTGTCGGACCCTCACCTGGACCCTAAACCGTCCCAGTCCCCTAACCCTAGCCCGAACCCTAAACCTAACACTTCCCCGAAGCCTGACCCTCACCCGTCCCCTAATCCTAACCCGTACGCTAACACTAAGGCGCCCCCTCACACGCACGCTCCCCCTAAAGCGTTGTCGGAACCTCACCTGGATCCTAAACTGTCCCCGTCCCCTAACACTAACCCTAGCCCGAACCCTAACCCTAACCCTTCCCCGAAGCCTGACCCTCACCCGTCCCATAATCCTAACCCGTACGCTTACACTAACCCGCGCCCTCACACGCACGCTCCCCCTAAAGCGTTGTCGGACCCTCACCTGGACCCTAAACCGTCCCCGTCCCCTAACACTAACCCTAGCCCGAACCCTAACCCTAACCCTTCCCCGAAGCCTGACCCTCACCCGTCCCCTAATCCTAACCCGTACGCTCACACTAACCCGCGCCCTCACACGCACGCTCCCCCTAAAGCGTTGTCGGACCGGCACCTGGATCCTAAACCGTCCCCGTCCCCGTCCCCTAACCCTAGCCCGAACCCTAACCCTAACCCTAACCCTAACCCTAACCCTAACCCTAACCCCTAAAGCGTTGTCGGGCCCTCACCTGGACCCTAAACCGTCCCGGTCCCCTAACCCTAACCCTAGCCCGAACCCTAACCCTAACCCTTCCCCGAAGCCTGACCCTCACCCGTCCCCTAATCCTAAGCCGTACGCTAACACTAACCCGCGCCCTCACACGCACGCTCCCCCTAAAGCGTTGTCGGACCCTCACCTGGACCCTAAACCGTCCCCGTCCCCTAACCCTAACCCTACCTCGAACCCTAACCCTAACCCTTCCCCGAAGCCTGACCCTCACCCGTCCCCTAATCCTAACCCGTAGGCTCAGACTAACCCGCGCCCTCACACGCACGCTCCCCCTAAAGCGTTGTCGGACCCTCACCTGGACCCTAAACCGTCCCCGTCCCCTAACCCTAATCCTAGCCCGAACCCTAACCCTAACACTTCCCTGAAGCCTGACCCTCACCCGTCCCCTAATCCTAACCCGTACGCTCACACTAACCCGCGCCCTCACACGCACGCTCCCCCTAAAGCGTTGTCGGACCGTCACCTGGATCCTAAACCGTCCCCGTCCCCTAACCTTAACCCTATCCCGAACCCTAACCCTAACCCTTCCCCGAAGCCTGACCCGCACCCGTCCCCTAATCCTAACCCGTAGGCTCACACTAACCCGCGCCCTCACACGCACGCTCCCCCTAAAGCGTTGTCGGACCCTCACCTGGACCCTAAACCGTCCCTGTCCCCTAACACTAACCCTAGCCGGACCCTAACCCTAACCCTTCCCCGAAGCCTGACCCTGACCCGTCCCCTAATCCTAAGCCGTACGCTAACACTAACCCGTGCCCTCACACGCACGCTCCCCCTAAAGCATTGTCGGACCCTCACCTGGACCCTAAACCGTCCCCGTCCCCTAACCCTAACCCTAGCCCGAACCCTAACCCTAACCCTTCCCCGAAGCCTGACCCTCACCCGTCCCCTAACCCTAACACGTAGGCTCACACTAACCCGCGCCCTCACACGCACGCTCCCCCTAAAACGTTGTCGGACCCTCACCTGGACCCTAAACCGTCCCCGTCCCCTAACCCTAACCCTAGCCCGAACCCTAACCCTATCCCTTCCCCGAACCCTGACCATCACCCGTCCCCTAATCCTAACCCGTACGCTCACACTAACCCGCGCCCTCACACGCACGATCCCTCTAAAGCGTTGTCGGACCCTCACCTGGACCCTAAACCGTCCCCGTCCCCTAACCCTAACCCTAGCCCGAAACCTAACCCTAACCCTTCCCCGAAGCCTGACCCTCACCCGTCCCCTAATCCTAAATCGTACGCTCACACTAACCCGTGCCCTCACACGCACGCTCCCCCTAAAGCGTTGTCGGACCCTCACCTGGACCCTAAACCGTCCCCGTCCCCTAACCCTAACCCTAGCCCGAAACCTAACCCTAACACTTCCCCGAAGCCTGACCCTCACCCGTCCCCTAATCCTAACCCGTACGCTCACACTAACCCGAGCCCTCACACGCACGCTCCCCCTAAAGCGTTGTCGGACCCTCACCTGGACCCTAAACCGTCCACGTCCACTAACCCTAACCCTAGCCCGAACCCTAACCCTAAAGCTTCCCCGAAGCCTGACCCTCACCCGTCCCTTAATCCTAACCCGTACGCTAAAACTAACCGGCGCCCTCACATGCACGCTCCCCCTAAAGCGTTGTCGGACCCTCACCTGGACCCTAAACCATCCCCGTCCCCTAACCCTAACCCTAGCCCGAACCCTAACCCTAACCCTTCCCCGAAGCCTGACCTTCACCCGTCCCCTAATCCTAACCCGTAGGCTCACACTAACCCGCGCCCTCACACGCACGCTCCCCCTAAAGCGTTTTTGGACCGTCACCTGGACCCTAAACCGTCCCCGTCCCCTAACCCTAACCCTAGCCCTAACCCTAACCCTAACACTTCCCCGAAGCCTGACCCTCACCCGTCCCCTAATCCTAACCCGTAGGCTCACAATAAGCCGCGCCCTCACACGCACGCTCCCCCTAAAGCGTTGTCGGACCGTCACCTGGACCCTAAACCGTCCCCGTCCCCTAACCCTACCCCTAGCCCGAACCCTAACCCTAACCCTTCCCCGAAGCCTGACCCTCACCCGTCCCCTAATCCTAACCCGTAGGCTCACACTAACCCGCGCCCTCACACGCACGCTCCCCCTAAAGCGTTGTCGGACCCTCACCTGGACCCTAAACCGTCCCCGTCCCCTAACCCTAACCCTAGCCCGAACCCTAACCCTAACCCTTCCCCGAAGCCTGACCCTCACCCGTCCCCTAATCCTAAACCGTACGCTCACACTAACCCGTGCCTCACACGCACGCTCCCCCTAAAGCGTTGTCGGACCCTCACCTGGACCCTAAACCATCACCGTACCCTAACCCTAACCCTAGCCCGAACCCTAACCCTAACACTACCCCGAAGCCTGACCCTCACCCGTCCCCTAATCCTAACCCGTACGCTAACACTAACCCGCACCCTCACACGCACGCTCCCCCTAATGCGTTGTCGGACCCTCACCTGGACCCTAAACCATCCCCGTCCCCTAACCCTAACCCTAGCCCGAACCCTAACCCTAACCCTTCCCCGAAGCCTGACCCTCACCCGTCCCCTAATCCTAAACCATAGGCTCACACTAACCCGCGCCCTCACACGCACGCTCCCCCTAAATCATTGTCGGACCCTCACCTGGACCCTAAACCGTCCCCGTCCCCTAACCCTAACCCTAGCCCGAACCCTAACCCTAACCCTTCCCCGAAGCCTGACCCTCACCCGTCCCCTAACCCTAACCCGTACGCTCACACTAACCCGCGCCCTTACACGCACGCTCCCCCTAAAGCGTTTTTGGACCCTCACCTGGACCCTAAACCGTCCCCGTCCCCTAACCCTAACCCTAGCCCGAACCCTAACCCTAACCCTTCCCCGAAGCCTGACCCTCACCCGTCCCCTAATCCTAAACCGTACGCTCACACTAACCCGTGCCTCACATGCACGCTCCCCCTAAAGCGTTGTCGGACCCTCACCTGGACCCTAAACCGTCCCCGTACCCTAACCCTAACCCTAGCCCGAACCCTAACCCTAACACTTCCCCGAAGCCTGACCCTCACCCGTCCCCTAATCCTAACACGTATGCTAACACTAACCCGCGCCCTCACACGCACGCTCCCCCTAAAGCGTTGTCGGACCCTCACCTGGACCCTAAACCGTCCACGTCCCCTAACCCTAACCCTAGCCCGAACCCTAACCCTAACCCTTCCCCGAAGCCTGACCCTCACCCGTCCCCTAATCCTAAGCCGTACGCTAACACTAACCCGCGCCCTCACACGCACGCTCCCCCTAAAGCGTTGTCGGACCCTCACCTGGACCCTAAACCGTCCCCATCCCCTAACCCTAACCCTACCTCGAACCCTAACCCTAACCCTTCCCCGAAGCCTGACCCTCACCCGTCCCCTAATCCTAACCCGTAGGCTCAGACTAACCCGCGCCCTCACACGCACGCTCCCCCTAAAGCGTTGTCGGACCCTCACCTGGACCCTAAACCGTCCCCGTCCCCTAACCCTAATCCTAGCCCGAACCCTAACCCTAACACTTCCCTGAAGCCTGACCCTCACCCGTCCCCTAATCCTAACCCATACGCTCACACTAACCCGCGCCCTCACACGCACGCTCCCTCTAAAGCGTTGTCGGACCGTCACCTGGATCCTAAACCGTCCCCGTCCCCTAACCTTAACCCTATCCCGAACCCTAACCCTAACCCTTCCCCGAAGCCTGACCCGCACCCGTCCCCTAATCCTAACCCGTAGGCTCACACTAACCCGCGCCCTTACACGCACGCTCCCCCTAAAGCGTTGTCAGACCCTCACCTGGACCCTAAACCGTCCCTGTCCCCTAACACTAACCCTAGCCGGAACCCCCCCCCCCTACCCCCCCCCCCCTCCCCCCCCCCCCCCCCCTTCCCCGAAGCCTGACCCCTGACCCGTCCCCTAATCCTAAGCCGTACGCTAACACTAACCCGTGCCCTCACACGCACGCTCCCCCTAAAGCATTGTCGGACCCTCACCTGGACCCTAAACCGTCCCCGTCCCCTAACCCTAACCCTAGCCCGAACCCTAACCCTAACCCTTCCCCGAAGCCTGACCCTCACCCGTCCCCTAACCCTAACACGTAGGCTCACACTAACCCGCGCCCTCACACGCACGCTCCCCCTAAAACGTTGTCGGACCCTCACCTGGACCCTAAAGCGTCCCCGTCCCCTAACCCTAACCCTAGCCCGAACCCTAACCCTATCCCTTCCCCGAACCCTGACCATCACCCGTCCCCTAATCCTAACCCGTACGCTCACACTAACCCGCGCCCTCACACGCACGATCCCTCTAAAGCGTTGTCGGACCCTCACCTGGACCCTAAACCGTCCCCGTCCCCTAACCCTAACCCTAGCCCGAACCCTAACCCTAACCCTTCCCCGAAGCCTGACCCTCACCCGTCCCCTAATCCTAAATCGTACGCTCACACTAACCCGTGCCCTCACACGCACGCTCCCCCTAAAGCGTTGTCGGACCCTCACCTGGACCCTAAACCGTCCCCGTCCCCTAACCCTAACCCTAGCCCGAAACCTAACCCTAACACTTCCCCGAAGCCTGACCCTCACCCGTCCCCTAATCCTAACCCGTACGCTCACACTAACCCGAGCCCTCACACGCACGCTCCCCCTAAAGCGTTGTCGGACCCTCACCTGGACCCTAAACCGTCCACGTCCACTAACCCTAACCCTAGCCCGAACCCTAACCCTAACGCTTCCCCGAAGCCTGACCCTCACCCGTCCCCTAATCCTAACCCGTACGCTAAAACTAACCGGCGCCCTCACATGCACGCTCCCCCTAAAGCGTTGTCGGACCCTCACCTGGACCCTAAACCATCCCCGTCCCCTAACCCTAACCCTAGCCCGAACCCTAACCCTAACCCTTCCCCGAAGCCTGACCCTCACCCGTCCCCTAATCCTAACCCGTAGGCTCACACTAACCCGCGCCCTCACACGCACGCTCCCCCTAAATCATTGTCGGACCCTCACCTGGACCCTAAACCGTCCCCTTCCCCTAACCCTAACCCTAGCCCGAACCCTAACCCTAACCCTTCCCCAAAGCCTGACCCTCACCCGTCCCCTAATCCTAAACCGTACGCTCACACTAACCCGTGCCCTCACACGCACGCTCCCCCTAAAGCGTTGTCGGACCCTCACCTGGACCCTAAACCGTCCCCTACCCTAACCCTAACCCTAGCCCGAACCCTAACCCTAACCCTTCCCCGAAGCCTGACCCTCACCCGTCCCCTAATCCTAAACCATAGGCTCAAACTAACCCGCGCCCTCACACGCACGCTCCCCATAAATCATTGTCGGACCCTCACCTGGACCCTAAACCGTCCCCGTCCCCTAACCCTAACCCTAGCCCGAACCCTAACCCTAACCCTTCCCCGAAGCCTGACCCTCACCCGTCCCCTAATCCTAACCCGTACGCTAACACTAACCCACGCCCTAACACGCACGCTCCCCCTAAAGCGTTGTCGGACCCTCACCTGGACCCTAAACCGTCCCCGTCCCCTACCCTAACCCTAGCCCGAAACCTAACCCTAACACTTCCCCGAAGCCTGACCCTCACCCGTCCACTAATCCTAAGCCGTACGCTCACACTAACCCGAGCCCTCACACGCACGCTCCCCCTAAAGCGTTGTCGGACCCTCACCTGGACCCTAAACCGTCCACGTCCCCTAACCCTAACCCTAGCCCGAACCCTAACCCTAACCCTTCCCCGAAGCCTGACCCTCACCCGTCCCCTAATCCTAACCCGTACGCTAACACTAACCCGCGCCCTCACACGCACGCTCCCCCTAAAGCGTTGTCGGACCCTCACCTGGACCCTAAACCGTCCCCGTCCCCTAACCCTAACCCTAGCCCGAACCCTAACCCTAACCCTTCCCCGAAGCCTGACCCTCACCCGTCCCCTAATCCTAACCCGTAGGCTCACACTAACCCGCGCCCTCACACGCACGCTCCCCCTAAATCATTGTCGGACCCTCACCTGGACCCTAAACCGTCCCTGTCCCCTAACCCTAACCCTAGCCCGAACCCTAACCCTAACCCTTCCCCGAAGCCTGACCCTCACCTGTCCCCTAATCCTAAACCGTACGCTAACACTAACCCGTGCCCTCACACGCACGCTCCCCCTAAAGCGTTGTCAGACCCTCATCTGGACCCTAAACCGTCCCCGTCCCCTAACCCTAACCCTAGCCCGAACCCTAACCCTATCCCTTCCCCGAACCCTGACCATCACCCGTCGCCTAATCCTAACCCGTACGCTCACAATAACCCGCGCCCTCACACGCACGCTCCCCCTGAAGCGTTGTCGGACCCTCACCTGGACCGTAAACCGTCCCAGTCCCCTAACCCTAGCCCGAACCCTAACCCTAACACTTCCCCGAAGCCTGACCCTCACCCGTCCCCTAATCCTAACCCGTACGCTAACACTAAGCCGCCCCCTCACACGCACGCTCCCCCTAAAGCGTTGTCGGACCCTCACCTGGACCCTAAACCGTCCCCGTACCCTAACCCTAACCCTAGCCCGAACCCTAACCCTAACCCTTCCCCGAAGCCTGACACTCACCCATCCCCTAATCCTAACCCGTACGCTCACACTAACCCGCGCCCTTACACGCACGCTCCCCCTAAAGCGTTGTCGGACCCTCACCTGGACCCTAAACCGTCCCCGTCCCCTAACCCTAACCCTAGCCCGAAACCTAACCCTAACACTTCCCCAAAGCCTGACCCTCATCCGTCCCCTAATCCTAACCCGTAGGCTCACACTAACCCGCGCCCTCACACGCACGCTCCTCCTAAAGCGTTTTTGGACCATCACCTGGACCCTAAACCGTCCCCGTCCCCTAACCCTAACCCTAGCCCGAACCCTAACCCTAACCCTTCCCCGAAGCCTGATCCTCACCCGTCCCCTAATCCTAACCCGTAGGCTCACAATAAGCCGCGCCCTCACACGCACGCTCCCCCTAAAGCGTTGTCGGACCCTCACCTGGACCCTAAACCGTCCCCGTCCCCTAACCCTACCCCTAGCCCGAACCCTAAACCTAACCCTTCCCCGAAGCCTGACCCTCACCCGACCCCTAATCCTAACCCGTAGGCTCACACTAACCCGCGCGCTCACACGCATGCTCCCCCTAAAGCGTTGTCGGACCCTCACCTGGACCCTAAACCGTCCCCGTCCCCTAACCCTAACCCTAGCCCGAACCCTAACCCTAACCCTTCCCCGAAGCCTGACCCTCACCCGTCCCCTAATCCTAACCCGTAGGCTCACACTAACCCGCGCCCTCACACGCACGCTCCCCCTAAAGCATTGTTGGACCATCACCCGTACCCTAAACCGTCCCCGTCCCCTAAACCTAACCCTAGCCCGAACCCTAACACTAACACTTACCCGAAGCCTGACCCTCACCCGTCCCCTAATCCTAACCCGTAGGCTCACACTAACCCGCGCCCTCACACGCACGCTCCCCCTAAAGCGTTGTCGGACCCTCACCTGGACCCTAAACCGTCCCCGTCCCCTAACCCTAACCCTAGCCCGAACCCTAACCCTAACCCTTCCCCGAAGCCTGACCCTCACCCGTCCCCTAATCCTAAACCGTACGCTCACATTAACCCGTGCCCTCACACGCACGCTCCCCCTAAAGCGTTGTCGGACCCTCACCTGGACCCTAAACCGTCCCCGTTCCCTAACCCTAACCCTAGCCCGAACCCTAACCCTAACACTTCCCCGAAGCCTGACCCTCACCCGTCCCCTAATCCTAACCCGTACGCTAACACTAACCCGCGCCCTCACAGGCACGCTCCCCCTAAAGCGTTGTCGGACCCTCACCTGGACCCTAAACCGTCCCCGTCCCCTAACCCTAACCCTAGCTCGAACCCTAACCCTATCCCTTCCCCGAACCCTGACCATCACCCGTCCCCTAATCCTAACCCGTACGCTCACACTAACCCGCGCCCTCACACGCACGCTCCCCCTAAAGCGTTGTCGGATCCTCACCTGGACCCTAAACCGTCCCCGTCCCCTAACCCTAATCCTAGCCCGAAACCTAACCCTAACACTTCCCCAAAGCCTGACCCTAATCCGTCCCCTAATCCTAACCCGTAGGCTCACACTAACCCGCGCCCTCACACGCACGCTCCCCCTGAAGCGTTGTCGGACCGTCACCTGGACCCTAAACCGTCCCCGTTCCCTAACCCTAACCCTAGCCCGAACCCTAACCCTAACACTTCCCCGAAGCCTGACCCTCACCCGTCCCCTAATCCTAACCCGTACGCTAACACTAACCCGCGCCCTCACAGGCACGCTCCCCCTAAAGCGTTGTCGGACCCTCACCTGGACCCTAAACCGTCCCCGTCCCCTAACCCTAACCCTAGCTCGAACCCTAACACTATCCCTTCCCCGAACCCTGACCATCACCCGTCCCCTAATCCTAACCCGTACGCTCACACTAACCCGCGCCCTCACACGCACGCTCCCCCTAAAGCGTTGTCGGATCCTCACCTGGACCCTAAACCGTCCCCGTCCCCTAACCCTAACCCTAGCCCGAAACCTAACCCTAACACTTCCCCAAAGCCTGACCCTAATCCGTCCCCTAATCCTAACCCGTAGGCTCACACTAACCCGCGCCCTCACACGCACGCTCCCCCTAAAGCGTTTTTGGACCGTCACCTGGACCCTAAACCGTCCCCGTCCCCTAACCCTAACCCTAGCCCGAACCCTAACCCTAACCCTTCCCCGAAGCCTGATCCTCACCCGTCCCCTAATCCTAACCCGTAGGCTCACAATAAGCCGCACCCTCACACGCACGCTCCCCCTAAAGCGTTGTCGGACCCTCACCTGGACCCTAAACCGTCCCCGTCCCCTAACCCTACCCCTAGCCCAAACCCTAAGCCTAACCCTTCCCCGAAGCCTGACCCTCACCCGTCCCCTAATCCTAACCCGTAGGCTCACACTAACCCGCGCCCTCACACGCACGCTCCCCCTAAAGCGTTTTTGGACCCTCACCTGGACCCTAAACCGTCCCCGTCCCCTAAACCTAACCCTAGCCCGAACCCTAACCCTAACCCTTCCCCGAAGCCTGACCCTCACCCGTCCCCTAATCCTAAACCGTACGCTCACACTAACCCGTGCCTCACACGCACGCTCCCCCTAAAGCGTTGTCGGACCCTCACCTGGACCCTAAACCGTCCCCGTACCCTAACCCTAACCCTAGCCCGAACCCTAACCCTAAAACTTCCCCGAAGCCTGACCCTCACCCGTCCCCTGATCCTAACCCGTACGCTAACACTAACCCGCGCCCTCACACGCACGCTCCCCCTAAAGCGTTGTCGGACCCTCACCTGGACCCTAAACCGTCCCCGTCCCCTAACCCTAACCCTAGCCCGAACCCTAACCCTAACCCTTCCCCGAAGCCTGACACTCACCCGTCCCCTAATCCTAAACCATAGGCTCACACTAACCCGCGCCCTCACACGCACGCTCCCCCTAAATCATTGTCGGACCCTCACCTGGACCCTAAACCGTCCCCGTCCCCTAACCCTAACCCTAGCCCGAACCCTAACCCTAACCCTTCCCCGAAGCCTGACCCTCACCCGTCCCCTAATCCTAACACGTACGCTAACACTAACCCGCGCCCTCACACGCACGCTCCCCCTAAAGCGTTGTCGGACCCTCACCTGGACCCTAAGCCGTCCCCGTCCCCTACCCTAACCCTAGCCCGAAACCTAACCCTAACACTTCCCCGAAGCCTGACCCTCACCCGTCCACTAATCCTAAGCCGTACGCTCACACTAACCCGAGCCCTCACACGCACGCTCCCCCTAAAGCGTTGTCGGACCCTCACCTGGACCCTAAACCGTCCACGTCCCCTAACCCTAACCCTAGCCCGAACCCTAACCCTAACCCTTCCCCGAAGCCTGACCCTCACCCGTCCCCTAATCCTAACCCGTACGCTAACACTAACCCGCGCCCTCACACGCACGCTCCCCCTAAAGCGTTGTCGGACCCTCACCTGGACCCTAAACCGTCCCCGTCCCCTAACCCTAACCCTAGCCCGAACCCTAACCCTAACCCTTCCCCGAAGCCTGACCCTCACCTGTCCCCTAATCCTAAACCGTACGCTAACACTAACCCGTGCCCTCACACGCACGCTCCCCCTAAAGCGTTGTCAGACCCTCATCTGGACCCTAAACCGTCCCCGTCCCCTAACCCTAACCCTAGCCCGAACCCTAACCCTATCCCTTCCCCGAACCCTGACCATCACCCGTCGCCTAATCCTAACCCGTACGCTCACAATAACCCGCGCCCTCACACGCACGCTCCCCCTGAAGCGTTGTCGGACCCTCACCTGGACCGTAAACCGTCCCAGTCCCCTAACCCTAGCCCGAACCCTAACCCTAACACTTCCCCGAAGCCTGACCCTCACCCGTCCCCTAATCCTAACCCGTACGCTAACACTAAGCCGCCCCCTCACACGCACGCTCCCCCTAAAGCGTTGTCGGACCCTCACCTGGACCCTAAACCGTCCCCGTACCCTAACCCTAACCCTAGCCCGAACCCTAACCCTAACCCTTCCCCGAAGCCTGACACTCACCCATCCCCTAATCCTAACCCGTACGCTCACACTAACCCGCGCCCTCACACGCACGCTCCCCCTAAAGCGTTGTCGGACCCTCACCTGGACCCTAAACCGTCCCCGTCCCCTAACCCTAACCCTAGCCCGAAACCTAACCCTAACACTTCCCCAAAGCCTGACCCTCATCCGTCCCCTAATCCTAACCCGTAGGCTCACACTAACCCGCGCCCTCACACGCACGCTCCTCCTAAAGCGTTTTTGGACCATCACCTGGACCCTAAACCGTCCCCGTCCCCTAACCCTAACCCTAGCCCGAACCCTAACCCTAACCCTTCCCCGAAGCCTGATCCTCACCCGTCCCCTAATCCTAACCCGTAGGCTCACAATAAGCCGCGCCCTCACACGCACGCTCCCCCTAAAGCGTTGTCGGACCCTCACCTGGACCCTAAACCGTCCCCGTCCCCTAACCCTACCCCTAGCCCGAACCCTAAACCTAACCCTTCCCCGAAGCCTGACCCTCACCCGACCCCTAATCCTAACCCGTAGGCTCACACTAACCCGCGCGCTCACACGCATGCTCCCCCTAAAGCGTTGTCGGACCCTCACCTGGACCCTAAACCGTCCCCGTCCCCTAACCCTAACCCTAGCCCGAACCCTAACCCTAACCCTTCCCCGAAGCCTGACCCTCACCCGTCCCCTAATCCTAACCCGTAGGCTCACACTAACCCGCGCCCTCACACGCACGCTCCCCCTAAAGCATTGTTGGACCATCACCCGTACCCTAAACCGTCCCCGTCCCCTAAACCTAACCCTAGCCCGAACCCTAACACTAACACTTACCCGAAGCCTGACCCTCACCCGTCCCCTAATCCTAACCCGTAGGCTCACACTAACCCGCGCCCTCACACGCACGCTCCTCCTAAAGCGTTTTTGGACCATCACCTGGACCCTAAACCGTCCCCGTCCCCTAACCCTAACCCTAGCCCGAACCCTAACCCTAACCCTTCCCCGAAGCCTGACCCTCACCCGTCCCCTAATCCTAAACCGTACGCTCACATTAACCCGTGCCCTCACACGCACGCTCCCCCTAAAGCGTTGTCGGACCCTCACCTGGACCCTAAACCGTCCCCGTTCCCTAACCCTAACCCTAGCCCGAACCCTAACCCTAACACTTCCCCGAAGCCTGACCCTCACCCGTCCCCTAATCCTAACCCGTACGCTAACACTAACCCGCGCCCTCACAGGCACGCTCCCCCTAAAGCGTTGTCGGACCCTCACCTGGACCCTAAACCGTCCCCGTCCCCTAACCCTAACCCTAGCTCGAACCCTAACCCTATCCCTTCCCCGAACCCTGACCATCACCCGTCCCCTAATCCTAACCCGTACGCTCACACTAACCCGCGCCCTCACACGCACGCTCCCCCTAAAGCGTTGTCGGATCCTCACCTGGACCCTAAACCGTCCCCGTCCCCTAACCCTAACCCTAGCCCGAAACCTAACCCTAACACTTCCCCAAAGCCTGACCCTAATCCGTCCCCTAATCCTAACCCGTAGGCTCACACTAACCCGCGCCCTCACACGCACGCTCCCCCTGAAGCGTTGTCGGACCCTCACCTGGACCCTAAACCGTCCCCGTTCCCTAACCCTAACCCTAGCCCGAACCCTAACCCTAACACTTCCCCGAAGCCTGACCCTCACCCGTCCCCTAATCCTAACCCGTACGCTAACACTAACCCGCGCCCTCACAGGCACGCTCCCCCTAAAGCGTTGTCGGACCCTCACCTGGACCCTAAACCGTCCCCGTCCCCTAACCCTAACCCTAGCTCGAACCCTAACCCTATCCCTTCCCCGAACCCTGACCATCACCCGTCCCCTAATCCTAACCCGTACGCTCACACTAACCCGCGCCCTCACACGCACGCTCCCCCTAAAGCGTTGTCGGATCCTCACCTGGACCCTAAACCGTCCCCGTCCCCTAACCCTAACCCTAGCCCGAAACCTAACCCTAACACTTCCCCAAAGCCTGACCCTAATCCGTCCCCTAATCCTAACCCGTAGGCTCACACTAACCCGCGCCCTCACACGCACGCTCCCCCTAAAGCGTTTTTGGACCGTCACCTGGACCCTAAACCGTCCCCGTCCCCTAACCCTAACCCTAGCCCGAACCCTAACCCTAACCCTTCCCCGAAGCCTGATCCTCACCCGTCCCCTAATCCTAACCCGTAGGCTCACAATAAGCCGCACCCTCACACGCACGCTCCCCCTAAAGCGTTGTCGGACCCTCACCTGGACCCTAAACCGTCCCCGTCCCCTAACCCTACCCCTAGCCCAAACCCTAAGCCTAACCCTTCCCCGAAGCCTGACCCTCACCCGTCCCCTAATCCTAACCCGTAGGCTCACACTAACCCGCGCCCTCACACGCACGCTCCCCCTAAAGCGTTTTTGGACCCTCACCTGGACCCTAAACCGTCCCCGTCCCCTAAACCTAACCCTAGCCCGAACCCTAACCCTAACCCTTCCCCGAAGCCTGACCCTCACCCGTCCCCTAATCCTAAACCGTACGCTCACACTAACCCGTGCCTCACACGCACGCTCCCCCTAAAGCGTTGTCGGACCCTCACCTGGACCCTAAACCGTCCCCGTACCCTAACCCTAACCCTAGCCCGAACCCTAACCCTAACACTTCCCCGAAGCCTGACCCTCACCCGTCCCCTGATCCTAACCCGTACGCTAACACTAACCCGCGCCCTCACACGCACGCTCCCCCTAAAGCGTTGTCGGACCCTCACCTGGACCCTAAACCGTCCCCGTCCCCTAACCCTAACCCTAGCCCGAACCCTAACCCTAACCCTTCCCCGAAGCCTGACCCTCACCCGTCCCCTAATCCTAAACCATAGGCTCACACTAACCCGCGCCCTCACACGCACGCTCCCCCTAAATCATTGTCGGACCCTCACCTGGACCCTAAACCGTCCCCGTCCCCTAACCCTAACCCTAGCCCGAACCCTAACCCTAACCCTTCCCCGAAGCCTGACCCTCACCCGTCCCCTAATCCTAACACGTACGCTAACACTAACCCGCGCCCTCACACGCACGCTCCCCCTAAAGCGTTGTCGGACCCTCACCTGGACCCTAAACCGTCCCCGACCCCTAACCCTAACCCTAGCCTGAAACCTAACCCTAACACTTCCCCAAAGCCTGACCCTCATCCGTCCCCTAATCCTAACCCGTAGGCTCACACTAACCCGCGCCCTCACACGCACGCTCCCCCTAAAGCCTTTTTGGACCGTCACCTGGACCCTAAACCGTCCCCGTCCCCTAACCCTAACCCTAGCCCTAACCCTAACCCTAACCCTTCCCCGAAGCCTGATCCTCACCCGTCCCCTAATCCTAACCCGTAGGCTCACAATAAGCCGCGCCCTCACACGCACGCTCCCCCTAAAGCGTTGTCGGACCGTCACCTGGACCCTAAACCGTCCCCGTCCCCTAACCCTACCCCTAGCCCGAACCCTAACCCTAACCCTTCCCCGAAGCCTGACCCTCACCCGTCCCCTAATCCTAAACCGTACGCTCACACTAACCCGCGCCCTCACACGCACGCTCCCCCTAAATCATTGTCGGACCCTCACCTGGACCCTAAACCGTCCCCGTCCCCTAACCCTAACCCTAGCCCGAACCCTAACCCTAACCCTTCCCCGAAGCCTGACCCTCACCCGTCCCCTAATCCTAAACCGTACGCTCACACTAACCCGTGCCTCACATGCACGCTCCCCCTAAAGCGTTGTCGGACCCTCACCTGGACCCTAAACCGTCCCCGTACCCTAACCCTAACCCTAGCCCGAACCCTAACCCTAACACTTCCCCGAAGCCTGACCCTCACCCGTCCCCTAATCCTAACACGTATGCTAACACTAACCCGCGCCCTCACACGCACGCTCCCCCTAAAGCGTTGTCGGACCCTCACCTGGACCCTAAACCGTCCACGTCCCCTAACCCTAACCCTAGCCCGAACCCTAACCCTAACCCTTCCCCGAAGCCTGACCCTCACCCGTCCCCTAATCCTAACCCGTACGCTAACACTAACCCGCGCCCTCACACGCACGCTCCCCCTAAAGCGTTGTCGGACCCTCACCTGGACCCTAAACCGTCCCCGTACCCTAACCCTAACCCTAGCCCGAACCCTAACCCTAACCCTTCCCCGAAACCTGACCCTCACCCGTCCCCTAATCCTAACCCGTACGCTAACACTAACCCGCGCCCTCACACGCACGCTCCCCCTAAAGCGTTGTCGGACCCTCACCTGGACCCTAAACCGTCCCCGTCCCCTAACCCTAACCCTAGCCCGAACCCTAAACCTATCCCTTCCCCGAACCCTGACCATCACCCGTCCCCTAATCCTAACCCGTACGCTCACACTAACCCGCGCCCTCACACGCACGCTCCCCCTAAAGCGTTGTCGGACCCTCACCTGGACCCTAAACCGTCCCCGTCCCCTAACCCTAACCCTAGCCCGAACCCTAACCCCAACCCTTCCCCGAAGCCTGACACTCACCCATCCCCTAATCATAACCCGTCCGCTCACACTAACCCGCGCCCTCACACGCACGCTCCCCCTAAAGCGTTGTCGGACCCTCACCTGGACCCTAAACCGTCCCCGACCCCTAACCCTAACCCTAGCCCGAAACCTAACCCTAACACTTCCCCAAAGCCTGACCCTCATCCGTCCCCTAATCCTAACCCGTAGGCTCACACTAACCCGCGCCCTCACACGCACGCTCCCCCTAAAGCGTTTTTGGACCGTCACCTGGACCCTAAACAGTCCCCGTCCCCTAACCCTAACCCTAGCCCTAACCCTAACCCTAACCCTTCCCCGAAGCCTGACCCTCACCCGTCCCCTATTCCTAAGCCGTACGCTAACACTAACCCGTGCCCTCACACGCACGCTCCCCCTAAAGCGTTGTCGGACCCTCACCTGGACCCTAAACCTTCCCCGTCCCCTAACCCTAACCCTAGCCCGAACCCTAACCCTATCCCTTCCCCGAACCCTGACCATCACCCGTCCCCTAATCCTAACCCGTACGCTCACACTAACCCGCGCCCTCACACGCACGCTCCCCCTAAAGCGTTGTCGGACCCTCACCTGGACCCTAAACCGTCCCCGACCCCTAACCCTAACCCTAGCCCGAAACCTAACCCTAACACTTCCCCAAAGCCTGACCCTCATCCGTCCCCTAATCCTAACCCGTAGGCTCACACTGACCCGCGCCCTCACACGCACGCTCCCCCTAAAGCGTTTTTGGACCGTCACCTGGACCCTAAACCGTCCCCGTCCCCTAACCCTAACCCTAGCCCTAACCCTAACCCTAACCCTTCCCCGAAGCCTGATCCTCACCCGTCCCCTAATCCTAACCCGTAGGCTCACAATAAGCCGCGCCCTCACACGCACGCTCCCCCTAAAGCGTTGTCGGACCCTCACCTGGACCCTAAACCGTCCCCGTCCCCTAACCCTACCCCTAGCCCGAACCCTAACCCTAACCCTTCCCCGAAGCCTGACCCTCACCCGTCCCCTAATCCTAACCCGTAGGCTCACACTAACCCGCGCCCTCACACGCACGCTCCCCCTAAAGCGTTGTCGGACCCTCAACTGGACCCTAAACCCTCCCCGTCCCCTAACCCTAACCCTAGCCCGAACCCTAACCCTAACCCTTCCTCGAAGCCTGACCCTCACCCGTCCCCTAACCCTAACCCGTACGCTAACACTAACCCGCGCCCTCACACGCACGCTCCCCCTAAAGGGTTGTCGGACCCTCACCTGGACCCTAAACCGTCCCCGTCCCCTAACCCTAACCCTAGCCCGAACCCTAACCCTAACCCTTCCCCGAAGCCTGACCCTCACCCGTCCCCTAATCCTAACCCGTACGCTAACACTAACCCACGCCCTCACACGCACGCTCCCCCTAAATCGTAGTCGGACCCTCACCTGGACCCTAAACCGTCCCCGTCCCCTAACCCTAACCCTAGCCCGAACCCTAACCCTAACCCTTCCCCGAAGCCTGACCCTCACCCGTCCCCTAATCCTAACCCGTAGGCTCACACTAACCCGCGCCCTCACACGCACGCTCCCCCTAAAGCGTTGTCAGACCCTCACCTGGACCCTAAACCGTCCCCGACCCCTAACCCTAACCCTAGCCCGAAACCTAACCCTAACACTTCCCCAAAGCCTGACCCTCATCCGTCCCCTAATCCTAACCCGTAGGCTCACACTAACCCACGCCCTCACACGCACGCTCCCCCTAAAGCGTTTTTGGACCGTCACCTGGACCCTAAACCGTCCCCGTCCCCTAACCCTAACCCTAGCCCGAACCCTAACCCTAACCCTTCCCCGAAGCCTGATCCTCACCCGTCCCCTAATCCTAACCCGTAGGCTCACAATAAGCCGCGCCCTCACACGCACGCTCCCCCTAAAGCGTTGTCGGACCCTCACCTGGACCCTAAACCGTCCCCGTCCCCTAACCCTACCCCTAGCCCGAGCCCTAACCCTAACCCTTCCCCGAAGCCTGACCCTCACCCGTCCCCTAATCCTAACCTGTAGGCTCACACTAACCCGCGCCCTCACACGCACGCTCCCCCTAAAGCGTTGTCGGACCCTCACCTGGACCCTAAACCGTCCCCGTCCCCTAACCCTAACCCTAGCCCGAACCCTAACCCTAACCCTTCCCCGAAGCCTGACCCTCACACGTCCCCTAATCCTAACCCGTACGCTAACACTAACCCACGCCCTCACACGCACGCTCCCCCTAAATCGTTGTCGGACCCTCACCTGGACCCTAAACCGTCCCCGTTTCCTAACCCTAACCCTAGCCCGAAACCTAAACCTAACACTTCCCCAAAGCCTGACCCTCACCCGTCCCCTAATCCTAACCCGTAGGCTCACAATAAGCCGCGCCCTCACACGCACGCTCCCCCTAAAGCGTTGTCGGACCCTCACCTGGACCCTAAACCGTCCACGTCTCCTAACCCTAACCCTAGCCCGAACCCTAACCCTAACCCTTCCCCGAAGCCTGACCCTCACCCGTCCCCTAATCCTAAACCGAAGGCTCACACTCACCAGCGCCCTCACACGAACGCTCCCCCTAAATCATTGTCGGACCCTCACCTGGACCCTAAACCGTCCCCGTCCCCTAACCCTAAACCTAGCCCGAACCCTAACCCTAACCCTTCCCCGAAGCCTGACCCTCACCCGTCCCCTAATCCTAACCCGTAGGCTCACACTAACCCGCGCCCTCACACGCACGCTCCCCCTAAAGCGTTGTCGGACCCTCACCTGGACCCTAAACCGTCCCCGTCCCCTAACCCTAACCCTAGCCCGAAACCTAACCCTAACACTTCCCCAAAGCCTGACCCTCATCCGTCCCCTAATCCTAACCCGTAGGCTCACACTAACCCGCGCCCTCACACGCACGCTCCCCCTAAAGCGTTTTTGGACCGTCACCTGGACCCTAAACCGTCCCCGTCCCCTAACCCTAACCCTAGCCCGAACCCTAACCCTAACCCTTCCCCGAAGCCTGATCCTCACCCGTCCCCTAATCCTAACCCGTAGGCTCACAATAAGCCGCGCCCTCACACGCACGCTCCCCCTAAAGCGTTGTCGGACACTCACCTGGACCCTAAACCTTCCCCGTCCCCTAACCCTACCCCTAGCCAAAACCCTAACCCTAACCCTTCCCCGAAGCCTGACCCTCACCCGTCCCCTAATCCTAACCCGTAGGCTCACACTAACCCGCGCCCTCACACGCACGCTCCCCCTAAAGCGTTGTCGGACCCTCACCTGGACCCTAAACCGTCCCCGTACCCTAACCCTAACCCTAGCCAGAACCCTAACCCTAACCCTTCCCCGAAGCCTGACCCTCACCCGTCCCCTAATCCTAAACCGTACGCTCACACTAACACGTGCCTCACACGCACGCTCCCGCTAAACGTTGTCGGACCCTCACCTGGACCCTAAACCGTCCCCGTACCTAACCCTAACCCTAGCCCGAACCCTAACCCTAACACTTCCCCGAAGCCTGACCCTCACCCGTCCCCTAATCCTAACCCGTACGCTAACACTAACCCGCGCCCTCACACGCACGCTCCCCCTAAAGCGTTGTCGGACCCTCACCTGGACCCTAAACCATCCCCGTCCCCTAACCCTAACCCTAGCCCGAACCCTAACCCTAACCCTTCCCCGAAGCCTGACCCTCACCCGTCCCCTAATCCTAAACCATAGGCTCACACTAACCCGCGCCCTCACACGCACGCTCCCCCTAAATCATTGTCGGACCCTCACCTGGACCCTAAACCGTCCCCGTCCCCTAACCCTAACCCTAGCCTGAACCCTAACCCTAACCCTTCCCCGAAGCCTGACCCTCACCCGTCCCCTAATCCTAACCCGTACGCTAACACTAACCCGCGCCCTCACACGCACGCTCCCCCTAAAGCGTTGTCGGACCCTCACCTGGACCCTAAACCGTCCCCGTCCCCTAACCCTAACCCTAGCCCTAACCCTAACCCTAACCCTTCCCCGAAGCCTGACCCTCACCCGTCCCCTAATCCTAACCCGTACGCTAACACTAACCCACGCCCTCACACGCACGCTCCCCCTAATTCGTAGTCGGACCCTCACCTGGACCCTAAACCGTCCCCGTCCCCTAACCCTAACCCTAGCCCGAACCCTAACCCTAACCCTTCCCCGAAGCCTGACCCTCACCCGTCCCCTAATCCTAACCCGTAGGCTCACACTAACCCGCGCCCTCACACGCACGCTCCCCCTAAAGCGTTGTCGGACCCTCACCTGGACCCTAAACCGTCCCAGTCCCCTAACCCTAGCCCGAACCCTAACCCTAACACTTCCCCGAAGCCTGACCCTCACCCGTCCCCTAATCCTAACCCGTACGCTAAAACTAATCCGCGCCCTCACACGCACGCTCCCCCAAAAGCGTTGTCGGACCCTCACCTGGACCCTAAACCGTCCCCGTCCCCTAACCCTAACCCTAGCCCGAACCCTAACCCTAACCCTTCCCCGAAACCTGACCCTCACCCGTCCCCTAATCCTAACACTTACGCTAACACTAATCCGCACCCTCACACGCACGCTCCCCCTAAAGCATTGTCGGACCCTCACCTGAACCCTAAACCGTCCCCGTCCCCTAACCCTAACCCTAGCCCGAACCCTAACCCTAACCCTTCCCCGAAGCCTGACCCTCACCCGTCCCCTAATCCTAACCCGTACGCTAACACTAACCCGCGCCCTCACATGCACGCTCCCCCTAAATTGTTGTCGGACCCTCACCTGGACCCTAAACCGTCCCCGTACCCTAACCCTAACCCTAGCCCGAACACTAACCCTAACCCTTCCCCGAAGCCTGACCCTCACCCGTCCCCTAATCCTAAACCGTACGCTAACACTAACCCGCGCCCTCACACGCACGCTCCCCCTAAAGCGTTGTCGGACCCTCACCTGGACCCTAAACCGTCCCCATCCCCTAACCCTAACCCTAGCCCGAACCCTAACCCTAACCCTTCCCCGAAACCTGACCCTCACCCGTCCCCTAATCCTAACCCTTACGCTAACACTAATCCGCTCTCTCACACGCATGCTCCTCCTTAAGCATTGTCGGACCCTCACCTGAACCCTAAACCGTCCCCGTCCCCTAACCCTAACCCTAGCCCGAACCCTAACCCTAACCCTTCCCCGAAGCCTGACACTCACCCGTCCCCTAATTCTAAGCCGTACGCTAACACTAACCCGCGCCCTCACTCGCACGCTCCCCCTAAAGCGCTGTCGGACCATCACCTGGACCCTAAACCGTCCCCGTCCCCTAACCCTAACCCTAGCCCGTACCCTAACCCTAACCCTTCCCCGAAGCCTGACCCTCAGCCGTCCCCTAATCCTAACCCGTAGGCTCACACTAACCCGCGCCCTCACACGCACGCTCCCCCTAAAGCGTTGTCGGACCCTCATCTGGACCCTAAACCGTCCCCGTCCCCTAACCCTAACCCTAGCCCGTACCCTAACCCTAACCCTTCCCCGAAGCCTGACCCTCAGCCGTCCCCTAATCCTAACCCGTAGGCTCACACTAACCCGCGCCCTCACACGCACGCTCCCCCTAAAGCGTTGTCGGACACTCACCTAGACCCTAAACCTTCCCCGTCCCCTAACCCTACCCCTAGCCAAAACCCTAACCCTAACCCTTCCCCGAAGCCTGACCCTCACCCGTCCCCTAATCCTAACCCGTAGGCTCACACTAACCCGCGCCCTCACACGCACGCTCCCCCTAAAGCGTTGTCGGACCCTCACCTGGACCCTAAACCGTCCCCGTACCCTAACCCTAACCCTAGCCAGAACCCTAACCCTAACCCTTCCCCGAAGCCTGACCCTCACCCGTCCCCTAATCCTAACCCGTACGCTAACACTAACCCGCGCCCTCACACGCACGCTCCCCCTAAAGCGTTGTCGGACCCTCACCTGGACCCTAAACCGTCCCCGTCCCCTAACCCTAACCCTAGCCCTAACCCTAACCCTAACCCTTCCCCGAAGCCTGACCCTCACCCGTCCCCTAATCCTAACCCGTAGGCTCACACTAACCCGCGCCCTCACACGCACGCTCCCCCTAAAGCGTTGTCGGACCCTCACCTGGACCCTAAACCGTCCCAGTCCCCTAACCCTAGCCCGAACCCTAACCCTAACACTTCCCCGAAGCCTGACCCTCACCCGTCCCCTAATCCTAACCCGTACGCTAAAACTAACCCGCGCCCTCACACGCACGCTCCCCCAAAAGCGTTGTCGGACCCTCACCTGGACCCTAAACCGTCCCCGTCCCCTAACCCTAACCCTAGCCCGAACCCTAACCCTAACCCTTCCCCGAAACCTGACCCTCACCCGTCCCCTAATCCTAACACTTACGCTAACACTAATCCGCACCCTCACACGCACGCTCCCCCTAAAGCGTTGTCGGACCCTCACCTGAACCCTAAACCGTCCCCGTCCCCTAACCCTAACCCTAGCCCGAACCCTAACCCTAACCCTTCCCCGAAGCCTGACCCTCACCCGTCCCCTAATCCTAACCCGTACGCTAACACTAACCCGCGCCCTCACACGCACGCTCCCCCTAAAGTGTTGTCGGACCCTCACCTGGACCCTAAACCGTCCCCGTACCCTAACCCTAACCCTAGCCCGAACACTAACCCTAACCCTTCCCCGAAGCCTGACCCTCACCCGTCCCCTAATCCTAAACCGTACGCTAACACTAACCCGCGCCCTCACACGCACGCTCCCCCTAAAGCGTTGTCGGACCCTCACCTGGACCCTAAACCGTCCCCATCCCCTAACCCTAACCCTAGCCCGAACCCTAACCCTAACCCTTCCCCGAAACCTGACCCTCACCCGTCCCCTAATCCTAACCCTTACGCTAACACTAATCCGCTCTCTCACACGCATGCTCCCCCTTAAGCATTGTCGGACCCTCACCTGAACCCTAAACCGTCCCCGTCCCCTAACCCTAACCCTAGCCCGTACCCTAACCCTAACCCTTCCCCGAAGCCTGACCCTCAGCCGTCCCCTAATCCTAACCCGTAGGCTCACACTAACCCGCGCCCTCACACGCACGCTCCCCCTAAAGCGTTGTCGGACCCTCATCTGGATCCTAAACCGTCCCCGTCCCCTAACCCTAACCCTAGCCCGTACCCTAACCCTAACCCTTCCCCGAAGCCTGACCCTCAGCCGTCCCCTTATCCTAACCCGTAGGCTCACACTAACCCGCGCCCTCACACGTACGCTCCCCCTAAAGCGTTGTCGGACCCTCACCTGGACCCTAAACCGTCCCCGTCCCCTAACCCTAACCCTAGCCCGAACCCTAACCCTAACCCTTCCCCGAAGCCTGACCCTCACCCGTCCCCTAATCCTAACCCGTACGCTGACACTAACCCGCGCCCTCACACGCACGCTCCCCCTAAAGCGATGTCGGACCCTCACCTGGACCCTAAACCGTCCCCGTACCCTAACCCTAACCCTAGCCCGAACCCTAACCCTAACCCTTCCCCGAAGCCTGACACTCACCCGTCCCCTAATCCTAAACCGTACGCTAACACTAACCCACGCCCTCACACGCACGCTCCCCCTAAAGCGTTGTCGGACCCTCACCTGGACCCTAAACCGTCCCCGTCCCCTAACCCTACCCCTAGCCCGAACCCTAACCCTAACCCTTCCCCGAAGCCTGACACTCACCCGTCCCCTGATCCTAACCCGTACGATAACACTAACCCGCGCCCTCACACGCACGCTCCCCCTAAAGCGTTGTCGGACCCTCACCTGGACCCTAAACCGTCCCCGTCCCCTAACCCTAACACTAGCCCGAACCCTAACCCTAACACTTCCCCGAAGCCTGACCCTCACCCGTCCCCTAATCCTAACCCGTACGCTCACACTAACCCGCGCCCTCACACGCACGCTCCCCCTAAAGCGTTGTCGGACCCTCACCTGAACCCTAAACCGTCCCCATCCACTAACCCTAACCCTAGCCCGAACCCTAACCCTAACCCTTCCCCGAAGCCTGACCCTCACCCGTCCCCTAATCCTAAACCGTACGCTCACACTAACCCGTGCCTCACACGCACGCTCCCCCTAAAGCGTTGTCGGACCCTCACCTGGACCCTAAACCGTCCCCGTACCCTAACCCTAACCCTAGCCCGAACCCTAACCCTAACACTTCCCCGAAGCCTGACCCTCACCCGTCCCCTAATCCTAACCCGTACGCTAACACTAACCCGCGCCCTCACACGCACGCTCCCCCTAAAGCGTTGTCGGACCCTCACCTGGACCCTAAACCGTCCCCATCCCCTAACCCTAACCCTAGCCCGAACCCTAACCCTAACCCTTCCCCGAAACCTGACCCTCACCCGTCCCCTAATCCTAAACCATAGGCTCACACTAACCCGCGCCCTCACACGCACGCTCCCCCTAAATCATTGTCGGACCCTCACCTGGACCCTAAACCGTCCCCGTCCCCTAACCCTAACACTAGCCCGAACCCTAACCCTAACACTTCCCCGAAGCCTGACCCTCACCCGTCCCCTAATCCTAACCCGTACGCTCACACTAACCCGCGCCCTCACACGCACGCTCCCCCTAAAGCGTTGTTGGACCCTCACCTGAACCCTAAACCGTCCCCATCGCCTAACCCTAACCCTAGCCCGAACCCTAACCCTAACCCTTCCCCGAAGCCTGACCCTCACCCGTCCCCTAATCCTAAACCGTACGCTCACACTAACCCGTGCCTCACACGCACGCTCCCCCTAAAGCGTTGTCGGACCCTCACCTGGACCCTAAACCGTCCCCGTACCCTAACCCTAACCCTAGCCCGAAACCTAACCCTAACACTTCCCCGAAGCCTGACCCTCACCCGTCCCCTAATCCTAACCCGTACGCTAACACTAACCCACGCCCTCACACGCACGCTCCCCCTAAAGCGTTGTCGGACCCTCACCTGGACCCTAAACCATCCCCGTCCCCTAACCCTAACCCTAGCCCGAACCCTAACCCTAACCCTTCCCCGAAGCCTGACCCTCACCCGTCCCCTAATCCTAAACCATAGGCTCACACTAACCCGCGCCCTCACACGCACGCTCCCCCTAAATCATTGTCGGACCCTCACCTGGACCCTAAACCGTCCCCGTCCCCTAACCCTAACACTAGCCCGAACCCTAACCCTAACACTTCCCCGAAGCCTGACCCTCACCCGTCCCCTAATCCTAACCCGTACGCTCACACTAACCCGCGCCCTCACACGCACGCTCCCCCTAAAGCGTTGTTGGACCCTCACCTGAACCCTAAACCGTCCCCATCCCCTAACCCTAACCCTAGCCCGAACCCTAACCCTAACCCTTCCCCGAAGCCTGACCCTCACCCGTCCCCTAATCCTAAACCGTACGCTCACACTAACCCGTGCCTCACACGCACGCTCCCCCTAAAGCGTTGTCGGACCCTCACCTGGACCCTAAACCGTCCCCGTACCCTAACCCTAACCCTAGCCCGAAACCTAACCCTAACACTTCCCCGAAGCCTGACCCTCACCCGTCCCCTAATCCTAACCCGTACGCTAACACTAACCCGCGCCCTCACACGCACGCTCCCCCTAAAGCGTTGTCGGACCCTCACCTGGACCCTAAACCATCCCCGTCCCCTAACCCTAACCCTAGCCCGAACCCTAACCCTAACCCTTCCCCGAAGCCTGACCCTCACCCGTCCCCTAATCCTAAACCATAGGCTCACACTAACCCGCGCCCTCACACGCATGCTCCCCCTAAAGCGTTGTCGGACCCTCACCTGGACCCTAAACCGTCCCCGACCCCTAACCCTAACCCTAGCCCGAAACCTAACCCTAACACTTCCCCAAAGCCTGACCCTCATCCGTCCCCTAATCCTAACCCGTAGGCTCACACTAACCCGCGCCCTCACACGCACGCTCCCCCTAAAGCGTTTTTGGACCGTCACCTGGACCCTAAACCGTCCCCGTCCCCTAACCCTAACCCTAGCCCTAACCCTAACCCTAACCCTTCCCCGAAGCCTGATCCTCACCCGTCCCCTAATCCTAACCCGTAGGCTCACAATAAGCTGCGCCCTCACACGCACGCTCCCCCTAAAGCGTTGTCGGACCCTCACCTGGACCCTAAACCGTCCCCGTCCCCTAACCCTTACCCTAGCCCGAACCCTAACCCTAACCCTTCCCCGAAGCCTGACCCTCACCCGTCCCCTAATCCTAACCCGTAGGCTCACACTAACCCGCGCCCTCACACGCACGCTCCCCCTAAAGCGTTGACGGACCCTCACCTGGACCCTAAACCGTCCCCGTCCCCTAACCCTAACCCTAGCCCGAACCCTAACCCTAAACCTTCCCCGAAGCCTGACCCTCACCCGTCCCCTAATCCTAAACCATAGGCTCACACTAACCCGCGCCCTCACACGCACGCTCCCCCTAAATCATTGTCGGACCCTCACCTGGACCCTAAACCGTCCCCGTCCCCTAACCCTAACACTAGCCCGAACCCTAACCCTAACACTTCCCCGAAGCCTGACCCTCACCCGTCCCCTAATCCTAACCCGTACGCTCACACTAACCCGCGCCCTCACACGCACGCTCCCCCTAAAGCGTTGTTGGACCCTCACCTGAACCCTAAACCGTCCCCATCCCCTAACCCTAACCCTAGCCCGAACCCTAACCCTAACCCTTCCCCGAAGCCTGACCCTCACCCGTCCCCTAATCCTAAACCGTACGCTCACACTAACCCGTGCCTCACACGCACGCTCCCCCTAAAGCGTTGTCGGACCCTCACCTGGACCCTAAACCGTCCCCGTACCCTAACCCTAACCCTAGCCCGAATCCTAACCCTAACACTTCCCCGAAGCCTGACCCTCACCCGTCCCCTAATCCTAACCCGTACGCTAACACTAACCCGCGCCCTCACACGCACGCTCCCCCTAAAGCGTTGTCGGACCCTCACCTGGACCCTAAACCATCCCCGTCCCCTAACCCTAACCCTAGCCCGAACCCTAACCCTAACCCTTCCCCGAAGCCTGACCCTCACCCGTCCCCTAATCCTAAACCATAGGCTCACACTAACCCGCGCCCTCACACGCACGCTCCCCCTAAATCATTGTCGGACCCTCACCTGGACCCTAAACCGTCCCCGTCCCCTAACCCTAACCCTAGCCCGAACCCTAACCCTAACCCTTCCCCGAAGCCTGACCCTCACCCGTCCCCTAATCCTAACCCGTAGGCTCACACTAACCCGCGCCCTCACACGCACGCTCCCCCTAAAGCGTTGTCGGACCCTCACCTGGACCCTAAACCGTCCCAGTCCCCTAACCCTAGCCCGAACCCTAACCCTAACACTTCCCCGAAGCCTGACCCTCACCCGTCCCCTAATCCTAACCCGTACGCTAAAACTAACCCGCGCCCTCACACGCACGCTCCCCCAAAAGCGTTGTCGGACCCTCACCTGGACCCTAAACCGTCCCCGTCCCCTAACCCTAACCCTAGCCCGAACCCTAACCCTAACCCTTCCCCGAAACCTGACCCTCACCCGTCCCCTAATCCTAACACTTACGCTAACACTAATCCGCACCCTCACACGCACGCTCCCCCTAAAGCATTGTCGGACCCTCACCTGAACCCTAAACCATCCCCGTCCCCTAACCCTAACCCTAGCCCGAACCCTAACCCTAACCCTTCCCCGAAGCCTGACCCTCACCCGTCCCCTAATCCTAACCCGTACGCTAACACTAACCCGCGCCCTCACACGCACGCTCCCCCTAAAGTGTTGTCGGACCCTCACCTGGACCCTAAACCGTCCCCGTACCCTAACCCTAACCCTAGCCCGAACACTAACCCTAACCCTTCCCCGAAGCCTGACCCTCACCCGTCCCCTAATCCTAAACCGTACGCTAACACTAACCCGCGCCCTCACACGCACGCTCCCCCTAAAGCGTTGTCGGACCCTCACCTGGACCCTAAACCGTCCCCATCCCCTAACCCTAACCCTAGCCCGAACCCTAACCCTAACCCTTCCCCGAAACCTGACCCTCACCCGTCCACTAATCCTAACCCTTACGCTAACACTAATCCGCTCTCTCACACGCATGCTCCCCCTTAAGCATTGTCGGACCCTCACCTGAACCCTAAACCGTCCCCGTCCCCTAACCCTAACCCTAGCCCGAACCCTAACCCTAACCCTTCCCCGAAGCCTGACCTTCACCCGTCCCCTAATTCTAAGCCGTACGCTAACACTAACCCGCACCCTCACTCGCACGCTCCCCCTAAAGCGTTGTCGGACCATCACCTGGACCCTAAACCGTCCCCGTCCCCTAACCCTAACCCTAGCCCGTACCCTAACCCTAACCCTTCCCCGAAGCCTGACCCTCAGCCGTCCCCTAATCCTAACCCGTAGGCTCACACTAACCCGCGCCCTCACACGCACGCTCCCCCTAAAGCGTTGTCGGACCCTCATCTGGACCCTAAACCGTCCCCGTCCCCTAACCCTAACCCTAGCCCGTACCCTAACCCTAACCCTTCCCCGAAGCCTGACCCTCAGCCGTCCCCTAATCCTAACCCGTAGGCTCACACTAACCCGCGCCCTCACACGCACGCTCCCCCTAAAGCGTTGTCGGACCCTCACCTGGACCCTAAACCGTCCCCGTCCCCTAACCCTAACCCTAGCCCGAACCCTAACCCTAACCCTTCCCCGAAGCCTGACCCTCACCCGTCCCCTAATCCTAACCCGTACGCTGACACTAACCCGCGCCCTCACACGCACGCTCCCCCTAAACCGATGTCGGACCCTCACCTGGACCCTAAACCGTCCCCGTACCCTAACCCTAACCCTAGCCCGAACCCTAACCCTAACCCTTCCCTGAAGCCTGACACTCACCCGTCCCCTAATCCTAAACCGTACGCTAACACTAACCCACGCCCTCACACGCACGCTCCCCCTAAAGCGTTGTCGAACCCTCACCTGGACCCTAAACCGTCCCCGTCCCCTAACCCTACCCCTAGCCCGAACCCTAACCCTAACCCTTCCCCGAAGCCTGACACTCACCCGTCCCCTGATCCTAACCCGTACGATAACACTAACCCGCGCCCTCACACGCACGCTCCCCCTAAAGCGTTGTCGGACCCTCACCTGGACCCTAAACCGTCCCCGTCCCCTAACCCTAACACTAGCCCGAATCCTAACCCTAACACTTCCCCGAAGCCTGACCCTCACCCGTCCCCTAATCCTAACCCGTACGCTCACACTAACCCGCGCCCTCACACGCACGCTCCCCCTAAAGCGTTGTCGGACCCTCACCTGAACCCTAAACCGTCCCCATCCACTAACCCTAACCCTAGCCCGAACCCTAACCCTAACCCTTCCCCGAAGCCTGACCCTCACCCGTCCCCTAATCCTAAACCGTACGCTCACACTAACCCGTGCCTCACACGCACGCTCCCCCTAAAGCGTTGTCGGACCCTCACCTGGACCCTAAACCGTCCCCGTACCCTAACCCTAACCCTAGCCCGAACCCTAACCCTAACCCTTCCCCGAAGCCTGATCCTCACCCGTCCCCTAATCCTAACCCGTAGGCTCACAATAAGCTGCGCCCTCACACGCACGCTCCCCCTAAAGCGTTGTCGGACCCTCACCTGGACCCTAAACCGTCCCCGTCCCCTAACCCTAACCCTAGCCCGAACCCTAACCCTAAACCTTCCCCGAAGCCTGACCCTCACCCGTCCCCTAATCCTAAACCATAGGCTCACACTAACCCGCGCCCTCACACGCACGCTCCCCCTAAATCATTGTCGGACCCTCACCTGGACCCTAAACCGTCCCCGTCCCCTAACCCTAACACTAGCCCGAACCCTAACCCTAACACTTCCCCGAAGCCTGACCCTCACCCGTCCCCTAATCCTAACCCGTACGCTCACACTAACCCGCGCCCTCACACGCACGCTCCCCCTAAATCGTTGTTGGACCCTCACCTGAACCCTAAACCGTCCCCATCCCCTAACCCTAACCCTAGCCCGAACCCTAACCCTAACCCTTCCCCGAAGCCTGACCCTCACCCGTCCCCTAATCCTAAACCGTACGCTCACACTAACCCGTGCCTCACACGCACGCTCCCCCTAAAGCGTTGTCGGACCCTCACCTGGACCCTAAACCGTCCCCGTACCCTAACCCTAACCCTAGCCCGAAACCTAACCCTAACACTTCCCCGAAGCCTGACCCTCACCCGTCCCCTAATCCTAACCCGTACGCTAACACTAACCCGCGCCCTCACACGCACGCTCCCCCTAAAGCGTTGTCGGACCCTCACCTGGACCCTAAACCATCCCCGTCCCCTAACCCTAACCCTAGCCCGAACCCTAACCCTAACCCTTCCCCGAAGCCTGACCCTCACCCGTCCCCTAATCCTAAACCATAGGCTCACACTAACCCGCGCCCTCACACGCATGCTCCCCCTAAAGCGTTGTCGGACCCTCACCTGGACCCTAAACCGTCCCCGACCCCTAACCCTAACCCTAGCCCGAAACCTAACCCTAACACTTCCCCAAAGCCTGACCCTCATCCGTCCCCTAATCCTAACCCGTAGGCTCACACTAACCCGCGCCCTCACACGCACGCTCCCCCTAAAGCGTTTTTGGACCGTCACCTGGACCCTAAACCGTCCCCGTCCCCTAACCCTAACCCTAGCCCTAACCCTAACCCTAACCCTTCCCCGAAGCCTGATCCTCACCCGTCCCCTAATCCTAACCCGTAGGCTCACAATAAGCTGCGCCCTCACACGCACGCTCCCCCTAAAACGTTGTCGGACCCTCACCTGGACCCTAAACCGTCCCCGTCCCCTAACCCTAACCCTAGCCCGAACCCTAACCCTAACCCTTCCCCGAAGCCTGACCCTCACCCGTCCCCTAATCCTAACCCGTAGGCTCACACTAACCCGCGCCCTCACACGCACGCTCCCCCTAAAGCGTTGACGGACCCTCACCTGGACCCTAAACCGTCCCCGTCCCCTAACCCTAACCCTAGCCCGAACCCTAACCCTAATCCTTCCCCGAAGCCTGACCCTCACCCGTCCCCTAATCCTAAACCATAGGCTCACACTAACCCGCGCCCTCACACGCACGCTCCCCCTAAATCATTGTCGGACCCTCACCTGGACCCTAAACCGTCCCCGTCCCCTAACCCTAACACTAGCCCGAACCCTAACCCTAACACTTCCCCGAAGCCTGACCCTCACCCGTCCCCTAATCCTAACCCGTACGCTCACACTAACCCGCGCCCTCACACGCACGCTCCCCCTAAAGCGTTGTTGGACCCTCACCTGAACCCTAAACCGTCCCCATCCCCTAACCCTAACCCTAGCCCGAACCCTAACCCTAACCCTTCCCCGAAGCCTGACCCTCACCCGTCCCCTAATCCTAACCCGTACGCTGACACTAACCCGCGCCCTCACACGCACGCTCCCCCTAAACCGATGTCGGACCCTCACCTGGACCCTAAACCGTCCCCGTACCCTAACCCTAACCCTAGCCCGAACCCTAACCCTAACCCTTCCCCGAAGCCTGACACTCACCCGTCCCCTAATCCTAAACCGTACGCTAACACTAACCCACGCCCTCACACGCACGCTCCCCCTAAAGCGTTGTCGAACCCTCACCTGGACCCTAAACCGTCCCCGTCCCCTAACCCTACCCCTAGCCCGAACCCTAACCCTAACCCTTCCCCGAAGCCTGACACTCACCCGTCCCCTGATCCTAACCCGTACGATAACACTAACCCGCGCCCTCACACGCACGCTCCCCCTAAAGCGTTGTCGGACCCTCACCTGGACCCTAAACCGTCCCCGTCCCCTAACCCTAACACTAGCCCGAACCCTAACCCTAACACTTCCCCGAAGCCTGACCCTCACCCGTCCCCTAATCCTAACCCGTACGCTCACACTAACCCGCGCCCTCACACGCACGCTCCCCCTAAAGCGTTGTCGGACCCTCACCTGAACCCTAAACCGTCCCCATCCACTAACCCTAACCCTAGCCCGAACCCTAACCCTAACCCTTCCCCGAAGCCTGACCCTCACCCGTCCCCTAATCCTAAACCGTACGCTCACACTAACCCGTGCCTCACACGCACGCTCCCCCTAAAGCGTTGTCGGACCCTCACCTGGACCCTAAACCGTCCCCGTACCCTAACCCTAACCCTAGCCCGAACCCTAACCCTAACACTTCCCCGAAGCCTGACCCTCACCCGTCCCCTAATCCTAACCCGTACGCTAACACTAACCCGCGCCCTCACACGCACGCTCCCCCTAAAGCGTTGTCGGACCCTCACCTGGACCCTAAACCGTCCCCGTCCCCTAACCCTAACCCTAGCCCGAACCCTAACCCTAAACCTTCCCCGAAGCCTGACCCTCACCCGTCCCCTAATCCTAAACCATAGGCTCACACTAACCCGCGCCCTCACACGCACGCTCCCCCTAAATCATTGTCGGACCCTCACCTGGACCCTAAACCGTCCCCGTCCCCTAACCCTAACACTAGCCCGAACCCTAACCCTAACACTTCCCCGAAGCCTGACCCTCACCCGTCCCCTAATCCTAACCCGTACGCTCACACTAACCCGCGCCCTCACACGCACGCTCCCCCTAAAGCGTTGTTGGACCCTCACCTGAACCCTAAACCGTCCCCATCCCCTAACCCTAACCCTAGCCCGAACCCTAACCCTAACCCTTCCCCGAAGCCTGACCCTCACCCGTCCCCTAATCCTAAACCGTACGCTCACACTAACCCGTGCCTCACACGCACGCTCCCCCTAAAGCGTTGTCGGACCCTCACCTGGACCCTAAACCGTCCCCGTACCCTAACCCTAACCCTAGCCCGAAACCTAACCCTAACACTTCCCCGAAGCCTGACCCTCACCCGTCCCCTAATCCTAACCCGTACGCTAACACTAACCCGCGCCCTCACACGCACGCTCCCCCTAAAGCGTTGTCGGACCCTCACCTGGACCCTAAACCATCCCCGTCCCCTAACCCTAACCCTAGCCCGAACCCTAACCCTAACCCTTCCCCGAAGCCTGACCCTCACCCGTCCCCTAATCCTAAACCATAGGCTCACACTAACCCGCGCCCTCACACGCACGCTCCCCCTAAAGCGTTGTCGGACCCTCACCTGGACCCTAAACCGTCCCCGACCCCTAACCCTAACCCTAGCCCGAAACCTAACCCTAACACTTCCCCAAAGCCTGACCCTCATCCGTCCCCTAATCCTAACCCGTAGGCTCACACTAACCCGCGCCCTCACACGCACGCTCCCCCTAAAGCGTTTTTGGACCGTCACCTGGACCCTAAACCGTCCCCGTCCCCTAACCCTAACCCTAGCCCTAACCCTAACCCTAACCCTTCCCCGAAGCCTGATCCTCACCCGTCCCCTAATCCTAACCCGTAGGCTCACAATAAGCTGCGCCCTCACACGCACGCTCCCCCTAAAGCGTTGTCGGACCCTCACCTGGACCCTAAACCGTCCCCGTCCCCTAACCCTAACCCTAGCCCGAACCCTAACCCTAACCCTTCCCCGAAGCCTGACCCTCACCCGTCCCCTAATCCTAACCCGTAGGCTCACACTAACCCGCGCCCTCACACGCACGCTCCCCCTAAAGCGTTGACGGACCCTCACCTGGACCCTAAACCGTCCCCGTCCCCTAACCCTAACCCTAGCCCGAACCCTAACCCTAAACCTTCCCCGAAGCCTGACCCTCACCCGTCCCCTAATCCTAAACCATAGGCTCACACTAACCCGCGCCCTCACACGCACGCTCCCCCTAAATCATTGTCGGACCCTCACCTGGACCCTAAACCGTCCCCGTCCCCTAACCCTAACACTAGCCCGAACCCTAACCCTAACACTTCCCCGAAGCCTGACCCTCACCCGTCCCCTAATCCTAACCCGTACGCTCACACTAACCCGCGCCCTCACACGCACGCTCCCCCTAAAGCGTTGTTGGACCCTCACCTGAACCCTAAACCGTCCCCATCCCCTAACCCTAACCCTAGCCCGAACCCTAACCCTAACCCTTCCCCGAAGCCTGACCCTCACCCGTCCCCTAATCCTAAACCGTACGCTCACACTAACCCGTGCCTCACACGCACGCTCCCCCTAAAGCGTTGTCGGACCCTCACCTGGACCCTAAACCGTCCCCGTACCCTAACCCTAACCCTAGCCCGAACCCTAACCCTAACCCTTCCCCGAAGCCTGACCCTCACCCGTCCCCTAATCCTAACCCGTACGCTAACACTAACCCGCGCCCTCACACGCACGCTCCCCCTAAAGCGTTGTCGGACCCTCACCTGGACCCTAAACCATCCCCGTCCCCTAACCCTAACCCTAGCCCGAACCCTAACCCTAACCCTTCCCCGAAGCCTGACCCTCACCCGTCCCCTAATCCTAAACCATAGGCTCACACTAACCCGCGCCCTCACACGCACACTCCCCCTAAATCATTGTCGGACCCTCACCTGGACCCTAAATCGTCCCCGTCCCCTAACCCTAACCCTAGCCCGAACCCTAACCCTAACCCTTCCCCGAAGCCTGACCCTCACCCGTCCCCTAATCCTAACCCGTACGCTAACACTAACCCGCGCCCTCACACGCACGCTCCCCCTAAAGCGTTGTCGGACCCTCACCTGGACCCTAAACCGTCCCCGACCCCTAACCCTAACCCTAGCCCGAAACCTAACCCTAACACTTCCCCAAAGCCTGACCCTCATCCGTCCCCTAATCCTAACCCGTAGGCTCACACTAACCCGCGCCCTCACACGCACGCTCCCCCTAAAGCGTTTTTGGACCGTCACCTGGACCCTAAACCGTCCCCGTCCCCTAACCCTAACCCTAGCCCTAACCCTAACCCTAACCCTTCCCCGAAGCCTGATCCTCACCCGTCCCCTAATCCTAACCCGTAGGCTCACAATAAGCTGCGCCCTCACACGCACGCTCCCCCTAAAGCGTTGTCGGACCCTCACCTGGACCCTAAACCGTCCCCGTCCCCTAACCCTAACCCTAGCCCGAACCCTAACCCTAACCCTTCCCCGAAGCCTGACCCTCACCCGTCCCCTAATCCTAACCCGTAGGCTCACACTAACCCGCGCCCTCACACGCACGCTTCCCCTAAAGCGTTGTCGGACCCTCACCTGGACCCTAAACCGTCCCCGTACCCTAACCCTAACCCTAGCCAGAACCCTAACCCTAACCCTTCCCCGAAGCCTGACCCTCACCCGTCCCCTAATCCTAACCCGTACGCTAACACTAACCCGCGCCCTCACACGCACGCTCCCCCTAAAGCGTTGTCGGACCCTCACCTGGACCCTAAACCGTCCCCGTCCCCTAACCCTAACCCTAGCCCTAACCCTAACCCTAACCCTTCCCCGAAGCCTGACCCTCACCCGTCCCCTAATCCTAACCCGTAGGCTCACACTAACCCGCGCCCTCACACGCACGCTCCCCCTAAAGCGTTGTCGGACCCTCACCTGGACCCTAAACCGTCCCAGTCCCCTAACCCTAGCCCGAACCCTAACCCTAACACTTCCCCGAAGCCTGACCCTCACCCGTCCCCTAATCCTAACCCGTACGCTAAAACTAACCCGCGCCCTCACACGCACGCTCCCCCAAAAGCGTTGTCGGACCCTCACCTGGACCCTAAACCGTCCCCGTCCCCTAACCCTAACCCTAGCCCGAACCCTAACCCTAACCCTTCCCCGAAACCTGACCCTCACCCGTCCCCTAATCCTAACACTTACGCTAACACTAATCCGCACCCTCACACGCACGCTCCCCCTAAAGCATTGTCGGACCCTCACCTGAACCCTAAACCGTCCCCGTCCCCTAACCCTAACCCTAGCCCGAACCCTAACCCTAACCCTTCCCCGAAGCCTGACCCTCACCCGTCCCCTAATCCTAACCCGTACGCTAACACTAACCCGCGCCCTCACACGCACGCTCCCCCTAAAGTGTTGTCGGACCCTCACCTGGACCCTAAACCGTCCCCGTACCCTAACCCTAACCCTAGCCCGAACACTAACCCTAACCCTTCCCCGAAGCCTGACCCTCACCCGTCCCCTAATCCTAAACCGTACGCTAACACTAACCCGCGCCCTCACACGCACGCTCCCCCTAAAGCGTTGTCGGACCCTCACCTGGACCCTAAACCGTCCCCATCCCCTAACCCTAACCCTAGCCCGAACCCTAACCCTAACCCTTCCCCGAAACCTGACCCTCACCCGTCCCCTAATCCTAACCCTTACGCTAACACTAATCCGCTCTCTCACACGCATGCTCCCCCTTAAGCATTGTCGGACCCTCACCTGAACCCTAAACCGTCCCCGTCCCCTAACCCTAACCCTAGCCCGAACCCTAACCCTAACCCTTCCCCGAAGCCTGACCCTCACCCGTCCCCTAATTCTAAGCCGTACGCTAACACTAACCCGCGCCCTCACTCGCACGCTCCCCCTAAAGCGTTGTCGGACCATCACCTGGACCCTAAACCGTCCCCGTCCCCTAACCCTAACCCTAGCCCGTACCCTAACCCTAACCCTTCCCCGAAGCCTGACCCTCAGCCGTCCCCTAATCCTAACCCGTAGGCTCACACTAACCCGCGCCCTCACACGCACGCTCCCCCTAAAGCGTTGTCGGACCCTCACCTGGACCCTAAACCGTCCCCGTCCCCTAACCCTAACCCTAGCCCGAACCCTAACCCTAACCCTTCCCCGAAGCCTGACCCTCACCCGTCCCCTAATCCTAAACCGTACGCTCACACTAACCCGTGCCTCACACGCACGCTCCCCCTAAAGCGTTGTCGGACCCTCACCTGGACCCTAAACCGTCCCCGTACCCTAACCCTAACCCTAGCCCGAACCCTAACCCTAACACTTCCCCGAAGCCTGACCCTCACCCGTCCCCTAATCCTAACCCGTACGCTAACACTAACCCGCGCCCTCACACGCACGCTCCCCCTAAAGCGTTGTCGGACCCTCACCTGGACCCTAAACCATCCCCGTCCCCTAACCCTAACCCTAGCCCGAACCCTAACCCTAACCCTTCCCCGAAGCCTGACCCTCACCCGTCCCCTAATCCTAAACCATAGGCTCACACTAACCCGCGCCCTCACACGCACGCTCCCCCTAAATCATTGTCGGACCCTCACCTGGACCCTAAATCGTCCCCGTCCCCTAACCCTAACCCTAGCCCGAACCCTAACCCTAACCCTTCCCCGAAGCCTGACCCTCACCCGTCCCCTAATCCTAACCCGTACGCTAACACTAACCCGCGCCCTCACACGCACGCTCCCCCTAAAGCGTTGTCGGACCCTCACCTGGACCCTAAACCGTCCCCGACCCCTAACCCTAACCCTAGCCCGAAACCTAACCCTAACACTTCCCCAAAGCCTGACCCTCATCCGTCCCCTAATCCTAACCCGTAGGCTCACACTAACCCGCGCTCTCACACGCACGCTCCCCCTAAAGCGTTTTTGGACCGTCACCTGGACCCTAAACCGTCCCCGTCCCCTAACCCTAACCCTAGCCCTAACCCTAACCCTAACCCTTCCCCGAAGCCTGATCCTCACCCGTCCCCTAATCCTAACCCGTAGGCTCACAATAAGCTGCGCCCTCACACGCACGCTCCCCCTAAAGCGTTGTCGGACCCTCACCTGGACCCTAAACCGTCCCCGTCCCCTAACCCTAACCCTAGCCCGAACCCTAACCCTAAACCTTCCCCGAAGCCTGACCCTCACCCGTCCCCTAATCCTAAACCATAGGCTCACACTAACCCGCGCCCTCACACGCACGCTCCCCCTAAATCATTGTCGGACCCTCACCTGGACCCTAAACCGTCCCCGTCCCCTAACCCTAACACTAGCCCGAACCCTAACCCTAACACTTCCCCGAAGCCTGACCCTCACCCGTCCCCTAATCCTAACCCGTACGCTCACACTAACCCGCGCCCTCACACGCACGCTCCCCCTAAAGCGTTGTTGGACCCTCACCTGAACCCTAAACCGTCCCCATCCCCTAACCCTAACCCTAGCCCGAACCCTAACCCTAACCCTTCCCCGAAGCCTGACCCTCACCCGTCCCCTAATCCTAAACCGTACGCTCACACTAACCCGTGCCTCACACGCACGCTCCCCCTAAAGCGTTGTCGGACCCTCACCTGGACCCTAAACCGTCCCCGTACCCTAACCCTAACCCTAGCCCTAAACCTAACCCTAACACTTCCCCGAAGCCTGACCCTCACCCGTCCCCTAATCCTAACCCGTACGCTAACACTAACCCGCGCCCTCACACGCACGCTCCCCCTAAAGCGTTGTCGGACCCTCACCTGGACCCTAAACCATCCCCGTCCCCTAACCCTAACCCTAGCCCGAACTCTAACCCTAACCCTTCCCCGAAGCCTGACCCTCACCCGTCCCCTAATCCTAAACCATAGGCTCACACTAACCCGCGCCCTCACACGCACGCTCCCCCTAAAGCGTTGTCGGACCCTCACCTGGACCCTAAACCGTCCCCGACCCCTAACCCTAACCCTAGCCCGAAACCTAACCCTAACACTTCCCCAAAGCCTGACCCTCATCCGTCCCCTAATCCTAACCCGTAGGCTCACACTAACCCGCGCCCTCACACGCACGCTCCCCCTAAAGCGTTTTTGGACCGTCACCTGGACCCTAAACCGTCCCCGTCCCCTAACCCTAACCCTAGCCCTAACCCTAACCCTAACCCTTCCCCGAAGCCTGATCCTCACCCGTCCCCTAATCCTAACCCGTAGGCTCACACTAACCCGCGCCCTCACACGCACGCTCCCCCTAAAGCGTTGTCGGACCCTCATCTGGACCCTAAACCGTCCCCGTCCCCTAACCCTAACCCTAGCCCGTACCCTAACCCTAACCCTTCCCCGAAGCCTGACCCTCAGCCGTCCCCTAATCCTAACACGTAGGCTCACACTAACCCGCGCCCTCACACGCACGCTCCCCCTAAAGCGTTGTCGGACCCTCACCTGGACCCTAAACCGTCCCCGTCCCCTAACCCTAACCCTAGCCCGAACCCTAACCCTAACCCTTCCCCGAAGCCTGACCCTCACCCGTCCCCTAATCCTAAACCGTACGCTCACACTAACCCGTGCCTCACACGCACGCTCCCCCTAAAGCGTTGTCGGACCCTCACCTGGACCCTAAACCGTCCCCGTACCCTAACCCTAACCCTAGCCCGAACCCTAACCCTAACACTTCCCCGAAGCCTGACCCTCACCCGTCCCCTAATCCTAACCCGTACGCTAACACTAACCCGCGCCCTCACACGCACGCTCCCCCTAAAGCGTTGTCGGACCCTCACCTGGACCCTAAACCATCCCCGTCCCCTAACCCTAACCCTAGCCCGAACCCTAACCCTAACCCTTCCCCGAAGCCTGACCCTCACCCGTCCCCTAATCCTAAACCATAGGCTCACACTAACCCGCGCCCTCACACGCACGCTCCCCCTAAATCATTGTCGGACCCTCACCTGGACCCTAAATCGTCCCCGTCCCCTAACCCTAACCCTAGCCCGAACCCTAACCCTAACCCTTCCCCGAAGCCTGACCCTCACCCGTCCCCTAATCCTAACCCGTACGCTAACACTAACCCGCGCCCTCACACGCACGCTCCCCCTAAAGCGTTGTCGGACCCTCACCTGGACCCTAAACCGTCCCCGACCCCTAACCCTAACCCTAGCCCGAAACCTAACCCTAACACTTCCCCAAAGCCTGACCCTCATCCGTCCCCTAATCCTAACCCGTAGGCTCACACTAACCCGCGCTCTCACACGCACGCTCCCCCTAAAGCGTTTTTGGACCGTCACCTGGACCCTAAACCGTCCCCGTCCCCTAACCCTAACCCTAGTCCTAACCCTAACCCTAACCCTTCCCCGAAGCCTGATCCTCACCCGTCCCCTAATCCTAACCCGTAGGCTCACAATAAGCTGCGCCCTCACACGCACGCTCCCCCTAAAGCGTTGTCGGACCCTCACCTGGACCCTAAACCGTCCCCGTCCCCTAACCCTAACCCTAGCCCGAACCCTAACCCTAAACCTTCCCCGAAGCCTGACCCTCACCCGTCCCCTAATCCTAAACCATAGGCTCACACTAACCCGCGCCCTCACACGCACGCTCCCCCTAAATCATTGTCGGACCCTCACCTGGACCCTAAACCGTCCCCGTCCCCTAACCCTAACACTAGCCCGAACCCTAACCCTAACACTTCCCCGAAGCCTGACCCTCACCCGTCCCCTAATCCTAACCCGTACGCTCACACTAACCCGCGCCCTCACACGCACGCTCCCCCTAAAGCGTTGTTGGACCCTCACCTGAACCCTAAACCGTCCCCATCCCCTAACCCTAACCCTAGCCCGAACCCTAACCCTAACCCTTCCCCGAAGCCTGACCCTCACCCGTCCCCTAATCCTAAACCGTACGCTCACACTAACCCGTGCCTCACACGCACGCTCCCCCTAAAGCGTTGTCGGACCCTCACCTGGACCCTAAACCGTCCCCGTACCCTAACCCTAACCCTAGCCCGAAACCTAACCCTAACACTTCCCCGAAGCCTGACCCTCACCCGTCCCCTAATCCTAACCCGTACGCTAACACTAACCCGCGCCCTCACACGCACGCTCCCCCTAAAGCGTTGTCGGACCCTCACCTGGACCCTAAACCATCCCCGTCCCCTAACCCTAACCCTAGCCCGAACCCTAACCCTAACCCTTCCCCGAAGCCTGACCCTCACCCGTCCCCTAATCCTAAACCATAGGCTCACACTAACCCGCGCCCTCACACGCACGCTCCCCCTAAAGCGTTGTCGGACCCTCACCTGGACCCTAAACCGTCCCCGACCCCTAACCCTAACCCTAGCCCGAAACCTAACCCTAACACTTCCCCAAAGCCTGACCCTCATCCGTCCCCTAATCCTAACCCGTAGGCTCACACTAACCCGCGCCCTCACACGCACGCTCCCCCTAAAGCGTTTTTGGACCGTCACCTGGACCCTAAACCGTCCCCGTCCCCTAACCCTAACCCTAGCCCTAACCCTAACCCTAACCCTTCCCCGAAGCCTGATCCTCACCCGTCCCCTAATCCTAACCCGTAGGCTCACAATAAGCTGCGCCCTCACACGCACGCTCCCCCTAAAGCGTTGTCGGACCCTCACCTGGACCCTAAACCGTCCCCGTCCCCTAACCCTAACCCTAGCCCGAACCCTAACCCTAAACCTTCCCCGAAGCCTGACCCTCACCCGTCCCCTAATCCTAACCCGTAGGCTCACACTAACCCGCGCCCTCACACGCACGCTCCCCCTAAAGCGTTGTCGGACCCTCACCTGGACCCTAAACCGTCCCCGTCCCCTAACCCTAACCCTAGCCCGAACCCTAACCCTAAACCTTCCCCGAAGCCTGACCCTCACCCGTCCCCTAATCCTAAACCATAGGCTCACACTAACCCGCGCCCTCACACGCACGCTCCCCCTAAATCATTGTCGGACCCTCACCTGGACCCTAAACCGTCCCCGTCCCCTAACCCTAACACTAGCCCGAACCCTAACCCTAACACTTCCCCGAAGCCTGACCCTCACCCGTCCCCTAATCCTAAACCATAGGCTCACACTAACCCGCGCCCTCACACGCACGCTCCCCCTAAATCATTGTCGGACCCTCACCTGGAGCCTAAACCGTCCCCGTCCCCTAACCCTAACACTAGCCCGAACCCTAACCCTAACACTTCCCCGAAGCCTGACCCTCACCCGTCCCCTAATCCTAACCCGTACGCTCACACTAACCCGCGCCCTCACACGCACGCTCCCCCTAAAGCGTTGTTGGACCCTCACCTGAACCCTAAACCGTCCCCATCCCCTAACCCTAACCCTAGCCCGAACCCTAACCCTAACCCTTCCCCGAAGCCTGACCCTCACCCGTCCCCTAATCCTAAACCGTACGCTCACACTAACCCGTGCCTCACACGCACGCTCCCCCTAAAGCGTTGTCGGACCCTCACCTGGACCCTAAACCGTCCCCGTACCCTAACCCTAACCCTAGCCCGAACCCTAACCCTAACACTTCCCCGAAGCCTGACCCTCACCCGTCCCCTAATCCTAACCCGTACGCTAACACTAACCCGCGCCCTCACACGAACGCTCCCCCTAAAGCGTTGTCGGACCCTCACCTGGACCCTAAACCATCCCCGTCCCCTAACCCTAACCCTAGCCCGAACCCTAACCCTAACCCTTCCCCGAAGCCTGACCCTCACCCGTCCCCTAATCCTAAACCATAGGCTCACACTAACCCGCGCCCTCACACGCACGCTCCCCCAAATCATTGTCGGACCCTCACCTGGACCCTAAATCGTCCCCGTCCCCTAACCCTAACCCTAGCCCGAACCCTAACCCTAACCCTTCCCCGAAGCCTGACACTCACCCGTCCCCTAATCCTAACCCGTACGCTAACACTAACCCGCGCCCTCACACGCACGCTCCCCCTAAAGCGTTGTCGGACCCTCACCTGGACCCTAAACCGTCCCCGACCCCTAACCCTAACCCTAGCCCGAAACCTAACCCTAACACTTCCCCAAAGCCTGACCCTCATCCGTCCCCTAATCCTAACCCGTAGGCTCACACTAACCCGCGCCCTCACACGCACGCTCCCCCTAAAGCGTTTTTGGACCGTCACCTGGACCCTAAACCGTCCCCGTCCCCTAACCCTAACCCTAGCCCGAACCCTAACCCTAACCCTTCCCCGAAGCCTGATCCTCACCCGTCCCCTAATCCTAAACCGTAGGCTCACAATAAGCTGCGCCCTCACACGCACGCTCCCCCTAAAGCGTTGTCGGACCCTCACCTGGACCCTAAACCGTCCCCGTCCCCTAACCCTAACCCTAGCCCGAACCCTAACCCTAACCCTTCCCCGAAGCCTGACCCTCACCCGTCCCCTAATCCTAACCCGTAGGCTCACACTAACCCGCGCCCTCACACGCACGCTCCCCCTAAAGCGTTGTCGGACCCTCACCTGGACCCTAAACCGTCCCCGTACCCTAACCCTAACCCTAGCCAGAACCCTAACCCTAACCCTTCCCCGAAGCCTGACCCTCACCCGTCCCCTAATCCTAACCCGTACGCTAACACTAACCCGCGCCCTCACACGCACGCTCCCCCTAAAGCGTTGTCGGACCCTCACCTGGACCCTAAACCGTCCCCGTCCCCTAACCCTAACCCTAGCCCTAACCCTAACCCTAACCCTTCCCCGAAGCCTGACCCTCACCCGTCCCCTAATCCTAACCCGTAGGCTCACACTAACCCGCGCCCTCACACGCACGCTCCCCCTAAAGCGTTGTCGGACCCTCACCTGGACCCTAAACCGTCCCAGTCCCCTAACCCTAGCCCGAACCCTAACCCTAACACTTCCCCGAAGCCTGACCCTCACCCGTCCCCTAATCCTAACCCGTACGCTAAAACTAACCCGCGCCCTCACACGCACGCTCCCCCAAAAGCGTTGTCGGACCCTCACCTGGACCCTAAACCGTCCCCGTCCCCTAACCCTAACCCTAGCCCGAACCCTAACCCTAACCCTTCCCCGAAACCTGACCCTCACCCGTCCCCTAATCCTAACACTTACGCTAACACTAATCCGCACCCTCACACGCACGCTCCCCCTAAAGCATTGTCGGACCCTCACCTGAACCCTAAACCGTCCCCGTCCCCTAACCCTAACCCTAGCCCGAACCCTAACCCTAACCCTTCCCCGAAGCCTGACCCTCACCCGTCCCCTAATCCTAACCCGTACGCTAACACTAACCCGCGCCCTCACACGCACGCTCCCCCTAAAGTGTTGTCGGACCCTCACCTGGACCCTAAACCGTCCCCGTACCCTAACCCTAACCCTAGCCCGAACACTAACCCTAACCCTTCCCCGAAGCCTGACCCTCACCCGTCCCCTAATCCTAAACCGTACGCTAACACTAACCCGCGCCCTCACACGCACGCTCCCCCTAAAGCGTTGTCGGACCCTCACCTGGACCCTAAACCGTCCCCATCCCCTAACCCTAACCCTAGCCCGAACCCTAACCCTAACCCTTCCCCGAAACCTGACCCTCACCCGTCCCCTAATCCTAACCCTTACGCTAACACTAATCCGCTCTCTCACACGCATGCTCCCCCTTAAGCATTGTCGGACCCTCACCTGAACCCTAAACCGTCCCCGTCCCCTAACCCTAACCCTAGCCCGAACCCTAACCCTAACCCTTCCCCGAAGCCTGACCCTCACCCGTCCCCTAATTCTAAGCCGTACGCTAACACTAACCCGCGCCCTCACTCGCACGCTCCCCCTAAAGCGTTGTCGGACCATCACCTGGACCCTAAACCGTCCCCGTCCCCTAACCCTAACCCTAGCCCGTACCCTAACCCTAACCCTTCCCCGAAGCCTGACCCTCAGCCGTCCCCTAATCCTAACCCGTAGGCTCACACTAACCCGCGCCCTCACACGCACGCTCCCCCTAAAGCGTTGTCGGACCCTCATCTGGACCCTAAACCGTCCCCGTCCCCTAACCCTAACCCTAGCCCGTACCCTAACCCTAACCCTTCCCCGAAGCCTGACCCTCACCCGTCCCCTAATCCTAACCCGTAGGCTCACACTAACCCGCGCCCTCACACGCACGCTCCCCCTAAAGCGTTGTCGGACCCTCACCTGGACCCTAAACCGTCCCCGTCCCCTAACCCTAACCCTAGCCCGAACCCTAACCCTAACCCTTCCCCGAAGCCTGACCCTCACCCGTCCCCTAATCCTAACCCGTACGCTGACACTAACCCGCGCCCTCACACGCACGCTCCCCCTAAAGCGATGTCGGACCCTCACCTGGACCCTAAACCGTCCCCGTACCCTAACCCTAACCCTAGCCCGAACCCTAACCCTAACCCTTCCCCGAAGCCTGACACTCACCCGTCCCCTAATCCTAAACCGTACGCTAACACTAACCCACGCCCTCACACGCACGCTCCCCCTAAAGCGTTGTCGGACCCTCAACTGGACCCTAAACCGTCCCCGTCCCCTAACCCTACCCCTAGCCCGAACCCTAACCCTAACCCTTCCCCGAAGCCTGACACTCACCCGTCCCCTGATCCTAACCCGTACGATAACACTAACCCGCGCCCTCACACGCACGCTCCCCCTAAAGCGTTGTCGGACCCTCACCTGACCCTAAACCGTCCCCGTCCCCTAACCCTAACACTAGCCCGAACCCTAACCCTAACCCTTCCCCGAAGCCTGACCCTCACCCGTCCCCTAATCCTAAACCGTACGCTCACACTAACCCGTGCCTCACACGCACGCTCCCCCTAAAGCGTTGTCGGACCCTCACCTGGACCCTAAACCGTCCCCGTACCCTAACCCTAACCCTAGCCCGAACCCTAACCCTAACACTTCCCCGAAGCCTGACCCTCACCCGTCCCCTAATCCTAACCCGTACGCTAACACTAACCCGCGCCCTCACACGCACGCTCCCCCTAAAGCGTTGTCGGACCCTCACCTGGACCCTAAACCGTCCCCATCCCCTAACCCTAACCCTAGCCCGAACCCTAACCCTAAACCTTCCCCGAAGCCTGACCCTCACCCGTCCCCTAATCCTAAACCATAGGCTCACACTAACCCGCGCCCTCACACGCACGCTCCCCCTAAATCATTGTCGGACCCTCACCTGGACCCTAAACCGTCCCCGTCCCCTAACCCTAACACTAGCCCGAACCCTAACCCTAACACTTCCCCGAAGCCTGACCCTCACCCGTCCCCTAATCCTAACCCGTACGCTCACACTAACCCGCGCCCTCACACGCACGCTCCCCCTAAAGCGTTGTTGGACCCTCACCTGAACGCTAAACCGTCCCCATCCCCTAACCCTAACCCTAGCCCGAACCCTAACCCTAACCCTTCCCCGAAGCCTGACCCTCACCCGTCCCCTAATCCTAAACCGTACGCTCACACTAACCCGTGCCTCACACGCACGCTCCCCCTAAAGCGTTGTCGAACACTCACCTGGACCCTAAACCGTCCCCGTACCCTAACCCTAACCCTAGCCCGAAACCTAACCCTAACACTTCCCCGAAGCCTGACCCTCACCCGTCCCCTAATCCTAACCCGTACGCTAACACTAACCCACGCCCTCACACGCACGCTCCCCCTAAAGCGTTGTCGGACCCTCACCTGGACCCTAAACCATCCCCGTCCCCTAACCCTAACCCTAGCCCGAACCCTAACCCTAACCCTTCCCCGAAGCCTGACCCTCACCCGTCCCCTAATCCTAAACCATAGGCTCACACTAACCCGCGCCCTCACACGCACGCTCCCCCTAAAGCGTTGTCGGACCCTCACCTGGACCCTAAACCGTCCCCGACCCCTAACCCTAACCCTAGCCCGAAACCTAACCCTAACACTTCCCCAAAGCCTGACCCTCATCCGTCCCCTAATCCTAACCCGTAGGCTCACACTAACCCGCGCCCTCACACGCACGCTCCCCCTAAAGCGTTTTTGGACCGTCACCTGGACCCTAAACCGTCCCCGTCCCCTAACCCTAACCCTAGCCCTAACCCTAACCCTAACCCTTCCCCGAAGCCTGATCCTCACCCGTCCCCTAATCCTAACCCGTAGGCTCACAATAAGCTGCGCCCTCACACGCACGCTCCCCCTAAAGCGTTGTCGGACCCTCACCTGGACCCTAAACCGTCCCCGTCCCCTAACCCTAACCCTAGCCCGAACCCTAACCCTAACCCTTCCCCGAAGCCTGACCCTCACCCGTCCCCTAATCCTAACCCGTAGGCTCACACTAACCCGCGCCCTCACACGCACGCTCCCCCTAAAGCGTTGACGGACCCTCACCTGGACCCTAAACCGTCCCCGTCCCCTAACCCTAACCCTAGCCCGAACCCTAACCCTAAACCTTCCCCGAAGCCTGACCCTCACCCGTCCCCTAATCCTAAACCATAGCCTCACACTAACCCGCGCCCTCACACGCACGCTCCCCCTAAATCATTGTCGGACCCTCACCTGGACCCTAAACCGTCCCCGTCCCCTAACCCTAACACTAGCCCGAACCCTAACCCTAACACTTCCCCGAAGCCTGACCCTCACCCGTCCCCTAATCCTAACCCGTACGCTCACACTAACCCGCGCCCTCACACGCACGCTCCCCCTAAAGCGTTGTTGGACCCTCACCTGAACCCTAAACCGTCCCCATCCCCTAACCCTAACCCTAGCCCGAACCCTAACCCTAACCCTTCCCCGAAGCCTGACCCTCACCCGTCCCCTAATCCTAAACCGTACGCTCACACTAACCCGTGCCTCACACGCACGCTCCCCCTAAAGCGTTGTCGGACCCTCACCTGGACCCTAAACCGTCCCCGTACCCTAACCCTAACCATAGCCCGAACCCTAACCCTAACACTTCCCCGAAGCCTGACCCTCACCCGTCCCCTAATCCTAACCCGTACGCTAACACTAACCCGCGCCCTCACACGCACGCTCCCCCTAAAGCGTTGTCGGACCCTCACCTGGACCCTAAACCATCCCCGTCCCCTAACCCTAACCCTAGCCCGAACCCTAACCCTAACCCTTCCCCGAAGCCTGACCCTCACCCGTCCCCTAATCCTAAACCATAGGCTCACACTAACCCGCGCCCTCACACGCACGCTCCCCCTAAATCATTGTCGGACCCTCACCTGGACCCTAAATCGTCCCCGTCCCCTAACACTAACCCTAGCCCGAACCCTAACCCTAACCCTTCCCCGAAGCCTGACCCTCACCCGTCCCCTAATCCTAACCCGTACGCTAACACTAACCCGCGCCCTCACACGCACGCTCCCCCTAAAGCGTTGTCGGACCCTCACCTGGACCCTAAACCGTCCCCGACCCCTAACCCTAACCCTAGCCCGAAACCTAACCCTAACACTTCCCCAAAGCCTGACCCTCACCCGTCCCCTAATCCTAACCCGTAGGCTCACACTAACCCGCGCCCTCACACGCACGCTCCCCCTAAAGCGTTTTTGGACCGTCACCTGGACCCTAAACCGTCCCCGTCCCCTAACCCTAACCCTAGCCCTAACCCTAACCCTAACCCTTCCCCGAAGCCTGATCCTCACCCGTCCCCTAATCCTAACCCGTAGGCTCACAATAAGCTGCGCCATCACACGCACGCTCCCCCTAAAGCGTTGTCGGACCCTCACCTGGACCCTAAACCGTCCCCGTCCCCTAACCCTAACCCTAGCCCGAACCCTAACCCTAAACCTTCCCCGAAGCCTGACCCTCACCCGTCCCCTAATCCTAAACCATAGGCTCACACTAACCCGCGCCCTCACACGCACGCTCCCCCTAAATCATTGTCGGACCCTCACCTGGACCCTAAACCGTCCCCGTCCCCTAACCCTAACACTAGCCCGAATCCTAACCCTAACACTTCCCCGAAGCCTGACACTCACCCGTCCCCTAATCCTAACCCATACGCTCACACTAACCCGCGCCCTCACACGCACGCTCCCCCTAAAGCGTTGTTGGACCCTCACCTGAACCCTAAACCGTCCCCATCCCCTAACCCTAACCCTAGCCCGAACCCTAACCCTAACCCTTCCCCGAAGCCTGACCCTCACCCGTCCCCTAATCCTAAACCGTACGCTCACACTAACCCGTGCCTCACACGCACGCTCCCCCTAAAGCGTTGTCGGACCCTCACCTGGACCCTAAACCGTCCCCGTACCCTAACCCTAACCCTAGCCCGAAACCTAACCCTAACACTTCCCCGAAGCCTGACCCTCACCCGTCCCCTAATCCTAACCCGTACGCTAACACTAACCCGCGCCCTCACACGCACGCTCCCCCTAAAGCGTTGTCGGACCCTCACCTGGACCCTAAACCATCCCCGTCCCCTAACCCTAACCCTAGCCCGAACCCTAACCCTAACCCTTCCCCGAAGCCTGACCCTCACCCGTCCCCTATTCGTAAACCATAGGCTCACACTAACCCGCGCCCTCACACGCACGCTCCCCCTAAAGCGTTGTCGGACCCTCACCTGGACCCTAAACCGTCCCCGACCCCTAACCCTAACCCTAGCCCGAAACCTAACCCTAACACTTCCCCAAAGCCTGACCCTCATCCGTCCCCTAATCCTAACCCGTAGGCTCACACTAACCCGCGCCCTCACACGCACGCTCCCCCTAAAGCGTTTTTGGACCGTCACCTGGACCCTAAACCGTCCCCGTCCCCTAACCCTAACCCTAGCCCTAACCCTAACCCTAACCCTTCCCCGAAGCCTGATCCTCACCCGTCCCCTAATCCTAACCCGTAGGCTCACAATAAGCTGCGCCCTCACACGCACGCTCCCCCTAAAGCGTTGTCGGACCCTCACCTGGACCCTAAACCGTCCCCGTCCCCTAACCCTAACCCTAGCCCGAACCCTAACCCTAACCCTTCCCCGAAGCCTGACCCTCACCCGTCCCCTAATCCTAACCCGTAGGCTCACACTAACCCGCGCCCTCACACGCACGCTCCCCCTAAAGCGTTGACGGACCCTCACCTGGACCCTAAACCGTCCCCGTCCCCTAACCCTAACCCTAGCCCGAACCCTAACCCTAAACCTTCCCCGAAGCCTGACCCTCACCCGTCCCCTAATCCTAAACCATAGGCTCACACTAACCCGCGCCCTCACACGCACGCTCCCCCTAAATCATTGTCGGACCCTCACCTGGACCCTAAACCGTCCCCGTCCCCTAACCCTAACACTAGCCCGAACCCTAACCCTAACACTTCCCCGAAGCCTGACCCTCACCCGTCCCCTAATCCTAACCCGTACGCTCACACTAACCAGAGCCCTCACACGCACGCTCCCCCTAAAGCGTTGTTGGAACCTCACCTGAACCCTAAACCGTCCCCATCCCCTAACCCTAACCCTAGCCCGAACCCTAACCCTAACCCTTCCCCGAAGCCTGACCCTCACCCGTCCCCTAATCCTAAACCGTACGCTCACACTAACCCGTGCCTCACACGCACGCTCCCCCTAAAGCGTTGTCGGACCCTCACCTGGACACTAAACCGTCCCCGTACCCTAACCCTAACCCTAGCCCGAACCCTAACCCTAACACTTCCCCGAAGCCTGACCCTCACCCGTCCCCTAATCCTAACCCGTACGCTAACACTAACCCGCGCCCTCACACGCACGCTCCCCCTAAAGCGTTGTCGGACCCTCACCTGGACCCTAAACCATCCCCGTCCCCTAACCCTAACCCTAGCCCGAACCCTAACCCTAACCCTTCCCCGAAGCCTGACCCTCACCCGTCCCCTAATCCTAAACCATAGGCTCACACTAACCCGCGCCCTCACACGCACGCTCCCCCTAAATCATTGTCGGACCCTCACCTGGACCCTAAACCGTCCCCGTCCCCTAACCCTAACCCTAGCCTGAACCCTAACCCTAACCCTTCCCCGAAGCCTGACCCTCACCCGTCCCCTAATCCTAACCCGTACGCTAACACTAACCCGCGCCCTCACACGCACGCTCCCCCTAAAGCGTTGTCGGACCCTCACCTGGACCCTAAACCGTCCCCGTCCCCTAACCCTAACCCTAGCCCTAACCCTAACCCTAACCCTTCCCCGAAGCCTGACCCTCACCCGTCCCCTAATCCTAACCCGTACGCTAACACTAACCCACGCCCTCACACGCACGCTCCCCCTAATTCGTAGTCGGACCCTCACCTGGACCCTAAACCGTCCCCGTCCCCTAACCCTAACCCTAGCCCTAACCCTAACCCTAACCCTTCCCCGAAGCCTGACCCTCACCCGTCCCCTAATCCTAACCCGTAGGCTCACACTAACCCGCGCCCTCACACGCACGCTCCCCCTAAAGCGTTGTCGGACCCTCACCTGGACCCTAAACCGTCCCAGTCCCCTAACCCTAGCCCGAACCCTAACCCTAACACTTCCCCGAAGCCTGACCCTCACCCGTCCCCTAATCCTAATCCGTACGCTAAAACTAACCCGCGCCCTCACACGCACGCTCCCCCAAAAGCGTTGTCGGACCCTCACCTGGACCCTAAACCGTCCCCGTCCCCTAACCCTAACCCTAGCCCGAACCCTAACCCTAACCCTTCCCCGAAACCTGACCCTCACCCGTCCCCTAATCCTAACACTTACGCTAACAATAATCCGCACCCTCACACGCACGCTCCCCCTAAAGCATTGTCGGACCCTCACCTGAACCCTAAACCGTCCCCGTCCCCTAACCCTAACCCTAGCCCGAACCCTAACCCTAACCCTTCCCCGAAGCCTGACCCTCACCCGTCCCCTAATCCTAACCCGTACGCTAACACTAACCCGCGCCCTCACACGCACGCTCCCCCTAAAGTGTTGTCGGACCCTCACCTGGACCCTAAACCGTCCCCGTACCCTAACCCTAACCCTAGCCCGAACACTAACCCTAACCCTTCCCCGAAGCCTGACCCTCACCCGTCCCCTAATCCTAAACCGTACGCTAACACTAACCCGCGCCCTCACACGCACGCTCCCCCTAAAGCGTTGTCGGACCCTCACCTGGACCCTAAACCGTCCCCATCCCCTAACCCTAACCCTAGCCCGAACCCTAACCCTAACCCTTCCCCGAAACCTGACCCTCACCCGTCCTCTAATCCTAACCCTTACGCTAACACTAATCCGCTCTCTCACACGCATGCTCCCCCTTAAGCATTGTCGGACCCTCACCTGAACCCTAAACCGTCCCCGTCCCCTAACCCTAACCCTAGCCCGAACCCTAACCCTAACCCTTCCCCGAAGCCTGACCCTCACCCGTCCCCTAATTCTAAGCCGTACGCTAACACTAACCCGCGCCCTCACTCGCACGCTCCCCCTAAAGCGTTGTCGGACCATCACCTGTACCCTAAACCGTCCCCGTCCCCTAACCCTAACCCTAGCCCGTACCCTAACCCTAACCCTTCCCCGAAGCCTGACCCTCAGCCGTCCCCTAATCCTAACCCGTAGGCTCACACTAACCCGCGCCCTCACACGCACGCTCCCCCTAAAGCGTTGTCGGACCCTCATCTGGACCCTAAACCGTCCCCGTCCCCTAACCCTAACCCTAGCCCGTACCCTAACCCTAACCCTTCCCCGAAGCCTGACCCTCAGCCGTCCCCTAATCCTAATCCGTAGGCTCACACTAACCCGCGCCCTCACACGCACGCTCCCCCTAAAGCGTTGTCGGACCCTCACCTGGACCCTAAACCGTCCCCGTCCCCTAACCCTAACCCTAGCCCGAACCCTAACCCTAAACCTTCCCCGAAGCCTGACCCTCACCCGTCCCCTAATCCTAACCCGTACGCTGACACTAACCCGCGCCCTCACACGCACGCTCCCCCTAAAGCGATGTCGGACCCTCACCTGGACCCTAAACCGTCCCCGTACCCTAACCCTAACCCTAGCCCGAACCCTAACCCTAACCCTTCCCCGAAGCCTGACACTCACCCGTCCCCTAATCCTAAACCGTACGCTAACACTAACCCACGCCCTCACACGCACGCTCCCCCTAAAGCGTTGTCGGACCCTCACCTGGACCCTAAACCGTCCCCGTCCCCTAACCCTACCCCTAGCCCGAACCCTAACCCTAACCCTTCCCCGAAGCCTGACACTCACCCGTCCCCTGATCCTAACCCGTACGATAACACTAACCCGCGCCCTCACACGCACGCTCCCCCTAAAGCGTTGTCGGACCCTCACCTGGACCCTAAACCGTCCCCGTCCCCTAACCCTAACCCTAGCCCGAACGCTAACCCTAACCCTTCCCCGAAGCCTGACCCTCACCCGTCCCCTAATCCTAACCCGTACGCTGACACTAACCCGCGCCCTCACACGCACGCTCCCCCTAAAGCGATGTCGGACCCTCACCTGGACCCTAAACCGTCCCCGTACCCTAACCCTAACCCTAGCCCGAACCCTAACCCTAACCCTTCCCCGAAGCCTGACACTCACCCGTCCCCTAATCCTAAACCGTACGCTAACACTAACCCACGCCCTCACACGCACGCTCCCCCTAAAGCGTTGTCGGACCCTCACCTGGACCCTAAACCGTCCCCGTCCCCTAACCCTACCCCTAGCCCGAACCCTAACCCTAACCCTTCCCCGAAGCCTGACACTCACCCGTCCCCTGATCCTAACCCGTACGATAACACTAACCCGCGCCCTCACACGCACGCTCCCCCTAAAGCGTTGTCGGACCCTCACCTGGACCCTAAACCGTCCCCGTCCCCTAACCCTAACCCTAGCCCGAACCCTAACCCTAAACCTTCCCCGAAGCCTGACCCTCACCCGTCCCCTAATCCTAAACCATAGGCTCACACTAACCCGCGCCCTCACACGCACGCTCCCCCTAAATCATTGTCGGACCCTCACCTGGACCCTAAACCGTCCCCATCCCCTAACCCTAACACTAGCCCGAACCCTAACCCTAACACTTCCCCGAAGCCTGACCCTCACCCGTCCCCTAATCCTAACCCGTACGCTCACACTAACCCGCGCCCTCACACGCACGCTCCCCCTAAAGCGTTGTTGGACCCTCACCTGAACCCTAAACCGTCCCCATCCCCTAACACTAACCCTAGCCCGAACCCTAACCCTAACCCTTCCCCGAAGCCTGACCCTCACCCGTCCCCTAATCCTAAACCGTACGCTCACACTAACCCGTGCCTCACACGCACGCTCCCCCTAAAGCGTTGTCGGACCCTCACCTGGACCCTAAACCGTCCCCGTACCCTAACCCTAACCCTAGCCCGAAACCTAACCCTAACACTTCCCCGAAGCCTGACCCTCACCCGTCCCCTAATCCTAACCCGTACGCTAACACTAACCCGCGCCCTCACACGCACGCTCCCCCTAAAGCGTTGTCGGACCCTCACCTGGACCCTAAACCATCCCCGTCCCCTAACCCTAACCCTAGCCCGAACCCTAACCCTAACCCTTCCCCGAAGCCTGACCCTCACCCGTCCCCTAATCCTAAACCATAGGCTCACACTAACCCGCGCCCTCACACGCACGCTCCCCCTAAAGCGTTGTCGGACCCTCACCTGGACCCTAAACCGTCCCCGACCCCTAACCCTAACCCTAGCCCGAAACCTAACCCTAACACTTCCCCAAAGCCTGACCCTCATCCGTCGCCTAATCCTAACCCGTAGGCTCACACTAACCCGCGCCCTCACACGCACGCTCCCCCTAAAGCGTTTTTGGACCGTCACCTGGACCCTAAACCGTCCCCGTCCCCTAACCCTAACCCTAGCCCTAACCCTAACCCTAACCCTTCCCCGAAGCCTGATCCTCACCCGTCCCCTAATCCTAACCCGTAGGCTCACAATAAGCTGCGCCCTCACACGCACGCTCACCCTAAAGCGTTGTCGGACCCTCACCTGGACCCTAAACCGTCCCCGTCCCCTAACCCTAACCCTAGCCCGAACCCTAACCCTAACCCTTCCCCGAAGCCTGACCCTCACCCGTCCCCTAATCCTAACCCGTAGGCTCACACTAACCCGCGCCCTCACACGCACGCTCCCCCTAAAGCGTTGACGGACCCTCACCTGGACCCTAAACCGTCCCCGTCCCCTAACCCTAACCCTAGCCCGAACCCTAACCCTAAACCTTCCCCGAAGCCTGACCCTCACCCGTCCCCTAATCCTAAACCATAGGCTCACACTAACCCGCGCCCTCACACGCACGCTCCCCCTAAATCATTGTCGGACCCTCACCTGGACCCTAAACCGTCCCCGTCCCCTAACCCTAACACTAGCCCGAACCCTAACCCTAACACTTCCCCGAAGCCTGACCCTCACCCGTCCCCTAATCCTAACCCGTACGCTCACACTAACCCGCGCCCTCACACGCACGCTCCCCCTAAAGCGTTGTTGGACCCTCACCTGAACCCTAAACCGTCCCCATACCCTAACCCTAACCCTAGCCCGAACCCTAACCCTAACCCTTCCCCGAAGCCTGACCCTCACCCGTCCCCTAATCCTAAACCGTACGCTCACACTAACCCGTGCCTCACACGCACGCTCCCCCTAAAGCGTTGTCGGACCCTCACCTGGACCCTAAACCGTCCCCGTACCCTAACCCTAACCCTAGCCCGAACCCTAACCCTAACACTTCCCCGAAGCCTGACCCTCACCCGTCCCCTAATCCTAACCCGTACGCTAACACTAACCCGCGCCCTCACACGCACGCTCCCCCTAAAGCGTTGTCGGACCCTCACCTGGACCCTAAACCATCCCCGTCCCCTAACCCTAACCCTAGCCCGAACCCTAACCCTAACCCTTCCCCGAAGCCTGACCCTCACCCGTCCCCTAATCCTAAACCATAGGCTCACACTAACCCGCGCCCTCACACGCACGCTCCCCCTAAATCATTGTCGGACCCTCACCTGGACCCTAAATCGTCCCCGTCCCCTAACCCTAACCCTAGCCCGAACCCTAACCGTAACCCTTCCCCGAAGCCTGACCCTCACCCGTCCCCTAATCCTAACCCGTACGCTAACACTAACCCGCGCCCTCACACGCACGCTCCCCCTAAAGCGTTGTCGGACCCTCACCTGGACCCTAAACCGTCCCAGTCCCCTAACCCTAGCCCGAACCCTAACCCTAACACTTCCCCGAAGCCTGACCCTCACCCGTCCCCTAATCCTAATCCGTACGCTAAAACTAACCCGCGCCCTCACACGCACGCTCCCCCAAAAGCGTTGTCGGACCCTCACCTGGACCCTAAACCGTCCCCGTCCCCTAACCCTAACCCTAGCCCGAACCCTAACCCTAACCCTTCCCCGAAACCTGACCCTCACCCGTCCCCTAATCCTAACACTTACGCTAACAATAATCCGCACCCTCACACGCACGCTCCCCCTAAAGCATTGTCGGACCCTCACCTGAACCCTAAACCGTCCCCGTCCCCTAACCCTAACCCTAGCCCGAACCCTAACCCTAACCCTTCCCCGAAGCCTGACCCTCACCCGTCCCCTAATCCTAACCCGTACGCTAACACTAACCCGCGCCCTCACACGCACGCTCCCCCTAAAGTGTTGTCGGACCCTCACCTGGACCCTAAACCGTCCCCGTACCCTAACCCTAACCCTAGCCCGAACACTAACCCTAACCCTTCCCCGAAGCCTGACCCTCACCCGTCCCCTAATCCTAAACCGTACGCTAACACTAACCCGCGCCCTCACACGCACGCTCCCCCTAAAGCGTTGTCGGACCCTCACCTGGACCCTAAACCGTCCCCATCCCCTAACCCTAACCCTAGCCCGAACCCTAACCCTAACCCTTCCCCGAAACCTGACCCTCACCCGTCCTCTAATCCTAACCCTTACGCTAACACTAATCCGCTCTCTCACACGCATGCTCCCCCTTAAGCATTGTCGGACCCTCACCTGAACCCTAAACCGTCCCCGTCCCCTAACCCTAACCCTAGCCCGAACCCTAACCCTAACCCTTCCCTGAAGCCTGACCCTCACCCGTCCCCTAATTCTAAGCCGTACGCTAACACTAACCCGCGCCCTCACTCGCACGCTCCCCCTAAAGCGTTGTCGGACCATCACCTGGACCCTAAACCGTCCCCGTCCCCTAACCCTAACCCTAGCCCGTACCCTAACCCTAACCCTTCCCCGAAGCCTGACCCTCAGCCGTCCCCTAATCCTAACCCGTAGGCTCACACTAACCCGCGCCCTCACACGCACGCTCCCCCTAAAGCGTTGTCGGACCCTCACCTGGACCCTAAACCGTCCCCGTCCCCTAACCCTAACCCTAGCCCGAACCCTAACCCTAACCCTTCCCCGAAGCCTGACCCTCACCCGTCCCCTAATCCTAACCCGTACGCTGACACTAACCCGCGCCCTCACACGCACGCTCCCCCTAAAGCGATGTCGGACCCTCACCTGGACCCTAAACCGTCCCCGTACCCTAACCCTAACCCTAGCCCGAACCCTAACACTAACCCTTCCCCGAAGCCTGACACTCACCCGTCCCCTAATCCTAAACCGTACGCTAACACTAACCCACGCCCTCACACGCACGCTCCCCCTAAAGCGTTGTCGGACCCTCACCTGGACCCTAAACCGTCCCCGTCCCCTAACCCTACCCCTAGCCCGAACCCTAACCCTAACCCTTCCCCGAAGCCTGACACTCACCCGTCCCCTGATCCTAACCCGTACGATAACACTAACCCGCGCCCTCACACGCACGCTCCCCCTAAAGCGTTGTCGGACCCTCACCTGGACCCTAAACCGTCCCCGTCCCCTAACCCTAACCCTAGCCCGAACCCTAACCCTAACCCTTCCCCGAAGCCTGACCCTCACCCGTCCCCTAATCCTAAACCGTACGCTCACACTAACCCGTGCCTCACACGCACGCTCCCCCTAAAGCGTTGTCGGACCCTCACCTGGACCCTAAACCGTCCCCGTACCCTAACCCTAACCCTAGCCCGAACCCTAACCCTAACACTTCCCCGAAGCCTGACCCTCACCCGTCCCCTAATCCTAACCCGTACGCTAACACTAACCCGCGCCCTCACACGCACGCTCCCCCTAAAGCGTTGTCGGACCCTCACCTGGACCCTAAACCGTCCCCGTCCCCTAACCCTAACCCTAGCCCGAACCCTAACCCTAAACCTTCCCCGAAGCCTGACCCTCACCCGTCCCCTAATCCTAAACCATAGGCTCACACTAACCCGCGCCCTCACACGCACGCTCCCCCTAAATCATTGTCGGACCCTCACCTGGACCCTAAACCGTCCCCGTCCCCTAACCCTAACACTAGCCCGAACCCTAACCCTAACACTTCCCCGAAGCCTGACCCTCACCCGTCCCCTAATCCTAACCCGTACGCTCACACTAACCCGCGCCCTCACACGCACGCTCCCCCTAAAGCGTTGTTGGACCCTCACCTGAACCCTAAACCGTCCCCATCCCCTAACACTAACCCTAGCCCGAACCCTAACCCTAACCCTTCCCCGAAGCCTGACCCTCACCCGTCCCCTAATCCTAAACCGTACGCTCACACTAACCCGTGCCTCACACGCACGCTCCCCCTAAAGCGTTGTCGGACCCTCACCTGGACCCTAAACCGTCCCCGTACCCTAACCCTAACCCTAGCCCGAAACCTAACCCTAACACTTCCCCGAAGCCTGACCCTCACCCGTCCCCTAATCCTAACCCGTACGCTAACACTAACCCGCGCCCTCACACGCACGCTCCCCCTAAAGCGTTGTCGGACCCTCACCTGGACCCTAAACCATCCCCGTCCCCTAACCCTAACCCTAGCCCGAACCCTAACCCTAACCCTTCCCCGAAGCCTGACCCTCACCCGTCCCCTAATCCTAAACCATAGGCTCACACTAACCCGCGCCCTCACACGCACGCTCCCCCTAAAGCGTTGTCGGACCCTCACCTGGACCCTAAGCCGTCCCCGACCCCTAACCCTAACCCTAGCCCGAAACCTAACCCTAACACTTCCCCAAAGCCTGACCCTCATCCGTCCCCTAATCCTAACCCGTAGGCTCACACTAACCCGCGCCCTCACACGCACGCTCCCCCTAAAGCGTTTTTGGACCGTCACCTGGACCCTAAACCGTCCCCGTCCCCTAACCCTAACCCTAGCCCTAACCCTAACCCTAACCCTTCCCCGAAGCCTGATCCTCACCCGTCCCCTAATCCTAACCCGTAGGCTCACAATAAGCTGCGCCCTCACACGCACGCTCCCCCTAAAGCGTTGTCGGACCCTCACCTGGACCCTAAACCGTCCCCGTCCCCTAACCCTAACCCTAGCCCGAACCCTAACCCTAACCCTTCCCCGAAGCCTGACCCTCACCCGTCCCCTAATCCTAACCCGTAGGCTCACACTAACCCGCGCCCTCACACGCACGCTCCCCCTAAAGCGTTGACGGACCCTCACCTGGACCCTAAACCGTCCCCGTCCCCTAACCCTAACCCTAGCCCGAACCCTAACCCTAAACCTTCCCCGAAGCCTGACCCTCACCCGTCCCCTAATCCTAAACCATAGGCTCACACTAACCCGCGCCCTCACACGCACGCTCCCCCTAAATCATTGTCGGACCCTCACCTGGACCCTAAACCGTCCCCGTCCCCTAACCCTAACACTAGCCCGAACCCTAACCCTAACACTTCCCCGAAGCCTGACCCTCACCCGTCCCCTAATCCTAACCCGTACGCTCACACTAACCCGCGCCCTCACACGCACGCTCCCCCTAAAGCGTTGTTGGACCCTCACCTGAACCCTAAACCGTCCCCATACCCTAACCCTAACCCTAGCCCGAACCCTAACCCTAACCCTTCCCCGAAGCCTGACCCTCACCCGTCCCCTAATCCTAAACCGTACGCTCACACTAACCCGTGCCTCACACGCACGCTCCCCCTAAAGCGTTGTCGGACCCTCACCTGGACCCTAAACCGTCCCCGTACCCTAACCCTAACCCTAGCCCGAACCCTAACCCTAACACTTCCCCGAAGCCTGACCCTCACCCGTCCCCTAATCCTAACCCGTACGCTAACACTAACCCGCGCCCTCACACGCACGCTCCCCCTAAAGCGTTGTCGGACCCTCACCTGGACCCTAAACCATCCCCGTCCCCTAACCCTAACCCTAGCCCGAACCCTAACCCTAACCCTTCCCCGAAGCCTGACCCTCACCCGTCCCCTAATCCTAAACCATAGGCTCACACTAACCCGCGCCCTCACACGCACGCTCCCCCTAAATCATTGTCGGACCCTCACCTGGACCCTAAATCGTCCCCGTCCCCTAACCCTAACCCTAGCCCGAACCCTAACCCTAACCCTTCCCCGAAGCCTGACCCTCACCCGTCCCCTAATCCTAACCCGTACGCTAACACTAACCCGCGCCCTCACACGCACGCTCCCCCTAAAGCGTTGTCGGACCCTCACCTGGACCCTAAACCGTCCCCGACCCCTAACCCTAACCCTAGCCCGAAACCTAACCCTAACACTTCCCCAAAGCCTGACCCTCATCCGTCCCCTAATCCTAACCCGTAGGCTCACACTAACCCGCGCCCTCACACGCACGCTCCCCCTAAAGCGTTTTTGGACCGTCACCTGGACCCTAAACCGTCCCCGTCCCCTAACCCTAACCCTAGCCCTAACCCTAACCCTAACCCTTCCCCGAAGCCTGATCCTCACCCGTCCCCTAATCCTAACCCGTAGGCTCACACTAACCCGCGCCCTCACACGCACGCTCCCCCTAAAGCGTTGTCGGACCCTCACCTGGACCCTAAACCGTCACCGTACCCTAACCCTAACCCTAGCCCGAACCCTAACCCTAACACTACCCCGAAGCCTGACCCTCACCCGTCCCCTAATCCTAACGCGTACGCTAACACTAACCCACACCCTCACACGCACGCTCCCCCTAATGCGTTGTCGGACCCTCACCTGGACCCTAAACCATCCCCGTCCCCTAACCCTAACCCTAGCCCGAACCCTAACCCTAACCCTTCCCCGAAGCCTGACCCTCACCCGTCCCCTAATCCTAAACCATAGGCTCACACTAACCCGCGCCCTCACACGCACGCTCCCCCTAAATCATTGTCGGATCCTCACCTGGACCCTAAACCGTCCCCGTCCCCTAACCCTAACCCTAGCCCGAACCCTAACCCTAACCCTTCCCCGAAGCCTGACCCTCACCCGTCCCCTAATCCTAAACCGTACGCTCACACTAACCCGTGCCTCACACGCACGCTCCCCCTAAAGCGTTGTCGGACCCTCACCTGGACCCTAAACCGTCCCCGTCCCCTAACCCTAACCTTAGCCCGAACCCTAAACCTATCCCTTCCCCGAACCCTGACCATCACCCGTCCCCTAATCCTAACCCGTACGCTCACACTAACCTGCGCCCTCACACGCACGCTCCCCCTAAAGCGTTGTCGGACCCTCACCTGGACCCTAAACCGTCCCCGTCCCCTAACCCTAACCCTAGCCCGAACCCTAACCCTAACCCTTCCCCGAAGCCTGACACTCACCCATCCCCTAATCCTAACCCGTACGCTCACACTAACCCGCGCCCTCACATGCACGCTCCCCCTAAAGCGTTGTCGGACCCTCACCTGGACCCTAAACCGTCCCCGACCCCTAACCCTAACCCTAGCCCGAAACCTAACCCTAACACTTCCCCAAAGCCTGACCCTCATCCGTCCCCTAATCCTAACCCGTAGGCTCACACTAACCCGCGCCCTCACACGCACGCTCCCCCTAAAGCGTTTTTGGACAGTCACCTGGACCCTAAACCGTCCCCGTCCCCTAACACTAACCCTAGCCCTAACCCTAACCCTAACCCTTCCCCGAAGCCTGACCTTCACCCGTCCCCTATTCCTAAGCCGTACGCTAACACTAACCCGTGCCCTCACACGCACGCTCCCCCTAAAGCGTTGTCGGACCCTCACCTGGACCCTAAACCGTCCCCGTCCCCTAACCCTAACCCTAGCCCGAACCCTAACCCTATCCCTTCCCCGAACCCTGACCATCACCCGTCCCTAATCCTAACCCGTACGCTCACACTAACCCGCGCCCTCACACGCACGCTCCCCCTAAAGCGTTGTCGGACCCTCACCTGGACCCTAAACCGTCCCCGTCCCCTAACCCTAACCCTAGCCCGAACCCTAACCCTAACCCTTCCCCGAAGCCTGACACTCACCCATCCCCTAATCCTAACCCGTACGCTCACACTAACCCGCGCCCTCACACGCACGCTCCCCCTAAAGCGTTGTCGGACCCTCACCTGGACCCTAAACCGTCCCCGACCCCTAACCCTAACCCTAGCCCGAAACCTAACCCTAACACTTCCCCAAAGCCTGACCCTCATCCGTCCCCTAATCCTAACCCGTAGGCTCACACTAACCCGCGCCCTCACACGCACACTCCCCCTAAAGCGTTTTTGGACCGTCACCTGGACCCTAAACCGTCCCCGTCCCCTAACCCTAACCCTAGCCCTAACCCTAACCCTAACCCTTCCCCGAAGCCTGATCCTCACCCGTCCCCTAATCCTAACCCGTAGGCTCACAATAAGCCACGTCCACACACGCACGCTCCCCCTAAAGCGTTGTCGGACCCTCACCTGGACCCTAAACCGTCCCCGTCCCCTAACCCTACCCCTAGCCCGAACCCTAACCCTAACCCTTCCCCGAAGCCTGACCCTCACCCGTCCCCTAATCCTAACACGTAGGCTCACACTAACCCGCGCCCTCACACGCACGCTCCCCCTAAAGCGTTGTCGGACCCTCACCTGGACCCTAAACCGTCCCCGTCCCCTAACCCTAACCCTAGCCCGAACCCTAACCCTAACCCTTCCCCGAAGCCAGACCCTCACCCGTCCCCTAACCCTAACGCGTACGCTTACACTAACCCACGCCCTCACACGCACGCTCCCCCTAAATCGTAGTCGGACCCTCACCTGGACCCTAAACCGTCCCCGTCCCCTAACCCTAACCCTAGCCCGAACCCTAACCCTAACCCTTCCCCGAAGTCTGACCCTCACCCGTCCCCTAATCCTAAACCGTACGCTCACACTAACACGTGCCTCACACGCACGCTCCCCCTAAAGCGTTGTCGGACCCTCACCTGGACCCTAAACCGTCCCCGTACCCTAACCCTAACCCTAGCCCGAACCCTAACCCTAACACTTCCCCGAAGCCTGACCCTCACCCGTCCCCTAATCCTAACCCGTACGCTAACAGTAACCCGCGCCCTCACACGCACGCTCCCCTTAATTCGTAGTCGGACCCTCACCTGGACCCTAAACCGTCCCCGTCCCCTAACCCTAACCCTAGCCCGAAACCTAAACCTAACACTTCCCCGAAGCCTGACCCTCACCCGTCCCCTAATCCTAACCCGTAGGCTCACACTAACCCACGCCCTCACACGCACGCTCCCCCTAAAGCGTTGTCGGACCCTCACCTGGACCCTAAACCGTCCACGTCCCCTAACCCTAACCCTAGCCCGAACCCTAACCCTAACTCTTCCCCGAAGCCTGACCCTCACCCGTTCCCTAATCCTAACCCGTACGCTAACACTAACCCGCGCCCTCACACGCACGCTCCCCCTAAAGCGTTGTCGGACCCTCACCTGGACCCTAAACCATCCCCGTCCCCTAACCCTAACCCTAGCCCGAACCCTAACCCTAACCCTTCCCCGAAGCCTGACCCTCACCCGTCCCCTAATCCTAAACCGTAGGCTCACACTAACCAGCGCCCTCACACGAACGCTCCCCCTAAATCATTGTCGGACCCTCACCTGGAGCCTAAACCGTCCCCGTCCCCTAACCCTAACCCTAGCCCGAACCCTAACCCTAACCCTTCCCCGAAGCCTGACCCTCACCCGTCCCCTAATCCTAACCCGTAGGCTCACACTAACCCGCGCCCTCACACGCACGCTCCCCCTAAAGCGTTGTCGGACCCTCACCTGGACCCTAAACCGTCCCAGTCCCCTAACCCTAGCCCGAACCCTAACCCTAACACTTCCCCAAAGCCTGACCCTCACCCGTCCCCTAATCCTAACCCGTACGCTAAAACTAACCCGCGCCCTCACACGCACGCTCCCCCAAAAGCGTTGTCGGACCCTCACCTGGACCCTAAACCGTCCCCGTACCCTAACCCTAACCCTAGCCCGAAACCTAACCCTAACACTTCCCCGAAGCCTGACCCTCACCCGTCCCCTAATCCTAACCCGTACGCTAACACTAACCCGCGCCCTCACACGCACGCTCCCCCTAAAGCGTTGTCGGACCCTCACCTGGACCCTAAACCATCCCCGTCCCCTAACCCTAACCCTAGCCCGAACCCTAACCCTAACCCTTCCCCGAAGCCTGACCCTCACCCGTCCCCTAATCCTAAACCATAGGCTCACACTAACCCGCGCCCTCACACGCACGCTCCCCCTAAAGCGTTGTCGGACCCTCACCTGGACCCTAAGCCGTCCCCGACCCCTAACCCTAACCCTAGCCCGAAACCTAACCCTAACACTTCCCCAAAGCCTGACCCTCATCCGTCCCCTAATCCTAACCCGTAGGCTCACACTAACCCGCGCCCTCACACGCACGCTCCCCCTAAAGCGTTTTTGGACCGTCACCTGGACCCTAAACCGTCCCCGTCCCCTAACCCTAACCCTAGCCCTAACCCTAACCCTAACCCTTCCCCGAAGCCTGATCCTCACCCGTCCCCTAATCCTAACCCGTAGGCTCACAATAAGCTGCGCCCTCACACGCACGCTCCCCCTAAAGCGTTGTCGGACCCTCACCTGGACCCTAAACCGTCCCCGTCCCCTAACCCTAACCCTAGCCCGAACCCTAACCCTAACCCTTCCCCGAAGCCTGACCCTCACCCGTCCCCTAATCCTAACCCGTAGGCTCACACTAACCCGCGCCCTCACACGCACGCTCCCCCTAAAGCGTTGACGGACCCTCACCTGGACCCTAAACCGTCCCCGTCCCCTAACCCTAACCCTAGCCCGAACCCTAACCCTAAACCTTCCCCGAAGCCTGACCCTCACCCGTCCCCTAATCCTAAACCATAGGCTCACACTAACCCGCGCCCTCACACGCACGCTCCCCCTAAATCATTGTCGGACCCTCACCTGGACCCTAAACCGTCCCCGTCCCCTAACCCTAACACTAGCCCGAACCCTAACCCTAACACTTCCCCGAAGCCTGACCCTCACCCGTCCCCTAATCCTAACCCGTACGCTCACACTAACCCGCGCCCTCACACGCACGCTCCCCCTAAAGCGTTGTTGGACCCTCACCTGAACCCTAAACCGTCCCCATACCCTAACCCTAACCCTAGCCCGAACCCTAACCCTAACCCTTCCCCGAAGCCTGACCCTCACCCGTCCCCTAATCCTAAACCGTACGCTCACACTAACCCGTGCCTCACACGCACGCTCCCCCTAAAGCGTTGTCGGACCCTCACCTGGACCCTAAACCGTCCCCGTACCCTAACCCTAACCCTAGCCCGAACCCTAACCCTAACACTTCCCCGAAGCCTGACCCTCACCCGTCCCCTAATCCTAACCCGTACGCTAACACTAACCCGCGCCCTCACACGCACGCTCCCCCTAAAGCGTTGTCGGACCCTCACCTGGACCCTAAACCATCCCCGTCCCCTAACCCTAACCCTAGCCCGAACCCTAACCCTAACCCTTCCCCGAAGCCTGACCCTCACCCGTCCCCTAATCCTAAACCATAGGCTCACACTAACCCGCGCCCTCACACGCACGCTCCCCCTAAATCATTGTCGGACCCTCACCTGGACCCTAAATCGTCCCCGTCCCCTAACCCTAACCCTAGCCCGAACCCTAACCCTAACCCTTCCCCGAAGCCTGACCCTCACCCGTCCCCTAATCCTAACCCGTACGCTAACACTAACCCGCGCCCTCACACGCACGCTCCCCCTAAAGCGTTGTCGGACCCTCACCTGGACCCTAAACCGTCCCCGACCCCTAACCCTAACCCTAGCCCGAAACCTAACCCTAACACTTCCCCAAAGCCTGACCCTCATCCGTCCCCTAATCCTAACCCGTAGGCTCACACTAACCCGCGCCCTCACACGCACGCTCCCCCTAAAGCGTTTTTGGACCGTCACCTGGACCCTAAACCGTCCCCGTCCCCTAACCCTAACCCTAGCCCTAACCCTAACCCTAACCCTTCCCCGAAGCCTGATCCTCACCCGTCCCCTAATCCTAACCCGTAGGCTCACACTAACCCGCGCCCTCACACGCACGCTCCCCCTAAAGCGTTGTCGGACCCTCACCTGGACCCTAAACCGTCACCGTACCCTAACCCTAACCCTAGCCCGAACCCTAACCCTAACACTACCCCGAAGCCTGACCCTCACCCGTCCCCTAATCCTAACCCGTACGCTAACACTAACCCACACCCTCACACGCACGCTCCCCCTAATGCGTTGTCGGACCCTCACCTGGACCCTAAACCATCCCCGTCCCCTAACCCTAACCCTAGCCCGAACCCTAACCCTAACCCTTCCCCGAAGCCTGACCCTCACCCGTCCCCTAATCCTAAACCATAGGCTCACACTAACCCGCGCCCTCACACGCACGCTCCCCCTAAATCATTGTCGGATCCTCACCTGGACCCTAAACCGTCCCCGTCCCCTAACCCTAACCCTAGCCCGAACCCTAACCCTAACCCTTCCCCGAAGCCTGACCCTCACCCGTCCCCTAATCCTAAACCGTACGCTCACACTAACCCGTGCCTCACACGCACGCTCCCCCTAAAGCGTTGTCGGACCCTCACCTGGACCCTAAACCGTCCCCGTCCCCTAACCCTAACCTTAGCCCGAACCCTAAACCTATCCCTTCCCCGAACCCTGACCATCACCCGTCCCCTAATCCTAACCCGTACGCTCACACTAACCTGCGCCCTCACACGCACGCTCCCCCTAAAGCGTTGTCGGACCCTCACCTGGACCCTAAACCGTCCCCGTCCCCTAACCCTAACCCTAGCCCGAACCCTAACCCTAACCCTTCCCCGAAGCCTGACACTCACCCATCCCCTAATCCTAACCCGTACGCTCACACTAACCCGCGCCCTCACATGCACGCTCCCCCTAAAGCGTTGTCGGACCCTCACCTGGACCCTAAACCGTCCCCGACCCCTAACCCTAACCCTAGCCCGAAACCTAACCCTAACACTTCCCCAAAGCCTGACCCTCATCCGTCCCCTAATCCTAACCCGTAGGCTCACACTAACCCGCGCCCTCACACGCACGCTCCCCCTAAAGCGTTTTTGGACAGTCACCTGGACCCTAAACCGTCCCCGTCCCCTAACACTAACCCTAGCCCTAACCCTAACCCTAACCCTTCCCCGAAGCCTGACCTTCACCCGTCCCCTATTCCTAAGCCGTACGCTAACACTAACCCGTGCCCTCACACGCACGCTCCCCCTAAAGCGTTGTCGGACCCTCACCTGGACCCTAAACCGTCCCCGTCCCCTAACCCTAACCCTAGCCCGAACCCTAACCCTATCCCTTCCCCGAACCCTGACCATCACCCGTCCCTAATCCTAACCCGTACGCTCACACTAACCCGCGCCCTCACACGCACGCTCCCCCTAAAGCGTTGTCGGACCCTCACCTGGACCCTAAACCGTCCCCGTCCCCTAACCCTAACCCTAGCCCGAACCCTAACCCTAACCCTTCCCCGAAGCCTGACACTCACCCATCCCCTAATCCTAACCCGTACGCTCACACTAACCCGCGCCCTCACACGCACGCTCCCCCTAAAGCGTTGTCGGACCCTCACCTGGACCCTAAACCGTCCCCGACCCCTAACCCTAACCCTAGCCCGAAACCTAACCCTAACACTTCCCCAAAGCCTGACCCTCATCCGTCCCCTAATCCTAACCCGTAGGCTCACACTAACCCGCGCCCTCACACGCACACTCCCCCTAAAGCGTTTTTGGACCGTCACCTGGACCCTAAACCGTCCCCGTCCCCTAACCCTAACCCTAGCCCTAACCCTAACCCTAACCCTTCCCCGAAGCCTGATCCTCACCCGTCCCCTAATCCTAACCCGTAGGCTCACAATAAGCCGCGTCCACACACGCACGCTCCCCCTAAAGCGTTGTCGGACCCTCACCTGGACCCTAAACCGTCCCCGTCCCCTAACCCTACCCCTAGCCCGAACCCTAACCCTAACCCTTCCCCGAAGCCTGACCCTCACCCGTCCCCTAATCCTAACACGTAGGCTCACACTAACCCGCGCCCTCACACGCACGCTCCCCCTAAAGCGTTGTCGGACCCTCACCTGGACCCTAAACCGTCCCCGTCCCCTAACCCTAACCCTAGCCCGAACCCTAACCCTAACCCTTCCCCGAAGCCAGACCCTCACCCGTCCCCTAACCCTAACGCGTACGCTTACACTAACCCACGCCCTCACACGCACGCTCCCCCTAAATCGTAGTCGGACCCTCACCTGGACCCTAAACCGTCCCCGTCCCCTAACCCTAACCCTAGCCCGAACCCTAACCCTAACCCTTCCCCGAAGTCTGACCCTCACCCGTCCCCTAATCCTAAACCGTACGCTCACACTAACACGTGCCTCACACGCACGCTCCCCCTAAAGCGTTGTCGGACCCTCACCTGGACCCTAAACCGTCCCCGTACCCTAACCCTAACCCTAGCCCGAACCCTAACCCTAACACTTCCCCGAAGCCTGACCCTCACCCGTCCCCTAATCCTAACCCGTACGCTAACAGTAACCCGCGCCCTCACACGCACGCTCCCCTTAATTCGTAGTCGGACCCTCACCTGGACCCTAAACCGTCCCCGTCCCCTAACCCTAACCCTAGCCCGAAACCTAAACCTAACACTTCCCCGAAGCCTGACCCTCACCCGTCCCCTAATCCTAACCCGTAGGCTCACACTAACCCACGCCCTCACACGCACGCTCCCCCTAAAGCGTTGTCGGACCCTCACCTGGACCCTAAACCGTCCACGTCCCCTAACCCTAACCCTAGCCCGAACCCTAACCCTAACTCTTCCCCGAAGCCTGACCCTCACCCGTTCCCTAATCCTAACCCGTACGCTAACACTAACCCGCGCCCTCACACGCACGCTCCCCCTAAAGCGTTGTCGGACCCTCACCTGGACCCTAAACCATCCCCGTCCCCTAACCCTAACCCTAGCCCGAACCCTAACCCTAACCCTTCCCCGAAGCCTGACCCTCACCCGTCCCCTAATCCTAAACCGTAGGCTCACACTAACCAGCGCCCTCACACGAACGCTCCCCCTAAATCATTGTCGGACCCTCACCTGGAGCCTAAACCGTCCCCGTCCCCTAACCCTAACCCTAGCCCGAACCCTAACCCTAACCCTTCCCCGAAGCCTGACCCTCACCCGTCCCCTAATCCTAACCCGTAGGCTCACACTAACCCGCGCCCTCACACGCACGCTCCCCCTAAAGCGTTGTCGGACCCTCACCTGGACCCTAAACCGTCCCAGTCCCCTAACCCTAGCCCGAACCCTAACCCTAACACTTCCCCAAAGCCTGACCCTCACCCGTCCCCTAATCCTAACCCGTACGCTAAAACTAACCCGCGCCCTCACACGCACTCTCCCCCAAAAGCGTTGTCGGACCCTCACCTGGACCCTAAACCGTCCCCGTCCCCTAACCCTAACCCTAGCCCGAACCCTAACCCTAACCCCTCCCCGAAACCTGACCCTCACCCGTCCCCTAATCCTAACACTTACGCTAACACTAATCCGCACCCTCACACGCACGCTCCCCCTAAAGCATTGTCGGACCCTCACCTGAACCCTAAACCGTCCCCGTCCCCTAACCCTAACCCTAGCCCGAACCCTAACCCTAACCCTTCCCCGAAGCCTGACCCTCACCCGTCCCCTAATTCTAAGCCGTACGCTAACACTAACCCGCGCCCTCACACGCACGCTCCCCCTAAAGCGTTGTCGGACCCTCACCTGGACCCTAAACCGTCCCCGTCTCCTAACCCTAACCCTAGCCCGAACCCTAACCCTAACCCTTCCCCGAAGCCTGACCCTCACCCGTCCCCTAATCCTAACCCGTAGGCTCACACTAACCCGCGCCCTCACACGCACGCTCCCACTAAAACGTTGTCAGACCCTCACCTGGACCCTAAACCGTCCCCGTCCTCTAACCCTAATCCTAGCCCGAACCCTAACCCTAACACTTCCCCGAACCCTGACCCTCACCCGTCCCCTAATCCTAACCCGTACGCTCACACTAACCCGCGCCCTCACACGCACGCTCCCCCTAAAGCGTTGTCGGACCGTCACCTGGATCCTAAACCGTCCCCGTCCCGTAACCCTAACCCTGGCCCGAACCCTAACCCTAACCCTTCCCCGAAGCCTGACACTCACCCGTCCCCTAATCCTAACCCGTAGGCTCACACTAAGCCGCGCCTTCACATGCACGCTCCCCCTAAAGCGTTGTCGCACCCTCACCTGGACCCTAAACCGTCCCCGTCCCCTAACCCTAACCCTAGCCCGAACCCTAATCCTAACCCTTCCCCGAAGCCTGACCCTCACCCGTCCCCTAATCCTAACCCGTAGGCTCACACTAACCTGCGCCCTCACACGCACGCTCCCCCTAAAGCGTTGTCAGACACTCACCTGGACCCTAAACCGTCCCTGTCTACTAACCCTAACCCTAGCCCGAACCCTAACCCTAACCCTTCCCCGAAGCCTGACCCTCACCCGTCCCCTAATCCTAAGCCATACGCTAACACTAACCCGCGCCCTCACACGCACGCTCCCCCTAAAGCGTTGTCGGACCCTCATCTGGACCCTAAACCGTCCCCGTCCCCTAACCCTAACCCTAGCCCGAACCCTAACCCTAACCCTTCCCCGAAGCCTGACCCTCAGCCGTCCCCTAATCCTAACCCGTAGGCTCACACTAACCCGCGCCCTCACACGCACGCTCCCCCTAAAGCGTTGTCGGACCCTCACCTGGACCCTAAACCGTCCCCGTCCCCTAACCCTAACCCTAGCCTGAACCCTAACCCTAACCCTTCCCCGAAGCCTGACCCTCACCCGTCCCCTAATCCTAACCCGTACGCTGACACTAACCCGCGCCCTCACACGCACGCTCCCCCTAAAGCGATGTCGGACCCTCACCTGGACCCTAAACCGTCCCCGTACCCTAACCCTAACCCTAGCCCGAACCCTAACCCTAACCCTTCCCCGAAGCCTGACACTCACCCGTCCCCTAATCCTAAACCGTACGCTAACACTAACCCACGCCCTCACACGCACGCTCCCCCTAAAGCGTTGTCGGACCCTCACCTGGACCCTAAACCGTCCCCGTCCCCTAACCCTACCCCTAGCCCGAACCCTAACCCTAACCCTTCCCCGAAGCCTGACACTCACCCGTCCCCTGATCCTAACCCGTAGGCTCACACTAACCCGCGCCCTCACACGCACGCTCCCCCTAAAGCGTTGTCGGACCCTCACATGGACCCTAAACCGTCCCCGTCCCCTAACCCTAACACTAGCCCGAACCCTAACCCTAACACTTCCCCGAAGCCTGACCCTCACCCGTCCCCTAATCCTAACCCGTACGCTCACACTAACCCGCGCCCTCACACGCACGCTCCCCCTGAAGCGTTGTCGGACCCTCACCTGGACCCTAAACCGTCCCCGTCCCCTAACCCTAACCCTAGCCCGAACCCTAACCCTAACACTTCCCCGAAGCCTGACCCTCACCCGTCCCCTAATCCTAAGCCGTACGCTAACTAACCCGCGCCCTCACACGCACGCTCCCCCTAAAGCGTTGTCGGACCCTCATCTGGACCCTAAACCGTCCCCGTCCCCTAACCCTAACCCTAGCCCGTACCCTAACCCTAACCCTTCCCCGAAGCCTGACACTCACCCGTCCCCTAATCCTAACCCGTACACTCACACTAACCCGCGCCCTCACACGCACGCTCCCCGTAAAGCGTTGTCGGACCCTCACCTGGACCCTAAACCGTCCCCGACCCCTAACCCTAACCCTAGCCCGAAACCTAACCCTAACACTTCCCCAAAGCCTGACCCTCATCCGTCCCCTAATCCTAACCCATAGGCTCACACTAACCCGCGCCCTCACACGCACGCTCCCCCTAAAGCGTTTTTGGACCGTCACCTGGACCCTAAACCGTCCCCGTCCCCTAACCCTAACCCTAGCCCTAACCCTAACACTAACCCTTCCCCGAAGCCTGATCCTCACCCGTCCCCTAATCCTAACCCGTAGGCTCACAATAAGCTGCGCCCTCACACGCACGCTCCCCCTAAAGCGTTGTCGGACCCTCACCTGGACCCTAAACCGTCCCCGTCCCCTAACCCTAACCCTAGCCCGAACCCTAACCCTAACCCTTCCCCGAAGCCTGACCCTCACCCGTCCCCTAATCCTAACCCGTACGCTCACACTAACCCGTGCCTCACACGCACGCTCCCCCTAAAGCGTTGTCGGACCCTCACCTGGACCCTAAACCGTCCCCGTACCCTAACCCTAACCCTAGCCCGAACCCTAACCCTAACACTACCCCGAAGCCTGACCCTCACCCGTCCCCTAATCCTAAACCATAGGCTCACACTAACCCGCGCCCTCACACGCACGCTCCCCCTAAATCATTGTCGGATCCTCACCTGGACCCTAAACCGTCCCCGTCCCCTAACCCTAACCCTAGCCCGAACCCTAACCCTAAACCTTCCCCGAAGCCTGACCCTCACCCGTCCCCTAACCCTAACCCGTACGCTCACACTAACCCGCGCCCTCACACGCACGCTCCCCCTAAAGCGTTTTTGGACCCTCACCTGGACCCTAAACCGTCCCCGTCCCCTAACCCTAACCCTAGCCCGAACCCTAACCCTAACCCTTCCCCGAAGCCTGAACCTCACCCGTCCCCTAATCCTAAACCGTACGCTCACACTAACACGTGTCTCACACGCACGCTCCCCCTAAAGCGTTGTCGGATCCTCACCTGGACCCTAAACCGTCCCCGTACCCTAACCCTAACCCTAGCCCGAACCCTAACCCTAACACTTCCCCGAAGCCTGACCCTCACCCGTCCCCTAATCCTAACACGTATGCTAACACTAACCCGCGCCCTCACACGCACGCTCCCCCTAAAGCGTTGTCGGACCCTCACCTGGACCCTAAACCGTCCACGTCCCCTAACCCTATCCCTAGCCCGAACCCTAACCCTAACCCTTCCCCGAAGCCTGACCCTCACCCGTCCCCTAATCCTAACCCGTACGCTAACACTAACCCGCGCCCTCACACGCACGCTCCCCCTAAAGCGTTGTCGGACCCTCACCTGGACCCTAAACCGTCCCCGTACCCTAACCCTAACCCTAGCCCGAACCCTAACCCTAACCCTTCCCCGAAACCTGACCCTCACCCGTCCCCTAATCCTAACCCGTACGCTAACACTAACCCGCGCCCTCACACGCACGCTCCCCCTAAAGTGTTGTCGGACCCTCACCTGGACCCTAAACCGTCCCCGTCCCCTAACCCTAACCCTAGCCCGAACCCTAACCCTAACCCTTCCCCGAAGCCTGACCCTCACCCGTCCCCTAATCCTAAACCGTAGGCTCACACTAACCAGCGCCCTCACACGAACGCTCCCCCTAAATCATTGTCGGACCCTCACCTGGACCCTAAACCGTCCCCGTCCCCTAACCCTAACCCTAGCCCGAACCCTAACCCTAACCCTTCCCCGAAGCCTGACACTCACCCGTCCCCTAATCCTAAACCGTACGCTAACACTAACCCACGCCCTCACACGCACGCTCCCCCTAAAGCGTTGTCGAACCCTCACCTGGACCCTAAACCGTCCCCGTCCCCTAACCCTACCCCTAGCCCGAACCCTAACCCTAACCCTTCCCCGAAGCCTGACACTCACCCGTCCCCTGATCCTAACCCGTACGATAACACTAACCCGCGCCCTCACACGCACGCTCCCCCTAAAGCGTTGTCGGACCCTCACCTGGACCCTAAACCGTCCCCGTCCCCTAACCCTAACACTAGCCCGAACCCTAACCCTAACACTTCCCCGAAGCCTGACCCTCACCCGTCCCCTAATCCTAACCCGTACGCTCACACTAACCCGCGCCCTCACACGCACGCTCCCCCTAAAGCGTTGTCGGACCCTCACCTGAACCCTAAACCGTCCCCATCCACTAACCCTAACCCTAGCCCGAACCCTAACCCTAACCCTTCCCCGAAGCCTGACCCTCACCCGTCCCCTAATCCTAAACCGTACGCTCACACTAACCCGTGCCTCACACGCACGCTCCCCCTAAAGCGTTGTCGGACCCTCACCTGGACCCTAAACCGTCCCCGTACCCTAACCCTAACCCTAGCCCGAACCCTAACCCTAACACTTCCCCGAAGCCTGACCCTCACCCGTCCCCTAATCCTAACCCGTACGCTAACACTAACCCGCGCCCTCACACGCACGCTCCCCCTAAAGCGTTGTCGGACCCTCACCTGGACCCTAAACCGTCCCCGTCCCCTAACCCTAACCCTAGCCCGAACCCTAACCCTAAACCTTCCCCGAAGCCTGACCCTCACCCGTCCCCTAATCCTAAACCATAGGCTCACACTAACCCGCGCCCTCACACGCACGCTCCCCCTAAATCATTGTCGGACCCTCACCTGGACCCTAAACCGTCCCCGTCCCCTAACCCTAACACTAGCCCGAACCCTAACCCTAACACTTCCCCGAAGCCTGACCCTCACCCGTCCCCTAATCCTAACCCGTACGCTCACACTAACCCGCGCCCTCACACGCACGCTCCCCCTAAAGCGTTGTTGGACCCTCACCTGAACCCTAAACCGTCCCCATCCCCTAACCCTAACCCTAGCCCGAACCCTAACCCTAACCCTTCCCCGAAGCCTGACCCTCACCCGTCCCCTAATCCTAAACCGTACGCTCACACTAACCCGTGCCTCACACGCACGCTCCCCCTAAAGCGTTGTCGGACCCTCACCTGGACCCTAAACCGTCCCCGTACCCTAACCCTAACCCTAGCCCGAAACCTAACCCTAACACTTCCCCGAAGCCTGACCCTCACCCGTCCCCTAATCCTAACCCGTACGCTAACACTAACCCGCGCCCTCACACGCACGCTCCCCCTAAAGCGTTGTCGGACCCTCACCTGGACCCTAAACCATCCCCGTCCCCTAACCCTAACCCTAGCCCGAACCCTAACCCTAACCCTTCCCCGAAGCCTGACCCTCACCCGTCCCCTAATCCTAAACCATAGGCTCACACTAACCCGCGCCCTCACACGCACGCTCCCCCTAAAGCGTTGTCGGACCCTCACCTGGACCCTAAACCGTCCCCGACCCCTAACCCTAACCCTAGCCCGAAACCTAACCCTAACACTTCCCCAAAGCCTGACCCTCATCCGTCCCCTAATCCTAACCCGTAGGCTCACACTAACCCGCGCCCTCACACGCACGCTCCCCCTAAAGCGTTTTTGGACCGTCACCTGGACCCTAAACCGTCCCCGTCCCCTAACCCTAACCCTAGCCCTAACCCTAACCCTAACCCTTCCCCGAAGCCTGATCCTCACCCGTCCCCTAATCCTAACCCGTAGGCTCACAATAAGCTGCGCCCTCACACGCACGCTCCCCCTAAAGCGTTGTCGGACCCTCACCTGGACCCTAAACCGTCCCCGTCCCCTAACCCTAACCCTAGCCCGAACCCTAACCCTAACCCTTCCCCGAAGCCTGACCCTCACCCGTCCCCTAATCCTAACCCGTAGGCTCACACTAACCCGCGCCCTCACACGCACGCTCCCCCTAAAGCGTTGACGGACCCTCACCTGGACCCTAAACCGTCCCCGTCCCCTAACCCTAACCCTAGCCCGAACCCTAACCCTAAACCTTCCCCGAAGCCTGACCCTCACCCGTCCCCTAATCCTAAACCATAGGCTCACACTAACCCGCGCCCTCACACGCACGCTCCCCCTAAATCATTGTCGGACCCTCACCTGGACCCTAAACCGTCCCCGTCCCCTAACCCTAACACTAGCCCGAACCCTAACCCTAACACTTCCCCGAAGCCTGACCCTCACCCGTCCCCTAATCCTAACCCGTACGCTCACACTAACCCGCGCCCTCACACGCACGCTCCCCCTAAAGCGTTGTTGGACCCTCACCTGAACCCTAAACCGTCCCCATCCCCTAACCCTAACCCTAGCCCGAACCCTAACCCTAACCCTTCCCCGAAGCCTGACCCTCACCCGTCCCCTAATCCTAAACCGTACGCTCACACTAACCCGTGCCTCACACGCACGCTCCCCCTAAAGCGTTGTCGGACCCTCACCTGGACCCTAAACCGTCCCCGTACCCTAACCCTAACCCTAGCCCGAACCCTAACCCTAACCCTTCCCCGAAGCCTGACCCTCACCCGTCCCCTAATCCTAACCCGTACGCTAACACTAACCCGCGCCCTCACACGCACGCTCCCCCTAAAGCGTTGTCGGACCCTCACCTGGACCCTAAACCATCCCCGTCCCCTAACCCTAACCCTAGCCCGAACCCTAACCCTAACCCTTCCCCGAAGCCTGACCCTCACCCGTCCCCTAATCCTAAACCATAGGCTCACACTAACCCGCGCCCTCACACGCACACTCCCCCTAAATCATTGTCGGACCCTCACCTGGACCCTAAATCGTCCCCGTCCCCTAACCCTAACCCTAGCCCGAACCCTAACCCTAACCCTTCCCCGAAGCCTGACCCTCACCCGTCCCCTAATCCTAACCCGTACGCTAACACTAACCCGCGCCCTCACACGCACGCTCCCCCTAAAGCGTTGTCGGACCCTCACCTGGACCCTAAACCGTCCCCGACCCCTAACCCTAACCCTAGCCCGAAACCTAACCCTAACACTTCCCCAAAGCCTGACCCTCATCCGTCCCCTAATCCTAACCCGTAGGCTCACACTAACCCGCGCCCTCACACGCACGCTCCCCCTAAAGCGTTTTTGGACCGTCACCTGGACCCTAAACCGTCCCCGTCCCCTAACCCTAACCCTAGCCCTAACCCTAACCCTAACCCTTCCCCGAAGCCTGATCCTCACCCGTCCCCTAATCCTAACCCGTAGGCTCACAATAAGCTGCGCCCTCACACGCACGCTCCCCCTAAAGCGTTGTCGGACCCTCACCTGGACCCTAAACCGTCCCCGTCCCCTAACCCTAACCCTAGCCCGAACCCTAACCCTAACCCTTCCCCGAAGCCTGACCCTCACCCGTCCCCTAATCCTAACCCGTAGGCTCACACTAACCCGCGCCCTCACACGCACGCTTCCCCTAAAGCGTTGTCGGACCCTCACCTGGACCCTAAACCGTCCCCGTACCCTAACCCTAACCCTAGCCAGAACCCTAACCCTAACCCTTCCCCGAAGCCTGACCCTCACCCGTCCCCTAATCCTAACCCGTACGCTAACACTAACCCGCGCCCTCACACGCACGCTCCCCCTAAAGCGTTGTCGGACCCTCACCTGGACCCTAAACCGTCCCCGTCCCCTAACCCTAACCCTAGCCCTAACCCTAACCCTAACCCTTCCCCGAAGCCTGACCCTCACCCGTCCCCTAATCCTAACCCGTAGGCTCACACTAACCCGCGCCCTCACACGCACGCTCCCCCTAAAGCGTTGTCGGACCCTCACCTGGACCCTAAACCGTCCCAGTCCCCTAACCCTAGCCCGAACCCTAACCCTAACACTTCCCCGAAGCCTGACCCTCACCCGTCCCCTAATCCTAACCCGTACGCTAAAACTAACCCGCGCCCTCACACGCACGCTCCCCCAAAAGCGTTGTCGGACCCTCACCTGGACCCTAAACCGTCCCCGTCCCCTAACCCTAACCCTAGCCCGAACCCTAACCCTAACCCTTCCCCGAAACCTGACCCTCACCCGTCCCCTAATCCTAACACTTACGCTAACACTAATCCGCACCCTCACACGCACGCTCCCCCTAAAGCATTGTCGGACCCTCACCTGAACCCTAAACCGTCCCCGTCCCCTAACCCTAACCCTAGCCCGAACCCTAACCCTAACCCTTCCCCGAAGCCTGACCCTCACCCGTCCCCTAATCCTAACCCGTACGCTAACACTAACCCGCGCCCTCACACGCACGCTCCCCCTAAAGTGTTGTCGGACCCTCACCTGGACCCTAAACCGTCCCCGTACCCTAACCCTAACCCTAGCCCGAACACTAACCCTAACCCTTCCCCGAAGCCTGACCCTCACCCGTCCCCTAATCCTAAACCGTACGCTAACACTAACCCGCGCCCTCACACGCACGCTCCCCCTAAAGCGTTGTCGGACCCTCACCTGGACCCTAAACCGTCCCCATCCCCTAACCCTAACCCTAGCCCGAACCCTAACCCTAACCCTTCCCCGAAACCTGACCCTCACCCGTCCCCTAATCCTAACCCTTACGCTAACACTAATTCGCTCTCTCACACGCATGCTCCCCCTTAAGCATTGTCGGACCCTCACCTGAACCCTAAACCGTCCCCGTCCCCTAACCCTAACCCTAGCCCGAACCCTAACCCTAACCCTTCCCCGAAGCCTGACCCTCACCCGTCCCCTAATTCTAAGCCGTACGCTAACACTAACCCGCGCCCTTACTCGCACGCTCCCCCTAAAGCGTTGTCGGACCATCACCTGGACCCTAAACCGTCCCCGTCCCCTAACCCTAACCCTAGCCCGTACCCTAACCCTAACCCTTCCCCGAAGCCTGACCCTCAGCCGTCCCCTAATCCTAACCCGTAGGCTCACACTAACCCGCGCCCTCACACGCACGCTCCCCCTAAAGCGTTGTCGGACCCTCATCTGGACCCTAAACCGTCCCCGTCCCCTAACCCTAACCCTAGCCCGTACCCTAACCCTAACCCTTCCCCGAAGCCTGACCCTCAGCCGTCCCCTAATCCTAACCCGTAGGCTCACACTAACCCGCGCCCTCACACGCACGCTCCCCCTAAAGCGTTGTCGGACCCTCACCTGGACCCTAAACCGTCCCCGTCCCCTAACCCTAACCCTAGCCCGAACCCTAACCCTAACCCTTCCCCGAAGCCTGACCCTCACCCGTCCCCTAATCCTAAACCGTACGCTCACACTAACCCGTGCCTCACACGCACGCTCCCCCTAAAGCGTTGTCGGACCCTCACCTGGACCCTAAACCGTCCCCGTACCCTAACCCTAACCCTAGCCCGAACCCTAACCCTAACACTTCCCCGAAGCCTGACCCTCACCCGTCCCCTAATCCTAACCCGTACGCTAACACTAACCCGCGCCCTCACACGCACGCTCCCCCTAAAGCGTTGTCGGACCCTCACCTGGACCCTAAACCATCCCCGTCCCCTAACCCTAACCCTAGCCCGAACCCTAACCCTAACCCTTCCCCGAAGCCTGACCCTCACCCGTCCCCTAATCCTAAACCATAGGCTCACACTAACCCGCGCCCTCACACGCACGCTCCCCCTAAATCATTGTCGGACCCTCACCTGGACCCTAAATCGTCCCCGTCCCCTAACCCTAACCCTAGCCCGAACCCTAACCCTAACCCTTCCCCGAAGCCTGACCCTCACCCGTCCCCTAATCCTAACCCGTACGCTAACACTAACCCGCGCCCTCACACGCACGCTCCCCCTAAAGCGTTGTCGGACCCTCACCTGGACCCTAAACCGTCCCCGACCCCTAACCCTAACCCTAGCCCGAAACCTAACCCTAACACTTCCCCAAAGCCTGACCCTCATCCGTCCCCTAATCCTAACCCGTAGGCTCACACTAACCCGCGCTCTCACACGCACGCTCCCCCTAAAGCGTTTTTGGACCGTCACCTGGACCCTAAACCGTCCCCGTCCCCTAACCCTAACCCTAGCCCTACCCTAACCCTAACCCTTCCCCGAAGCCTGATCCTCACCCGTCCCCTAATCCTAACCCGTAGGCTCACAATAAGCTGCGCCCTCACACGCACGCTCCCCCTAAAGCGTTGTCGGACCCTCACCTGGACCCTAAACCGTCCCCGTCCCCTAACCCTAACCCTAGCCCGAACCCTAACCCTAAACCTTCCCCGAAGCCTGACCCTCACCCGTCCCCTAATCCTAAACCATAGGCTCACACTAACCCGCGCCCTCACACGCACGCTCCCCCTAAATCATTGTCGGACCCTCACCTGGACCCTAAACCGTCCCCGTCCCCTAACCCTAACACTAGCCCGAACCCTAACCCTAACACTTCCCCGAAGCCTGACCCTCACCCGTCCCCTAATCCTAACCCGTACGCTCACACTAACCCGCGCCCTCACACGCACGCTCCCCCTAAAGCGTTGTTGGACCCTCACCTGAACCCTAAACCGTCCCCATCCCCTAACCCTAACCCTAGCCCGAACCCTAACCCTAACCCTTCCCCGAAGCCTGACCCTCACCCGTCCCCTAATCCTAAACCGTACGCTCACACTAACCCGTGCCTCACACGCACGCTCCCCCTAAAGCGTTGTCGGACCCTCACCTGGACCCTAAACCGTCCCCGTACCCTAACCCTAACCCTAGCCCGAAACCTAACCCTAACACTTCCCCGAAGCCTGACCCTCACCCGTCCCCTAATCCTAACCCGTACGCTAACACTAACCCGCGCCCTCACACGCACGCTCCCCCTAAAGCGTTGTCGGACCCTCACCTGGACCCTAAACCATCCCCGTCCCCTAACCCTAACCCTAGCCCGAACCCTAACCCTAACCCTTCCCCGAAGCCTGACCCTCACCCGTCCCCTAATCCTAAACCATAGGCTCACACTAACCCACGCCCTCACACGCACGCTCCCCCTAAAGCGTTGTCGGACCCTCACCTGGACCCTAAACCGTCCCCGACCCCTAACCCTAACCCTAGCCCGAAACCTAACCCTAACACTTCCCCAAAGCCTGACCCTCATCCGTCCCCTAATCCTAACCCGTAGGCTCACACTAACCCGCGCCCTCACACGCACGCTCCCCCTAAAGCGTTTTTGGACCGTCACCTGGACCCTAAACCGTCCCCGTCCCCTAACCCTAACCCTAGCCCTAACCCTAACCCTAACCCTTCCCCGAAGCCTGATCCTCACCCGTCCCCTAATCCTAACCCGTAGGCTCACACTAACCCGCGCCCTCACACGCACGCTCCCCCTAAAGCGTTGTCGGACCCTCATCTGGACCCTAAACCGTCCCCGTCCCCTAACCCTAACCCTAGCCCGTACCCTAACCCTAACCCTTCCCCGAAGCCTGACCCTCAGCCGTCCCCTAATCCTAACACGTAGGCTCACACTAACCCGAGCCCTCACACGCACGCTCCCCCTAAAGCGTTGTCGGACCCTCACCTGGACCCTAAACCGTCCCCGTCCCCTAACCCTAACCCTAGCCCGAACCCTAACCCTAACCCTTCCCCGAAGCCTGACCCTCACCCGTCCCCTAATCCTAAACCGTACGCTCACACTAACCCGTGCCTCACACGCACGCTCCCCCTAAAGCGTTGTCGGACCCTCACCTGGACCCTAAACCGTCCCCGTACCCTAACCCTAACCCTAGCCCGAACCCTAACCCTAACACTTCCCCGAAGCCTGACCCTCACCCGTCCCCTAATCCTAACCCGTACGCTAACACTAACCCGCGCCCTCACACGCACGCTCCCCCTAAAGCGTTGTCGGACCCTCACCTGGACCCTAAACCATCCCCGTCCCCTAACCCTAACCCTAGCCCGAACCCTAACCCTAACCCTTCCCCGAAGCCTGACCCTCACCCGTCCCCTAATCCTAAACCATAGGCTCACACTAACCCGCGCCCTCACACGCACGCTCCCCCTAAATCATTGTCGGACCCTCACCTGGACCCTAAATCGTCCCCGTCCCCTAACCCTAACCCTAGCCCGAACCCTAACCCTAACCCTTCCCCGAAGCCTGACCCTCACCCGTCCCCTAATCCTAACCCGTACGCTAACACTAACCCGCGCCCTCACACGCACGCTCCCCCTAAAGCGTTGTCGGACCCTCACCTGGACCCTAAACCGTCCCCGACCCCTAACCCTAACCCTAGCCCGAAACCTAACCCTAACACTTCCCCAAAGCCTGACCCTCATCCGTCCCCTAATCCTAACCCGTAGGCTCACACTAACCCGCGCTCTCACACGCACGCTCCCCCTAAAGCGTTTTTGGACCGTCACCTGGACCCTAAACCGTCCCCGTCCCCTAACCCTAACCCTAGCCCTAACCCTAACCCTAACCCTTCCCCGAAGCCTGATCCTCACCCGTCCCCTAATCCTAACCCGTAGGCTCACAATAAGCTGCGCCCTCACACGCACGCTCCCCCTAAAGCGTTGTCGGACCCTCACCTGGACCCTAAACCGTCCCCGTCCCCTAACCCTAACCCTAGCCCGAACCCTAACCCTAAACCTTCCCCGAAGCCTGACCCTCACCCGTCCCCTAATCCTAAACCATAGGCTCACACTAACCCGCGCCCTCACACGCACGCTCCCCCTAAATCATTGTCGGACCCTCACCTGGACCCTAAACCGTCCCCGTCCCCTAACCCTAACACTAGCCCGAACCCTAACCCTAACACTTCCCCGAAGCCTGACCCTCACCCGTCCCCTAATCCTAACCCGTACGCTCACACTAACCCGCGCCCTCACACGCACGCTCCCCCTAAAGCGTTGTTGGACCCTCACCTGAACCCTAAACCGTCCCCATCCCCTAACCCTAACCCTAGCCCGAACCCTAACCCTAACCCTTCCCCGAAGCCTGACCCTCACCCGTCCCCTAATCCTAAACCGTACGCTCACACTAACCCGTGCCTCACACGCACGCTCCCCCTAAAGCGTTGTCGGACCCTCACCTGGACCCTAAACCGTCCCCGTACCCTAACCCTAACCCTAGCCCGAAACCTAACCCTAACACTTCCCCGAAGCCTGACCCTCACCCGTCCCCTAATCCTAACCCGTACGCTAACACTAACCCGCGCCCTCACACGCACGCTCCCCCTAAAGCGTTGTCGGACCCTCACCTGGACCCTAAACCATCCCCGTCCCCTAACCCTAACCCTAGCCCGAACCCTAACCCTAACCCTTCCCCGAAGCCTGACCCTCACCCGTCCCCTAATCCTAAACCATAGGCTCACACTAACCCGCGCCCTCACACGCACGCTCCCCCTAAAGCGTTGTCGGACCCTCACCTGGACCCTAAACCGTCCCCGACCCCTAACCCTAACCCTAGCCCGAAACCTAACCCTAACACTTCCCCAAAGCCTGACCCTCATCCGTCCCCTAATCCTAACCCGTAGGCTCACACTAACCCGCGCCCTCACACGCACGCTCCCCCTAAAGCGTTTTTGGACCGTCACCTGGACCCTAAACCGTCCCCGTACCCTAACCCTAACCCTAGCCCTAACCCTAACCCTAACCCTTCCCCGAAGCCTGATCCTCACCCGTCCCCTAATCCTAACCCGTAGGCTCACAATAAGCTGCGCCCTCACACGCACGCTCCCCCTAAAGCGTTGTCGGACCCTCACCTGGACCCTAAACCGTCCCCGTCCCCTAACCCTAACCCTAGCCCGAACCCTAACCCTAAACCTTCCCCGAAGCCTGACCCTCACCCGTCCCCTAATCCTAACCCGTAGGCTCACACTAACCCGCGCCCTCACACGCACGCTCCCCCTAAAGCGTTGTCGGACCCTCACCTGGACCCTAAACCGTCCCCGTCCCCTAACCCTAACCCTAGCCCGAACCCTAACCCTAAACCTTCCCCGAAGCCTGACCCTCACCCGTCCCCTAATCCTAAACCATAGGCTCACACTAACCCGCGCCCTCACACGCACGCTCCCCCTAAATCATTGTCGGACCCTCACCTGGACCCTAAACCGTCCCCGTCCCCTAACCCTAACACTAGCCCGAACCCTAACCCTAACACTTCCCCGAAGCCTGACCCTCACCCGTCCCCTAATCCTAAACCATAGGCTCACACTAACCCGCGCCCTCACACGCACGCTCCCCCTAAATCATTGTCGGACCCTCACCTGGAGCCTAAACCGTCCCCGTCCCCTAACCCTAACACTAGCCCGAACCCTAACCCTAACACTTCCCCGAAGCCTGACCCTCACCCGTCCCCTAATCCTAACCCGTACGCTCACACTAACCCGCGCCCTCACACGCACGCTCCCCCTAAAGCGTTGTTGGACCCTCACCTGAACCCTAAACCGTCCCCATCCCCTAACCCTAACCCTAGCCCGAACCCTAACCCTAACCCTTCCCCGAAGCCTGACCCTCACCCGTCCCCTAATCCTAAACCGTACGCTCACACTAACCCGTGCCTCACACGCACGCTCCCACTAAAGCGTTGTCGGACCCTCACCTGGACCCTAAACCGTCCCCGTACCCTAACCCTAACCCTAGCCCGAACCCTAACCCTAACACTTCCCCGAAGCCTGACCCTCACCCGTCCCCTAATCCTAACCCGTACGCTAACACTAACCCGCGCCCTCACACGAACGCTCCCCCTAAAGCGTTGTCGGACCCTCACCTGGACCCTAAACCATCCCCGTCCCCTAACCCTAACCCTAGCCCGAACCCTAACCCTAACCCTTCCCCGAAGCCTGACCCTCACCCGTCCCCTAATCCTAACCCGTACGCTAACACTAACCCGCGCCCTCACACGCACGCTCCCCCTAAAGCGTTGTCGGACCCTCACCTGGACCCTAAACCGTCCCCGACCCCTAACCCTAACCCTAGCCCGAAACCTAACCCTAACACTTCCCCAAAGCCTGACCCTCATCCGTCCCCTAATCCTAACCCGTAGGCTCACACTAACCCGCGCTCTCACACGCACGCTCCCCCTAAAGCGTTTTTGGACCGTCACCTGGACCCTAAACCGTCCCCGTCCCCTAACCCTAACCCTAGCCCTACCCTAACCCTAACCCTTCCCCGAAGCCTGATCCTCACCCGTCCCCTAATCCTAACCCGTAGGCTCACAATAAGCTGCGCCCTCACACGCACGCTCCCCCTAAAGCGTTGTCGGACCCTCACCTGGACCCTAAACCGTCCCCGTCCCCTAACCCTAACCCTAGCCCGAACCCTAACCCTAAACCTTCCCCGAAGCCTGACCCTCACCCGTCCCCTAATCCTAAACCATAGGCTCACACTAACCCGCGCCCTCACACGCACGCTCCCCCTAAATCATTGTCGGACCCTCACCTGGACCCTAAACCGTCCCCGTCCCCTAACCCTAACACTAGCCCGAACCCTAACCCTAACACTTCCCCGAAGCCTGACCCTCACCCGTCCCCTAATCCTAACCCGTACGCTCACACTAACCCGCGCCCTCACACGCACGCTCCCCCTAAAGCGTTGTTGGACCCTCACCTGAACCCTAAACCGTCCCCATCCCCTAACCCTAACCCTAGCCCGAACCCTAACCCTAACCCTTCCCCGAAGCCTGACCCTCACCCGTCCCCTAATCCTAAACCGTACGCTCACACTAACCCGTGCCTCACACGCACGCTCCCCCTAAAGCGTTGTCGGACCCTCACCTGGACCCTAAACCGTCCCCGTACCCTAACCCTAACCCTAGCCCGAAACCTAACCCTAACACTTCCCCGAAGCCTGACCCTCACCCGTCCCCTAATCCTAACCCGTACGCTAACACTAACCCGCGCCCTCACACGCACGCTCCCCCTAAAGCGTTGTCGGACCCTCACCTGGACCCTAAACCATCCCCGTCCCCTAACCCTAACCCTAGCCCGAACCCTAACCCTAACCCTTCCCCGAAGCCTGACCCTCACCCGTCCCCTAATCCTAAACCATAGGCTCACACTAACCCACGCCCTCACACGCACGCTCCCCCTAAAGCGTTGTCGGACCCTCACCTGGACCCTAAACCGTCCCCGACCCCTAACCCTAACCCTAGCCCGAAACCTAACCCTAACACTTCCCCAAAGCCTGACCCTCATCCGTCCCCTAATCCTAACCCGTAGGCTCACACTAACCCGCGCCCTCACACGCACGCTCCCCCTAAAGCGTTTTTGGACCGTCACCTGGACCCTAAACCGTCCCCGTCCCCTAACCCTAACCCTAGCCCTAACCCTAACCCTAACCCTTCCCCGAAGCCTGATCCTCACCCGTCCCCTAATCCTAACCCGTAGGCTCACACTAACCCGCGCCCTCACATGCACGCTCCCCCTAAAGCGTTGTCGGACCCTCATCTGGACCCTAAACCGTCCCCGTCCCCTAACCCTAACCCTAGCCCGTACCCTAACCCTAACCCTTCCCCGAAGCCTGACCCTCAGCCGTCCCCTAATCCTAACACGTAGGCTCACACTAACCCGCGCCCTCACACGCACGCTCCCCCTAAAGCGTTGTCGGACCCTCACCTGGACCCTAAACCGTCCCCGTCCCCTAACCCTAACCCTAGCCCGAACCCTAACCCTAACCCTTCCCCGAAGCCTGACCCTCACCCGTCCCCTAATCCTAAACCGTACGCTCACACTAACCCGTGCCTCACACGCACGCTCCCCCTAAAGCGTTGTCGGACCCTCACCTGGACCCTAAACCGTCCCCGTACCCTAACCCTAACCCTAGCCCGAACCCTAACCCTAACACTTCCCCGAAGCCTGACCCTCACCCGTCCCCTAATCCTAACCCGTACGCTAACACTAACCCGCGCCCTCACACGCACGCTCCCCCTAAAGCGTTGTCGGACCCTCACCTGGACCCTAAACCATCCCCGTCCCCTAACCCTAACCCTAGCCCGAACCCTAACCCTAACCCTTCCCCGAAGCCTGACCCTCACCCGTCCCCTAATCCTAAACCATAGGCTCACACTAACCCGCGCCCTCACACGCACGCTCCCCCTAAATCATTGTCGGACCCTCACCTGGACCCTAAATCGTCCCCGTCCCCTAACCCTAACCCTAGCCCGAACCCTAACCCTAACCCTTCCCCGAAGCCTGACCCTCACCCGTCCCCTAATCCTAACCCGTACGCTAACACTAACCCGCGCCCTCACACGCACGCTCCCCCTAAAGCGTTGTCGGACCCTCACCTGGACCCTAAACCGTCCCCGACCCCTAACCCTAACCCTAGCCCGAAACCTAACCCTAACACTTCCCCAAAGCCTGACCCTCATCCGTCCCCTAATCCTAACCCGTAGGCTCACACTAACCCGCGCTCTCACACGCACGCTCCCCCTAAAGCGTTTTTGGACCGTCACCTGGACCCTAAACCGTCCCCGTCCCCTAACCCTAACCCTAGCCCTAACCCTAACCCTAACCCTTCCCCGAAGCCTGATCCTCACCCGTCCCCTAATCCTAACCCGTAGGCTCACAATAAGCTGCGCCCTCACACGCACGCTCCCCCTAAAGCGTTGTCGGACCCTCACCTGGACCCTAAACCGTCCCCGTCCCCTAACCCTAACCCTAGCCCGAACCCTAACCCTAAACCTTCCCCGAAGCCTGACCCTCACCCGTCCCCTAATCCTAAACCATAGGCTCACACTAACCCGCGCCCTCACACGCACGCTCCCCCTAAATCATTGTCGGACCCTCACCTGGACCCTAAACCGTCCCCGTCCCCTAACCCTAACACTAGCCCGAACCCTAACCCTAACACTTCCCCGAAGCCTGACCCTCACCCGTCCCCTAATCCTAACCCGTACGCTCACACTAACCCGCGCCCTCACACGCACGCTCCCCCTAAAGCGTTGTTGGACCCTCACCTGAACCCTAAACCGTCCCCATCCCCTAACCCTAACCCTAGCCCGAACCCTAACCCTAACCCTTCCCCGAAGCCTGACCCTCACCCGTCCCCTAATCCTAAACCGTACGCTCACACTAACCCGTGCCTCACACGCACGCTCCCCCTAAAGCGTTGTCGGACCCTCACCTGGACCCTAAACCGTCCCCGTACCCTAACCCTAACCCTAGCCCGAAACCTAACCCTAACACTTCCCCGAAGCCTGACCCTCACCCGTCCCCTAATCCTAACCCGTACGCTAACACTAACCCGCGCCCTCACACGCACGCTCCCCCTAAAGCGTTGTCGGACCCTCACCTGGACCCTAAACCATCCCCGTCCCCTAACCCTAACCCTAGCCCGAACCCTAACCCTAACCCTTCCCCGAAGCCTGACCCTCACCCGTCCCCTAATCCTAAACCATAGGCTCACACTAACCCGCGCCCTCACACGCACGCTCCCCCTAAAGCGTTGTCGGACCCTCACCTGGACCCTAAACCGTCCCCGACCCCTAACCCTAACCCTAGCCCGAAACCTAACCCTAACACTTCCCCAAAGCCTGACCCTCATCCGTCCCCTAATCCTAACCCGTAGGCTCACACTAACCCGCGCCCTCACACGCACGCTCCCCCTAAAGCGTTTTTGGACCGTCACCTGGACCCTAAACCGTCCCCGTACCCTAACCCTAACCCTAGCCCTAACCCTAACCCTAACCCTTCCCCGAAGCCTGATCCTCACCCGTCCCCTAATCCTAACCCGTAGGCTCACAATAAGCTGCGCCCTCACACGCACGCTCCCCCTAAAGCGTTGTCGGACCCTCACCTGGACCCTAAACCGTCCCCGTCCCCTAACCCTAACCCTAGCCCGAACCCTAACCCTAAACCTTCCCCGAAGCCTGACCCTCACCCGTCCCCTAATCCTAACCCGTAGGCTCACACTAACCCGCGCCCTCACACGCACGCTCCCCCTAAAGCGTTGTCGGACCCTCACCTGGACCCTAAACCGTCCCCGTCCCCTAACCCTAACCCTAGCCCGAACCCTAACCCTAAACCTTCCCCGAAGCCTGACCCTCACCCGTCCCCTAATCCTAAACCATAGGCTCACACTAACCCGCGCCCTCACACGCACGCTCCCCCTAAATCATTGTCGGACCCTCACCTGGACCCTAAACCGTCCCCGTCCCCTAACCCTAACACTAGCCCGAACCCTAACCCTAACACTTCCCCGAAGCCTGACCCTCACCCGTCCCCTAATCCTAAACCATAGGCTCACACTAACCCGCGCCCTCACACGCACGCTCCCCCTAAATCATTGTCGGACCCTCACCTGGAGCCTAAACCGTCCCCGTCCCCTAACCCTAACACTAGCCCGAACCCTAACCCTAACACTTCCCCGAAGCCTGACCCTCACCCGTCCCCTAATCCTAACCCGTACGCTCACACTAACACGCGCCCTCACACGCACGCTCCCCCTAAAGCGTTGTTGGACCCTCACCTGAACCCTAAACCGTCCCCATCCCCTAACCCTAACCCTAGCCCGAACCCTAACCCTAACCCTTCCCCGAAGCCTGACCCTCACCCGTCCCCTAATCCTAAACCGTACGCTCACACTAACCCGTGCCTCACACGCACGCTCCCACTAAAGCGTTGTCGGACCCTCACCTGGACCCTAAACCGTCCCCGTACCCTAACCCTAACCCTAGCCCGAACCCTAACCCTAACACTTCCCCGAAGCCTGACCCTCACCCGTCCCCTAATCCTAACCCGTACGCTAACACTAACCCGCGCCCTCACACGAACGCTCCCCCTAAAGCGTTGTCGGACCCTCACCTGGACCCTAAACCATCCCCGTCCCCTAACCCTAACCCTAGCCCGAACCCTAACCCTAACCCTTCCCCGAAGCCTGACCCTCACCCGTCCCCTAATCCTAAACCATAGGCTCACACTAACCCGCGCCCTCACACGCACGCTCCCCCAAATCATTGTCGGACCCTCACCTGGACCCTAAATCGTCCCCGTCCCCTAACCCTAACCCTAGCCCGAACCCTAACCCTAACCCTTCCCCGAAGCCTGACACTCACCCGTCCCCTAATCCTAACCCGTACGCTAACACTAACCCGCGCCCTCACACGCACGCTCCCCCTAAAGCGTTGTCGGACCCTCACCTGGACCCTAAACCGTCCCCGACCCCTAACCCTAACCCTAGCCCGAAACCTAACCCTAACACTTCCCCAAAGCCTGACCCTCATCCGTCCCCTAATCCTAACCCGTAGGCTCACACTAACCCGCGCCCTCACACTCACGCTCCCCCTAAAGCGTTTTTGGACCGTCACCTGGACCCTAAACCGTCCCCGTCCCCTAACCCTAACCCTAGCCCGAACCCTAACCCTAACCCTTCCCCGAAGCCTGATCCTCACCCGTCCCCTAATCCTAACCCGTAGGCTCACAATAAGCTGCGCCCTCACACGCACGCTCCCCCTAAAGCGTTGTCGGACCCTCACCTGGACCCTAAACCGTCCCCGTCCCCTAACCCTAACCCTAGCCCGAACCCTAACCCTAACCCTTCCCCGAAGCCTGACCCTCACCCGTCCCCTAATCCTAACCCGTAGGCTCACACTAACCCGCGCCCTCACACGCACGCTCCCCCTAAAGCGTTGTCGGACCCTCACCTGGACCCTAAACCGTCCCCGTACCCTAACCCTAACCCTAGCCAGAACCCTAACCCTAACCCTTCCCCGAAGCCTGACCCTCACCCGTCCCCTAATCCTAACCCGTACGCTAACACTAACCCGCGCCCTCACACGCACGCTCCCCCTAAAGCGTTGTCGGACCCTCACCTGGACCCTAAACCGTCCCCGTCCCCTAACCCTAACCCTAGCCCTAACCCTAACCCTAACCCTTCCCCGAAGCCTGACCCTCACCCGTCCCCTAATCCTAAACCGTAGGCTCACACTAACCCGCGCCCTCACACGCACGCTCCCCCTAAAGCGTTGTCGGACCCTCACCTGGACCCTAAACCGTCCCAGTCCCCTAACCCTAGCCCGAACCCTAACCCTAACACTTCCCCGAAGCCTGACCCTCACCCGTCCCCTAATCCTAACCCGTACGCTAAAACTAACCCGCGCCCTCACACGCACGCTCCCCCAAAAGCGTTGTCGGACCCTCACCTGGACCCTAAACCGTCCCCGTCCCCTAACCCTAACCCTAGCCCGAACCCTAACCCTAACCCTTCCCCGAAACCTGACCCTCACCCGTCCCCTAATCCTAACACTTACGCTAACACTAATCCGCACCCTCACACGCACGCTCCCCCTAAAGCATTGTCGGACCCTCACCTGAACCCTAAACCGTCCCCGTCCCCTAACCCTAACCCTAGCCCGAACCCTAACCCTAACCCTTCCCCGAAGCCTGACCCTCACCCGTCCCCTAATCCTAACCCGTACGCTAACACTAACCCGCGCCCTCACACGCACGCTCCCCCTAAAGTGTTGTCGGACCCTCACCTGGACCCTAAACCGTCCCCGTACCCTAACCCTAACCCTAGCCCGAACCCTAACCCTAACCCTTCCCCGAAGCCTGACCCTCACCCGTCCCCTAATCCTAACCCGTACGCTAACACTAACCCGCGCCCTCACACGCACGCTCCCCCTAAAGCGTTGTCGGACCCTCACCTGGACCCTAAACCGTCCCCGACCCCTAACCCTAACCCTAGCCCGAAACCTAACCCTAACACTTCCCCAAAGCCTGACCCTCATCCGTCCCCTAATCCTAACCTGTAGGCTCACACTAACCCGCGCCCTCACACGCACGCTCCCCCTAAAGCGTTTTTGGACCGTCACCTGGACCCTAAACCGTCCCCGTCCCCTAACCCTAACCCTAGCCCTAACCCTAACCCTAACCCTTCCCCGAAGCCTGATCCTCACCCGTCCCCTAATCCTAACCCGTAGGCTCACAATAAGCTGCGCCCTCACACGCACGCTCCCCCTAAAGCGTTGTCGGACCCTCACCTGGACCCTAAACCGTCCCCGTCCCCTAACCCTAACCCTAGCCCGAACCCTAACCCTAACCCTTCCCCGAAGCCTGACCCTCACCCGTCCCCTAATCCTAACCCGTAGGCTCACACTAACCCGCGCCCTCACACGCACGCTTCCCCTAAAGCGTTGTCGGACCCTCACCTGGACCCTAAACCGTCCCCGTACCCTAACCCTAACCCTAGCCAGAACCCTAACCCTAACCCTTCCCCGAAGCCTGACCCTCACCCGTCCCCTAATCCTAACCCGTACGCTAACACTAACCCGCGCCCTCACACGCACGCTCCCCCTAAAGCGTTGTCGGACCCTCACCTGGACCCTAAACCGTCCCCGTCCCCTAACCCTAACCCTAGCCCTAACCCTAACCCTAACCCTTCCCCGAAGCCTGACCCTCACCCGTCCCCTAATCCTAACCCGTAGGCTCACACTAACCCGCGCCCTCACACGCACGCTCCCCCTAAAGCGTTGTCGGACCCTCACCTGGACCCTAAACCGTCCCAGTCCCCTAACCCTAGCCCGAACCCTAACCCTAACACTTCCCCGAAGCCTGACCCTCACCCGTCCCCTAATCCTAACCCGTACGCTAAAACTAACCCGCGCCCTCACACGCACGCTCCCCCAAAAGCGTTGTCGGACCCTCACCTGGACCCTAAACCGTCCCCGTCCCCTAACCCTAACCCTAGCCCGAACCCTAACCCTAACCCTTCCCCGAAACCTGACCCTCACCCGTCCCCTAATCCTAACACTTACGCTAACACTAATCCGCACCCTCACACGCACGCTCCCCCTAAAGCATTGTCGGACCCTCACCTGAACCCTAAACCGTCCCCGTCCCCTAACCCTAACCCTAGCCCGAACCCTAACCCTAACCCTTCCCCGAAGCCTGACCCTCACCCGTCCCCTAATCCTAACCCGTACGCTAACACTAACCCGCGCCCTCACACGCACGCTCCCCCTAAAGTGTTGTCGGACCCTCACCTGGACCCTAAACCGTCCCCGTACCCTAACCCTAACCCTAGCCCGAACACTAACCCTAACCCTTCCCCGAAGCCTGACCCTCACCCGTCCCCTAATCCTAAACCGTACGCTAACACTAACCCGCGCCCTCACACGCACGCTCCCCCTAAAGCGTTGTCGGACCCTCACCTGGACCCTAAACCGTCCCCATCCCCTAACCCTAACCCTAGCCCGAACCCTAACCCTAACCCTTCCCCGAAACCTGACCCTCACCCGTCCCCTAATCCTAACCCTTACGCTAACACTAATCCGCTCTCTCACACGCATGCTCCCCCTTAAGCATTGTCGGACCCTCACCTGAACCCTAAACCGTCCCCGTCCCCTAACCCTAACCCTAGCCCGAACCCTAACCCTAACCCTTCCCCGAAGCCTGACCCTCACCCGTCCCCTAATTCTAAGCCGTACGCTAACACTAACCCGCGCCCTCACTCGCACGCTCCCCCTAAAGCGTTGTCGGACCATCACCTGGACCCTAAACCGTCCCCGTCCCCTAACCCTAACCCTAGCCCGAACCCTAACCCTAACCCTTCCCCGAAGCCTGACCCTCAGCCGTCCCCTAATCCTAACCCGTAGGCTCACACTAACCCGCGCCTCACACGCACGCTCCCCCTAAAGCGTTGTCGGACCCTCATCTGGACCCTAAACCGTCCCCGTCCCCTAACCCTAACCCTAGCCCGTACCCTAACCCTAACCCTTCCCCGAAGCCTGACCCTCAGCCGTCCCCTAATCCTAACCCGTAGGCTCACACTAACCCGCGCCCTCACACGCACGCTCCCCCTAAAGCGTTGTCGGACCCTCACCTGGACCCTAAACCGTCCCCGTCCCCTAACCCTAACCCTAGCCCGAACCCTAACCCTAACCCTTCCCCGAAGCCTGACCCTCACCCGTCCCCTAATCCTAAACCGTACGCTCACACTAACCCGTGCCTCACACGCACGCTCCCCCTAAAGCGTTGTCGGACCCTCACCTGGACCCTAAACCGTCCCCGTACCCTAACCCTAACCCTAGCCCGAACCCTAACCCTAACACTTCCCCGAAGCCTGACCCTCACCCGTCCCCTAATCCTAACCCGTACGCTAACACTAACCCGCGCCCTCACACGCACGCTCCCCCTAAAGCGTTGTCGGACCCTCACCTGGACCCTAAACCATCCCCGTCCCCTAACCCTAACCCTAGCCCGAACCCTAACCCTAACCCTTCCCCGAAGCCTGACCCTCACCCGTCCCCTAATCCTAAACCATAGGCTCACACTAACCCGCGCCCTCACACGCACGCTCCCCCTAAATCATTGTCGGACCCTCACCTGGACCCTAAATCGTCCCCGTCCCCTAACCCTAACCCTAGCCCGAACCCTAACCCTAACCCTTCCCCGAAGCCTGACCCTCACCCGTCCCCTAATCCTAACCCGTACGCTAACACTAACCCGCGCCCTCACACGCACGCTCCCCCTAAAGCGTTGTCGGACCCTCACCTGGACCCTAAACCGTCCCCGACCCCTAACCCTAACCCTAGCCCGAAACCTAACCCTAACACTTCCCCAAAGCCTGACCCTCATCCGTCCCCTAATCCTAACCCGTAGGCTCACACTAACCCGCGCTCTCACACGCACGCTCCCCCTAAAGCGTTTTTGGACCGTCACCTGGACCCTAAACCGTCCCCGTCCCCTAACCCTAACCCTAGCCCTAACCCTAACCCTAACCCTTCCCCGAAGCCTGATCCTCACCCGTCCCCTAATCCTAACCCGTAGGCTCACAATAAGCTGCGCCCTCACACGCACGCTCCCCCTAAAGCGTTGTCGGACCCTCACCTGGACCCTAAACCGTCCCCGTCCCCTAACCCTAACCCTAGCCCGAACCCTAACCCTAAACCTTCCCCGAAGCCTGACCCTCACCCGTCCCCTAATCCTAAACCATAGGCTCACACTAACCCGCGCCCTCACACGCACGCTCCCCCTAAATCATTGTCGGACCCTCACCTGGACCCTAAACCGTCCCCGTCCCCTAACCCTAACACTAGCCCGAACCCTAACCCTAACACTTCCCCGAAGCCTGACCCTCACCCGTCCCCTAATCCTAACCCGTACGCTCACACTAACCCGCGCCCTCACACGCACGCTCCCCCTAAAGCGTTGTTGGACCCTCACCTGAACCCTAAACCGTCCCCATCCCCTAACCCTAACCCTAGCCCGAACCCTAACCCTAACCCTTCCCCGAAGCCTGACCCTCACCCGTCCCCTAATCCTAAACCGTACGCTCACACTAACCCGTGCCTCACACGCACGCTCCCCCTAAAGCGTTGTCGGACCCTCACCTGGACCCTAAACCGTCCCCGTACCCTAACCCTAACCCTAGCCCGAAACCTAACCCTAACACTTCCCCGAAGCCTGACCCTCACCCGTCCCCTAATCCTAACCCGTACGCTAACACTAACCCGCGCCCTCACACGCACGCTCCCCCTAAAGCGTTGTCGGACCCTCACCTGGACCCTAAACCATCCCCGTCCCCTAACCCTAACCCTAGCCCGAACCCTAACCCTAACCCTTCCCCGAAGCCTGACCCTCACCCGTCCCCTAATCCTAAACCATAGGCTCACACTAACCCGCGCCCTCACACGCACGCTCCCCCTAAAGCGTTGTCGGACCCTCACCTGGACCCTAAACCGTCCCCGACCCCTAACCCTAACCCTAGCCCGAAACCTAACCCTAACACTTCCCCAAAGCCTGACCCTCATCCGTCCCCTAATCCTAACCCGTAGGCTCACACTAACCCGCGCCCTCACACGCACGCTCCCCCTAAAGCGTTTTTGGACCGTCACCTGGACCCTAAACCGTCCCCGTCCCCTAACCCTAACCCTAGCCCTAACCCTAACCCTAACCCTTCCCCGAAGCCTGATCCTCACCCGTCCCCTAATCCTAACCCGTAGGCTCACACTAACCCGCGCCCTCACACGCACGCTCCCCCTAAAGCGTTGTCGGACCCTCATCTGGACCCTAAACCGTCCCCGTCCCCTAACCCTAACCCTAGCCCGTACCCTAACCCTAACCCTTCCCCGAAGCCTGACCCTCAGCCGTCCCCTAATCCTAACACGTAGGCTCACACTAACCCGCGCCCTCACACGCACGCTCCCCCTAAAGCGTTGTCGGACCCTCACCTGGACCCTAAACCGTCCCCGTCCCCTAACCCTAACCCTAGCCCGAACCCTAACCCTAACCCTTCCCCGAAGCCTGACCCTCACCCGTCCCCTAATCCTAAACCGTACGCTCACACTAACCCGTGCCTCACACGCACGCTCCCCCTAAAGCGTTGTCGGACCCTCACCTGGACCCTAAACCGTCCCCGTACCCTAACCCTAACCCTAGCCCGAACCCTAACCCTAACACTTCCCCGAAGCCTGACCCTCACCCGTCCCCTAATCCTAACCCGTACGCTAACAGTAACCCGCGCCCTCACACGCACGCTCCCCCTAAAGCGTTGTCGGACCCTCACCTGGACCCTAAACCATCCCCGTCCCCTAACCCTAACCCTAGCCCGAACCCTAACCCTAACCCTTCCCCGAAGCCTGACCCTCACCCGTCCCCTAATCCTAAACCATAGGCTCACACTAACCCGCGCCCTCACACGCACGCTCCCCCTAAATCATTGTCGGACCCTCACCTGGACCCTAAATCGTCCCCGTCCCCTAACCCTAACCCTAGCCCGAACCCTAACCCTAACCCTTCCCCGAAGCCTGACCCTCACCCGTCCCCTAATCCTAACCCGTACGCTAACACTAACCCGCGCCCTCACACGCACGCTCCCCCTAAAGCGTTGTCGGACCCTCACCTGGACCCTAAACCGTCCCCGACCCCTAACCCTAACCCTAGCCCGAAACCTAACCCTAACACTTCCCCAAAGCCTGACCCTCATCCGTCCCCTAATCCTAACCCGTAGGCTCACACTAACCCGCGCTCTCACACGCACGCTCCCCCTAAAGCGTTTTTGGACCGTCACCTGGACCCTAAACCGTCCCCGTCCCCTAACCCTAACCCTAGCCCTAACCCTAACCCTAACCCTTCCCCGAAGCCTGATCCTCACCCGTCCCCTAATCCTAACCCGTAGGCTCACAATAAGCTGCGCCCTCACACGCACGCTCCCCCTAAAGCGTTGTCGGACCCTCACCTGGACCCTAAACCGTCCCCGTCCCCTAACCCTAACCCTAGCCCGAACCCTAACCCTAAACCTTCCCCGAAGCCTGACCCTCACCCGTCCCCTAATCCTAAACCATAGGCTCACACTAACCCGCGCCCTCACACGCACGCTCCCCCTAAATCATTGTCGGACCCTCACCTGGACCCTAAACCGTCCCCGTCCCCTAACCCTAACACTAGCCCGAACCCTAACCCTAACACTTCCCCGAAGCCTGACCCTCACCCGTCCCCTAATCCTAACCCGTACGCTCACACTAACCCGCGCCCTCACACGCACGCTCCCCCTAAAGCGTTGTTGGACCCTCACCTGAACCCTAAACCGTCCCCATCCCCTAACCCTAACCCTAGCCCGAACCCTAACCCTAACCCTTCCCCGAAGCCTGACCCTCACCCGTCCCCTAATCCTAAACCGTACGCTCACACTAACCCGTGCCTCACACGCACGCTCCCCCTAAAGCGTTGTCGGACCCTCACCTGGACCCTAAACCGTCCCCGTACCCTAACCCTAACCCTAGCCCGAAACCTAACCCTAACACTTCCCCGAAGCCTGACCCTCACCCGTCCCCTAATCCTAACCCGTACGCTAACACTAACCCGCGCCCTCACACGCACGCTCCCCCTAAAGCGTTGTCGGACCCTCACCTGGACCCTAAACCATCCCCGTCCCCTAACCCTAACCCTAGCCCGAACCCTAACCCTAACCCTTCCCCGAAGCCTGACCCTCACCCGTCCCCTAATCCTAAACCATAGGCTCACACTAACCCGCGCCCTCACACGCACGCTCCCCCTAAAGCGTTGTCGGACCCTCACCTGGACCCTAAACCGTCCCCGACCCCTAACCCTAACCCTAGCCCGAAACCTAACCCTAACACTTCCCCAAAGCCTGACCCTCATCCGTCCCCTAATCCTAACCCGTAGGCTCACACTAACCCGCGCCCTCACACGCACGCTCCCCCTAAAGCGTTTTTGGACCGTCACCTGGACCCTAAACCGTCCCCGTCCCCTAACCCTAACCCTAGCCCTAACCCTAACCCTAACCCTTCCCCGAAGCCTGATCCTCACCCGTCCCCTAATCCTAACCCGTAGGCTCACAATAAGCTGCGCCCTCACACGCACGCTCCCCCTAAAGCGTTGTCGGACCCTCACCTGGACCCTAAACCGTCCCCGTCCCCTAACCCTAACCCTAGCCCGAACCCTAACCCTAAACCTTCCCCGAAGCCTGACCCTCACCCGTCCCCTAATCCTAACCCGTAGGCTCACACTAACCCGCGCCCTCACACGCACGCTCCCCCTAAAGCGTTGTCGGACCCTCACCTGGACCCTAAACCGTCCCCGTCCCCTAACCCTAACCCTAGCCCGAACCCTAACCCTAAACCTTCCCCGAAGCCTGACCCTCACCCGTCCCCTAATCCTAAACCATAGGCTCACACTAACCCGCGCCCTCACACGCACGCTCCCCCTAAATCATTGTCGGACCCTCACCTGGACCCTAAACCGTCCCCGTCCCCTAACCCTAACACTAGCCCGAACCCTAACCCTAACACTTCCCCGAAGCCTGACCCTCACCCGTCCCCTAATCCTAAACCATAGGCTCACACTAACCCGCGCCCTCACACGCACGCTCCCCCTAAATCATTGTCGGACCCTCACCTGGAGCCTAAACCGTCCCCGTCCCCTAACCCTAACACTAGCCCGAACCCTAACCCTAACACTTCCCCGAAGCCTGACCCTCACCCGTCCCCTAATCCTAACCCGTACGCTCACACTAACCCGCGCCCTCACACGCACGCTCCCCCTAAAGCGTTGTTGGACCCTCACCTGAACCCTAAACCGTCCCCATCCCCTAACCCTAACCCTAGCCCGAACCCTAACCCTAACCCTTCCCCGAAGCCTGACCCTCACCCGTCCCCTAATCCTAAACCGTACGCTCACACTAACCCGTGCCTCACACGCACGCTCCCCCTAAAGCGTTGTCGGACCCTCACCTGGACCCTAAACCGTCCCCGTACCCTAACCCTAACCCTAGCCCGAACCCTAACCCTAACACTTCCCCGAAGCCTGACCCTCACCCGTCCCCTAATCCTAACCCGTACGCTAACACTAACCCGCGCCCTCACACGAACGCTCCCCCTAAAGCGTTGTCGGACCCTCACCTGGACCCTAAACCATCCCCGTCCCCTAACCCTAACCCTAGCCCGAACCCTAACCCTAACCCTTCCCCGAAGCCTGACCCTCACCCGTCCCCTAATCCTAAACCATAGGCTCACACTAACCCGCGCCCTCACACGCACGCTCCCCCAAATCATTGTCGGACCCTCACCTGGACCCTAAATCGTCCCCGTCCCCTAACCCTAACCCTAGCCCGAACCCTAACCCTAACCCTTCCCCGAAGCCTGACACTCACCCGTCCCCTAATCCTAACCCGTACGCTAACACTAACCCGCGCCCTCACACGCACGCTCCCCCTAAAGCGTTGTCGGACCCTCACCTGGACCCTAAACCGTCCCCGACCCCTAACCCTAACCCTAGCCCGAAACCTAACCCTAACACTTCCCCAAAGCCTGACCCTCATCCGTCCCCTAATCCTAACCCGTAGGCTCACACTAACCCGCGCCCTCACACGCACGCTCCCCCTAAAGCGTTTTTGGACCGTCACCTGGACCCTAAACCGTCCCCGTCCCCTAACCCTAACCCTAGCCCGAACCCTAACCCTAACCCTTCCCCGAAGCCTGATCCTCACCCGTCCCCTAATCCTAACCCGTAGGCTCACAATAAGCTGCGCCCTCACACGCACGCTCCCCCTAAAGCGTTGTCGGACCCTCACCTGGACCCTAAACCGTCCCCGTCCCCTAACCCTAACCCTAGCCCGAACCCTAACCCTAACCCTTCCCCGAAGCCTGACCCTCACCCGTCCCCTAATCCTAACCCGTAGGCTCACACTAACCCGCGCCCTCACACGCACGCTCCCCCTAAAGCGTTGTCGGACCCTCACCTGGACCCTAAACCGTCCCCGTACCCTAACCCTAACCCTAGCCAGAACCCTAACCCTAACCCTTCCCCGAAGCCTGACCCTCACCCGTCCCCTAATCCTAACCCGTACGCTAACACTAACCCGCGCCCTCACACGCACGCTCCCCCTAAAGCGTTGTCGGACCCTCACCTGGACCCTAAACCGTCCCCGTCCCCTAACCCTAACCCTAGCCCTAACCCTAACCCTAACCCTTCCCCGAAGCCTGACCCTCACCCGTCCCCTAATCCTAACCCGTAGGCTCACACTAACCCGCGCCCTCACACGCACGCTCCCCCTAAAGCGTTGTCGGACCCTCACCTGGACCCTAAACCGTCCCAGTCCCCTAACCCTAGCCCGAACCCTAACCCTAAACCTTCCCCGAAGCCTGACCCTCACCCGTCCCCTAATCCTAACCCGTACGCTAAAACTAACCCGCGCCCTCACACGCACGCTCCCCCAAAAGCGTTGTCGGACCCTCACCTGGACCCTAAACCGTCCCCGTCCCCTAACCCTAACCCTAGCCCGAACCCTAACCCTAACCCTTCCCCGAAACCTGACCCTCACCCGTCCCCTAATCCTAACACTTACGCTAACACTAATCCGCACCCTCACACGCACGCTCCCCCTAAAGCATTGTCGGACCCTCACCTGAACCCTAAACCGTCCCCGTCCCCTAACCCTAACCCTAGCCCGAACCCTAACCCTAACCCTTCCCCGAAGCCTGACCCTCACCCGTCCCCTAATCCTAACCCGTACGCTAACACTAACCCGCGCCCTCACACGCACGCTCCCCCTAAAGTGTTGTCGGACCCTCACCTGGACCCTAAACCGTCCCCGTACCCTAACCCTAACCCTAGCCCGAACACTAACCCTAACCCTTCCCCGAAGCCTGACCCTCACCCGTCCCCTAATCCTAAACCGTACGCTAACACTAACCCGCGCCCTCACACGCACGCTCCCCCTAAAGCGTTGTCGGACCCTCACCTGGACCCTAAACCGTCCCCATCCCCTAACCCTAACCCTAGCCCGAACCCTAACCCTAACCCTTCCCCGAAACCTGACCCTCACCCGTCCCCTAATCCTAACCCTTACGCTAACACTAATCCGCTCTCTCACACGCATGCTCCCCCTTAAGCATTGTCGGACCCTCACCTGAACCCTAAACCGTCCCCGTCCCCTAACCCTAACCCTAGCCCGAACCCTAACCCTAACCCTTCCCCGAAGCCTGACCCTCACCCGTCCCCTAATTCTAAGCCGTACGCTAACACTAACCCGCGCCCTCACTCGCACGCTCCCCCTAAAGCGTTGTCGGACCATCACCTGGACCCTAAACCGTCCCCGTCCCCTAACCCTAACCCTAGCCCGTACCCTAACCCTAACCCTTCCCCGAAGCCTGACCCTCAGCCGTCCCCTAATCCTAACCCGTAGGCTCACACTAACCCGCGCCCTCACACGCACGCTCCCCCTAAAGCGTTGTCGGACCCTCATCTGGACCCTAAACCGTCCCCGTCCCCTAACCCTAACCCTAGCCCGTACCCTAACCCTAACCCTTCCCCGAAGCCTGACCCTCACCCGTCCCCTAATCCTAACCCGTAGGCTCACACTAACCCGCGCCCTCACACGCACGCTCCCCCTAAAGCGTTGTCGGACCCTCACCTGGACCCTAAACCGTCCCCGTCCCCTAACCCTAACCCTAGCCCGAACCCTAACCCTAACCCTTCCCCGAAGCCTGACCCTCACCCGTCCCCTAATCCTAACCCGTACGCTGACACTAACCCGCGCCCTCACACGCACGCTCCCCCTAAAGCGATGTCGGACCCTCACCTGGACCCTAAACCGTCCCCGTACCCTAACCCTAACCCTAGCCCGAACCCTAACCCTAACCCTTCCCCGAAGCCTGACACTCACCCGTCCCCTAATCCTAAACCGTACGCTAACACTAACCCACGCCCTCACACGCACGCTCCCCCTAAAGCGTTGTCGGACCCTCACCTGGACCCTAAACCGTCCCCGTCCCCTAACCCTACCCCTAGCCCGAACCCTAACCCTAACCCTTCCCCGAAGCCTGACACTCACCCGTCCCCTGATCCTAACCCGTACGATAACACTAACCCGCGCCCTCACACGCACGCTCCCCCTAAAGCGTTGTCGGACCCTCACCTGACCCTAAACCGTCCCCGTCCCCTAACCCTAACACTAGCCCGAACCCTAACCCTAACCCTTCCCCGAAGCCTGACCCTCACCCGTCCCCTAATCCTAAACCGTACGCTCACACTAACCCGTGCCTCACACGCACGCTCCCCCTAAAGCGTTGTCGGACCCTCACCTGGACCCTAAACCGTCCCCGTACCCTAACCCTAACCCTAGCCCGAACCCTAACCCTAACACTTCCCCGAAGCCTGACCCTCACCCGTCCCCTAATCCTAACCCGTACGCTAACACTAACCCGCGCCCTCACACGCACGCTCCCCCTAAAGCGTTGTCGGACCCTCACCTGGACCCTAAACCGTCCCCATCCCCTAACCCTAACCCTAGCCCGAACCCTAACCCTAAACCTTCCCCGAAGCCTGACCCTCACCCGTCCCCTAATCCTAAACCATAGGCTCACACTAACCCGCGCCCTCACACGCACGCTCCCCCTAAATCATTGTCGGACCCTCACCTGGACCCTAAACCGTCCCCGTCCCCTAACCCTAACACTAGCCCGAACCCTAACCCTAACACTTCCCCGAAGCCTGACCCTCACCCGTCCCCTAATCCTAACCCGTACGCTCACACTAACCCGCGCCCTCACACGCACGCTCCCCCTAAAGCGTTGTTGGACCCTCACCTGAACCCTAAACCGTCCCCATCCCCTAACCCTAACCCTAGCCCGAACCCTAACCCTAACCCTTCCCCGAAGCCTGACCCTCACCCGTCCCCTAATCCTAAACCGTACGCTCACACTAACCCGTGCCTCACACGCACGCTCCCCCTAAAGCGTTGTCGAACACTCACCTGGACCCTAAACCGTCCCCGTACCCTAACCCTAACCCTAGCCCGAAACCTAACCCTAACACTTCCCCGAAGCCTGACACTCACCCGTCCCCTAATCCTAACCCGTACGCTAACACTAACCCACGCCCTCACACGCACGCCCCCCCTAAAGCGTTGTCGGACCCTCACCTGGACCCTAAACCATCCCCGTCCCCTAACCCTAACCCTAGCCCGAACCCTAACCCTAACCCTTCCCCGAAGCCTGACCCTCACCCGTCCCCTAATCCTAAACCATAGGCTCACACTAACCCGCGCCCTCACACGCACGCTCCCCCTAAAGCGTTGTCGGACCCTCACCTGGACCCTAAACCGTCCCCGACCCCTAACCCTAACCCTAGCCCGAAACCTAACCCTAACACTTCCCCAAAGCCTGACCCTCATCCGTCCCCTAATCCTAACCCGTAGGCTCACACTAACCCGCGCCCTCACACGCACGCTCCCCCTAAAGCGTTTTTGGACCGTCACCTGGACCCTAAACCGTCCCCGTCCCCTAACCCTAACCCTAGCCCTAACCCTAACCCTAACCCTTCCCCGAAGCCTGATCCTCACCCGTCCCCTAATCCTAACCCGTAGGCTCACAATAAGCTGCGCCCTCACACGCACGCTCCCCCTAAAGCGTTGTCGGACCCTCACCTGGACCCTAAACCGTCCCCGTCCCCTAACCCTAACCCTAGCCCGAACCCTAACCCTAACCCTTCCCCGAAGCCTGACCCTCACCCGTCCCCTAATCCTAACCCGTAGGCTCACACTAACCCGCGCCCTCACACGCACGCTCCCCCTAAAGCGTTGACGGACCCTCACCTGGACCCTAAACCGTCCCCGTCCCCTAACCCTAACCCTAGCCCGAACCCTAACCCTAAACCTTCCCCGAAGCCTGACCCTCACCCGTCCCCTAATCCTAAACCATAGGCTCACACTAACCCGCGCCCTCACACGCACGCTCCCCCTAAATCATTGTCGGACCCTCACCTGGACCCTAAACCGTCCCCGTCCCCTAACCCTAACACTAGCCCGAACCCTAACCCTAACACTTCCCCGAAGCCTGACCCTCACCCGTCCCCTAATCCTAACCCGTACGCTCACACTAACCCGCGCCCTCACACGCACGCTCCCCCTAAAGCGTTGTTGGACCCTCACCTGAACCCTAAACCGTCCCCATCCCCTAACCCTAACCCTAGCCCGAACCCTAACCCTAACCCTTCCCCGAAGCCTGACCCTCACCCGTCCCCTAATCCTAAACCGTACGCTCACACTAACCCGTGCCTCACACGCACGCTCCCCCTAAAGCGTTGTCGGACCCTCACCTGGACCCTAAACCGTCCCCGTACCCTAACCCTAACCCTAGCCCGAACCCTAACCCTAACACTTCCCCGAAGCCTGACCCTCACCCGTCCCCTAATCCTAACCCGTACGCTAACACTAACCCGCGCCCTCACACGCACGCTCCCCCTAAAGCGTTGTCGGACCCTCACCTGGACCCTAAACCATCCCCGTCCCCTAACCCTAACCCTAGCCCGAACCCTAACCCTAACCCTTCCCCGAAGCCTGACCCTCACCCGTCCCCTAATCCTAAACCATAGGCTCACACTAACCCGCGCCCTCACACGCACGCTCCCCCTAAATCATTGTCGGACCCTCACCTGGACCCTAAATCGTCCCCGTCCCCTAACACTAACCCTAGCCCGAACCCTAACCCTAACCCTTCCCCGAAGCCTGACCCTCACCCGTCCCCTAATCCTAACCCGTACGCTAACACTAACCCGCGCCCTCACACGCACGCTCCCCCTAAAGCGTTGTCGGACCCTCACCTGGACCCTAAACCGTCCCCGACCCCTAACCCTAACCCTAGCCCGAAACCTAACCCTAACACTTCCCCAAAGCCTGACCCTCACCCGTCCCCTAATCCTAACCCGTAGGCTCACACTAACCCGCGCCCTCACACGCACGCTCCCCCTAAAGCGTTTTTGGACCGTCACCTGGACCCTAAACCGTCCCCGTCCCCTAACCCTAACCCTAGCCCTAACCCTAACCCTAACCCTTCCCCGAAGCCTGATCCTCACCCGTCCCCTAATCCTAACCCGTAGGCTCACAATAAGCTGCGCCATCACACGCACGCTCCCCCTAAAGCGTTGTCGGACCCTCACCTGGACCCTAAACCGTCCCCGTCCCCTAACCCTAACCCTAGCCCGAACCCTAACCCTAAACCTTCCCCGAAGCCTGACCCTCACCCGTCCCCTAATCCTAAACCATAGGCTCACACTAACCCGCGCCCTCACACGCACGCTCCCCCTAAATCATTGTCGGACCCTCACCTGGACCCTAAACCGTCCCCGTCCCCTAACCCTAACACTAGCCCGAATCCTAACCCTAACACTTCCCCGAAGCCTGACCCTCACCCGTCCCCTAATCCTAACCCGTACGCTCACACTAACCCGCGCCCTCACACGCACGCTCCCCCTAAAGCGTTGTTGGACCCTCACCTGAACCCTAAACCGTCCCCATCCCCTAACCCTAACCCTAGCCCGAACCCTAACCCTAACCCTTCCCCGAAGCCTGACCCTCACCCGTCCCCTAATCCTAAACCGTACGCTCACACTAACCCGTGCCTCACACGCACGCTCCCCCTAAAGCGTTGTCGGACCCTCACCTGGACCCTAAACCGTCCCCGTACCCTAACCCTAACCCTAGCCCGAAACCTAACCCTAACACTTCCCCGAAGCCTGACCCTCACCCGTCCCCTAATCCTAACCCGTACGCTAACACTAACCCGCGCCCTCACACGCACGCTCCCCCTAAAGCGTTGTCGGACCCTCACCTGGACCCTAAACCATCCCCGTCCCCTAACCCTAACCCTAGCCCGAACCCTAACCCTAACCCTTCCCCGAAGCCTGACCCTCACCCGTCCCCTATTCGTAAACCATAGGCTCACACTAACCCGCGCCCTCACACGCACGCTCCCCCTAAAGCGTTGTCGGACCCTCACCTGGACCCTAAACCGTCCCCGACCCCTAACCCTAACCCTAGCCCGAAACCTAACCCTAACACTTCCCCAAAGCCTGACCCTCATCCGTCCCCTAATCCTAACCCGTAGGCTCACACTAACCCGCGCCCTCACACGCACGCTCCCCCTAAAGCGTTTTTGGACCGTCACCTGGACCCTAAACCGTCCCCGTCCCCTAACCCTAACCCTAGCCCTAACCCTAACCCTAACCCTTCCCCGAAGCCTGATCCTCACCCGTCCCCTAATCCTAACCCGTAGGCTCACAATAAGCTGCGCCCTCACACGCACGCTCCCCCTAAAGCGTTGTCGGACCCTCACCTGGACCCTAAACCGTCCCCGTCCCCTAACCCTAACCCTAGCCCGAACCCTAACCCTAACCCTTCCCCGAAGCCTGACCCTCACCCGTCCCCTAATCCTAACCCGTAGGCTCACACTAACCCGCGCCCTCACACGCACGCTCCCCCTAAAGCGTTGACGGACCCTCACCTGGACCCTAAACCGTCCCCGTCCCCTAACCCTAACCCTAGCCCGAACCCTAACCCTAACCCTTCCCCGAAACCTGACCCTCACCCGTCCCCTAATCCTAACCCTTACGCTAACACTAATCCGCTCTCTCACACGCATGCTCCCCCTTAAGCATTGTCGGACCCTCACCTGAACCCTAAACCGTCCCCGTCCCCTAACCCTAACCCTAGCCCGAACCCTAACCCTAACCCTTCCCCGAAGCCTGACCCTCACCCGTCCCCTAATTCTAAGCCGTACGCTAACACTAACCCGCGCCCTCACTCGCACGCTCCCCCTAAAGCGTTGTCGGACCATCACCTGGACCCTAAACCGTCCCCGTCCCCTAACCCTAACCCTAGCCCGTACCCTAACCCTAACCCTTCCCCGAAGCCTGACCCTCAGCCGTCCCCTAATCCTAACCCGTAGGCTCACACTAACCCGCGCCCTCACACGCACGCTCCCCCTAAAGCGTTGTCGGACCCTCATCTGGACCCTAAACCGTCCCCGTCCCCTAACCCTAACCCTAGCCCGTACCCTAACCCTAACCCTTCCCCGAAGCCTGACCCTCACCCGTCCCCTAATCCTAACCCGTAGGCTCACACTAACCCGCGCCCTCACACGCACGCTCCCCCTAAAGCGTTGTCGGACCCTCACCTGGACCCTAAACCGTCCCCGTCCCCTAACCCTAACCCTAGCCCGAACCCTAACCCTAACCCTTCCCCGAAGCCTGACCCTCACCCGTCCCCTAATCCTAACCCGTACGCTGACACTAACCCGCGCCCTCACACGCACGCTCCCCCTAAAGCGATGTCGGACCCTCACCTGGACCCTAAACCGTCCCCGTACCCTAACCCTAACCCTAGCCCGAACCCTAACCCTAACCCTTCCCCGAAGCCTGACACTCACCCGTCCCCTAATCCTAAACCGTACGCTAACACTAACCCACGCCCTCACACGCACGCTCCCCCTAAAGCGTTGTCGGACCCTCACCTGGACCCTAAACCGTCCCCGTCCCCTAACCCTACCCCTAGCCCGAACCCTAACCCTAACCCTTCCCCGAAGCCTGACACTCACCCGTCCCCTGATCCTAACCCGTACGATAACACTAACCCGCGCCCTCACACGCACGCTCCCCCTAAAGCGTTGTCGGACCCTCACCTGACCCTAAACCGTCCCCGTCCCCTAACCCTAACACTAGCCCGAACCCTAACCCTAACCCTTCCCCGAAGCCTGACCCTCACCCGTCCCCTAATCCTAAACCGTACGCTCACACTAACCCGTGCCTCACACGCACGCTCCCCCTAAAGCGTTGTCGGACCCTCACCTGGACCCTAAACCGTCCCCGTACCCTAACCCTAACCCTAGCCCGAACCCTAACCCTAACACTTCCCCGAAGCCTGACCCTCACCCGTCCCCTAATCCTAACCCGTACGCTAACACTAACCCGCGCCCTCACACGCACGCTCCCCCTAAAGCGTTGTCGGACCCTCACCTGGACCCTAAACCGTCCCCATCCCCTAACCCTAACCCTAGCCCGAACCCTAACCCTAAACCTTCCCCGAAGCCTGACCCTCACCCGTCCCCTAATCCTAAACCATAGGCTCACACTAACCCGCGCCCTCACACGCACGCTCCCCCTAAATCATTGTCGGACCCTCACCTGGACCCTAAACCGTCCCCGTCCCCTAACCCTAACACTAGCCCGAACCCTAACCCTAACACTTCCCCGAAGCCTGACCCTCACCCGTCCCCTAATCCTAACCCGTACGCTCACACTAACCCGCGCCCTCACACGCACGCTCCCCCTAAAGCGTTGTTGGACCCTCACCTGAACCCTAAACCGTCCCCATCCCCTAACCCTAACCCTAGCCCGAACCCTAACCCTAACCCTTCCCCGAAGCCTGACCCTCACCCGTCCCCTAATCCTAAACCGTACGCTCACACTAACCCGTGCCTCACACGCACGCTCCCCCTAAAGCGTTGTCGAACACTCACCTGGACCCTAAACCGTCCCCGTACCCTAACCCTAACCCTAGCCCGAAACCTAACCCTAACACTTCCCCGAAGCCTGACACTCACCCGTCCCCTAATCCTAACCCGTACGCTAACACTAACCCACGCCCTCACACGCACGCCCCCCCTAAAGCGTTGTCGGACCCTCACCTGGACCCTAAACCATCCCCGTCCCCTAACCCTAACCCTAGCCCGAACCCTAACCCTAACCCTTCCCCGAAGCCTGACCCTCACCCGTCCCCTAATCCTAAACCATAGGCTCACACTAACCCGCGCCCTCACACGCACGCTCCCCCTAAAGCGTTGTCGGACCCTCACCTGGACCCTAAACCGTCCCCGACCCCTAACCCTAACCCTAGCCCGAAACCTAACCCTAACACTTCCCCAAAGCCTGACCCTCATCCGTCCCCTAATCCTAACCCGTAGGCTCACACTAACCCGCGCCCTCACACGCACGCTCCCCCTAAAGCGTTTTTGGACCGTCACCTGGACCCTAAACCGTCCCCGTCCCCTAACCCTAACCCTAGCCCTAACCCTAACCCTAACCCTTCCCCGAAGCCTGATCCTCACCCGTCCCCTAATCCTAACCCGTAGGCTCACAATAAGCTGCGCCCTCACACGCACGCTCCCCCTAAAGCGTTGTCGGACCCTCACCTGGACCCTAAACCGTCCCCGTCCCCTAACCCTAACCCTAGCCCGAACCCTAACCCTAACCCTTCCCCGAAGCCTGACCCTCACCCGTCCCCTAATCCTAACCCGTAGGCTCACACTAACCCGCGCCCTCACACGCACGCTCCCCCTAAAGCGTTGACGGACCCTCACCTGGACCCTAAACCGTCCCCGTCCCCTAACCCTAACCCTAGCCCGAACCCTAACCCTAAACCTTCCCCGAAGCCTGACCCTCACCCGTCCCCTAATCCTAAACCATAGGCTCACACTAACCCGCGCCCTCACACGCACGCTCCCCCTAAATCATTGTCGGACCCTCACCTGGACCCTAAACCGTCCCCGTCCCCTAACCCTAACACTAGCCCGAACCCTAACCCTAACACTTCCCCGAAGCCTGACCCTCACCCGTCCCCTAATCCTAACCCGTACGCTCACACTAACCCGCGCCCTCACACGCACGCTCCCCCTAAAGCGTTGTTGGACCCTCACCTGAACCCTAAACCGTCCCCATCCCCTAACCCTAACCCTAGCCCGAACCCTAACCCTAACCCTTCCCCGAAGCCTGACCCTCACCCGTCCCCTAATCCTAAACCGTACGCTCACACTAACCCGTGCCTCACACGCACGCTCCCCCTAAAGCGTTGTCGGACCCTCACCTGGACCCTAAACCGTCCCCGTACCCTAACCCTAACCCTAGCCCGAACCCTAACCCTAACACTTCCCCGAAGCCTGACCCTCACCCGTCCCCTAATCCTAACCCGTACGCTAACACTAACCCGCGCCCTCACACGCACGCTCCCCCTAAAGCGTTGTCGGACCCTCACCTGGACCCTAAACCATCCCCGTCCCCTAACCCTAACCCTAGCCCGAACCCTAACCCTAACCCTTCCCCGAAGCCTGACCCTCACCCGTCCCCTAATCCTAAACCATAGGCTCACACTAACCCGCGCCCTCACACGCACGCTCCCCCTAAATCATTGTCGGACCCTCACCTGGACCCTAAATCGTCCCCGTCCCCTAACACTAACCCTAGCCCGAACCCTAACCCTAACCCTTCCCCGAAGCCTGACCCTCACCCGTCCCCTAATCCTAACCCGTACGCTAACACTAACCCGCGCCCTCACACGCACGCTCCCCCTAAAGCGTTGTCGGACCCTCACCTGGACCCTAAACCGTCCCCGACCCCTAACCCTAACCCTAGCCCGAAACCTAACCCTAACACTTCCCCAAAGCCTGACCCTCACCCGTCCCCTAATCCTAACCCGTAGGCTCACACTAACCCGCGCCCTCACACGCACGCTCCCCCTAAAGCGTTTTTGGACCGTCACCTGGACCCTAAACCGTCCCCGTCCCCTAACCCTAACCCTAGCCCTAACCCTAACCCTAACCCTTCCCCGAAGCCTGATCCTCACCCGTCCCCTAATCCTAACCCGTAGGCTCACAATAAGCTGCGCCATCACACGCACGCTCCCCCTAAAGCGTTGTCGGACCCTCACCTGGACCCTAAACCGTCCCCGTCCCCTAACCCTAACCCTAGCCCGAACCCTAACCCTAAACCTTCCCCGAAGCCTGACCCTCACCCGTCCCCTAATCCTAAACCATAGGCTCACACTAACCCGCGCCCTCACACGCACGCTCCCCCTAAATCATTGTCGGACCCTCACCTGGACCCTAAACCGTCCCCGTCCCCTAACCCTAACACTAGCCCGAATCCTAACCCTAACACTTCCCCGAAGCCTGACCCTCACCCGTCCCCTAATCCTAACCCGTACGCTCACACTAACCCGCGCCCTCACACGCACGCTCCCCCTAAAGCGTTGTTGGACCCTCACCTGAACCCTAAACCGTCCCCATCCCCTAACCCTAACCCTAGCCCGAACCCTAACCCTAACCCTTCCCCGAAGCCTGACCCTCACCCGTCCCCTAATCCTAAACCGTACGCTCACACTAACCCGTGCCTCACACGCACGCTCCCCCTAAAGCGTTGTCGGACCCTCACCTGGACCCTAAACCGTCCCCGTACCCTAACCCTAACCCTAGCCCGAAACCTAACCCTAACACTTCCCCGAAGCCTGACCCTCACCCGTCCCCTAATCCTAACCCGTACGCTAACACTAACCCGCGCCCTCACACGCACGCTCCCCCTAAAGCGTTGTCGGACCCTCACCTGGACCCTAAACCATCCCCGTCCCCTAACCCTAACCCTAGCCCGAACCCTAACCCTAACCCTTCCCCGAAGCCTGACCCTCACCCGTCCCCTATTCGTAAACCATAGGCTCACACTAACCCGCGCCCTCACACGCACGCTCCCCCTAAAGCGTTGTCGGACCCTCACCTGGACCCTAAACCGTCCCCGACCCCTAACCCTAACCCTAGCCCGAAACCTAACCCTAACACTTCCCCAAAGCCTGACCCTCATCCGTCCCCTAATCCTAACCCGTAGGCTCACACTAACCCGCGCCCTCACACGCACGCTCCCCCTAAAGCGTTTTTGGACCGTCACCTGGACCCTAAACCGTCCCCGTCCCCTAACCCTAACCCTAGCCCTAACCCTAACCCTAACCCTTCCCCGAAGCCTGATCCTCACCCGTCCCCTAATCCTAACCCGTAGGCTCACAATAAGCTGCGCCCTCACACGCACGCTCCCCCTAAAGCGTTGTCGGACCCTCACCTGGACCCTAAACCGTCCCCGTCCCCTAACCCTAACCCTAGCCCGAACCCTAACCCTAACCCTTCCCCGAAGCCTGACCCTCACCCGTCCCCTAATCCTAACCCGTAGGCTCACACTAACCCGCGCCCTCACACGCACGCTCCCCCTAAAGCGTTGACGGACCCTCACCTGGACCCTAAACCGTCCCCGTCCCCTAACCCTAACCCTAGCCCGAACCCTAACCCTAAACCTTCCCCGAAGCCTGACCCTCACCCGTCCCCTAATCCTAAACCATAGGCTCACACTAACCCGCGCCCTCACACGCACGCTCCCCCTAAATCATTGTCGGACCCTCACCTGGACCCTAAACCGTCCCCGTCCCCTAACCCTAACACTAGCCCGAACCCTAACCCTAACACTTCCCTGAAGCCTGACCCTCACCCGTCCCCTAATCCTAACCCGTACGCTCACACTAACCAGAGCCCTCACACGCACGCTCCCCCTAAAGCGTTGTTGGAACCTCACCTGAACCCTAAACCGTCCCCATCCCCTAACCCTAACCCTAGCCCGAACCCTAACCCTAACCCTTCCCCGAAGCCTGACCCTCACCCGTCCCCTAATCCTAAACCGTACGCTCACACTAACCCGTGCCTCACACGCACGCTCCCCCTAAAGCGTTGTCGGACCCTCACCTGGACACTAAACCGTCCCCGTACCCTAACCCTAACCCTAGCCCGAACCCTAACCCTAACACTTCCCCGAAGCCTGACCCTCACCCGTCCCCTAATCCTAACCCGTACGCTAACACTAACCCGCGCCCTCACACGCACGCTCCCCCTAAAGCGTTGTCGGACCCTCACCTGGACCCTAAACCATCCCCGTCCCCTAACCCTAACCCTAGCCCGAACCCTAACCCTAACCCTTCCCCGAAGCCTGACCCTCACCCGTCCCCTAATCCTAAACCATAGGCTCACACTAACCCGCGCCCTCACACGCACGCTCCCCCTAAATCATTGTCGGACCCTCACCTGGACCCTAAACCGTCCCCGTCCCCTAACCCTAACCCTAGCCTGAACCCTAACCCTAACCCTTCCCCGAAGCCTGACCCTCACCCGTCCCCTAATCCTAACCCGTACGCTAACACTAACCCGCGCCCTCACACGCACGCTCCCCCTAAAGCGTTGTCGGACCCTCACCTGGACCCTAAACCGTCCCCGTCCCCTAACCCTAACCCTAGCCCTAACCCTAACCCTAACCCTTCCCCGAAGCCTGACCCTCACCCGTCCCCTAATCCTAACCCGTACGCTAACACTAACCCACGCCCTCACACGCACGCTCCCCCTAATTCGTAGTCGGACCCTCACCTGGACCCTAAACCGTCCCCGTCCCCTAACCCTAACCCTAGCCCGAACCCTAACCCTAACCCTTCCCCGAAGCCTGACCCTCACCCGTCCCCTAATCCTAACCCGTAGGCTCACACTAACCCGCGCCCTCACACGCACGCTCCCCCTAAAGCGTTGTCGGACCCTCACCTGGACCCTAAACCGTCCCAGTCCCCTAACCCTAGCCCGAACCCTAACCCTAACACTTCCCCGAAGCCTGACCCTCACCCGTCCCCTAATCCTAATCCGTACGCTAAAACTAACCCGCGCCCTCACACGCACGCTCCCCCAAAAGCGTTGTCGGACCCTCACCTGGACCCTAAACCGTCCCCGTCCCCTAACCCTAACCCTAGCCCGAACCCTAACCCTAACCCTTCCCCGAAACCTGACCCTCACCCGTCCCCTAATCCTAACACTTACGCTAACAATAATCCGCACCCTCACACGCACGCTCCCCCTAAAGCATTGTCGGACCCTCACCTGAACCCTAAACCGTCCCCGTCCCCTAACCCTAACCCTAGCCCGAACCCTAACCCTAACCCTTCCCCGAAGCCTGACCCTCACCCGTCCCCTAATCCTAACCCGTACGCTAACACTAACCCGCGCCCTCACACGCACGCTCCCCCTAAAGTGTTGTCGGACCCTCACCTGGACCCTAAACCGTCCCCGTACCCTAACCCTAACCCTAGCCCGAACACTAACCCTAACCCTTCCCCGAAGCCTGACCCTCACCCGTCCCCTAATCCTAAACCGTACGCTAACACTAACCCGCGCCCTCACACGCACGCTCCCCCTAAAGCGTTGTCGGACCCTCACCTGGACCCTAAACCGTCCCCATCCCCTAACCCTAACCCTAGCCCGAACCCTAACCCTAACCCTTCCCCGAAACCTGACCCTCACCCGTCCTCTAATCCTAACCCTTACGCTAACACTAATCCGCTCTCTCACACGCATGCTCCCCCTTAAGCATTGTCGGACCCTCACCTGAACCCTAAACCGTCCCCGTCCCCTAACCCTAACCCTAGCCCGAACCCTAACCCTAACCCTTCCCCGAAGCCTGACCCTCACCCGTCCCCTAATTCTAAGCCGTACGCTAACACTAACCCGCGCCCTCACTCGCACGCTCCCCCTAAAGCGTTGTCGGACCATCACCTGGACCCTAAACCGTCCCCGTCCCCTAACCCTAACCCTAGCCCGTACCCTAACCCTAACCCTTCCCCGAAGCCTGACCCTCAGCCGTCCCCTAATCCTAACCCGTAGGCTCACACTAACCCGCGCCCTCACACGCACGCTCCCCCTAAAGCGTTGTCGGACCCTCATCTGGACCCTAAACCGTCCCCGTCCCCTAACCCTAACCCTAGCCCGTACCCTAACCCTAACCCTTCCCCGAAGCCTGACCCTCAGCCGTCCCCTAATCCTAACCCGTAGGCTCACACTAACCCGCGCCCTCACACGCACGCTCCCCCTAAAGCGTTGTCGGACCCTCACCTGGACCCTAAACCGTCCCCGTCCCCTAACCCTAACCCTAGCCCGAACCCTAACCCTAAACCTTCCCCGAAGCCTGACCCTCACCCGTCCCCTAATCCTAACCCGTACGCTGACACTAACCCGCGCCCTCACACGCACGCTCCCCCTAAAGCGATGTCGGACCCTCACCTGGACCCTAAACCGTCCCCGTACCCTAACCCTAACCCTAGCCCGAACCCTAACCCTAACCCTTCCCCGAAGCCTGACACTCACCCGTCCCCTAATCCTAAACCGTACGCTAACACTAACCCACGCCCTCACACGCACGCTCCCCCTAAAGCGTTGTCGGACCCTCACCTGGACCCTAAACCGTCCCCGTCCCCTAACCCTACCCCTAGCCCGAACCCTAACCCTAACCCTTCCCCGAAGCCTGACACTCACCCGTCCCCTGATCCTAACCCGTACGATAACACTAACCCGCGCCCTCACACGCACGCTCCCCCTAAAGCGTTGTCGGACCCTCACCTGGACCCTAAACCGTCCCCGTCCCCTAACCCTAACCCTAGCCCGAACCCTAACCCTAACCCTTCCCCGAAGCCTGACCCTCACCCGTCCCCTAATCCTAACCCGTACGCTGACACTAACCCGCGCCCTCACACGCACGCTCCCCCTAAAGCGATGTCGGACCCTCACCTGGACCCTAAACCGTCCCCGTACCCTAACCCTAACCCTAGCCCGAACCCTAACCCTAACCCTTCCCCGAAGCCTGACACTCACCCGTCCCCTAATCCTAAACCGTACGCTAACACTAACCCACGCCCTCACACGCACGCTCCCCCTAAAGCGTTGTCGGACCCTCACCTGGACCCTAAACCGTCCCCGTCCCCTAACCCTACCCCTAGCCCGAACCCTAACCCTAACCCTTCCCCGAAGCCTGACACTCACCCGTCCCCTGATCCTAACCCGTACGATAACACTAACCCGCGCCCTCACACGCACGCTCCCCCTAAAGCGTTGTCGGACCCTCACCTGGACCCTAAACCGTCCCCGTCCCCTAACCCTAACCCTAGCCCGAACCCTAACCCTAAACCTTCCCCGAAGCCTGACCCTCACCCGTCCCCTAATCCTAAACCATAGGCTCACACTAACCCGCGCCCTCACACGCACGCTCCCCCTAAATCATTGTCGGACCCTCACCTGGACCCTAAACCGTCCCCGTCCCCTAACCCTAACACTAGCCCGAACCCTAACCCTAACACTTCCCCGAAGCCTGACCCTCACCCGTCCCCTAATCCTAACCCGTACGCTCACACTAACCCGCGCCCTCACACGCACGCTCCCCCTAAAGCGTTGTTGGACCCTCACCTGAACCCTAAACCGTCCCCATCCCCTAACACTAACCCTAGCCCGAACCCTAACCCTAACCCTTCCCCGAAGCCTGACCCTCACCCGTCCCCTAATCCTAAACCGTACGCTCACACTAACCCGTGCCTCACACGCACGCTCCCCCTAAAGCGTTGTCGGACCCTCACCTGGACCCTAAACCGTCCCCGTACCCTAACCCTAACCCTAGCCCGAAACCTAACCCTAACACTTCCCCGAAGCCTGACCCTCACCCGTCCCCTAATCCTAACCCGTACGCTAACACTAACCCGCGCCCTCACACGCACGCTCCCCCTAAAGCGTTGTCGGACCCTCACCTGGACCCTAAACCATCCCCGTCCCCTAACCCTAACCCTAGCCCGAACCCTAACCCTAACCCTTCCCCGAAGCCTGACCCTCACCCGTCCCCTAATCCTAAACCATAGGCTCACACTAACCCGCGCCCTCACACGCACGCTCCCCCTAAAGCGTTGTCGGACCCTCACCTGGACCCTAAACCGTCCCCGACCCCTAACCCTAACCCTAGCCCGAAACCTAACCCTAACACTTCCCCAAAGCCTGACCCTCATCCGTCGCCTAATCCTAACCCGTAGGCTCACACTAACCCGCGCCCTCACACGCACGCTCCCCCTAAAGCGTTTTTGGACCGTCACCTGGACCCTAAACCGTCCCCGTCCCCTAACCCTAACCCTAGCCCTAACCCTAACCCTAACCCTTCCCCGAAGCCTGATCCTCACCCGTCCCCTAATCCTAACCCGTAGGCTCACAATAAGCTGCGCCCTCACACGCACGCTCCCCCTAAAGCGTTGTCGGACCCTCACCTGGACCCTAAACCGTCCCCGTCCCCTAACCCTAACCCTAGCCCGAACCCTAACCCTAACCCTTCCCCGAAGCCTGACCCTCACCCGTCCCCTAATCCTAACCCGTAGGCTCACACTAACCCGCGCCCTCACACGCACGCTCCCCCTAAAGCGTTGACGGACCCTCACCTGGACCCTAAACCGTCCCCGTCCCCTAACCCTAACCCTAGCCCGAACCCTAACCCTAAACCTTCCCCGAAGCCTGACCCTCACCCGTCCCCTAATCCTAAACCATAGGCTCACACTAACCCGCGCCCTCACACGCACGCTCCCCCTAAATCATTGTCGGACCCTCACCTGGACCCTAAACCGTCCCCGTCCCCTAACCCTAACACTAGCCCGAACCCTAACCCTAACACTTCCCCGAAGCCTGACCCTCACCCGTCCCCTAATCCTAACCCGTACGCTCACACTAACCCGCGCCCTCACACGCACGCTCCCCCTAAAGCGTTGTTGGACCCTCACCTGAACCCTAAACCGTCCCCATACCCTAACCCTAACCCTAGCCCGAACCCTAACCCTAACCCTTCCCCGAAGCCTGACCCTCACCCGTCCCCTAATCCTAAACCGTACGCTCACACTAACCCGTGCCTCACACGCACGCTCCCCCTAAAGCGTTGTCGGACCCTCACCTGGACCCTAAACCGTCCCCGTACCCTAACCCTAACCCTAGCCCGAACCCTAACCCTAACACTTCCCCGAAGCCTGACCCTCACCCGTCCCCTAATCCTAACCCGTACGCTAACACTAACCCGCGCCCTCACACGCACGCTCCCCCTAAAGCGTTGTCGGACCCTCACCTGGACCCTAAACCATCCCCGTCCCCTAACCCTAACCCTAGCCCGAACCCTAACCCTAACCCTTCCCCGAAGCCTGACCCTCACCCGTCCCCTAATCCTAAACCATAGGCTCACACTAACCCGCGCCCTCACACGCACGCTCCCCCTAAATCATTGTCGGACCCTCACCTGGACCCTAAATCGTCCCCGTCCCCTAACCCTAACCCTAGCCCGAACCCTAACCCTAACCCTTCCCCGAAGCCTGACCCTCACCCGTCCCCTAATCCTAACCCGTACGCTAACACTAACCCGCGCCCTCACACGCACGCTCCCCCTAAAGCGTTGTCGGACCCTCACCTGGACCCTAAACCGTCCCCGACCCCTAACCCTAACCCTAGCCCGAACCCTAACCCTAACCCTTCCCCGAAGCCTGACCCTCACCCGTCCCCTAATCCTAACCCGTAGGCTCACACTAACCCGCGCCCTCACACGCACGCTCCCCCTAAAGCGTTGTCGGACCCTCACCTGGACCCTAAACCGTCCCAGTCCCCTAACCCTAGCCCGAACCCTAACCCTAACACTTCCCCGAAGCCTGACCCTCACCCGTCCCCTAATCCTAATCCGTACGCTAAAACTAACCCGCGCCCTCACACGCACGCTCCCCCAAAAGCGTTGTCGGACCCTCACCTGGACCCTAAACCGTCCCCGTCCCCTAACCCTAACCCTAGCCCGAACCCTAACCCTAACCCTTCCCCGAAACCTGACCCTCACCCGTCCCCTAATCCTAACACTTACGCTAACAATAATCCGCACCCTCACACGCACGCTCCCCCTAAAGCATTGTCGGACCCTCACCTGAACCCTAAACCGTCCCCGTCCCCTAACCCTAACCCTAGCCCGAACCCTAACCCTAACCCTTCCCCGAAGCCTGACCCTCACCCGTCCCCTAATCCTAACCCGTACGCTAACACTAACCCGCGCCCTCACACGCACGCTCCCCCTAAAGTGTTGTCGGACCCTCACCTGGACCCTAAACCGTCCCCGTACCCTAACCCTAACCCTAGCCCGAACACTAACCCTAACCCTTCCCCGAAGCCTGACCCTCACCCGTCCCCTAATCCTAAACCGTACGCTAACACTAACCCGCGCCCTCACACGCACGCTCCCCCTAAAGCGTTGTCGGACCCTCACCTGCACCCTAAACCGTCCCCATCCCCTAACCCTAACCCTAGCCCGAACCCTAACCCTAACCCTTCCCCGAAACCTGACCCTCACCCGTCCTCTAATCCTAACCCTTACGCTAACACTAATCCGCTCTCTCACACGCATGCTCCCCCTTAAGCATTGTCGGACCCTCACCTGAACCCTAAACCGTCCCCGTCCCCTAACCCTAACCCTAGCCCGAACCCTAACCCTAACCCTTCCCTGAAGCCTGACCCTCACCCGTCCCCTAATTCTAAGCCGTACGCTAACACTAACCCGCGCCCTCACTCGCACGCTCCCCCTAAAGCGTTGTCGGACCATCACCTGGACCCTAAACCGTCCCCGTCCCCTAACCCTAACCCTAGCCCGTACCCTAACCCTAACCCTTCCCCGAAGCCTGACCCTCAGCCGTCCCCTAATCCTAACCCGTAGGCTCACACTAACCCGCGCCCTCACACGCACGCTCCCCCTAAAGCGTTGTCGGACCCTCATCTGGACCCTAAACCGTCCCCGTCCCCTAACCCTAACCCTAGCCCGTACCCTAACCCTAACCCTTCCCCGAAGCCTGACCCTCAGCCGTCCCCTAATCCTAACCCGTAGGCTCACACTAACCCGCGCCCTCACACGCACGCTCCCCCTAAAGCGTTGTCGGACCCTCACCTGGACCCTAAACCGTCCCCGTCCCCTAACCCTAACCCTAGCCCGAACCCTAACCCTAACCCTTCCCCGAAGCCTGACCCTCACCCGTCCCCTAATCCTAACCCGTACGCTGACACTAACCCGCGCCCTCACACGCACGCTCCCCCTAAAGCGATGTCGGACCCTCACCTGGACCCTAAACCGTCCCCGTACCCTAACCCTAACCCTAGCCCGAACCCTAACCCTAACCCTTCCCCGAAGCCTGACACTCACCCGTCCCCTAATCCTAAACCGTACGCTAACACTAACCCACGCCCTCACACGCACGCTCCCCCTAAAGCGTTGTCGGACCCTCACCTGGACCCTAAACCGTCCCCGTCCCCTAACCCTACCCCTAGCCCGAACCCTAACCCTAACCCTTCCCCGAAGCCTGACACTCACCCGTCCCCTGATCCTAACCCGTACGATAACACTAACCCGCGCCCTCACACGCACGCTCCCCCTAAAGCGTTGTCGGACCCTCACCTGGACCCTAAACCGTCCCCGTCCCCTAACCCTAACCCTAGCCCGAACCCTAACCCTAACCCTTCCCCGAAGCCTGACCCTCACCCGTCCCCTAATCCTAAACCGTACGCTCACACTAACCCGTGCCTCACACGCACGCTCCCCCTAAAGCGTTGTCGGACCCTCACCTGGACCCTAAACCGTCCCCGTACCCTAACCCTAACCCTAGCCCGAACCCTAACCCTAACACTTCCCCGAAGCCTGACCCTCACCCGTCCCCTAATCCTAACCCGTACGCTAACACTAACCCGCGCCCTCACACGCACGCTCCCCCTAAAGCGTTGTCGGACCCTCACCTGGACCCTAAACCGTCCCCGTCCCCTAACCCTAACCCTAGCCCGAACCCTAACCCTAAACCTTCCCCGAAGCCTGACCCTCACCCGTCCCCTAATCCTAAACCATAGGCTCACACTAACCCGCGCCCTCACACGCACGCTCCCCCTAAATCATTGTCGGACCCTCACCTGGACCCTAAACCGTCCCCGTCCCCTAACCCTAACACTAGCCCGAACCCTAACCCTAACACTTCCCCGAAGCCTGACCCTCACCCGTCCCCTAATCCTAACCCGTACGCTCACACTAACCCGCGCCCTCACACGCACGCTCCCCCTAAAGCGTTGTTGGACCCTCACCTGAACCCTAAACCGTCCCCATCCCCTAACACTAACCCTAGCCCGAACCCTAACCCTAACCCTTCCCCGAAGCCTGACCCTCACCCGTCCCCTAATCCTAAACCGTACGCTCACACTAACCCGTGCCTCACACGCACGCTCCCCCTAAAGCGTTGTCGGACCCTCACCTGGACCCTAAACCGTCCCCGTACCCTAACCCTAACCCTAGCCCGAAACCTAACCCTAACACTTCCCCGAAGCCTGACCCTCACCCGTCCCCTAATCCTAACCCGTACGCTAACACTAACCCGCGCCCTCACACGCACGCTCCCCCTAAAGCGTTGTCGGACCCTCACCTGGACCCTAAACCATCCCCGTCCCCTAACCCTAACCCTAGCCCGAACCCTAACCCTAACCCTTCCCCGAAGCCTGACCCTCACCCGTCCCCTAATCCTAAACCATAGGCTCACACTAACCCGCGCCCTCACACGCACGCTCCCCCTAAAGCGTTGTCGGACCCTCACCTGGACCCTAAACCGTCCCCGACCCCTAACCCTAACCCTAGCCCGAAACCTAACCCTAACACTTCCCCAAAGCCTGACCCTCATCCGTCCCCTAATCCTAACCCGTAGGCTCACACTAACCCGCGCCCTCACACGCACGCTCCCCCTAAAGCGTTTTTGGACCGTCACCTGGACCCTAAACCGTCCCCGTCCCCTAACCCTAACCCTAGCCCTAACCCTAACCCTAACCCTTCCCCGAAGCCTGATCCTCACCCGTCCCCTAATCCTAACCCGTAGGCTCACAATAAGCTGCGCCCTCACACGCACGCTCCCCCTAAAGCGTTGTCGGACCCTCACCTGGACCCTAAACCGTCCCCGTCCCCTAACCCTAACCCTAGCCCGAACCCTAACCCTAACCCTTCCCCGAAGCCTGACCCTCACCCGTCCCCTAATCCTAACCCGTAGGCTCACACTAACCCGCGCCCTCACACGCACGCTCCCCCTAAAGCGTTGACGGACCCTCACCTGGACCCTAAACCGTCCCCGTCCCCTAACCCTAACCCTAGCCCGAACCCTAACCCTAAACCTTCCCCGAAGCCTGACCCTCACCCGTCCCCTAATCCTAAACCATAGGCTCACACTAACCCGCGCCCTCACACGCACGCTCCCCCTAAATCATTGTCGGACCCTCACCTGGACCCTAAACCGTCCCCGTCCCCTAACCCTAACACTAGCCCGAACCCTAACCCTAACACTTCCCCGAAGCCTGACCCTCACCCGTCCCCTAATCCTAACCCGTACGCTCACACTAACCCGCGCCCTCACACGCACGCTCCCCCTAAAGCGTTGTTGGACCCTCACCTGAACCCTAAACCGTCCCCATACCCTAACCCTAACCCTAGCCCGAACCCTAACCCTAACCCTTCCCCGAAGCCTGACCCTCACCCGTCCCCTAATCCTAAACCGTACGCTCACACTAACCCGTGCCTCACACGCACGCTCCCCCTAAAGCGTTGTCGGACCCTCACCTGGACCCTAAACCGTCCCCGTACCCTAACCCTAACCCTAGCCCGAACCCTAACCCTAACACTTCCCCGAAGCCTGACCCTCACCCGTCCCCTAATCCTAACCCGTACGCTAACACTAACCCGCGCCCTCACACGCACGCTCCCCCTAAAGCGTTGTCGGACCCTCACCTGGACCCTAAACCATCCCCGTCCCCTAACCCTAACCCTAGCCCGAACCCTAACCCTAACCCTTCCCCGAAGCCTGACCCTCACCCGTCCCCTAATCCTAAACCATAGGCTCACACTAACCCGCGCCCTCACACGCACGCTCCCCCTAAATCATTGTCGGACCCTCACCTGGACCCTAAATCGTCCCCGTCCCCTAACCCTAACCCTAGCCCGAACCCTAACCCTAACCCTTCCCCGAAGCCTGACCCTCACCCGTCCCCTAATCCTAACCCGTACGCTAACACTAACCCGCGCCCTCACACGCACGCTCCCCCTAAAGCGTTGTCGGACCCTCACCTGGACCCTAAACCGTCCCCGACCCCTAACCCTAACCCTAGCCCGAAACCTAACCCTAACACTTCCCCAAAGCCTGACCCTCATCCGTCCCCTAATCCTAACCCGTAGGCTCACACTAACCCGCGCCCTCACACGCACGCTCCCCCTAAAGCGTTTTTGGACCGTCACCTGGACCCTAAACCGTCCCCGTCCCCTAACCCTAACCCTAGCCCTAACCCTAACCCTAACCCTTCCCCGAAGCCTGATCCTCACCCGTCCCCTAATCCTAACCCGTAGGCTCACACTAACCCGCGCCCTCACACGCACGCTCCCCCTAAAGCGTTGTCGGACCCTCACCTGGACCCTAAACCGTCACCGTACCCTAACCCTAACCCTAGCCCGAACCCTAACCCTAACACTACCCCGAAGCCTGACCCTCACCCGTCCCCTAATCCTAACCCGTACGCTAACACTAACCCACACCCTCACACGCACGCTCCCCCTAATGCGTTGTCGGACCCTCACCTGGACCCTAAACCATCCCCGTCCCCTAACCCTAACCCTAGCCCGAACCCTAACCCTAACCCTTCCCCGAAGCCTGACCCTCACCCGTCCCCTAATCCTAAACCATAGGCTCACACTAACCCGCGCCCTCACACGCACGCTCCCCCTAAATCATTGTCGGATCCTCACCTGGACCCTAAACCGTCCCCGTCACCTAACCCTAACCCTAGCCCGAACCCTAACCCTAACCCTTCCCCGAAGCCTGACCCTCACCCGTCCCCTAACCCTAACCCGTACGCTCACACTAACCCGCGCCCTCACACGCACGCTCCCCCTAAAGCGTTTTTGGACCCTCACTTGGACCCTAAACCGTCCCCGTCCCCTAACCCTAACCCTAGCCCGAACCCTAACCCTAACCCTTCCCCGAAGCCTGAACCTCACCCGTCCCCTAATCCTAAAGCGTACGCTCACACTAACACGTGTCTCACACGCACGCTCCCCCTAAAGCGTTGTCGGACCCTCACCTGGACCCTAAACCGTCCCCGTACCCTAACCCTAACCCTAGCCCGAACCCTAACCCTAACACTTCCCCGAAGCCTGACCCTCACCCGTCCCCTAATCCTAACACGTATGCTAACACTAACCCGCGCCCTCACACGCACGCTCCCCCTAAAGCGTTGTCGGACCCTCACCTGGACCCTAAACCGTCCACGTCCCCTAACCCTAACCCTAGCCCGAACCCTAACCCTAACCCTTCCCCGAAGCCTGACCCTCACCCGTCCCCTAATCCTAACCCGTAGGCTCACACTAACCCGCGCCCTCACACGCACGCTCCCCCTAAAGCGTTGACGGACCCTCACCTGGACCCTAAACCGTCCCCGTCCCCTAACCCTAACCCTAGCCCGAACCCTAACCCTAACCCTTCCCCGAAGCCTGACCCTCACCCGTCCCCTAATCCTAACCCGTACGCTCACACTAACCCGTGCCTCACACGCACGCTCCCCCTAAAGCGTTTTTGGACCCTCACCTGGACCCTAAACCGTCCCCGTCCCCTAACCCTAACCCTAGCCCGAACCCTAACCCTAACCCTTCCCCGAAGCCTGAACCTCACCCGTCCCCTAATCCTAAACCGTACGCTCACACTAACACGTGTCTCACACGCACGCTCCCCCTAAAGCGTTGTCGGACCCTCACCTGGACCCTAAACCGTCCCCGTACCCTAACCCTAACCCTAGCCCGAACCCTAACCCTAACACTTCCCCGAAGCCTGACCCTCACCCGTCCCCTAATCCTAACACGTATGCTAACACTAACCCGCGCCCTCACACGCACGCTCCCCCTAAAGCATTGTCGGACCCTCACCTGGACCCTAAACCGTCCACGTCCCCTAACCCTATCCCTAGCCCGAACCCTAACCCTAACCCTTCCCCGAAGCCTGACCCTCACCCGTCCCCTAATCCTAACCCGTACGCTAACACTAACCCGCGCCCTCACACGCACGCTCCCCCTAAAGCGTTGTCGGACCCTCACCTGGACCCTAAACCGTCCCCGTACCCTAACCCTAACCCTAGCCCGAACCCTAACCCTAACCCTTCCCCGAAACCTGACCCTCACCCGTCCCCTAACCCTAACCCGTACGCTAACACTAACCCGCGCCCTCACACGCACGCTCCCCCTAAAGCGTTGTCGGACCCTCACCTGGACCCTAAACCGTCCCCGTCCCCTAACCCTAACCCTAGCCCGTACCCTAACCCTAACCCTTCCCCGAAGCCTGACCCTCACCCGTCCCCTAATCCTAAACCGTAGGCTCACACTAACCAGCGCCCTCACACGAACGCTCCCCCTAAATCATTGTCGGACCCTCACCTGGACCCTAAACCGTCCCCGTCCCCTAACCCTAACCCTAGCCCGAACCCTAACCCTAACCCTTCCCCGAAGCCTGACCCTCACCCGTCCCCTAATCCTAAACCGTACGCTCACACTAACCCGTGCCTCACACGCACGCTCCCCCTAAAGCGTTGTCGGACCCTCACCTGGACCCTAAACCGTCCCCGTCCCCTAACCCTAACCTTAGCCCGAACCCTAAACCTATCCCTTCCCCGAACCCTGACCATCACCCGTCCCCTAATCCTAACCCGTACGCTCACACTAACCCGCGCCCTCACACGCACGCTCCCCCTAAAGCGTTGTCGGACCCTCACCTGGACCCTAAACCGTCCCCGTCCCCTAACCCTAACCCTAGCCCGAACCCTAACCCTAACCCTTCCCCGAAGCCTGACACTCACCCATCCCCTAATCCTAACCCGTACGCTCACACTAACCCGCGCCCTCACATGCACGCTCCCCCTAAAGCGTTGTCGGACCCTCACCTGGACCCTAAACCGTCCCCGACCCCTAACCCTAACCCTAGCCCGAAACCTAACCCTAACACTTCCCCAAAGCCTGACCCTCATCCGTCCCCTAATCCTAACCCGTAGGCTCACACTAACCCGCGCCCTCACACGCACGCTCCCCCTAAAGCGTTTTTGGACAGTCACCTGGACCCTAAACCGTCCCCGTCCCCTAACACTAACCCTAGCCCTAACCCTAACCCTAACCCTTCCCCGAAGCCTGACCTTCACCCGTCCCCTATTCCTAAGCCGTACGCTAACACTAACCCGTGCCCTCACACGCACGCTCCCCCTAAAGCGTTGTCGGACCCTCACCTGGACCCTAAACCGTCCCCGTCCCCTAACCCTAACCCTAGCCCGAACCCTAACCCTATCCCTTCCCCGAACCCTGACCATCACCCGTCCCTAATCCTAACCCGTACGCTCACACTAACCCGCGCCCTCACACGCACGCTCCCCCTAAAGCGTTGTCGGACCCTCACCTGGACCCTAAACCGTCCCCGTCCCCTAACCCTAACCCTAGCCCGAACCCTAACCCTAACCCTTCCCCGAAGCCTGACACTCACCCATCCCCTAATCCTAACCCGTACGCTCACACTAACCCGCGCCCTCACACGCACGCTCCCCCTAAAGCGTTGTCGGACCCTCACCTGGACCCTAAACCGTCCCCGACCCCTAACCCTAACCCTAGCCCGAAACCTAACCCTAACACTTCCCCAAAGCCTGACCCTCATCCGTCCCCTAATCCTAACCCGTAGGCTCACACTAACCCGCGCCCTCACACGCACACTCCCCCTAAAGCGTTTTTGGACCGTCACCTGGACCCTAAACCGTCCCCGTCCCCTAACCCTAACCCTAGCCCTAACCCTAACCCTAACCCTTCCCCGAAGCCTGATCCTCACCCGTCCCCTAATCCTAACCCGTAGGCTCACAATAAGCCGCGTCCACACACGCACGCTCCCCCTAAAGCGTTGTCGGACCCTCACCTGGACCCTAAACCGTCCCCGTCCCCTAACCCTACCCCTAGCCCGAACCCTAACCCTAACCCTTCCCCGAAGCCTGACCCTCACCCGTCCCCTAATCCTAACACGTAGGCTCACACTAACCCGCGCCCTCACACGCACGCTCCCCCTAAAGCGTTGTCGGACCCTCACCTGGACCCTAAACCGTCCCCGTCCCCTAACCCTAACCCTAGCCCGAACCCTAACCCTAACCCTTCCCCGAAGCCAGACCCTCACCCGTCCCCTAACCCTAACGCGTACGCTTACACTAACCCACGCCCTCACACGCACGCTCCCCCTAAATCGTAGTCGGACCCTCACCTGGACCCTAAACCGTCCCCGTACCCTAACCCTAACCCTAGCCCGAACCCTAACCCTAACCCTTCCCCGAAGTCTGACCCTCACCCGTCCCCTAATCCTAAACCGTACGCTCACACTAACACGTGCCTCACACGCACGCTCCCCCTAAAGCGTTGTCGGACCCTCACCTGGACCCTAAACCGTCCCCGTACCCTAACCCTAACCCTAGCCCGAACCCTAACCCTAACACTTCCCCGAAGCCTGACCCTCACCCGTCCCCTAATCCTAACCCGTACGCTAACAGTAACCCGCGCCCTCACACGCACGCTCCCCTTAATTCGTAGTCGGACCCTCACCTGGACCCTAAACCGTCCCCGTCCCCTAACCCTAACCCTAGCCCGAAACCTAAACCTAACACTTCCCCGAAGCCTGACCCTCACCCGTCCCCTAATCCTAACCCGTAGGCTCACACTAACCCACGCCCTCACACGCACGCTCCCCCTAAAGCGTTGTCGGACCCTCACCTGGACCCTAAACCGTCCACGTCCCCTAACCCTAACCCTAGCCCGAACCCTAACCCTAACTCTTCCCCGAAGCCTGACCCTCACCCGTTCCCTAATCCTAACCCGTACGCTAACACTAACCCGCGCCCTCACACGCACGCTCCCCCTAAAGCGTTGTCGGACCCTCACCTGGACCCTAAACCATCCCCGTCCCCTAACCCTAACCCTAGCCCGAACCCTAACCCTAACCCTTCCCCGAAGCCTGACCCTCACCCGTCCCCTAATCCTAATACGTAGGCTCACACTAACCAGCGCCCTCACACGAACGCTCCCCCTAAATCATTGTCGGACCCTCACCTGGAGCCTAAACCGTCCCCGTCCCCTAACCCTAACCCTAGCCCGAACCCTAACCCTAACCCTTCCCCGAAGCCTGACCCTCACCCGTCCCCTAATCCTAACCCGTAGGCTCACACTAACCCGCGCCCTCACACGCACGCTCCCCCTAAAGCGTTGTCGGACCCTCACCTGGACCCTAAACCGTCCCAGTCCCCTAACCCTAGCCCGAACCCTAACCCTAACACTTCCCCGAAGCCTGACCCTCACCCGTCCCCTAATCCTAACCCGTACGCTAAAACTAACCCGCGCCCTCACACGCACGCTCCCCCAAAAGCGTTGTCGGACCCTCACCTGGACCCTAAACCGTCCCCGTCCCCTAACCCTAACCCTAGCCCGAACCCTAACCCTAACCCCTCCCCGAAACCTGACCCTCACCCGTCCCCTAATCCTAACACTTACGCTAACACTAATCCGCACCCTCACACGCACGCTCCCCCTAAAGCATTGTCGGACCCTCACCTGAACCCTAAACCGTCCCCGTCCCCTAACCCTAACCCTAGCCCGAACCCTAACCCTAACCCTTCCCCGAAGCCTGACCCTCACCCGTCCCCTAATTCTAAGCCGTACGCTAACACTAACCCGCGCCCTCACACGCACGCTCCCCCTAAAGCGTTGTCGGACCCTCACCTGGACCCTAAACCGTCCCCGTCTCCTAACCCTAACCCTAGCCCGAACCCTAACCCTAACCCTTCCCCGAAGCCTGACTCTCACCCGTCCCCTAATCCTAACCCGTAGGCTCACACTAACCCGCGCCCTCACACGCACGCTCCCACTAAAACGTTGTCAGACCCTCACCTGGACCCTAAACCGTCCCCGTCCTCTAACCCTAATCCTAGCCCGAACCCTAACCCTAACACTTCCCCGAACCCTGACCCTCACCCGTCCCCTAATCCTAACCCGTACGCTCACACTAACCCGCGCCCTCACACGCACGCTCCCCCTAAAGCGTTGTCGGACCGTCACCTGGATCCTAAACCGTCCCCGTCCCGTAACCCTAACCCTAGCCCGAACCCTAACCCTAACCCTTCCCCGAAGCCTGACACTCACCCGTCCCCTAATCCTAACCCGTAGGCTCACACTAAGCCGCGCCTTCACATGCACGCTCCCCCTAAAGCGTTGTCGCACCCTCACCTGGACCCTAAACCGTCCCCGTCCCCTAACCCTAACCCTAGCCCGAACCCTAATCCTAACCCTTCCCCGAAGCCTGACCCTCACCCGTCCCCTAATCCTAACCCGTAGGCTCACACTAACCTGCGCCCTCACACGCACGCTCCCCCTAAAGCGTTGTCAGACACTCACCTGGACCCTAAACCGTCCCTGTCTACTAACCCTAACCCTAGCCCGAACCCTAACCCTAACCCTTCCCCGAAGCCTGACCCTCACCCGTCCCCTAATCCTAAGCCATACGCTAACACTAACCCGCGCCCTCACACGCACGCTCCCCCTAAAGCGTTGTCGGACCCTCATCTGGACCCTAAACCGTCCCCGTCCCCTAACCCTAACCCTAGCCCGAACCCTAACCCTAACCCTTCCCCGAAGCCTGACCCTCAGCCGTCCCCTAATCCTAACCCGTAGGCTCACACTAACCCGCGCCCTCACACGCACGCTCCCCCTAAAGCGTTGTCGGACCCTCACCTGGACCCTAAACCGTCCCCGTCCCCTAACCCTAACCCTAGCCTGAACCCTAACCCTAACCCTTCCCCGAAGCCTGACCCTCACCCGTCCCCTAATCCTAACCCGTACGCTGACACTAACCCGCGCCCTCACACGCACGCTCCCCCTAAAGCGATGTCGGACCCTCACCTGGACCCTAAACCGTCCCCGTACCCTAACCCTAACCCTAGCCCGAACCCTAACCCTAACCCTTCCCCGAAGCCTGACACTCACCCGTCCCCTAATCCTAAACCGTACGCTAACACTAACCCACGCCCTCACACGCACGCTCCCCCTAAAGCGTTGTCGGACCCTCACCTGGACCCTAAACCGTCCCCGTCCCCTAACCCTACCCCTAGCCCGAACCCTAACCCTAACCCTTCCCCGAAGCCTGACACTCACCCGTCCCCTGATCCTAACCCGTAGGCTCACACTAACCCGCGCCCTCACACGCACGCTCCCCCTAAAGCGTTGTCGGACCCTCACATGGACCCTAAACCGTCCCCGTCCCCTAACCCTAACACTAGCCCGAACCCTAACCCTAACACTTCCCCGAAGCCTGACCCTCACCCGTCCCCTAATCCTAACCCGTACGCTCACACTAACCCGCGCCCTCACACGCACGCTCCCCCTGAAGCGTTGTCGGACCCTCACCTGGACCCTAAACCGTCCCCGTCCCCTAACCCTAACCCTAGCCCGAACCCTAACCCTAACACTTCCCCGAAGCCTGACCCTCACCCGTCCCCTAATCCTAAGCCGTACGCTAACTAACCCGCGCCCTCACACGCACGCTCCCCCTAAAGCGTTGTCGGACCCTCATCTGGACCCTAAACCGTCCCCGTCCCCTAACCCTAACCCTAGCCCGTACCCTAACCCTAACCCTTCCCCGAAGCCTGACACTCACCCGTCCCCTAATCCTAACCCGTACACTCACACTAACCCGCGCCCTCACACGCACGCTCCCCGTAAAGCGTTGTCGGACCCTCACCTGGACCCTAAACCGTCCCCGACCCCTAACCCTAACCCTAGCCCGAAACCTAACCCTAACACTTCCCCAAAGCCTGACCCTCATCCGTCCCCTAATCCTAACCCATAGGCTCACACTAACCCGCGCCCTCACACGCACGCTCCCCCTAAAGCGTTTTTGGACCGTCACCTGGACCCTAAACCGTCCCCGTCCCCTAACCCTAACCCTAGCCCTAACCCTAACACTAACCCTTCCCCGAAGCCTGATCCTCACCCGTCCCCTAATCCTAACCCGTAGGCTCACAATAAGCTGCGCCCTCACACGCACGCTCCCCCTAAAGCGTTGTCGGACCCTCACCTGGACCCTAAACCGTCCCCGTCCCCTAACCCTAACCCTAGCCCGAACCCTAACCCTAACCCTTCCCCGAAGCCTGACCCTCACCCGTCCCCTAATCCTAACCCGTAGGCTCACACTAACCCGCGCCCTCACACGCACGCTCCCCCTAAAGCGTTGACGGACCCTCACCTGGACCCTAAACCGTCCCCGTCCCCTAACCCTAACCCTAGCCCGAACCCTAACCCTAACCCTTCCCCGAAGCCTGACCCTCACCCGTCCCCTAATCCTAACCCGTACGCTCACACTAACCCGTGCCTCACACGCACGCTCCCCCTAAAGCGTTGTCGGACCCTCACCTGGACCCTAAACCGTCCCCGTACCCTAACCCTAACCCTAGCCCGAACCCTATCCCTAACACTACCCCGAAGCCTGACCCTCACCCGTCCCCTAATCCTAAACCATAGGCTCACACTAACCCGCGCCCTCACACGCACGCTCCCCCTAAATCATTGTCGGATCCTCACCTGGACCCTAAACCGTCCCCGTCCCCTAACCCTAACCCTAGCCCGAACCCTAACCCTAAACCTTCCCCGAAGCCTGACCCTCACCCGTCCCCTAACCCTAACCCGTACGCTCACACTAACCCGCGCCCTCACACGCACGCTCCCCCTAAAGCGTTTTTGGACCCTCACCTGGACCCTAAACCGTCCCCGTCCCCTAACCCTAACCCTAGCCCGAACCCTAACCCTAACCCTTCCCCGAAGCCTGAACCTCACCCGTCCCCTAATCCTAAACCGTACGCTCACACTAACACGTGTCTCACACGCACGCTCCCCCTAAAGCGTTGTCGGATCCTCACCTGGACCCTAAACCGTCCCCGTACCCTAACCCTAACCCTAGCCCGAACCCTAACCCTAACACTTCCCCGAAGCCTGACCCTCACCCGTCCCCTAATCCTAACACGTATGCTAACACTAACCCGCGCCCTCACACGCACGCTCCTCCTAAAGCGTTGTCGGACCCTCACCTGGACCCTAAACCGTCCACGTCCCCTAACCCTATCCCTAGCCCGAACCCTAACCCTAACCCTTCCCCGAAGCCTGACCCTCACCCGTCCCCTAATCCTAACCCGTACGCTAACACTAACCCGCGCCCTCACACGCACGCTCCCCCTAAAGCGTTGTCGGACCCTCACCTGGACCCTAAACCGTCCCCGTACCCTAACCCTAACCCTAGCCCGAACCCTAACCCTAACCCTTCCCCGAAACCTGACCCTCACCCGTCCCCTAATCCTAACCCGTACGCTAACACTAACCCGCGCCCTCACACGCACGCTCCCCCTAAAGTGTTGTCGGACCCTCACCTGGACCCTAAACCGTCCCCGTCCCCTAACCCTAACCCTAGCCCGAACCCTAACCCTAACCCTTCCCCGAAGCCTGACCCTCACCCGTCCCCTAATCCTAAACCGTAGGCTCACACTAACCAGCGCCCTCACACGAACGCTCCCCCTAAATCATTGTCGGACCCTCACCTGGACCCTAAACCGTCCCCGTCCCCTAACCCTAACCCTAGCCCGAACCCTAACCCTAACCCTTCCCCGAAGCCTGACCCTCACCCGTCCCCTAATCCTAAACCGTACGCTCACACTAACCCGTGCCTCACATGCACGCTCCCCCTAAAGCGTTGTCGGACCCTCACCTGGACCCTAAACCGTCCACGTCCCCTAACCCTAACCCTAGCCCGAACCCTAACCCTAACACTTCCCCGAAGCCTGACCCTCACCCGTCCCCTAATCCTAACCTGTACGCTAACACTAACCCGCGCCCTCACACGCACGCTCCCCCTAAAGCGTTGTCGGACCCTCACCTGGACCCTAAACCATCCCCGTCCCCTAACCCTAACCCTAGCCCGAACCCTAACCCTAACCCTTCCCCGAAGCCTGACCCTCACCCGTCCCCTAATGCTAAACCATAGGCTCACACTAACCCGCGCCCTCACACGCACGCTCCCCCTAAATCATTGTCGGACCCTCACCTGAACCCTAAACCGTCCCCGTCCCCTAACCCTAACCCTAGCCCGAACCCTAACCCTAACCCTTCCCCGAAGCCTGACCCTCACCCGTCCCCTAATCCTAACCCGTACGCTAACACTAACCCGCGCCCTCACATGCACGCTCCCCCTAAAGCGTTGTCGGACCCTCACCTGGACCCTAAACCGTCCCTGTCCCCTAACCCTAACCCTAGCCCGAACCCTAACCCTAACCCTTCCCCGAAGCCTGACCCTCACCCGTCCCCTATTCCTAAGCCGTACGCTAACACTAACCCGTGCCCTCACACGCACGCTCCCCCTAAAGCGTTGTCGGACCCTCACCTGGACCCTAAACCGTCCCCGTCCCCTAACCCTAACCCTAGCCCGAACCCTAAACCTATCCCTTCCCCGAAACCTGACCATCACCCGTCCCCTAATCCTAACCCGTACGCTCACACTAACCTGCGCCCTCACACGCAAGCTCCCCCTAAAGCGTTGTCGGACCCTCACCTGGACCCTAAACCGTCCCCGTCCCCTAACCCTAACCCTAGCCCGAACCCTAACCCTAACCCTTCCCCGAAGCCTGACACTCACCCATCCCCTAATCCTAACCCGTACGCTCACACTAACCCGCGCCCTCACACTCACGCTCCCCCTAAAGCGTTGTCGGACCCTCACCTGGACCCTAAACCGTCCCCGACCCCTAACCCTAACCCTAGCCCGAAACCTAACCCTAACACTTCCCCAAAGCCTGACCCTCATCCGTCCCCTAATCCTAACCCGTAGGCTCACACTAACCCGCGCCCTCACACGCACGCTCCCCCTAAAGCGTTTTTGGACCGTCACCTGGACCCTAAACCGTCCCCGTCCCCTAACCCTAACCCTAGCCCTAACCCTAACCCTAACCCTTCCCCGAAGCCTGACCCTCACCCGTCCCCTATTCCTAAGCCGTACGCTAACACTAACCCGTGCCCTCACACGCACGCTCCCCCTAAAGCGTTGTCGGACCCTCACCTGGACCCTAAACCGTCCCCGTCCCCTAACCCTAACCCTAGCCCGAACCCTAACCCTATCCCTTCCCCGAACCCTGACCATCACCCGTCCCTAATCCTAACCCGTACGCTCACACTAACCCGCGCCCTCACACGCACGCTCCCCCTAAAGCGTTGTCGGACCCTCACCTGGACCCTAAACCGTCCCCGTCCCCTAACCCTAACCCTAGCCCGAACCCTAACCCTAACCCTTCCCCGAAGCCTGACACTCACCCATCCCCTAATCCTAACCCGTACGCTCACACTAACCCGCGCCCTCACACGCACGCTCCCCCTAAAGCGTTGTCGGACCCTCACCTGGACCCTAAACCGTCCCCGACCCCTAACCCTAACCCTAGCCCGAAACCTAACCCTAACACTTCCCCAAAGCCTGACCCTCATCCGTCCCCTAATCCTAACCCGTAGGCTCACACTAACCCGCGCCCTCACACGCACGCTCCCCCTAAAGCGTTTTTGGACCGTCACCTGGACCCTAAACCGTCCCCGTCCCCTAACCCTAACCCTAGCCCTAACCCTAACCCTAACCCTTCCCCGAAGCCTGATCCTCACCCGTCCCCTAATCCTAACCCGTAGGCTCACAATAAGCCGCGCCCACAAACGCACGCTCCCCCTAAAGCGTTGTCGGACACTCACCTGGACCCTAAACCGTCCCCGTCCCCTAACCCTACCCCTAGCCCGAACCCTAACCCTAAAGCTTCCCCGAAGCCTGACACTCACCCGTCCCTTAATCCTAAACCGTACGCTAACACTAACCCACGCCCTCACACGCACGCTCCCCCTAAAGCGTTGTCGGACCCTCACCTGGACCCTAAACCGTCCCCGTCCCCTAACCCTAACCCTAGCCCGAACCCTAACCCTAACCCTTCCCCGAAGCCTGACACTCACCCATCCCCTAATCCTAACCCGTACGCTCACACTAACCCGCGCCCTCACTCGCACGCTCCCCCTAAAGCGTTGTCGGACCCTCACCTGGACCCTAAACCGTCCCCGACCCCTAACCCTAACCCTAGCCCGAAACCTAACCCTAACACTTCCCCAAAGCCTGACCCTCATCCGTCCCCTAATCCTAACCCATAGGCTCACACTAACCCGCGCCCTCACACGCACGCTCCCCCTAAAGCGTTTTTGGACCGTCACCTGGACCCTAAACCGTCCCCGTCCCCTAACCCTAACCCTAGCCCTAACCCTAACCCTAACCCTTCCCCGAAGCCTGATCCTCACCCGTCCCCTAATCCTAACCCGTAGGCTCACAATAAGCTGCGCCCTCACACGCACGCTCCCCCTAAAGCGTTGTCGGACCCTCACCTGGACCCTAAACCGTCCCCGTCCCCTAAACCTAACCCTAGCCCGAACCCTAACCCTAACCCTTCCCCGAAGCCTGACCCTCACCCGTCCCGTAATCCTAACCCGTAGGCTCACACTAACCCGCGCCCTCACACGCACGCTCCCCCTAAAGCGTTGACGGACCCTCACCTGGACCCTAAACCGTCCCCGTCCCCTAACCCTAACCCTAGCCCGAACCCTAACCCTAACCCTTCCCCGAAGCCTGACCCTCACCCGTCCCCTAATCCTAACCCGTACGCTCACACTAACCCGTGCCTCACACGCACGCTCCCCCTAAAGCGTTGTCGGACCCTCACCTGGACCCTAAACCGTCACCGTACCCTAACCCTAACCCTAGCCCGAACCCTAACCCTAACACTACCCCGAAGCCTGACCCTCACCCGTCCCCTAATCCTAACCCGTACTCTAACACTAACCCGCACCCTCACACGCACGCTCCCCCTAATGCGTTGTCGGACCCTCACCTGGACCCTAAACCATCCCCGTCCCCTAACCCTAACCCTAGCCCGAACCCTAACCCTAACCCTTCCCCGAAGCCTGACCCTCACCCGTCCCCTAATCCTAAACCATAGGCTCACACTAACCTGCGCCCTACACGCACGCTCCCCCTAAATCATTGTCGGATCCTCACCTGGACCCTAAACCGTCCCCGTCCCCTAACCCTAACCCTAGCCCGAACCCTAACCCTAAACCTTCCCCGAAGCCTGACCCTCACCCGTCCCCTAACCCTAACCCGTACGCTCACACTAACCCGCGCCCTCACACGCACGCTCCCCCTAAAGCGTTTTTGGACCCTCACCTGGACCCTAAACCGTCCCCGTCCCCTAACCCTAACCCTAGCCCGAACCCTAACCCTAACCCTTCCCCGAAGCCTGAACCTCACCCGTCCCCTAATCCTAAACCGTACGCTCACACTAACACGTGTCTCACACGCACGCTCCCCCTAAAGCGTTGTCGGACCCTCACCTGGACCCTAAACCGTCCCCGTACCCTAACCCTAACCCTAGCCCGAACCCTAACCCTAACACTTCCCCGAAGCCTGACCCTCACCCGTCCCCTAATCCTAACACGTATGCTAACACTAACCCGCGCCCTCACACGCACGCTCCCCCTAAAGCGTTGTCGGACCCTCACCTGAACCCTAAACCGTCCACGTCCCCTAACCCTATCCCTAGCCCGAACCCTAACCCTAACACTTCCCCGAAGCCTGACCCTCACCCGTCCCCTAATCCTAACCCGTACGCTAACACTAACCCGCGCCCTCACACGCACGCTCCCCCTAAAGCGTTGTCGGACCCTCACCTGAACCCTAAACCGTCCCCGTACCCTAACCCTAACCCTAGCCCGAACCCTAACCCTAACCCTTCCCCGAAACCTGACCCTCACCCGTCCCCTAATCCTAACCCGTACGCTAACACTAACCCGCGCCCTCACACGCACGCTCCCCCTAAAGCGTTGTCGGACCCTCACCTGGACCCTAAACCGTCCCCGTCCCCTAACCCTAACCCTAGCCCGAACCCTAACCCTAACCCTTCCCCGAAGCCTGACCCTCACCCGTCCCCTAATCCTAAACCGTAGGCTCACACTAACCAGCGCCCTCACACGAACGCTCCCCCTAAATCATTGTCGGACCCTCACCTGGACCCTAAACCGTCCCCGTCCCCTAACCCTAACCCTAGCCCGAACCCTAACCCTAACCCTTCCCCGAAGCCTGACCCTCACCCGTCCCCTAATCCTAAACCGTACGCTCACACTAACCCGTGCCTCACACGCACGCTCCCCCTAAAGCGTTGTCGGACCCTCACCTGGACCCTAAACCGTCCCCGTCCCCTAACCCTAACCCTAGCCCGAACCCTAACCCTAACACTTCCCCGAAGCCTGACCCTCACCCGTCCCCTAATCCTAACCTGTACGCTAACACTAACCCGCGCCCTCACACGCACGCTCCCCCTAAAGCGTTGTCGGACCCTCACCTGGACCCTAAACCATCCCCGTCCCCTAACCCTAACCCTAGCCCGAACCCTAACCCTAACCCTTCCCCAAAGCCTGACCCTCACCCGTCCCCTAATGCTAAACCATAGGCTCACACTAACCCGCGCCCTCACACGCACGCTCCCCCTAAATCATTGTCGGACCCTCACCTGAACCCTAAACCGTCCCCGTCCCCTAACCCTAACCCTAGCCCGAACCCTAACCCTAACCCTTACCCGAAGCCTGACCCTCACCCGTCCCCTAATCCTAACCCGTACGCTAACACTAACCCGCGCCCTCACATGCACGCTCCCCCTAAAGCGTTGTCGGACCCTCACCTGGACCCTAAACCGTCCCTGTCCCCTAACCCTAACCCTAGCCCGAACCCTAACCCTAACCCTTCCCCGAAGACTGACCCTCACCCGTCCCCTATTCCTAAGCCGTACGCTAACACTAACCCGTGCCCTCACACGCACGCTCCCCCTAAAGCGTTGTCGGACCCTCACCTGGACCCTAAACCGTCCCCGTCCCCTAACCCTAACCCTAGCCCGAACCCTAAACCTATCCCTTCCCCGAACCCTGACCATCACCCGTCCCCTAATCCTAACCCGTACGCTCCCACTAACCTGCGCCCTCACACGCACGCTCCCCCTAAAGCGTTGTCGGACCCTCACCTGGACCCTAAACCGTCCCCGTCCCCTAACCCTAACCCTAGCCCGAACCCTAACCCTAACCCTTCCCCGAAGCCTGACACTCACCCATCCCCTAATCCTAACCCGTACGCTCACACTAACCCGCGCCCTCACACTCACGCTCCCCCTAAAGCGTTGTCGGACCCTCACCTGGACCCTAAACCGTCCCCGACCCCTAACCCTAACCCTAACCCGAAACCTAACCCTAACACTTCCCCAAAGCCTGACCCTCATCCGTCCCCTAATCCTAACCCATAGGCTCACACTAACCCGCGCCCTCACACGCACGCTCCCCCTAAAGCGTTTTTGGACCGTCACCTGGACCCTAAACCGTCCCCGTCCCCTAACCCTAACCCTAGCCCTAACCCTAACCCTAACCCTTCCCCGAAGCCTGATCCTCACCCGTCCCCTAATCCTAACCCGTAGGCTCACAATAAGCTGCGCCCTCACACGCACGCTCCCCCTAAAGCGTTGTCGGACCCTCACCTGGACCCTAAACCGTCCCCGTCCCCTAAACCTAACCCTAGCCCGAACCCTAACCCTAACCCTTCCCCGAAGCCTGACCCTCACCCGTCCCCTAATCCTAACCCGTAGGCTCACACTAACCCGCGCCCTCACACGCACGCTCCCCCTAAAGCGTTGACGGACCCTCACCTGGACCCTAAACCGTCCCCGTCCCCTAACCCTAACCCTAGCCCGAACCCTAACCCTAACCCTTCCCCGAAGCCTGACCCTCACCCGTCCCCTAATCCTAACCCGTACGCTCACACTAACCCGTGCCTCACACGCACGCTCCCCCTAAAGCGTTGTCGGACCCTCACCTGGACCCTAAACCGTCTCCGTACCCTAACCCTAACCCTAGCCCGAACCCTAACCCTAACACTACCCCGAAGCCTGACCCTCACCCGTCCCCTAATCCTAACCCGTACTCTAACACTAACCCGCACCCTCACACGCACGCTCCCCCTAATGCGTTGTCGGACCCTCACCTGGACCCTAAACCATCCCCGTCCCCTAACCCTAACCCTAGCCCGAACCCTAACCCTAACCCTTCCCCGAAGCCTGACCCTCACCCGTCCCCTAATCCTAAACCATAGGCTCACACTAACCTGCGCCCTACACGCACGCTCCCCCTAAATCATTGTCGGATCCTCACCTGGACCCTAAACCGTCCCCGTCCCCTAACCCTAACCCTAGCCCGAACCCTAACCCTAAACCTTCCCCGAAGCCTGACCCTCACCCGTCCCCTAACCCTAACCCGTACGCTCACACTAACCCGCGCCCTCACACGCACGCTCCCCCTAAAGCGTTTTTGGACCCTCACCTGGACCCTAAACCGTCCCCGTCCCCTAACCCTACCCCTAGCCCGAACCCTAACCCTAACCCTTCCCCGAAGCCTGACACTCACCCGTCCCCTGATCCTAACCCGTACGATAACACTAACCCGCGCCCTCACACGCACGCTCCCCCTAAAGCGTTGTCGGACCCTCACCTGGACCCTAAACCGTCCCCGTCCCCTAACCTTAACACTAGCCCGAACCCTAACCCTAACACTTCCCCGAAGCCTGACCCTCACCCGTCCCCTAATTCTAACCCGTACGCTCACACTAACCCGCGCCCTCACACGCACGCTCCCCCTAAAGCGTTGTCGGACCCTCACCTGAACCCTAAACCGTCCCCGTCCCCTAACCCTAACCCTAGCCCGAACCCTAACCCTAACCCTTCCCCGAAGCCTGACCCTCACCCGTCCCCTAATCCTAACCCGTAGGCTAACACTAACCCGCGCCCTCACACGCACGCTCCCCCTAAAGCGTTGTCGGACCCTCACCTGGATCCTAAACCGTCCCCGTCCCCTAACCCTAACCCTAGCCCGAACCCTAACCCTAACCCTTCCCCGAAGCCTGACCCTCACCCGTCCCCTAATCCTAACCCGTAGGCTCACACTAAGCCGCGCCCTCACACGCACGCTCCCCCTAAAGCGTTGTCGGACCCTCACCTGGACCCTAAGCCGTCCCCGTCCCCTAACCCTAACCCTAGCCCGAACCCTAACCCTAACCCTTCCCCGAAGCCTGAACCTCACGTGTCCCCTAATCCTAACCCGTACGCTAACACTAACCCGCGCCCTCACACGCACGCTCCCCCTAAAGCGTTGTCGGACCCTCACCTGGACCCTAAAACGTCCCTGTCCGCTAACCCTAACCCTAGCCCGAACCCTAACCCTAACCCTTCCCCGAAGCCTGACCCTCACCCGTCCCCTAATCCTAAGCCGTACGCTAACACTAACCCGTGCCCTCACACGCACGTTCCCCTAAAGCGTTGTCGGACCCTCACCTGGACCCTAAACCGTCCCCGTACCCTAACCCTAACCCTAGCCCGAACCCTAACCCTAACCCTTCCCAGAAGCCTGACCCTCACCCGTCCCCTAATCCTAACCCGTAGGCTCACACTAACCCGCGCCCTCACACGCACGCTCCCCTAAAGCGTTGTCAGACCCTCACCTGGACCCTAAACCGTCCCCGTCCCCTAACCCTAACCCTAGCCCGAACCCTAACCCTAACCCTTCCCCGAAACCTGACCCTCATCCGTCCTCTAATCCTAACCCGTACGCTCACACTAACCCGCGCCCTCACACGCACGCTCCCCCTAAAGCGTTGTCGGACCCTCACCTGGACCCTAAACCGTCCCCGTCCCCTAACCCTAACCCTAGCCCGAACCCTAACCCTAACCCTTCCCCGAAGCCTGACCCTCACCCGTCCCCTAATCCTAACCCGTAGGCTCACACTAAGACGCGCCCTCACACGCACGCTCGCCCTAAAGTGCTGTCGGACCCTCACCTGGACCCTAAACCGTCCCCGTCCCCTAACCCTAACCCTAGCCCGAACCCTAAACCTAACCCTTCCCCGAAGCCTGACCCTCACCCGTCCCCTAATTCTAAGCCGTACGCTAACACTAACCCGCGCCCTCACACGCACGCTCCCCCTAAAGCGTTGTCGGACCCTCACCTGGACCCTAAACCGTCCCCGTCCCCTAACCCTAACCCTAGCCCGAACCCTAACCCTAACCCTTCCCCGAAGCCTGACCATCACCCGTCCCCTAATCCTAACCCGTAGGCTCACACTAACCCGCGCCCTCACACGCACGCTCCCACTAAAGCGTTGTCAGACTCTCACCTGGACCCTAAACCGTCCCCGTCCTCTAACCCTAATCCTAGCCCGAATCCTAACCCTAACACTTCCCCGAAGCCTGACCCTCACCCGTCCCCTAATCCTAACCCGTACGCTCACACTAACCCGCGCCCTCACACGCACGCTCCCCCTAAAGCGTTGTCGGACCGTCACCTGGATCCTAAACCGTCCCCGTCCCCTAACCCTAACCCTAGCCCGAACCCTAACCCTAACCCTTCCCCGAAGCCTGACACTCACCCGTCCCCTAATCCTAACCCGTAGGCTCACACTAAGCCGCGCCCTCTCATGCACGCTCCCCCTAAAGCATTGTCGCACCCTCACCTGGACCCTAAACCGTCCCCGTCCCCTAACCCTAACCCTAGCCCGAACCCTAATCCTAACCCTTCCCCGAAGCCTGACCCTCACCCGTCCCCTAATCCTAACCCGTAGGCTCACACTAACCCGCGCCCTCACACGCACGCTCCCCCTAAAGCGTTGTCAGACACTCACCTGGACCCTAAACCGTCCCTGTCTACTAACCCTAACCCTAGGCCGAACCCTAACCCTAACCCTTCCCCGAAGCCTGACCCTCACCCGTCCCCTAATCCTAAGCCGTACGCTAACACTAACCCGCGCCCTCACACGCACGCTCCCCCTAAAGCGTTGTCGGACCCTCATCTGGACCCTAAACCGTCCCCGTCCCCTAACCCTAACCCTAGCCCGAACCCTAACCCTAACCCTTCCCCGAAGCCTGACCCTCAGCCGTCCCCTAATCCTAAGCCGTAGGCTCACACTAACCCGCGCCCTCACATGCACGCTCCCCCTAAAGCGTTGTCGGACCCTCACCTCGACCCTAAACCGTCCCCGTCCCCTTACCCTAACCCTAGCCCAAACCCTAACCCTAACCCTTCCCCGAAGCCTGACCCTCACCCGTCCCCTAATCCTAACCCGTACGCTGACACTAACCCGCGCCCTCACACGCACGCTCCCCCTAAAGCGATGTCGGACCCTCACCTGGACCCTAAACCGTCCCCGTACCCTAACCCTAACCCTAGCCCGAACCCTAACCCTAACCCTTCCCCGAAGCCTGACACTCACCCGTCCCCTAATCCTAAACCGTACGCTAACACTAACCCACGCCCTCACACGCACGCTCCCCCTAAAGCGTTGTCGGACCCTCACCTGGACCCTAAACCGTCCCCGTCCCCTAACCCTAACCCTAGGCCGAAACCTAACCCTAACACTTCCCCAAAGCCTGACCCTCACCCGTCCCCTAATCCTAACCGATAGGGTAACACTAACCCGCGCCCTCACACGCACGCTCCCCCTAAAGCGTTGTTGGACCGTCACCTGGATGCTAAACCGTCCCCATCCCCTAACCCTAACCCTATCCCGAACCCTAACCCTAACCCTTCCCCGAAGCCTGACACTCACCCGTCCCCTAATCCTAACCCATAGGCTCACACTAACCCGCGCCCTCACACGCACGCTCCCCCTAAAGCGTTGTCGGACCCTCACCTGGACCCTAAACCGTCCCCGTCCCCTAACCCTAACCCTAGCCCGAACCCTAACCCTAACACTTCCCCGAAGCCTGACCCTCACCCGTCCCCTAATCCTAACCCGTACGCTCACACTAACCCGCGCCCTCACACGCACGCTCCCCCTAAAGCGTTGTCGGACCCTCACCCGGACCCTAAACCGTCCCCGTCCCCTAATCCTAACCCTAGCCCGAACCCTAACCCTAAACTTTCCCCGAAGCCTGACCCTCACCCGTCACCTAATCCTAACCCGTAGGCTCACACTAACCCGCGCCCTCACACGCACGCTCCCCCTAAAGCGTTGTCGGACCCTCACCTGGACCCTAAACCGTCCCAGTCCCCTAACCCTAGCCCGAACCCTAACCCTAACCCTTCCCCGAAGCCTGACCCTCACCCGTCCCCTAATCCTAACCCGTACGCTAACACTAACCCGCGCCCTCACACGCACGCTCCCCCTAAAGTGTTGTCGGACCCTCACCTGGACCCTAAACCGTCCCCGTCCCCTAACCCTAACCCTAGCCCGAACCCTAACCCTAACCCTTCCCCGAAGCCTGACCCTCACCCGTCCCCTAATCCTAACCCGAAGGCACACACTAACCAGCGCCCTCACACGCACGCTCCCCCTAAAGCGTTGTCAGACCCTCACCTGGACCCTAAACCGTCCCCGTCCCCTAACCCTAACCCTAGCCCGAACCCTAACCCTAACCCTTCCCCGAAGCCTGACCCTCATCCGTCCTCTAATCCTAACCCGTACGCTAACACTAACCCGCGCCCTCACACGCACGCTCCCCCTAAAGCGTTGTCGGACCCTCACCTGGACCCTAAAACGTCCCCGTCCCCTAACCCTAACCCTAGCCCGAACCCTAACCCTAACCCTTCCCCGAAGCCTGACCCTCACCCGTCCCCTAATCCTAACCCGTACGCTAACACTAACCCGCGCCCTCACACGCACGCTCCCCCTAAAGCGTTGTCGGACCCTCACCTGGACCCTAAAACGTCCCCGTCCCCTAACCCTAACCCTAGCCCGAACCCTAACCCTAACCCTTCCCCGAAGCCGGACCCTCACCCGTCCCCTAATCCTAACCCGTAGGCACACACTAACCAGCGCCCTCACACGCACGCTCCCCCTAAAGCGTTGTCAGACCCTCACCTGGACCCTAAACCGTCCCCTTCCCCTAACCCTAACCCTAGCCCGAACCCTAACCCTAACCCTTCCCCGAAGCCTGACCCTCACCCGTCCCCTAATCCTAACCCGTACGCTCACACTAACCCGCGCCCTCACACGCACGCTCCCCCTAAAGCGTTGTCGGACCCTCACCTGGACCCTAAACCGTCCCCGTCCCCTAACCCTAACCCTAGCCCGAAACCTAACCCTAACACTTCCCCAAAGCCTGACCCTCACCCGTCCACTAATCCTAACCCGTACGCTCACACTAACCCGCGCCCTCACACGCAAGCTCCCCCTAAAAAGTTCTCGGACCCTCACCTGGACCCTAAACCGTCCCCTTCCCCTAACCCTAAACCTAGCCCGAACCCTAACCCTAACACTTCCCCGAAGCCTGACCCTCACCCGTCCCCTAATCCTAACCCGTACGCTAACACTAACCAGCGCCCTCACACGCACGCTCCCCCTAAAGCGTTGTCGGACCCTCACCTGGACCCTAAACCGTCCCCGTCCCCTAACCCTAACCATAGCCCGAAACCTAACCCTAACACTTCCCCAAAGCCTGACCCTCACCCGTCCCCTAATCCTAACCCGTAGGCTCACACTAACCCGCGCCCTCACACGCATGCTCCCCTAAAGCGTTGTCAGACCCTCACCTGGACCCTAAACCGTCCCCGTCCCCTAACCCTAACCCTAGCCCGAACCCTAACCCTAACCCTTCCCCGAAGCCTGACCCTCATCCGTCCTCTAATCCTAACCCGTACGCTCACACTAACCCGCGCCCTCACACGCACGCTCCCCCTAAAGCGTTGTCGGACCCTCACCTGGACCCTAAACCGTCCCCGTCCCCTAACCCTAACCCTAGCCCGAACCCTAACCCTAACCCTTCCCCGAAGCCTGACCCTCACCCGTCCCCTAATCCTAACCCGTAGGCTCACACTAAGATGCGCCCTCACACGCACGCTCGCCCTAAAGTGCTGTCGGACCCTCACCTGGACCCTAAACCATCCCCGTCCCCTAACCCTAACCCTAGGCCGAAACCTAACCCTAACACTTCCCCAAAGCCTGACCCTCACCCGTCCCCTAATCCTAACCGATAGGGTAACACTAACCCGCGCCCTCACACGCACGCTCCCCCTAAAGCGTTGTTGGACCGTCACCTGGATGCTAAACCGTCCCCATCCCCTAACCCTAACCCTATCCCGAACCCTAACCCTAACCCTTCCCCGAAGCCTGACCCTCACCCGTCCCCTAATCCTAACCCATAGGCTCACACTAACCCGCGCCCTCACACGCACGCTCCCCCTAAAGCGTTGTCGGACCCTCACCTGGACCCTAAACCGTCCCCGTCCCCTAACCCTAACCCTAGCCCGAACCCTAACCCTAACACTTCCCCGAAGCCTGACCCTCACCCGTCCCCTAATCCTAACCCGTACGCTCACACTAACCCGCGCCCTCACACGCACGCTCCCCCTAAAGCGTTGTCGGACCCTCACCTTGACCCTAAACCGTCCCCATCCCCTAATCCTAACCCTAGCCCGAACCCTAACCCTAAACTTTCCCCGAAGCCTGACCCTCACCCGTCCCCTAATCCTAACCCGTAGGCTCACACTAACCCGCGCCCTCACACGCACGCTCCCCCTAAAGCGTTGTCGGACCCTCACCTGGACCCTAAACCGTCCCAGTCCCCTAACCCTAGCCCGAACCCTAACCCTAACCCTTCCCCGAAGCCTGACCCTCACCCGTCCCCTAATCCTAACCCGTACGCTAACACTAACCCGCGCCCTCACACGCACGCTCCCCCTAAAGTGTTGTCGGACCCTCACCTGGACCCTAAACCGTCCCCGTCCCCTAACCCTAACCCTAGCCCGAACCCTAACCCTAACCCTTCCCCGAAGCCTGACCCTCACCCGTCCCCTAATCCTAACCCGTAGGCACACACTAACCAGCGCCCTCACACGCACGCTCCCCCTAAAGCGTTGTCAGACCCTCACCTGGACCCTAAACCGTCCCCGTCCCCTAACCCTAACCCTAGCCCGAACCCTAACCCTAACCCTTCCCCGAAGCCTGACCCTCATCCGTCCTCTAATCCTAACCCGTACGCTCACACTAACCCGCGCCCTCACACGCACGCTCCCCCTAAAGCGTTGTCGGACCCTCACCTGGACCCTAAACCGTCCCCGTCCCCTAACCCTAACCCTAGCCCGAACCCTAACCATAACACTACCCCGAAGCCTGACCCTCACCCGTCCCCTAATCCTAAACCGTACGCTAACACTAAGCCGCGCCCTCACACGCACGCTCCCCCTAAAGCGTTGTCGGACCCTCATCTGGACCCTAAACCGTCCCCGTACCCTAACCCTAACCCTAGCCCGAACCCTAACCCTAACCCTTCCCCGAAGCCTGACCCTCACCCGTCCCCTAATCCTAACCCGTAGGCTCACACTAACCCGCGCCCTCACACGCACGCTCCCCCTAAAGCGTTGTCGGACCCTCACCTGGACCCTAAACCGTCCCCATCCCCTAACCCTAACACTAGCCCGAACCCTAACCCTAACCCTTCCCCGAAACCTGACCCTCACCCGTCCCCTAATCCTAACCCGTACGCTAACACTAACCCGCGCACTCACACGCACGCTCCCCCTATAGCGTTGTCGGACCCTCACCTGAACCCTAAACCGTCCCCGTCCCCTAACCCTAACCCTAGCCCGAACCCTAACCCTAACCCTTCCCCGAAGCCTGACCCTCACCCGTCCCCTAATCCTAACCCGTACGCTAACACTAACCCGCGCCCTCACACGCACGCTCCCCCTAAAGCGTTGTCGGACACTCACCTGGACCCTAAACCGTCCCCGTACCCTAACCCTAACCCTAGCCCGAACCCTAACCCTAACCCTCCCCGAAGCCTGACCCTCACCCGTCCCCTAATCCTAACCCGTACGCTAACACTAACCCGTGCCCTCACACGCACGCTCCCCCTAAAGCGTTGTCGGACCCTCACCTGGACCCTAAACCGTCCCCGTCCCCTAACCCTAACCCTAGCCCGAACCCTAACCCTAACCCTTCCCCGAAGCCTGACCCTCACCCGTCCCATAATCCTAACCCGTACGCTGACAAAACCCGCGCCCTCACACGCACGCTCCCCCTAAAGCAATGTCGGACCCTCACCTGGACCCTAAACCGTCCCCGTACCCTAACCCTAACCCTAGCCCGAACCCTAACCCTAACCCTTCCCCGAAGCCTGACCCTCACCTGTCCCCTAATCCTAACCCGTACGCTAACACTAACCCACGCCCTCACACGCACGCTCCCCCTAAAGCGTTGTCGGACCCTCACCTGGACCCTAAACCGTCCCCGTCCCCTAACCCTACCCCTAGCCCGAACCCTAACCCTAACCCTTCCCCGAAGCCTGACCCTCACCCGTCCCCTAATCCTAACCCGTACGGTCACACTAACCCGCGCCCTCACACGCACGCTCCCCCTAAAGCGTTGTCGGACCCTCACCTGGACCCTAAACCGTCCCAGTCCCCTAACCCTAGCCCGAACCCTAACCGTAACCCTTCCCCGAAGCCTGACCCTCACCCGTCCCCTAATCCTAACCCGTACGCTAACACTAACCCGCGCCCTCACACGCACGCTCCCCCTAAAGTGTTGTCGGACCCTCACCTGGACCCTAAAACGTCCCCGTCCCCTAACCCTAACCCTAGCCCGAACCCTAACCCTAACCCTTCCCCGAAGCCTGACCCTCACCCGTCCCCTAATCCTAACCCGTACGCTAACACTAACCCGCGCCCTCACACGCACGCTCCCCCTAAAGTGTTGTCGGACCCTCACCTGGACCCTAAAACGTCCCCGTCCCCTAACCCTAACCCTAGCCCGAACCCTAACCCTAACCCTTCCCCGAAGCCTGACCCTCACCCGTCCCCTAATCCTAACCCGTAGGCACACACTAACCAGCGCCCTCACACGCACGCTCCCCCTAAAGCGTTGTCAGACCCTCACCTGAACCCTAAACCGTCCCCTTCCCCTAACCCTAACCCTAGCCCGAACCCTAACCCTAACCCTTCCCCGAAGCCTGACCCTCATCCGTCCTCTAATCCTAACCCGTACGCTCACACTAACCCGCGCCCTCACACGCACGCTCCCCCTAAAGCGTTGTCGGACCCTCACCTGGACCCTAAACCGTCCCCGTCCCCTAACCCTAACCCTAGCCCGAAACCTAACCCTAACACTTCCCCAAAGCCTGACGCTCACCCGTCCCCTAATCCTAACCTGTAGGCTAACACTAACCCGCGCCCTCACACGCACGCTCCCCCTAAAGCGTTGTCGGACCCTCACCTGGACCCTAAACCGTCCCCGTCCCCTAACCCTAACCCTAGCCCGAAACCTAACCCTAACACTTCCCCAAAGCCTGACGCTCACCCGTCCCCTAATCCTAACCTGTAGGCTAACACTAACCCGCGCCCTCACACGCACGCTCCCCCTAAAGCGTTGTTGGACCCTCACCTGGACCCTAAACCGTCCCTGTCCCCTAACCCTAACCCTAGCCCGAACCCTAACCCTAACCCTTCCCCGAAGCCTGACCCGCACCCGTCCCCTAATCCTAAGCCGTATGCTAACACTAACCCGCGCCCTCACACGCACGCTCCCCCTAAAGCGTTGTCGGACCCTCACCTGGACCCTAAACCGTCCACGTCCCCTAACCCTAACCCTAGCCCGAACCCTAACCCTAACCCTTCCCCGAAGCCTGACCCTCACCCGTACCCTAATCCTAACCCGTAGGCTCACACTAACCCGCGCCCTCACACGCACGCTCCCCCTAAAGCGTTGTCGGACCCTCACCTGGACCCTAAACCTTCCCCGTCCCCTAACCCTAATCCTAGCCCGAAACCTAACCCTAACACTTCCCCGAAACCTGACCCTCACCCGTCCACTAATCCTAACCCGTACGCTCACACTAACCCGCGCCCTCACACGCACGCTCCCCCTAAAAAGTTCTCGGACCCTCACCTGGACCCTAAACCGTCCCCTTCCCCTAACCCTAAACCTAGCCCGAACCCTAACCCTAACACTTCCCCGAAGCCTGACCCTCACCCGTCCCCTAATCCTAACCCGTACGCTAACACTAACCCGCGCCCTCACACGCACGCTCCCCCTAAAGCGTTGTCGGACCCTCACCTGGACCCTAAACCGTCCCCGTCCCCTAACCCTAACCCTAGCCCGAAACCTAACCCTAACACTTCCCCAAAGCCTGACCCTCACCCGTCCCCTAATCCTAACCCGTAGGCTCACACTAACCCGCGCCCTCACACGCACGCTCCCCCTAAAGCGTTGTTGGACCCTCACCTGGACCCTAAACCGTCCCTGTCCCCTAACCCTAACCCTAGCCCGAACCCTAACCCTAACCCTTCCCCGAAGCCTGACCCTCACCCATCCCCTAATCCTAAGCTGTATGCTAACACTAAGCCGCGCCCTCACACGCACGCTCCCCCTAAAGCGTTGTCGGACCCTCACCTGGACCCTAAACCGTCCCCGTCCCCTAACCCTAACCCTAGCCCGAACCCTAACCCTAACACTTCCCCGAAGCCTGACCCTCACCCGTCCCCTAATCCTAACACGTAGGCTCACACTAACCCGCGCCCTCACACGCACGCTCCCCCTAAAGCGTTGTCCGACCCTCACCTGGACCCTAAACCTTCCCCGTCCCCTAACCCTAATCCTAGCCCGAACCCTAACCCTAACACTTCCCCGAACCCTGACCCTCACCCGTCCCCTAAACCTAACCCATACGCTCACACTAACCCGCGCCCTCACACGCACACTCCCCCTAAAGCGTTGTCGGACCGTCACCTGGATCCTAAACCGTCCCCGTCCCCGAACCCTAACCCTAGCCCGAACCCTAACCCTAACCCTTCCCCGAAGCCTGACCTTCACCCGTCCCCTAATCCTAACCCGTAGGCTCACACTAAGCCGCGCCCTCAAACGCACGCTTCTCCAAAGCGTTGTCGAACCCTCACCTGGACCCTAAACCGTCCCCGTCCCCTAACCCTAACCGTAGCCCGAACCCTAACCCTAAACCTTCCCCGAAACCTGACCCTCACCCGTCCCCTAATCCTAACCCGTACGCTCACACTAACCCGCGCCCTCACACGCACGCTCCCCCTAAAAAGTTCTTGGACCCTCACCTGGACCCTAAACCGTCCCCGTCCCCTAACCCTAACCCTAGCCCGAACCCTAACCCTAACACTTCCCCGAAGCCTGACCCTCACCCGTCCCCTAATCCTAACCCGTACGCTAACACTAACCCGCGCCCTCACACGCACGCTCCCCCTAAAGCGTTGTCGGACCCTCACCTGGACCCTAAACCGTCCCCGTCCCCTAACCCTAACCCTAGCCCGAAACCTAACCCTAACACTTCCCCAAAGCCTGACCCTCACCCGTCCCCTAATCCTAACCCGTACGGTAACACTAACCCACGCCCTCACACGCACGCTCCCCCTAAAGCGTTGTTGGACCCTCACCTGGACCCTAAACCGTCCCTGTCCCCTAACCCTAACCCTAGCCCGAACCCTAACCCTAACCCTTCCCCGAAGCCTGACCCTCACCCGTCCCCTAATCCTAAGCCGTATGCTAACACTAACCCGCGCCCTCACACGCACGCTCCCCCTAAAGCGTTGTCGGACCCTCACCTGGACCCTAAACCGTCCCCGGCCCCTAACCCTAACCCTAGCCCGAACCCTAACCCTAACCCTTCCCCGAAGCCTGACCCTCACCCGTCCCCTAATCCTAACCCGTAGGCTCACACTAACCCGCGCCCTCACACGCACGCTCCCCCTAAAGCGTTGTCGGACCCTCACCTGGACCCTAAACCTTCCCCGTCCCCTAACCCTAATCCTAGCCCGAACCCTAACCCTAACACTTCCCCGAACCCTGACCCTCACCCGTCCCCTAATCCTAACCCGTAGGCTCACACTAACCCGCGCCCTCACACGCACGCTCCCCCTAAAAAGTTCTCGGACCCTCACCTGGACCCTAAACCGTCCCCGTCCCCTAACCCTAACCCTAGCCCGAACCCTAACCCTAACCCTTCCCCGAAGCCTGACCCTCACCCCTCCCCTAATCCTAACCCGTAGGCTCACAATAAGCCACGCCCTCACACGCACGCTCCCTCTAAAGCGTTGTCGGACCCTCACCTGGACCCTAAACCGTCCCCGTCCCCTAATACTAACCCTAGCCCGAACCCTAACCCTAAACCTTCCCCGAAGCCTGACCCTCACCCGTCCCCTAATCCTAACCCGTAGGCTCACACTAACCCGCGCCCTCACACGCACGCTCCCCCTAAAGCGTTGTCGGACCCTCACCTGCACCCTAAACCGTCCCAGTCCCCTAACCGTAGCCCGAACCCTAACCCTAACTCTTCCCCGAAGCCTGACCCTCACCCGTCCCCTAATCCTAACCCGTACGCTAACACTAACCCGCGCCCTCACACGCACGCTCCCCCTAAAGCGTTGTCGGACCCTCACCTGGACCCTAAACCGTCCCCGTCCCCTAACCCTAACCCTAGCCCGAAACCTAACCCTAACACTTCCCCAAAGCCTGACGCTCACCCGTCCCCTAATCCTAACCTGTAGGCTAACACTAACCCGCGCCCTCACACGCACGCTCCCCCTAAAGCGTTGTTGGACCCTCACCTGGACCCTAAACCGTCCCTGTCCCCTAACCCTAACCCTAGCCCGAACCCTAACCCTAACCCTTCCCCGAAGCCTGACCCGCACCCGTCCCCTAATCCTAAGCCGTATGCTAACACTAACCCGCGCCCTCACACGCACGCTCCCCCTAAAGCGTTGTCGGACCCTCACCTGGACCCTAAACCGTCCACGTCCCCTAACCCTAACCCTAGCCCGAACCCTAACCCTAACCCTTCCCCGAAGCCTGACCCTCACCCGTACCCTAATCCTAACCCGTAGGCTCACACTAACCCGCGCCCTCACACGCACGCTCCCCCTAAAGCGTTGTCGGACCCTCACCTGGACCCTAAACCTTCCCCGTCCCCTAACCCTAATCCTAGCCCGAAACCTAACCCTAACACTTCCCCGAAACCTGACCCTCACCCGTCCACTAATCCTAACCCGTACGCTCACACTAACCCGCGCCCTCACACGCACGCTCCCCCTAAAAAGTTCTCGGACCCTCACCTGGACCCTAAACCGTCCCCTTCCCCTAACCCTAAACCTAGCCCGAACCCTAACCCTAACACTTCCCCGAAGCCTGACCCTCACCCGTCCCCTAATCCTAACCCGTACGCTAACACTAACCCGCGCCCTCACACGCACGCTCCCCCTAAAGCGTTGTCGGACCCTCACCTGGACCCTAAACCGTCCCCGTCCCCTAACCCTAACCCTAGCCCGAAACCTAACCCTAACACTTCCCCAAAGCCTGACCCTCACCCGTCCCCTAATCCTAACCCGTAGGCTCACACTAACCCGCGCCCTCACACGCACGCTCCCCCTAAAGCGTTGTTGGACCCTCACCTGGACCCTAAACCGTCCCTGTCCCCTAACCCTAACCCTAGCCCGAACCCTAACCCTAACCCTTCCCCGAAGCCTGACCCTCACCCATCCCCTAATCCTAAGCTGTATGCTAACACTAAGCCGCGCCCTCACACGCACGCTCCCCCTAAAGCGTTGTCGGACCCTCACCTGGACCCTAAACCGTCCCCGTCCCCTAACCCTAACCCTAGCCCGAACCCTAACCCTAACACTTCCCCGAAGCCTGACCCTCACCCGTCCCCTAATCCTAACACGTAGGCTCACACTAACCCGCGCCCTCACACGCACGCTCCCCCTAAAGCGTTGTCCGACCCTCACCTGGACCCTAAACCTTCCCCGTCCCCTAACCCTAATCCTAGCCCGAACCCTAACCCTAACACTTCCCCGAACCCTGACCCTCACCCGTCCCCTAAACCTAACCCATACGCTCACACTAACCCGCGCCCTCACACGCACACTCCCCCTAAAGCGTTGTCGGACCGTCACCTGGATCCTAAACCGTCCCCGTCCCCGAACCCTAACCCTAGCCCGAACCCTAACCCTAACCCTTCCCCGAAGCCTGACCTTCACCCGTCCCCTAATCCTAACCCGTAGGCTCACACTAAGCCGCGCCCTCAAACGCACGCTTCTCCAAAGCGTTGTCGAACCCTCACCTGGACCCTAAACCGTCCCCGTCCCCTAACCCTAACCGTAGCCCGAACCCTAACCCTAAACCTTCCCCGAAACCTGACCCTCACCCGTCCCCTAATCCTAACCCGTACGCTCACACTAACCCGCGCCCTCACACGCACGCTCCCCCTAAAAAGTTCTTGGACCCTCACCTGGACCCTAAACCGTCCCCGTCCCCTAACCCTAACCCTAGCCCGAACCCTAACCCTAACACTTCCCCGAAGCCTGACCCTCACCCGTCCCCTAATCCTAACCCGTACGCTAACACTCACCCGCGCCCTCACACGCACGCTCCCCCTAAAGCGTTGTCGGACCCTCACCTGGACCCTAAACCGTCCCCGTCCCCTAACCCTAACCCTAGCCCGAAACCTAACCCTAACACTTCCCCAAAGCCTGACCCTCACCCGTCCCCTAATCCTAACCCGTACGGTAACACTAACCCACGCCCTCACACGCACGCTCCCCCTAAAGCGTTGTTGGACCCTCACCTGGACCCTAAACCGTCCCTGTCCCCTAACCCTAACCCTAGCCCGAACCCTAACCCTAACCCTTCCCCGAAGCCTGACCCTCACCCGTCCCCTAATCCTAAGCCGTATGCTAACACTAACCCGCGCCCTCACACGCACGCTCCCCCTAAAGCGTTGTCGGACCCTCACCTGGACCCTAAACCGTCCCCGGCCCCTAACCCTAACCCTAGCCCGAACCCTAACCCTAACCCTTCCCCGAAGCCTGACCCTCACCCGTCCCCTAATCCTAACCCGTAGGCTCACACTAACCCGCGCCCTCACACGCACGCTCCCCCTAAAGCGTTGTCGGACCCTCACCTGGACCCTAAACCTTCCCCGTCCCCTAACCCTAATCCTAGCCCGAACCCTAACCCTAACACTTCCCCGAACCCTGACCCTCACCCGTCCCCTAATCCTAACCCGTAGGCTCACACTAACCCGCGCCCTCACACGCACGCTCCCCCTAAAAAGTTCTCGGACCCTCACCTGGACCCTAAACCGTCCCCGTCCCCTAACCCTAACCCTAGCCCGAACCCTAACCCTAACCCTTCCCCGAAGCCTGACCCTCACCCCTCCCCTAATCCTAACCCGTAGGCTCACAATAAGCCACGCCCTCACACGCACGCTCCCCCTAAAGCGTTGTCGGACCCTCACCTGGACCCTAAACCGTCCCCGTCCCCTAATACTAACCCTAGCCCGAAACCTAACCCTAAACCTTCCCCGAAGCCTGACCCTCACCCGTCCCCTAATCCTAACCCGTAGGCTCACACTAACCCGCGCCCTCACACGCACGCTCCCCCTAAAGCGTTGTCGGACCCTCACCTGCACCCTAAACCGTCCCAGTCCCCTAACCCTAGCCCGAACCCTAACCCTAACTCTTCCCCGAAGCCTGACCCTCACCCGTCCCCTAATCCTAACCCGTACGCTAACACTAACCCGCGCCCTCACACGCACGCTCCCCCTAAAGCGTTGTCGGACCCTCACCTGGACCCTAAACCGTCCCCGTCCCCTAACCCTAACCCTAGCCCGAACCCTAACCATAACACTTCCCCGAAGCCTGACCCTCACCCGTCCCATAATCCTAACCCGTAGGCTCACACTAAGCCGCGCCCTCACACGCACGCTCCCCCTAAAGCGTTGTCGGACCCTCACCTGGACCCTAAACCGTCCCCGTACCCTAACCCTAACCCTAGCCCGAACCCTAACCCTAACCCTTCCCCGAAGCCTGAGCCTCACTCGTCCCCTAATCCTAACCCGTAGGCTCACACTAACCCGCGCCCTCACACGCACGCTCCCCCTAAAGCGTTGTCGGACCCTCACCTAGACCCTAAACAGTCCCCATCGCCTAATCCTAACCCTAGCCCGAACCCTAACCCTAACCCTTCCCCGAAACCTGACCCTCACCCGTTCCCTAATCCTAACCCGTACGCTCACACTAACCCGCGCCCTCACACGCACGCTCCCCCTAAAGCGTTGTCGGACACTCACCTGAACCCTAAACCGTCCCCGTCCCCTAACCCTAACCCTAGCCCTAACCCTAACCCTAACCCTTCCCCGAAGCCTGACCCTCAACCGTCCCCTAATCCTAACCCGTAGGCTCACACTAACCCGAGCCCTCACACGCACGCTCCCCCTAAAGCGTTGTCGGACCCTCACCTGGACCCTAAACCTTCCCCGTCCCCTAACCCTAATCCCAGCCCGAACCCTAACCCTAACACTTCCCCGAAATCTGACCCTCACCCGTCCCCTAATCCTAACCCGTACGCTCACACTAACCCGCGCCCTCACACGCACGCTCCCCCTAAAGCGTTGACGGACCGTCACCTGGATCCTAAACCGTCCCCGTCCCCTAACCCTAACCATAGCCCGAACCCTAACCCTAACATTTCCCCGAAGCCTGACCCTCACCCGTCCCCTAATCCTAACCCGTACGCTCACACTAACCCGCGCCCTCACATGCACGCTCCCCCTAAAAAGTTCTCGGACCCTCACCTGGACCCTAAACCGTCCCCGTCCCCTAACCCTAACCCTAGCCCGAACCCTAACCCTAACCCTTCCCCGAAGCCTGACCCTCACCCGTCCCCTAATCCTAACCCGTACGCTAACACTAACCCGCGCCCTCACACGCACGCTCCCCCTAAAGCGTTGTCGGACCCTCACCTGGACCCTAAACCTTCCCCGTCCCCTAACCCTAACCCTAGCCCGAAACCTAACCCTAACACTTCCCCAAAGCCTGACGCTCACCCGTCCCCTAATCCTAACCTGTAGGCTAACACTAACCCGCGCCCTCACATGCACGCTCCCCCTAAAGCGTTTTTGGACCGTCACCTGGATCCTAAACCGTCCCCGTCCCCTAACCCTAACCCTAGCCCGAACCCTAACCCTAACCCTTCCCCGAAGCCTGACCCTCACCCCTCCCCTAATCCTAACCCGTAGGCTCACAATAAGACGCGCCCTCACACGCACGCTCCCCCTAAAGCGTTGTCGGACCCTCACCTGGACCCTAAACCGTCCCGGTCCCCTAATCCTAACCCTAGCCCGAACCCTAAACCTAACACTTCCCCGAAGCCTGACCCTCACCCGTCCCCTAATCCTAACCCGTAGGCTCACACTAACCCGCGCCCTCACACGCATGCTCCCCCTAAAGCGTTGTCAGACCCTCACCTGGACCCTAAACCGTCCCAGTCCCCTAACCCTAGCCCGAACCCTAACCCTAACCCTTCCCCGAAGCCTGACCCTCACCCGTCCCCTAATCCTAACCCGTACGCTAACACTAACCCGCGCCCTCACACGCACGCTCCCCCTAAAGCGTTGTCGGACCCTCACCTGGACCCTAAACCGTCCCCGTCCCCTAACCCTAACCCTAGCCCGAACCCTAACCATAACACTTCCCTGAAGCCTGACCCTCACCCGAGCCCTAATCCTAACCCGTACGCTAACACTAAGCCGCGCCCTCACACGCACGCTCCCCCTAAAGCGTTGTCGGAACCTCACCTGAACCCTAAACCGTCCCCGTCCCCTAACCCTAACCCTAGTCCGAACCCTAACCCTAACCCTTCCCCGAAGCCTGACCCTCACCCGTCCCCTAATCCTAACCCGTACGCTAACACTAACCCGTGCCCTCACACGCACGCTCCCCCTAAAGCGTTGTCGGACCCTCACCTGGACCCTAAACCGTCCCCGTCCCCTAACCCTAACCCTAGCCCGAACCCTAACCCTAACCCTTCCCCGAAGCCTGACCCTCACCCGTCCCCTAATCCTAACCCGTACGCTCACACTAACCCACGCCCTCACACGCACGCTCCCCCTAAAGCAATGTCGGACCCTCACCTGGACCCTAAACCGTCCCCGTCCCCTAACCCTAACCCTAGCCCGAACCCTAACCCTAACCCTTCCCCGAAGCCTGACACTCACCCGTCCCCTAATCCTAACCCGTACGCTCACACTAACCCGCGCCCTCACACGCACGCTCCCCCTAAAGCGTTGTCGGACCCTCACCTGGACCCTAAACCGTCCCCGTCCCCTAACCCTAATCCTAGCCCGAACCCTAAACCTAACACTTCCCCGAAGCCTGACCCTCACCCGTCCCCTAATCCTAACCCGTACGCTAACACTAACACGCGCCCTCACACGCACGCTCCCCCTAAAGCATTGTCGGACCCTCACCTGGACCCTAAACCGTCCCTGTACCCTAACTCTAACCCTAACCCTAGCCCGAACCCTAATCCTAACCCTTGGCCGAAGCCTGACCCTCACCCGTCCCCTAATCCTAACCCGTAGGCTCACACTAACCCACGCCCTCACACGCACGCTCCCCCTAAAGCGTTGTTGGACCGTCACCTGGATCCTAAACCGTCCCCATCCCCTAACCCTAACCCTAGCCCGAACCCTAACCCTAACCCTTCCCCGAAGCCTGACTCTCACCCGTCCCCTAATCCTAAGCCGTAGGCTCACACTAACCCGCGCCCTCACAAGCACGCTCCCCCTAAAGCGTTGTCGGACCCTCACCTGGACCCTAATCCGTCCCCGTCCCCTAACCCTAACCCTATCCCGAACCCTAACCCTAACCCTTCCCCGAAGCCTGACCCTCACCCGTCCCCTAATCCTAACCCGTACGCTCACACTAACCCGCGCCCTCACACGCACGCTCCCACTAAAGCATTGTCAGACCCTCACCTGGACCCTAAACCGTCCCCGTCCCCTAACCCTAACCCTAGGCCGAACCCTAACCCTAACCCTTCCCCGAAGCCTGACCCTCACCCGTCCCCTAATCCTAACCCGTGGGCTCACACTAACCCGCGCCCTCACACGCACGCTCCCCCTAAAGCGTTGTCGGACCCTCACCTGGACCCTAAACCGTCCCCGTCCCCTAACCCTAACCCTAGCCGAACCCTAAACCTAAACCTTCCCCGAAGCCTGACCCTCACCCGTCCCCTAATCCTAACCCGTACGCTCACACTAACCCACGCCCTCACACGCACGCTCCCCCTAAAGCGTTGTCGGACCCTCACCTGGACCCTAAACCGTCTCCTACCCCTAACCCTAACCCTAGCCCGAACCCTAACCCTAACCCTTCCCCGAAGCCTGACACTCACCCGTCCCCTAATCCTAACCCGTACGCTCACACTAACCCGCGCCCTCACACGCACACTCCCCCTAAAGCGTTGTCGGACCCTCACCTGGACCATAAACGGTCCCCGTCCCCTAACCCTAACCCTAGCCCGAACCCTAACCCTAAGCCTTCCCCGAAGCCTGACCCTCACCCGTCCCCTAATCCTAACCCGTACGCTAACACTAACCCGCGCCCTCACACGCACGCTCCCCCTAAAGCGTTGTCGGACCCTCACCTGGACCCTAAACCTTCCCCGTCCCCTAACCCTAACCCTAGCCCGAAACCTAACCCTAACATTTCCCCAAAGCCTGACGCTCACCCGTCCCCTAATCCTAACCTGTAGGCTAACACTAACCCGCGCCCTCACATGCACGCTCCCCCTAAAGCGTTTTTGGACCGTCACCTGGATCCTAAACCGTCCCCGTCCCCTAACCCTAACCCTAGCCCGAACCCTAACCCTAACCCTTCCCCGAAGCCTGACCCTCACCCCTCCCCTAATCCTAACCCGTAGGCTCACAATAAGCCGCGCCCTCACACGCACGCTCCCCCTGAAGCGTTGTCGGACCCTCACCTGGACCCTAAACCGTCCCCGTCCCCTAATCCTAACCCTAGCCCGAACCCTAAACCTAACACTTCCCCGAAGCCTGACCCTCACCCGTCCCCTAATCCTAACCCGTAGGCTCACACTAACCCGCGCCCTCACACGCATGCTCCCCCTAAAGCGTTGTCAGACCCTCACCTGAACCCTAAACCGTCCCAGTCCCCTAACCCTAGCCCGAACCCTAACCCTAACACTTCCCCGAAGCCTGACCCTCACCGTCCCCTAATCCTAACCCTTACGCTAACACTAACCCGCGCCCTCACACGCACGCTCCCCCTAAAGCGTTGTCGGACCCTCACCTGGACCCTAAACCGTCCCCGTCCCCTAACCCTAACCCTAGCCCGAACCCTAACCCTAACCCTTCCCCGAAGCCTGACCCTCACCCGTCCCCTAATCCTAACCCGTACGCTAACATTAAGCCGCGCCTTCACACGCACGCTCCCCCTAAAGCGTTGTCGGACCCTCACCTGGACCCTAAACCGTCCCCGTACCCTAACCCTAACCCTAGCCCGAACCCTAACCCTAACCCTTCCCCGAAGCCTGACCCTCACCCGTCCCCTAATCCTAACCCGTACGCTAACACTAACCCGCGCCCTCACACGCACGCTCCCCCTAAAGCGTTTTCGGACCCTCACCTGGACCCTAAACCGTCCCCATCCCCTAACCCTAACCCTAGCCCGAACCCTAACCCTAACCCTTCCCCGAAACCTGACCCTCACCCGTCACTTAATACTAACCCGTACGCTAACACTAACCCGCACCCTCACACGCACGCTCCCCCTAAAGCGTTGTCGGAACCTCACCTGAACCCTAAACCGTCCCCGTCCCCTAACCCTAACCCTAGCCCGAACCCTAACCCTAACCCTTCCCCGAAGCCTGACCCTCACCCGTCCCGTAATCCTAAACCGTACGCTAACACTAACCCGTGCCCTCACACGCACGCTCCCCCTAAAGCGTTGTCGGACCCTCACCTGGACCCTAAACCGTCCCCGTCCCGTAACCCTAACCCTAGCCCGAACCCTAACCCTAACACTTCCCCGAAGCCTGACCCTCACCCGTCCCCTAATCCTAACCCGTACGCTCACACTAACGCACGCCCTCACACGCACGCTCCCCCTAAAGCAATGTCGGACCCTCACCTGGACCCTAAACCGTCCCCGTACCCTAACCCTAACCCTAGCCCGAACCCTAACCCTAACCCTTCCCCGAAGCCTGACCCTCACCCGTCCCCTAATCCTAACCCGTAGGCTCACACTAACCCGCGCCCTCACACGCACGCTCCCCCTAAAGCGTTGTCGGACCCTCACCTGGACCCTAAACCTTCCCCGTCCCCTAACCCTAATCCTAGCCCGAACCCTAACCCTAACACTTCCCCGAACCCTGACCCTCACCCGTCCCCTAATCCTAACCCGTAGGCTCACACTAACCCGCGCCCTCACACGCACGCTCCCCCTAAAAAGTTCTCGGACCCTCACCTGGACCCTAAACCGTCCCCGTCCCCTAACCCTAACCCTAGCCCGAACCCTAACCCTAACCCTTCCCCGAAGCCTGACCCTCACCCCTCCCCTAATCCTAACCCGTAGGCTCACAATAAGCCACGCCCTCACACGCACGCTCCCCCTAAAGCGTTGTCGGACCCTCACCTGGACCCTAAACCGTCCCCGTCCCCTAATACTAACCCTAGCCCGAACCCTAACCCTAAACCTTCCCCGAAGCCTGACCCTCACCCGTCCCCTAATCCTAACCCGTAGGCTCACACTAACCCGCGCCCTCACACGCACGCTCCCCCTAAAGCGTTGTCGGACCCTCACCTGCACCCTAAACCGTCCCAGTCCCCTAACCCTAGCCCGAACCCTAACCCTAACTCTTCCCCGAAGCCTGACCCTCACCCGTCCCCTAATCCTAACCCGTACGCTAACACTAACCCGCGCCCTCACACGCACGCTCCCCCTAAAGCGTTGTCGGACCCTCACCTGGACCCTAAACCGTCCCCGTCCCCTAACCCTAACCCTAGCCCGAACCCTAACCATAACACTTCCCCGAAGCCTGACCCTCACCCGTCCCCTAATCCTAACCCGTAGGCTCACACTAAGCCGCGCCCTCACACGCACGCTCCCCCTAAAGCGTTGTCGGACCCTCACCTGGACCCTAAACCGTCCCCGTACCCTAACCCTAACCCTAGCCCGAACCCTAACCCTAACCCTTCCCCGAAGCCTGAGCCTCACCCGTCCCCTAATCCTAACCCGTAGGCTCACACTAACCCGCGCCCTCACACGCACGCTCCCCCTAAAGCGTTGTCGGACCCTCACCTGGACCCTAAACAGTCCCCATCGCCTAACCCTAACCCTAGCCCGAACCCTAACCCTAACCCTTCCCCGAAACCTGACCCTCACCCGTTCCCTAATCCTAACCCGTACGCTAACACTAACCCGCGCCCTCACACGCACGCTCCCCCTAAAGCGTTGTCGGACACTCACCTGAACCCTAAACCGTCCCCGTCCCCTAACCCTAACCCTAGCCCTAACCCTAACCCTAACCCTTCCCCGAAGCCTGACCCTCAACCGTCCCCTAATCCTAACCCGTAGGCTCACACTAACCCGAGCCCTCACACGCACGCTCCCCCTAAAGCGTTGTCGGACCCTCACCTGGACCCTAAACCTTCCCCGTCCCCTAACCCTAATCCCAGCCCGAACCCTAACCCTAACACTTCCCCGAAATCTGACCCTCACCCGTCCCCTAATCCTAACCCGTACGCTCACACTAACCCGCGCCCTCACACGCACGCTCCCCCTAAAGCGTTGACGGACCGTCACCTGGATCCTAAACCGTCCCCGTCCCCTAACCCTAACCGTAGCCCGAACCCTAACCCTAACATTTCCCCGAAGCCTGACCCTCACCCGTCCCCTAATCCTAACCCGTACGCTCACACTAACCCGCGCCCTCACATGCACGCTCCCCCTAAAAAGTTCTCGGACCCTCACCTGGACCCTAAACCGTCCCCGTCCCCTAACCCTAACCCTAGCCCGAACCCTAACCCTAACCCTTCCCCGAAGCCTGACCCTCACCCGTCCCCTAATCCTAACCCGTACGCTAACACTAACCCGCGCCCTCACACGCACGCTCCCCCTAAAGCGTTGTCGGACCCTCACCTGGACCCTAAACCTTCCCCGTCCCCTAACCCTAACCCTAGCCCGAAACCTAACCCTAACACTTCCCCAAAGCCTGACGCTCACCCGTCCCCTAATCCTAACCTGTAGGCTAACACTAACCCGCGCCCTCACATGCACGCTCCCCCTAAAGCGTTTTTGGACCGTCACCTGGATCCTAAACCGTCCCCGTCCCCTAACCCTAACCCTAGCCCGAACCCTAACCCTAACCCTTCCCCGAAGCCTGACCCTCACCCCTCCCCTAATCCTAACCCGTAGGCTCACAATAAGACGCGCCCTCACACGCACGCTCCCCCTAAAGCGTTGTCGGACCCTCACCTGGACCCTAAACCGTCCCGGTCCCCTAATCCTAACCCTAGCCCGAACCCTAAACCTAACACTTCCCCGAAGCCTGACCCTCACCCGTCCCCTAATCCTAACCCGTAGGCTCACACTAACCCGCGCCCTCACACGCATGCTCCCCCTAAAGCGTTGTCAGACCCTCACCTGGACCCTAAACCGTCCCAGTCCCCTAACCCTAGCCCGAACCCTAACCCTAACCCTTCCCCGAAGCCTGACCCTCACCCGTCCCCTAATCCTAACCCGTACGCTAACACTAACCCGCGCCCTCACACGCACGCTCCCCCTAAAGCGTTGTCGGACCCTCACCTGGACCCTAAACCTTCCCCGTCCCCTAACCCTAACCCTAGCCCGAAACCTAACCCTAACATTTCCCCAAAGCCTGACGCTCACCCGTCCCCTAATCCTAACCTGTAGGCTAACACTAACCCGCGCCCTCACATGCACGCTCCCCCTAAAGCGTTTTTGGACCGTCACCTGGATCCTAAACCGTCCCCGTCCCCTAACCCTAACCCTAGCCCGAACCCTAACCCTAACCCTTCCCCGAAGCCTGACCCTCACCCCTCCCCTAATCCTAACCCGTAGGCTCACAATAAGCCGCGCCCTCACACGCACGCTCCCCCTGAAGCGTTGTCGGACCCTCACCTGGACCCTAAACCGTCCCCGTCCCCTAATCCTAACCCTAGCCCGAACCCTAAACCTAACACTTCCCCGAAGCCTGACCCTCACCCGTCCCCTAATCCTAACCCGTAGGCTCACACTAACCCGCGCCCTCACACGCATGCTCCCCCTAAAGCGTTGTCAGACCCTCACCTGGACCCTAAACCGTCCCAGTCCCCTAACCCTAGCCCGAACCCTAACCCTAACACTTCCCCGAAGCCTGACCCTCACCGTCCCCTAATCCTAACCCTTACGCTAACACTAACCCGCGCCCTCACACGCACGCTCCCCCTAAAGCGTTGTCGGACCCTCACCTGGACCCTAAACCGTCCCCGTCCCCTAACCCTAACCCTAGCCCGAACCCTAACCCTAACCCTTCCCCGAAGCCTGACCCTCACCCGTCCCCTAATCCTAACCCGTACGCTAACACTAAGCCGCGCCCTCACACGCACGCTCCCCCTAAAGCGTTGTCGGACCCTCACCTGGACCCTAAACCGTCCCCGTACCCTAACCCTAACCCTAGCCCGAACCCTAACCCTAACCCTTCCCCGAAGCCTGACCCTCACCCGTCCCCTAATCCTAACCCGTACGCTAACACTAACCCGCGCCCTCACACGCACGCTCCCCCTAAAGCGTTTTCGGACCCTCACCTGGACCCTAAACCGTCCCCATCCCCTAACCCTAACCCTAGCCCGAACCCTAACCCTAACCCTTCCCCGAAACCTGACCCTCACCCGTCACTTAATCCTAACCCGTACGCTAACACTAACCCGCGCCCTCACACGCACGCTCCCCCTAAAGCGTTGTCGGAACCTCACCTGAACCCTAAACCGTCCCCGTCCCCTAACCCTAACCCTAGCCCGAACCCTAACCCTAACCCTTCCCCGAAGCCTGACCCTCACCCGTCCCGTAATCCTAAACCGTACGCTAACACTAACCCGTGCCCTCACACGCACGCTCCCCCTAAAGCGTTGTCGGACCCTCACCTGGACCCTAAACCGTCCCCGTCCCGTAACCCTAACCCTAGCCCGAACCCTAACCCTAACCCTTCCCCGAAGCCTGACCCTCACCCGTCCCCTAATCCTAACCCGTACGCTCACACTAACGCACGCCCTCACACGCACGCTCCCCCTAAAGCAATGTCGGACCCTCACCTGGACCCTAAACCGTCCCCGTACCCTAACCCTAACCCTAGCCCGAACCCTAACCCTAACCCTTCCCCAAAGCCTGACCCTCACCCATCCCCTAATCCTAACCCGTACGCTAACACTAACCCACGCCCTCACACGCACGCTCCCCCTAAAGCGTTGTCGGACCCTCACCTGGACCCTAAACCGTCCCCGTCCCCTAACCCTACCCCTAGCCCGAACCCTAACCCTAACCCTTCCCCGAAGCCTGACCCTCACCCGTCCCCTAATCCTAACCCGTACGCTAACGCTAACCCGCGCCCTCACACGCACGCTCCCCCTAAAGCGTTGTCGGACCCTCACCTGGACCCTAAACCGTCCCCGTCCCCTAACCCTAACCCTAGCCCGTACCCTAACCCTAAACCTTCCCCGAAGCCTGACCCTCACCCGTCCCCTAATCCTAACCCGTACGCTCACACTAACCCACGCCCTCACACGCACGCTCCCCCTAAAGCATTGTCGGGCCCTCACCTGGACCCTAAACCGTCCCTGTACCCTAACTCTAACCCTAACCCTAGCCCGAACCCTAATCTTAACCCTTGGCCGAAGCCTGACCCTCACCCGTCCCCTAATCCTAACCCGTAGGCTCACACTAACCCACGCCCTCACACGCACGCTCCCCCTAAAGCGTTGTTGGACCGTCACCTGGATCCTAAACCGTCTCCTACCCCTAACCCTAACCCTAGCCCGAACCCTAACCCTAACCCTTCCCCGAAGCCTGACCCTCACCCGTCCCCTAATCCTAACCCGTACGCTCACACTAACCCGCGCCCTCACACGCACACTCCCCCTAAAGCGTTGTCGGACCCTCACCTGGACCATAAACCGTCCCCGTCCCCTAACCCTAACCCTAGCCCGAACCCTAACCCTAAGCCTTCCCCGAAGCCTGACCCTCACCCGTCCCCTAATCCTAACCCGTACGCTAACACTAACCCGCGCCCTCACACGCACGCTCCCCCTAAAGCGTTGTCGGACCCTCACCTGGACCCTAAACCTTCCCCGTCCCCTAACCCTAACCCTAGCCCGAAACCTAACCCTAACATTTCCCCAAAGCCTGACGCTCACCCGTCCCCTAATCCTAACCTGTAGGCTAACACTAACCCGCGCCCTCACATGCACGCTCCCCCTAAAGCGTTTTTGGACCGTCACCTGGATCCTAAACCGTCCCCGTCCCCTAACCCTAACCCTAGCCCGAACCCTAACCCTAACCCTTCCCCGAAGCCTGACCCTCACCCCTCCCCTAATCCTAACCCGTAGGCTCACAATAAGCCGCGCCCTCACACGCACGCTCCCCCTGAAGCGTTGTCGGACCCTCACCTGGACCCTAAACCGTCCCCGTCCCCTAATCCTAACCCTAGCCCGAACCCTAAACCTAACACTTCCCCGAAGCCTGACCCTCACCCGTCCCCTAATCCTAACCCGTAGGCTCACACTAACCCGCGCCCTCACACGCATGCTCCCCCTAAAGCGTTGTCAGACCCTCACCTGGACCCTAAACCGTCCCAGTCCCCTAACCCTAGCCCGAACCCTAACCCTAACACTTCCCCGAAGCCTGACCCTCACCGTCCCCTAATCCTAACCCTTACGCTAACACTAACCCGCGCCCTCACACGCACGCTCCCCCTAAAGCGTTGTCGGACCCTCACCTGGACCCTAAACCGTCCCCATCCCCTAACCCTAACCCTAGCCCGAACCCTAACCCTAACCCTTCCCCGAAGCCTGACCCTCACCCGTCCCCTAATCCTAACCCGTACGCTAACACTAAGCCGCGCCCTCACACGCACGCTCCCCCTAAAGCGTTGTCGTCCCTCACCTGGACCCTAAACCGTCCCCGTACCCTAACCCTAACCCTAGCCCGAACCGTAACCCTAACCCTTCCCCGAAGCCTGACCCTCACCCGTCCCCTAATCCTAACCCGTACGCTAACACTAACCCGCGCCCTCACACGCACGCTCCCCCTAAAGCGTTTTCGGACCCTCACCTGGACCCTAAACCGTCCCCATCCCCTAACCCTAAACCTAGCCCGAACCCTAACCCTAACCCTTCCCCGAAACCTGACCCTCACCCGTCACTTAATCCTAACCCGTACGCTAACACTAACCCGCGCCCTCACACGCACGCTCCCCCTAAAGCGTTGTCGGAACCTCACCTGAACCCTAAACCGTCCCCGTCCCCTAACCCTAACCCTAGCCCGAACCCTAACCCTAACCCTTCCCCGAAGCCTGACCCTCACCCGTCCCGTAATCCTAAACCGTACGCTAACACTAACCCGTGCCCTCACACGCACGCTCCCCCTAAAGCGTTGTCGGACCCTCACCTGGACCCTAAACCGTCCCCGTCCCGTAACCCTAACCCTAGCCCGAACCCTAACCCTAACCCTTCCCCGAAGCCTGACCCTCACCCGTCCCCTAATCCTAACCCGTACGCTCACACTAACGCACGCCCTCACACGCACGCTCCCCCTAAAGCAATGTCGGACCCTCACCTGGACCCTAAACCGTCCCCGTACCCTAACCCTAACCCTAGCCCGAACCCTAACCCTAACCCTTCCCCAAAGCCTGACCCTCACCCGTCCCCTAATCCTAACCCGTACGCTAACACTAACCCACGCCCTCACACGCACGTTCCCCCTAAAGCGTTGTCGGACCCTCACCTGGACCCTAAACCGTCCCCGTCCCCTAACCCTACCCCTAGCCCGAACCCTAACCCTAACCCTTCCCCGAAGCCTGACCCTCACCCGTCCCCTAATCCTAACCCGTACGCTAACGCTAACCCGCGCCCTCACACGCACGCTCCCCCTAAAGCGTTGTCGGACCCTCACCTGGACCCTAAACCGTCCCCGTCCCCTAACCCTAACCCTAGCCCGTACCCTAACCCTAAACCTTCCCCGAAGCCTGACCCTCACCCGTCCCCTAATCCTAACCCGTACGCTCACACTAACCCACGCCCTCACACGCACGCTCCCCCTAAAGCATTGTCGGGCCCTCACCTGGACCCTAAACCGTCCCTGTACCCTAACTCTAACCCTAACCCTAGCCCGAACCCTAATCTTAACCCTTGGCCGAAGCCTGACCCTCACCCGTCCCCTAATCCTAACCCGTAGGCTCACACTAACCCACGCCCTCACACGCACGCTCCCCCTAAAGCGTTGTTGGACCGTCACCTGGATCCTAAACCGTCCCCGTCCCCTAACCCTAACCCTAGCCCGAACCCTAACCCTAACCCTTCCCCGAAGCCTGACTCTCACCCGTCCCCTAATCCTAAGCCGTAGGCTCACACTAACCCGCGCCCTCACACGCACGTTCCCCCTAAAGCATTGTCGGACCCTCACCTGGACCCTAATCCGTCCCCGTCCCCTAACCCTAACCCTAGCCCGAACCCTAACCCTAACCCTTCCCCGAAGCCTGACCCTCACCCGTCCCCTAATCCTAACCCGTACGCTCACACTAACCCACGCCCTCACACGCACGCTCCCACTAAAGCATTCTCGGACCCTCACCTGGACCCTAAACCGTCCCTGTCCCCTAACCCTAACCCTAGGCCGAACCCTAACCCTAACCCTTCCCCGAAGCCTGACCCTCACCCGTCCCCTAATCCTAACCCGTGGGCTCACACTAACCCGCGCCCTCACACGCACGCTCCCCCTAAAGCGTTGTCGGACCCTCACCTGGACCCTAAACCGTCCCCGTCCCCTAACCCTAACCCTAGCCGAACCCTAAACCTAAACCTTCCCCGAAGCCTGACCCTCACCCGTCCCCTAATCCTAACCCGTACGCTCACACTAACCCACGCCCTCACACGCACGTTCCCCCTAAAGCGTTGTCGGACCCTCACCTGGACCCTAAACCGTCTCCGTCCCCTAACCCTAACCCTAGCCCGAACCCTAACCCTAACCCTTCCCCGAAGCCTGACCCTCACCCGTCCCCTAATCCTAACCCGTACGCTCACACTAACCCGCGCCCTCACACGCACACTCCCCCTAAAGCGTTGTCGGACCCTCACCTGGACCCTAAACCGTCCCCGTCCCCTAACCCTAACCCTAGCCCGAACCCTAACCCTAACCCTTCCCCGAAGCCTGACCCTCACCCGTCCCCTAATCCTAACCCGTACGCTAACACTAACCCGCGCCCTCACACGCACGCTTCCCCTAAAGCGTTGTCGGACCCTCACCTGAACCCTAAACCGTCCCCGTCCCCTAACCCTAACCCTAGCCCGAACCCTAACCCTAACCCTTCCCCGAAGCCTGACCCTCACCCGTCCCCTAATCCTAACTCGTACGTTAACACTAACCCACGCCCTCACACGCACGCTCCCCCTAAAGAGTTGTCGGACCCTCACCTGAACCCTAAACCGTCCCCGTACCCTAACCCTAACCCTAGCCCGAACCCTAACCCTAACCCTTCCCCGAAGCCTGACACTCACCCGTCCCCTAATCCTAACCCGTACGCTAACACTAACCCACGCCCTCACACGCACGTTCCCCCTAAAGCATTGTCGGACCCTCACCTGGACCTTAAACCGTCCCCGTCCCCTAACCCTAACCCTAGCCCGAACCCTAACCCTAAACCTTCCCCTAGCCTGACCCTCACCCGTCCCCTAATCCTAACCCGTAGGCTCACACTAACCCGCGCCCTCACATGCACTCTCCCCCTAAAGCGTTGCCGGCCCCTCACCTGGACCCTAAACCGTCCCCATCCCCTAACCCTAACCCTAGCCCGAACCCTAACCCTAACCCTTCCCCGAAGCCTGACCCTCACCCGTCCCCTAATCCTAACCCGTACGCTAACACTAACCCGCGCCCTCACACGCACGCTCCCCCTAAAGCGTTGTCGGACCCTCACCTGAACCCTAAACCGTCCCCGTCCCCTAACCCTAACCCTAGCCCGAACCCTAACCCTAACCGTTCCCCGAAGCCTGACCCTCACCCGTCCCCTAATCCTAACCCGTACGCTAACACTAACCCACGTCCTCACACGCACGCTCCCCCTAAAGCGTTGTCGGACCCTAACCTGGACCCTAAATCGTCCCCGTCCCCTAACCCTAACCCTAGCCCGAACCCTAACCCTAAACATTCCCCGAAGCCTGACCCTCACCCGTCCCCTAATCCTAACCTGTACGCTAACACTAACCCGCGCCCTCACACGCACGCTCCCCCTAAAGCGTTCTCGGACCCTCAACTCGACCCTAAACCGTCCCAGTCCCCTAACCCTAACCCTAGCTCGAACCCTAATTCTAAGCCTTCCCTGAAGCCTGACTCTCACCCGTCCCCTAATCCTAACCCGTACGCTCACACTAACCCACGCCCTCACACGCACGCTCCCCCTAAAGCGTTGTCGGACCCTCACCTGGACCCTAAACCGTCCCCGTCCCCTAACCCTAACCCTAGCCCGAACCCTAACCCTAACACTTCCCCAAAGCCTGACCCTCACCCGTCCCCTAATCCTAACTCGTACGCTAACAGTAACCCACGCCCTCACACGCACGCTCCCCCTAAAGCGTTGTCGGACCCTCACCTGGACCCTAAACCGTCCCCGTCCCCTAACCCTACCCCTAGCCCGAACCCTAACCCTAACCCTTCCCCGAAGCCTGACCCTCACCCGTCCCCTAATCCTAACCCGTACGCTTACGCTAACCCGCGCCCTCACACGCACGCTCCCCCTAAAGCGTTGTCGGACCCTCACCTGGACCCTAAACCGTCCCCGTCACCTAACCCTAACCCTAGCCCGTACCCTAACCCTAAACCTTCCCCGAAGCCTGACCCTCACCCGTCCCCTAATCCTAACCCGTACGCTCACACTAACCCGCGCCCTCACACGCACGCTCCCCCTAAAGCATTGTCGGACCCTCACCTGGACCCTAAACCGTCCCTGTACCCTAACTCTAACCCTAACCCTAGCCCGAACCCTAATCCTAACCCTTGGCCGAAGCCTGACCCTCACCCGTCCCCTAATCCTAACCCGTAGGCTCACACTAACCCACGCCCTCACACGCACGCTCCCCCTAAAGCGTTGTTGGACCGTCACCTGGATCCTAAACCGTCCCCATCCCCTAACCCTAACCCTAGCCCGAACCCTAACCCTAACCCTTCCCCGAAGCCTGACTCTCACCCTTCCCCTAATCCTAAGCCGTAGGCTCACACTAACCCGCGCCCTCACACGCACGCTCCCCCTAAAGCGTTGTCGGACCATCACCTGGACCCTAATCCGTCCCCGTCCCCTAACCCTAACCCTAGCCCGAACCCTAACCCTAACCCTTCCCCGAAGCCTGACCCTCCCCCGTCCCCTAATCCTAACCCGTACGCTCACACTAACCCGCGCCCTCACACGCACGCTCCCACTAAAGCATTGTCGGACCCTCACCTGGACCCTAAACCGTCCCCGTCCCCTTACCCTAACCCTAGGCCGAACACTAACCCTAACCCTTCCCCGAAGCCTGACCCTCACCCGTCCCCTAATCCTAACCCGTACGCTGACACTAACCCGCGCCCTCACACGCACACTCCCCCTAAAGCGTTGTCGGACCCTCACCTGGACCCTAAACCGTCCCCGTCCCCTAACCCTAACCCTAGCCGAACCCTAAACCTAAACCTTCCCCGAAGCCTGACCCTCACAAGTCCCCTAATCCTAACCCGTACGCTCACACTAACCCACGCCCTCACACGCACGCTCCCCCTAAAGCGTTGTCGGACCCTCACCTGGACCCTAAACCGTCTCCGTCCCCTAACCCTAACCCTAGCCCGAACCCTAACCCTAACACTTCCCCGAAGCCTGACCCTCACCCGTCCCCTAATCCTAATCCGTACGCTCACACTAACCCGCGCCCTCACACGCACACTCCCCCTAAAGCGTTGTCGGACCCTCACCTGGACCCTAAACCGTCCCCGTCCCCTAACCCTAACCCTAGCCCGAACCCTAACCCTAACCCTTCCCCGAAGCCTGACCCTCCCCCGTCCCCTAATCCTAACCCGTACGCTAACACTAACCCGCGCCCTCACACGCACGCTTCCCCTAAAGCGTTGTCGGACCCTCACCTGAACCCTAAACCGTCCCCGTCCCCTAACCCTAACCCTAGCCCGAACCCTAACCCTAACCCTTCCCCGAAGCCTGACCCTCACCCGTCCCCTAATCCTAACTCGTACGCTAACACTAACCCACGCCCTCACACGCACGCTCCCCCTAAAGTGTTGTCGGACCCTCACCTGGACCCTAAACCGTCCCCGTACCCTAACCCTAACCCTAGCCCGAACCCTAACCCTAACCCTTCCCCGAAGCCTGACACTCACCCGTCCCATAATCCTAACCCGTACGTAACACTAACCCACGCCCTCACACGCACGTTCCCCCTAAAGCATTGTCGGACCCTCACCTGGACCCTAAACCGTCCCCGTCCCCTAACCCTAACCCTAGCCCGAACCCTAACCCTAAACCTTCCCCTAGCCTGACCCTCACCCGTCCCCTAATCCTAACCCGTAGGCTCACACTAACCCGCGCCCTCACTTGCACTCTCCCCCTAAAGCGTTGCCGGACCCTCACCTGGACCCTAAACCGTCCCCATCCCCTAACCCTAACCCTAGCCCGAACCCTAACCCTAACCCTTCCCCGAAGCCTGACCCTCACCCGTCCCCTAATCCTAACCCGTACGCTAACACTAACCCGCGCCCTCACACGCACGCTCCCCCTAAAGCGTTGTCGGACCCTCAACTCGACCCTAAACCGTCCCCGTCCCCTAACCCTAACCCTAGCTCGAACCCTAACTCTAAGCCTTCCCTGAAGCCTGAACCTCACCCGTCCCCTAATCCTAACCCGTACGCTCACACTAACCCACGCCCTCACACGCACGCTCCCCCTAAAGCGTTGTCGGACCCTCACCTGGACCCTAAACCGTCCCCGTCCCCTAACCCTAACCCTAGCCCGAACCCTAACCCTAACCCTTCCCCGAAGCCTGACCCTCACCTGTCCCCTAATCCTAACTCGTACGCTAACAGTAACCCACGCCCTCACACGCACGCTCCCCCTAAAGCGTTGTCGGACCCTCACCTGGACCCTAATCCGTCCCCGTCCCCTAACCCTAACCCTAGCCCGAACCCTAACCCTAAACCTTCCCCTAGCCTGACCCTTACCCGTCCCCTAATCCTAACCCGTAGGCTCACACTAACCCGCGCCCTCACACGCACGCTCCCCCTAAAGCGTTGTCGGACCCTCACCTGGACCCTAAACCGTCCCCGTCCCTTAACCCTAACCCTAGCCCGAACCCTAACCCTAACCCTTCCCCGAAGCCTGACCCACACCCGTCCCCTAATCCTTACCCGTAGGCTCACACTAAGCCACGCCCTCACACGCACGCTCCCCCTAAAGCGTTGTCGGACCCTCACCTGGACCCTAAACCGTCCCCGTCCCCTAACACTACCCCTAGCCCGAACCCTAACCCTAAGCCTTCCCCCAAGCCTGACCCTCAACCGTCCCCTAATCCTAACCCGTAGGCTCACACTAACCCGCGCCCTCACACGCACGCTCCCCCTAAAGCGTTGTCGGACCCTCACCTGGACCCTAAACCGTCCCCGTCCCCTAACCCTAACCCTAGCCCGAACCCTAACCCTAAACCTTCCCCGAAGCCTGAACCTCACCCATCCCCTAATCCTAACACTTACGCTCACACTAACCCGCGCCCTCACACGCACGCTCCCCCTAAAGCGTTGTTGGACCCTCACCTGGACCCTAACCCGTCCCCGTCCCCTAACCCTAACACTAGCCCGAACCCTAACCCTACCCTAGCCCGAATTCTAACCCTAACCCTTCCCCGAAGCCTGACCTTCACCCGTCCTCTAATCCTAACCCGTACGCTCACACTAACCCGCGCCCTCAAACGCACGCTCCCCCTAAAGCGTTGTCGGACCCTCACCTGGACCCTAAACCGTCCCCGTCCCCTAAACCTAACCCTAGCCCGAACCCAACCATAACACTTCCCCGAAGCCTGACCCTCACCCGTGCCCTAATCCTAACCCGTACGCTAACACTAACCCGCGCCCTCACACGCACGCTCCCCCTAAAGCGTTGTCGGACCCTCACCTGAACCCTAAACCGTCCCCGTCCCCTAACCATAACCCTAGCCCGAACCCTAACCCTAACACTTCCCCAAAGCCTGACCCTCACCCGTCCCCTAATCCTAACCCGTACGCTAACACTAACCCGCGCCCTCACACGCACGCTCCCCCTAAAGCGTTGTCGGACCCTCACCTGGACCCTAAACCGTCCCCGTACCCTAATCCTAACCCTAGCCCGAACCCTAAACCTAACCCTTCCCCGAAGCCTGACCCTCACCCGTCCCCTAATCCTAACCCGTACGCTAACACTAACCCACGCCCTCACACGCACGCTCCCCCTAAAGCGTTTTCGGACCCTCACCTGGACCCTAAACCGTCCCCGTCCCCTAACCCTAACCGTAGCCCGAACCCTAACCCTAACCCTTCCCCGAAGCCTGACCCTCACCCGTCCCCTAATCCTAACCCGTACGCTAACACTAACCCACGCACTCACACGCACGCTCCCCCTAAAGCATTGTCGGACCCTCACCTGGACCCTAAACCGTCCCCGTCCCCTAACACTAACCCTAGCCCGAAACCTAACCCTAACCCTTCCCCGAAGCCTGACCCTCACCCGTCCCCTAATCCTAACCCGTACGCTAACACTAACCCGCGCCCTCACACGCACGCTCCCCCTAAAGCGTTGTCGGACCATCACTTGGACCCTAAACCGTCCCCGTCCCCTAACCTTAACCCTAGACAGAACCCTAACCCTAACCCTTCCCCGAAGCCTGACCCTTACCCGTCCCCTAATCCTAACCCGTAGCCTCACACTAACCCGCGCCCTCACATGCAAGCTCCCCCTAAAGCGTTGTCGGACCCTCACCTCGATCCTAAACCGTCCCCATCCCCTAACCCTAAACCTAGCCCGAACCCTAACCCTAACCCTTCCCAGAAGCCTGACCCTCACCCGTCCCCTAATCCTAAACCGTAGGCTCACACAAAGCCGCGCCCTCACACGCACGCTCCTTCTAAAGCGTTGTCGGACCATCACCTGGACCCTAAACCGTCCCCGTCCCCTAACCCTAACCCTAGCCCGAACCCTAACCCTAAGCCTTCCCCGAAGCCTGACACTCACCCGTCCCCTAATCCTAACCCGTACGCTAACACTAACCCGCGCCCTCACACGCACGCTCCCCCTATAGCGTTGTCGGACCCTCACCTGGATCCTAAACCGTCCCCGTCCCCTAAACCTAACCCTAGCCCGAACCCTAACCCTAACACTTCCCCGAAACCTGACCCTCACCCGTCCCCTTATCCTAACCCGTAGGCTCACACTAAGCCGCGCCCTCACACGCACGCTCCCCCTAAAGCGTTGTCGGACCCTCACCTGGACCCTAAACCGTCCCCGTCCCCTAACCCTTACCCTAGCCCGAACCCTAACCCTAACCCTTCCCCGAAGCCTGACCCTCACCCGTCCCCTAATCCTAACCCGTACGCTAACACTAACCCGCGCCCTCACACGCACGCTCTCCCTAAAGCGTTTTCATACCCTCACCTGGACCCTAAACCGTCCCCGTCCCCTAACCCTAACCCTAGCCCGAACCCTAACCATAAAACTTCCCCGAAGCCTGACCCTCATCCGTCCCCTAATCCTAACCCGTACGCTAACACTAACCCGCGCCCTCACACGCACGCTCCCCCTAAAGCGTTGTCGGACCCTCAACTCGACCCTAAACCGTCCCCATCCCCTAACCCTAACCCTAGCTCGAACCCTAACTCTAAGCCTTCCCTGAAGCCTGACCCTCACCCGTCCCCTAATCCTAACCCGTACGCTCACACTAACCCACGCCCTCACACGCACGCTCCCCCTAAAGCGTTGTCGGACCCTCACCTGGACCCTAAACCGTCCCCGTCCCCTAACCCTAACCCTAGCCCGAACCCTAACCCTAACCCTTCCCCGAAGCCTGACCCTCACCCGTCCCCTAATCCTAACTCGTACGCTAACAGTAACCCACGCCCTCACACGCACGCTCCCCCTAAAGCGTTGTCGGACCCTCACCTGGACCCTAAACCGTCCCCGTACCCTAACCCTAACCCTAGCCCGAACCCTAAACCTAAACCTTCCCCGAAGCCTGACACTCACCCGTCCCCTAATCCTAACCCGTACGCTAACACTAACCCACGCCCTCACACGCACGTTCCCCCTAAAGCATTGTCGGACCCTCACCTGGACCCTAAACCGTCCCCGTCCCCTAACCCTAACGCTAGCCCGAACCCTAACCCTAACCCTTCCCCGAAGCCTGACCCTCACCCGTCCCCTAATCCTAACCCGTAGGCTCACACTAACCCGCGCCCTCACACGCACGCTCCCCCTAAAGCGTTGTCGGACCCTCACCTGGACCCTAAACCGTCTCCGTACCCTAACCCTAACCCTAGCCCGAACCCTAACCCTAACCTTTTCCCGAAGCCTGACCCTCACCCGTCCCCTAATCCTAACCCGTACGCTAACACTAACCCGCGCCCTCACACGCACGCTCCCCCTAAAGCGTTGTCGGACCCTCAGCTGGACACTAAAGCGTCCCCGTCCCCTAACCCTAACCCTAGCCCGAACCCTAACCCTAACCCTTCCCCGAAGCCTGACCCTCACCCGTCCCCTAATCCTAACCAGTAGGCTCACACTAACCCGCGCCCTCACACACACGCTCCCCCTAAAGCGTTGTCGGACCCTCACCTGGACCCTAAACCGTCCCCGTCCCTTAACCCTAACCCTAGCCCGAACCCTAACCCTAACCCTTCCCCGAAGCCTGACCCTCACCCGTCCCCTAATCCTAACCCATAGGCTCACACTAAGCCACGCCCTCACACGCACGCTCCCCCTAAAGCGTTGTCGGACCCTCACCTGGACCCTAAACCGTCCCCGTCCCCTAACACTACCCCTAGCCCGAACCCTAACCCTAAGCCTTCCCCGAAGCCTAACCCTCAACCGTCCCCTAATCCTAACCCGTAGGCTCACACTAACCCGCGCCCTCACACGCACGCTCCCCCTAAAGCTTTGTCGGACCCTCACCTGGACCCTAAACCGTCCCCGTCCCCTAACCCTAACCCTAGCCCGAACCCTAACCCTAAACCTTCCCCGAAGCCTGAACCTCACCCATCCCCTAATCCTAACCCTTACGCTCACACTAACCCGCGCCCTCACACGCACGCTCCCCCTAAAGCGTTGTTGGACCCTCACCTGGACCCTAACCCGTCCCCGTCCCCTAACCCTAACACTAGCCCGAACCCTAACCCTACCCTAGCCCGAATTCTAACCCTAACCCTTCCCCGAAGCCTGACCTTCACCCGTCCTCTAATCCTAACCCGTACGCTCACACTAACCCGCGCCCTCACACGCACGCTCCCCCTAAAGCGTTGTCGGACCCTCACCTGGACCCTAAACCGTCCCCGTCCCCTAAACCTAACCCTAGCCCGAACCCAACCATAACACTTCCCCGAAGCCTGACCCTCACCCGTGCCCTAATCCTAACCCGTACTCTAACACTAACCCGCGCCCTCACACGCACGCTCCCCCTAAAGCGTTGTCGGACCCTCACCTGGACCCTAAACCGTCCCCGTCCCCTAACCCTAACCCTAGCCCGAACCCTAACACTAACACTTCCCCGAAGCCTGACCCTCACCCGTCCCCTAATCCTAACCCGTACGGTCACACTAACCCGCGCCCTCACACGCACGCTCCCCCTAAAGTGTTGTCGGACCCTCACCTGGACCCTAAACCGTCCCCGTCCCCTAACCCTAACCCTAGCCCGAACCCTAACCCTAACCCTTCCCCGAAGCCTGACCCTCACCCGTCCCCTAATCCTAACCCGTACGCTAACACTAACCCGCGCCCTCACACGCACGCTCCCCCTAAAGCGTTGTCGGACCCTCACCTGGACCCTAAACCGTCCCCGTCCCCTAACCCTATCCCTAGCCCGAACCCTAACCCTAACACTTCCCCGAAGCCTGACCCTCATCCGTCCCCTAATCCTAACCCGTACGGTCACACTAACCAGCGCCCTCACACGCACGCTCCCCCTAAAGTGTTGTCGGACCCTCACCTGGACCCTAAACCGTCCCCGTCCCCTAACCCTAACCCTAGCCCGAACCCTAACCCTAACTCTTCCCCGAAGCCTGACCCTCACCCGTCCCCTAATCCTAACCCGTACGCTCACACTAACCTGCGCCCTCACACGCACGCTCCCCCTAAAGCGTTGTCGGACCCTCACCTGGACCCTAAACCGTCCCCGTCCCCTAACCCTAACCCTAGCCCGAACCCTAACCCTAACCCTTCCCCGAAGCCTGACCCTCACCCGTCCTCTAATCCTAGCCCGTAGGCTCACACTAACCCGCGCCCTCACACGCACGCTCCCCCTAAAGCGTTGTCGGACCCTCACCTGGACCCTGAACCGTCCCCGTCCCCTAACCCTAACCCTAGCCCGAACCCTAACCCTAACCCTTCCCCGAAGCCTGACCCTCACCCGTCCCCTAATCCTAACCCGTACGCTCACACTAACCCGCGCCCTCACACGCACGCTCCCCCTAAAGCGTTGTCGGACCCTCACCTGGACCCTAAACCGTCCCCGTACCCTAACCCTAACCGTAGACCGAACCCTAACCCTAAACCTTCCCCGAAGCCTGACCCTCACCCGTCCCCTAATCCTAACCCGTACGTTCACACTAACCCGCGCCCTCACACGCACGCTCCCCCTAAAGCGTTGTCGGACCCTCACCTGGACCCTAAACCGTCCCCGTCCCCTAACCCTAACCATAGCCCGAACCGTAACCCTAAACCTTCCCCGAAACCTGACCCTCACCCGTCCCCTAATCCTAACCCGTACGCTCACACTAACCCGCGCCCTCACACGCACGCTTCCCCTAAAGCGTTGTCGGACCCTCACCTGGACCCTAAACCGTCCCCGTCCCCTAACCCTAACCCTAGCCCGAACCCTAACCCTAACCCTTCCCCGAAGCCTGACCCTCACCCGTCCCCTAATCGTAACCCGTAGGCTCACACTAACCCGCGGCCTCACACGCACGCTCCCCCTAAAGCGTTGTCGGACCCTCACCTGGACCCTAAACCGTCCCCGTCCCCTAACCCTATCCCTAGCCCGAACCCTAACACTAACGCTTCCCCGAAGCCTGACCCTCACCCGTCCCCTAATCCTAACCCGTACGCTAACACTAACCCGCGCCCTCACACGCACGCTCCCCCTAAAGCGTTGTCGGACCCTCACCTGGACCCTAAACCGTCCCCGTCCCCTAACCCTAACCCTAGCCCGAACCGTAACCCTAACCCTTCCCCGAACCCTGACCCTCACCCGTCCCCTAATCCTAACCCGTACGCTCACACTAACCCGCGCCCTCACACGCACGCTTCCCCTAAAGCGTTGTCGGACCCTCACCTGGACCCTAAACCGTCCCCGTCCCCTAACCCTAACCCTAGCCCGAACCCTAACCCTAACCCTTCCCCGAAGCCTGACCCTCACCCGTCCCCTAATCGTAACCCGTAGGCTCACACTAACCCGCGGCCTCACACGCACGCTCCCCCTAAAGCGTTGTCGGACCCTCACCTGGACCCTAAACCGTCCCCGTCCCCTAACCCTATCCCTAGCCCGAACCCTAACACTAACGCTTCCCCGAAGCCTGACCCTCACCCGTCCCCTAATCCTAACCCGTACGCTAACACTAACCCGCGCCCTCACACGCACGCTCCCCCTAAAGCGTTGTCGGACCCTCACCTGGACCCTAAACCGTCCCCGTCCCCTAACCCTAGCCCGAACCCTAACCCTAACACTTCCCCGAATCCTGACCCTCACCCGTCCCCTAATCCTAACCCGTACGCTAACACTAACCCGCGCCCTCACACGCAGGCTCCCCCTAAAGCGTTGTCGGACCCTCACCTGGATCCTAAACCGTCCCCGTCCCCTAACCCTAACCCTAGCCCGAACCCTAACCCTAACCCTTCCCCGAACCCTGACCCTCACCCGTCCCCTAATCCTAACCCGTACCCTCACACTAACCCGCGCCCTCACACGCACGCTCCCCCTAAAGCGTTGTCGGACCCTCACCTGGACCCTAAACCGTCCCCGTCCCATAACCCTAACCCTAGCCCGAACCCTAACCCTAACACTTCCCCGAAGCCTGACCCTCACCCGTCCCCTAATCCTAACCTGTACGCTAACACTAACCCGCGCCCTCACACGCACGCTCCCCCTAAAGCGTTCTCGGACCCTCAACTCGACCCTAAACCGTCCCAGTCCCCTAACCCTAACCCTAGCTCGAACCCTAATTCTAAGCCTTCCCTGAAGCCTGACTCTCACCCGTCCCCTAATCCTAACCCGTACGCTCACACTAACCCACGCCCTCACACGCACGCTCCCCCTAAAGCGTTGTCGGACCCTCACCTGGACCCTAAACCGTCCCCGTCCCCTAACCCTAACCCTAGCCCGAACCCTAACCCTAACACTTCCCCAAAGCCTGACCCTCACCCGTCCCCTAATCCTAACTCGTACGCTAACAGTAACCCACGCCCTCACACGCACGCTCCCCCTAAAGCGTTGTCGGACCCTCACCTGGACCCTAAACCGTCCCCGTCCCCTAACCCTACCCCTAGCCCGAACCCTAACCCTAACCCTTCCCCGAAGCCTGACCCTCACCCGTCCCCTAATCCTAACCCGTACGCTTACGCTAACCCGCGCCCTCACACGCACGCTCCCCCTAAAGCGTTGTCGGACCCTCACCTGGACCCTAAACCGTCCCCGTCACCTAACCCTAACCCTAGCCCGTACCCTAACCCTAAACCTTCCCCGAAGCCTGACCCTCACCCGTCCCCTAATCCTAACCCGTACGCTCACACTAACCCGCGCCCTCACACGCACGCTCCCCCTAAAGCATTGTCGGACCCTCACCTGGACCCTAAACCGTCCCTGTACCCTAACTCTAACCCTAACCCTAGCCCGAACCCTAATCCTAACCCTTGGCCGAAGCCTGACCCTCACCCGTCCCCTAATCCTAACCCGTAGGCTCACACTAACCCACGCCCTCACACGCACGCTCCCCCTAAAGCGTTGTTGGACCGTCACCTGGATCCTAAACCGTCCCCATCCCCTAACCCTAACCCTAGCCCGAACCCTAACCCTAACCCTTCCCCGAAGCCTGACTCTCACCCTTCCCCTAATCCTAAGCCGTAGGCTCACACTAACCCGCGCCCTCACACGCACGCTCCCCCTAAAGCGTTGTCGGACCATCACCTGGACCCTAATCCGTCCCCGTCCCCTAACCCTAACCCTAGCCCGAACCCTAACCCTAACCCTTCCCCGAAGCCTGACCCTCCCCCGTCCCCTAATCCTAACCCGTACGCTCACACTAACCCGCGCCCTCACACGCACGCTCCCACTAAAGCATTGTCGGACCCTCACCTGGACCCTAAACCGTCCCCGTCCCCTTACCCTAACCCTAGGCCGAACACTAACCCTAACCCTTCCCCGAAGCCTGACCCTCACCCGTCCCCTAATCCTAACCCGTACGCTGACACTAACCCGCGCCCTCACACGCACACTCCCCCTAAAGCGTTGTCGGACCCTCACCTGGACCCTAAACCGTCCCCGTCCCCTAACCCTAACCCTAGCCGAACCCTAAACCTAAACCTTCCCCGAAGCCTGACCCTCACAAGTCCCCTAATCCTAACCCGTACGCTCACACTAACCCACGCCCTCACACGCACGCTCCCCCTAAAGCGTTGTCGGACCCTCACCTGGACCCTAAACCGTCTCCGTCCCCTAACCCTAACCCTAGCCCGAACCCTAACCCTAACACTTCCCCGAAGCCTGACCCTCACCCGTCCCCTAATCCTAACCCGTACGCTCACACTAACCCGCGCCCTCACACGCACACTCCCCCTAAAGCGTTGTCGGACCCTCACCTGGACCCTAAACCGTCCCCGTCCCCTAACCCTAACCCTAGCCCGAACCCTAACCCTAACCCTTCCCCGAAGCCTGACCCTCCCCCGTCCCCTAATCCTAACCCGTACGCTAACACTAACCCGCGCCCTCACACGCACGCTTCCCCTAAAGCGTTGTCGGACCCTCACCTGAACCCTAAACCGTCCCCGTCCCCTAACCCTAACCCTAGCCCGAACCCTAACCCTAACCCTTCCCCGAAGCCTGACCCTCACCCGTCCCCTAATCCTAACTCGTACGCTAACACTAACCCACGCCCTCACACGCACGCTCCCCCTAAAGTGTTGTCGGACCCTCACCTGGACCCTAAACCGTCCCCGTACCCTAACCCTAACCCTAGCCCGAACCCTAACCCTAACCCTTCCCCGAAGCCTGACACTCACCCGTCCCATAATCCTAACCCGTACGTAACACTAACCCACGCCCTCACACGCACGTTCCCCCTAAAGCATTGTCGGACCCTCACCTGGACCCTAAACCGTCCCCGTCCCCTAACCCTAACCCTAGCCCGAACCCTAACCCTAAACCTTCCCCTAGCCTGACCCTCACCCGTCCCCTAATCCTAACCCGTAGGCTCACACTAACCCGCGCCCTCACTTGCACTCTCCCCCTAAAGCGTTGCCGGACCCTCACCTGGACCCTAAACCGTCCCCATCCCCTAACCCTAACCCTAGCCCGAACCCTAACCCTAACCCTTCCCCGAAGCCTGACCCTCACCCGTCCCCTAATCCTAACCCGTACGCTAACACTAACCCGCGCCCTCACACGCACGCTCCCCCTAAAGCGTTGTCGGACCCTCAACTCGACCCTAAACCGTCCCCGTCCCCTAACCCTAACCCTAGCTCGAACCCTAACTCTAAGCCTTCCCTGAAGCCTGAACCTCACCCGTCCCCTAATCCTAACCCGTACGCTCACACTAACCCACGCCCTCACACGCACGCTCCCCCTAAAGCGTTGTCGGACCCTCACCTGGACCCTAAACCGTCCCCGTCCCCTAACCCTAACCCTAGCCCGAACCCTAACCCTAACCCTTCCCCGAAGCCTGACCCTCACCTGTCCCCTAATCCTAACTCGTACGCTAACAGTAACCCACGCCCTCACACGCACGCTCCCCCTAAAGCGTTGTCGGACCCTCACCTGGACCCTAATCCGTCCCCGTCCCCTAACCCTAACCCTAGCCCGAACCCTAACCCTAAACCTTCCCCTAGCCTGACCCTTACCCGTCCCCTAATCCTAACCCGTAGGCTCACACTAACCCGCGCCCTCACACGCACGCTCCCCCTAAAGCGTTGTCGGACCCTCACCTGGACCCTAAACCGTCCCCGTCCCTTAACCCTAACCCTAGCCCGAACCCTAACCCTAACCCTTCCCCGAAGCCTGACCCTCACCCGTCCCCTAATCCTTACCCGTAGGCTCACACTAAGCCACGCCCTCACACGCACGCTCCCCCTAAAGCGTTGTCGGACCCTCACCTGGACCCTAAACCGTCCCCGTCCCCTAACACTACCCCTAGCCCGAACCCTAACCCTAAGCCTTCCCCCAAGCCTGACCCTCAACCGTCCCCTAATCCTAACCCGTAGGCTCACACTAACCCGCGCCCTCACACGCACGCTCCCCCTAAAGCGTTGTCGGACCCTCACCTGGACCCTAAACCGTCCCCGTCCCCTAACCCTAACCCTAGCCCGAACCCTAACCCTAAACCTTCCCCGAAGCCTGAACCTCACCCATCCCCTAATCCTAACACTTACGCTCACACTAACCCGCGCCCTCACACGCACGCTCCCCCTAAAGCGTTGTTGGACCCTCACCTGGACCCTAACCCGTCCCCGTCCCCTAACCCTAACACTAGCCCGAACCCTAACCCTACCCTAGCCCGAATTCTAACCCTAACCCTTCCCCGAAGCCTGACCTTCACCCGTCCTCTAATCCTAACCCGTACGCTCACACTAACCCGCGCCCTCAAACGCACGCTCCCCCTAAAGCGTTGTCGGACCCTCACCTGGACCCTAAACCGTCCCCGTCCCCTAAACCTAACCCTAGCCCGAACCCAACCATAACACTTCCCCGAAGCCTGACCCTCACCCGTGCCCTAATCCTAACCCGTACGCTAACACTAACCCGCGCCCTCACACGCACGCTCCCCCTAAAGCGTTGTCGGACCCTCACCTGAACCCTAAACCGTCCCCGTCCCCTAACCATAACCCTAGCCCGAACCCTAACCCTAACACTTCCCCAAAGCCTGACCCTCACCCGTCCCCTAATCCTAACCCGTACGCTAACACTAACCCGCGCCCTCACACGCACGCTCCCCCTAAAGCGTTGTCGGACCCTCACCTGGACCCTAAACCGTCCCCGTACCCTAATCCTAACCCTAGCCCGAACCCTAAACCTAACCCTTCCCCGAAGCCTGACCCTCACCCGTCCCCTAATCCTAACCCGTACGCTAACACTAACCCACGCCCTCACACGCACGCTCCCCCTAAAGCGTTTTCGGACCCTCACCTGGACCCTAAACCGTCCCCGTCCCCTAACCCTAACCGTAGCCCGAACCCTAACCCTAACCCTTCCCCGAAGCCTGACCCTCACCCGTCCCCTAATCCTAACCCGTACGCTAACACTAACCCACGCACTCACACGCACGCTCCCCTTAAAGCATTGTCGGACCCTCACCTGGACCCTAAACCGTCCCCGTCCCCTAACACTAACCCTAGCCCGAAACCTAACCCTAACCCTTCCCCGAAGCCTGACCCTCACCCGTCCCCTAATCCTAACCCGTACGCTAACACTAACCCGCGCCCTCACACGCACGCTCCCCCTAAAGCGTTGTCGGACCATCACTTGGACCCTAAACCGTCCCCGTCCCCTAACCTTAACCCTAGACAGAACCCTAACCCTAACCCTTCCCCGAAGCCTGACCCTTACCCGTCCCCTAATCCTAACCCGTAGCCTCACACTAACCCGCGCCCTCACATGCAAGCTCCCCCTAAAGCGTTGTCGGACCCTCACCTCGATCCTAAACCGTCCCCATCCCCTAACCCTAAACCTAGCCCGAACCCTAACCCTAACCCTTCCCAGAAGCCTGACCCTCACCCGTCCCCTAATCCTAAACCGTAGGCTCACACAAAGCCGCGCCCTCACACGCACGCTCCTTCTAAAGCGTTGTCGGACCATCACCTGGACCCTAAACCGTCCCCGTCCCCTAACCCTAACCCTAGCCCGAACCCTAACCCTAAGCCTTCCCCGAAGCCTGACACTCACCCGTCCCCTAATCCTAACCCGTAGGCTAACACTAACCCGCGCCCTCACACGCACGCTCCCCCTAAAGCGTTGTCGGACCCTCACCTGGATCCTAAACCGTCCCCGTCCCCTAAACCTAACCCTAGCCCGAACCCTAACCCTAACACTTCCCCGAAACCTGACCCTCACCCGTCCCCTTATCCTAACCCGTAGGCTCACACTAAGCCGCGCCCTCACACGCACGCTCCCCCTAAAGCGTTGTCGGACCCTCACCTGGACCCTAAACCGTCCCCGTCCCCTAACCCTTACCCTAGCCCGAACCCTAACCCTAACCCTTCCCCGAAGCCTGACCCTCACCCGTCCCCTAATCCTAACCCGTACGCTAACACTAACCCGCGCCCTCACACGCACGCTCTCCCTAAAGCGTTTTCATACCCTCACCTGGACCCTAAACCGTCCCCGTCCCCTAACCCTAACCCTAGCCCGAACCCTAACCATAAAACTTCCCCGAAGCCTGACCCTCATCCGTCCCCTAATCCTAACCCGTACGCTAACACTAACCCGCGCCCTCACACGCACGCTCCCCCTAAAGCGTTGTCGGACCCTCAACTCGACCCTAAACCGTCCCCATCCCCTAACCCTAACCCTAGCTCGAACCCTAACTCTAAGCCTTCCCTGAAGCCTGACCCTCACCCGTCCCCTAATCCTAACCCGTACGCTCACACTAACCCACGCCCTCACACGCACGCTCCCCCTAAAGCGTTGTCGGACCCTCACCTGGACCCTAAACCGTCCCCGTCCCCTAACCCTAACCCTAGCCCGAACCCTAACCCTAACCCTTCCCCGAAGCCTGACCCTCACCCGTCCCCTAATCCTAACTCGTACGCTAACAGTAACCCACGCCCTCACACGCACGCTCCCCCTAAAGCGTTGTCGGACCCTCACCTGGACCCTAAACCGTCCCCGTACCCTAACCCTAACCCTAGCCCGAACCCTAAACCTAAACCTTCCCCGAAGCCTGACACTCACCCGTCCCCTAATCCTAACCCGTACGCTAACACTAACCCACGCCCTCACACGCACGTTCCCCCTAAAGCATTGTCGGACCCTCACCTGGACCCTAAACCGTCCCCGTCCCCTAACCCTAACGCTAGCCCGAACCCTAACCCTAACCCTTCCCCGAAGCCTGACCCTCACCCGTCCCCTAATCCTAACCCGTAGGCTCACACTAACCCGCGCCCTCACACGCACGCTCCCCCTAAAGCGTTGTCGGACCCTCACCTGGACCCTAAACCGTCTCCGTACCCTAACCCTAACCCTAGCCCGAACCCTAACCCTAACCTTTCCCCGAAGCCTGACCCTCACCCGTCCCCTAATCCTAACCCGTACGCTAACACTAACCCGCGCCCTCACACGCACGCTCCCCCTAAAGCGTTGTCGGACCCTCAGCTGGACACTAAAGCGTCCCCGTCCCCTAACCCTAACCCTAGCCCGAACCCTAACCCTAACCCTTCCCCGAAGCCTGACCCTCACCCGTCCCCTAATCCTAACCAGTAGGCTCACACTAACCCGCGCCCTCACACACACGCTCCCCCTAAAGCGTTGTCGGACCCTCACCTGGACCCTAAACCGTCCCCGTCCCTTAACCCTAACCCTAGCCCGAACCCTAACCCTAACCCTTCCCCGAAGCCTGACCCTCACCCGTCCCCTAATCCTAACCCATAGGCTCACACTAAGCCACGCCCTCACACGCACGCTCCCCCTAAAGCGTTGTCGGACCCTCACCTGGACCCTAAACCGTCCCCGTCCCCTAACACTACCCCTAGCCCGAACCCTAACCCTAAGCCTTCCCCGAAGCCTAACCCTCAACCGTCCCCTAATCCTAACCCGTAGGCTCACACTAACCCGCGCCCTCACACGCACGCTCCCCCTAAAGCTTTGTCGGACCCTCACCTGGACCCTAAACCGTCCCCGTCCCCTAACCCTAACCCTAGCCCGAACCCTAACCCTAAACCTTCCCCGAAGCCTGAACCTCACCCATCCCCTAATCCTAACCCTTACGCTCACACTAACCCGCGCCCTCACACGCACGCTCCCCCTAAAGCGTTGTTGGACCCTCACCTGGACCCTAACCCGTACCCGTCCCCTAACCCTAACACTAGCCCGAACCCTAACCCTACCCTAGCCCGAATTCTAACCCTAACCCTTCCCCGAAGCCTGACCTTCACCCGTCCTCTAATCCTAACCCGTACGCTCACACTAACCCGCGCCCTCACACGCACGCTCCCCCTAAAGCGTTGTCGGACCCTCACCTGGACCCTAAACCGTCCCCGTCCCCTAAACCTAACCCTAGCCCGAACCCAACCATAACACTTCCCCGAAGCCTGACCCTCACCCGTGCCCTAATCCTAACCCGTACTCTAACACTAACCCGCGCCCTCACACGCACGCTCCCCCTAAAGCGTTGTCGGACCCTCACCTGGACCCTAAACCGTCCCCGTCCCCTAACCCTAACCCTAGCCCGAACCCTAACACTAACACTTCCCCGAAGCCTGACCCTCACCCGTCCCCTAATCCTAACCCGTACGGTCACACTAACCCGCGCCCTCACACGCACGCTCCCCCTAAAGTGTTGTCGGACCCTCACCTGGACCCTAAACCGTCCCCGTCCCCTAACCCTAACCCTAGCCCGAACCCTAACCCTAACCCTTCCCCGAAGCCTGACCCTCACCCGTCCCCTAATCCTAACCCGTACGCTAACACTAACCCGCGCCCTCACACGCACGCTCCCCCTAAAGCGTTGTCGGACCCTCACCTGGACCCTAAACCGTCCCCGTCCCCTAACCCTATCCCTAGCCCGAACCCTAACCCTAACACTTCCCCGAAGCCTGACCCTCATCCGTCCCCTAATCCTAACCCGTACGGTCACACTAACCAGCGCCCTCACACGCACGCTCCCCCTAAAGTGTTGTCGGACCCTCACCTGGACCCTAAACCGTCCCCGTCCCCTAACCCTAACCCTAGCCCGAACCCTAACCCTAACTCTTCCCCGAAGCCTGACCCTCACCCGTCCCCTAATCCTAACCCGTACGCTCACACTAACCTGCGCCCTCACACGCACGCTCCCCCTAAAGCGTTGTCGGACCCTCACCTGGACCCTAAACCGTCCCCGTCCCCTAACCCTAACCCTAGCCCGAACCCTAACCCTAACCCTTCCCCGAAGCCTGACCCTCACCCGTTCTCTAATCCTAGCCCGTAGGCTCACACTAACCCGCGCCCTCACACGCACGCTCCCCCTAAAGCGTTGTCGGACCCTCACCTGGACCCTGAACCGTCCCCGTCCCCTAACCCTAACCCTAGCCCGAACCCTAACCCTAACCCTTCCCCGAAGCCTGACCCTCACCCGTCCCCTAATCCTAACCCGTACGCTCACACTAACCCGCGCCCTCACACGCACGCTCCCCCTAAAGCGTTGTCGGACCCTCACCTGGACCCTAAACCGTCCCCGTACCCTAACCCTAACCGTAGACCGAACCCTAACCCTAAACCTTCCCCGAAGCCTGACCCTCACCCGTCCCCTAATCCTAACCCGTACGTTCACACTAACCCGCGCCCTCACACGCACGCTCCCCCTAAAGCGTTGTCGGACCCTCACCTGGACCCTAAACCGTCCCCGTCCCCTAACCCTAACCATAGCCCGAACCGTAACCCTAAACCTTCCCCGAAACCTGACCCTCACCCGTCCCCTAATCCTAACCCGTACGCTCACACTAACCCGCGCCCTCACACGCACGCTTCCCCTAAAGCGTTGTCGGACCCTCACCTGGACCCTAAACCGTCCCCGTCCCCTAACCCTAACCCTAGCCCGAACCCTAACCCTAACCCTTCCCCGAAGCCTGACCCTCACCCGTCCCCTAATCGTAACCCGTAGGCTCACACTAACCCGCGGCCTCACACGCACGCTCCCCCTAAAGCGTTGTCGGACCCTCACCTGGACCCTAAACCGTCCCCGTCCCCTAACCCTATCCCTAGCCCGAACCCTAACACTAACGCTTCCCCGAAGCCTGACCCTCACCCGTCCCCTAATCCTAACCCGTACGCTAACACTAACCCGCGCCCTCACACGCACGCTCCCCCTAAAGCGTTGTCGGACCCTCACCTGGACCCTAAACCGTCCCCGTCCCCTAACCCTAACCCTAGCCCGAACCGTAACCCTAACCCTTCCCCGAACCCTGACCCTCACCCGTCCCCTAATCCTAACCCGTACGCTCACACTAACCCGCGCCCTCACACGCACGCTTCCCCTAAAGCGTTGTCGGACCCTCACCTGGACCCTAAACCGTCCCCGTCCCCTAACCCTAACCCTAGCCCGAACCCTAACCCTAACCCTTCCCCGAAGCCTGACCCTCACCCGTCCCCTAATCGTAACCCGTAGGCTCACACTAACCCGCGGCCTCACACGCACGCTCCCCCTAAAGCGTTGTCGGACCCTCACCTGGACCCTAAACCGTCCCCGTCCCCTAACCCTATCCCTTGCCCGAACCCTAACACTAACGCTTCCCCGAAGCCTGACCCTCACCCGTCCCCTAATCCTAACCCGTACGCTAACACTAACCCGCGCCCTCACACGCACGCTCCCCCTAAAGCGTTGTCGGACCCTCACCTGGACCCTAAACCGTCCCCGTCCCCTAACCCTAGCCCGAACCCTAACCCTAACACTTCCCCGAATCCTGACCCTCACCCGTCCCCTAATCCTAACCCGTACGCTAACACTAACCCGCGCCCTCACACGCAGGCTCCCCCTAAAGCGTTGTCGGACCCTCACCTGGATCCTAAACCGTCCCCGTCCCCTAACCCTAACCCTAGCCCGAACCCTAACCCTAACCCTTCCCCGAAGCCTGACCCTCACCCGTCCCCTAATCCTAACCCGTACCCTCACACTAACCCGCGCCCTCACACGCACGCTCCCCCTAAAGCGTTGTCGGACCCTCACCTGGACCCTAAACCGTCCCCGTCCCATAACCCTAACCCTAGCCCGAACCCTAACCCTAACACTTCCCCGAAGCCTGACCCTCACCCGTCCCCTAATCCTAACCCGTACGCTCACACTAACCCGCGCCCTCACATGCACGCTCCCCCTAAAGCGTTGTCGGGCCCTCACCTGGACCCTAAACCGTCCCCGTCCCCTAACCCTAACCCTAGCCCGAACCCTAACCCCAACCCTTCCCCGAAGCCTGACCCTCACCCGTCCCCTAATTCTAACCCGTACGCTCACACTATCCCGCGCCCTCACACGCACGCTCCCCCTAAAGCGTTGTCGGACCCTCACCTGGACCCTAAACCGTCCCCGTCCCCTAACCCTAACCCTAGCCCGAACCCTAACCCTAACCCTTCCCCGAAGCCTGACCCTCACCCGTCCCCTAATCCTAACCCGTACGGTAACACTAACCCACGCCCTCACATGCACGCTCCCCCTAAAGCGTTGTCGGACCCTCACCTGGACCCTAAACCGTCCCCGTCCCATAACCCTAACCCTAGCCCGAACCCTAACCCTAACCCTTCCCCGAAGCCTGACCCTCACCCGTCCCCTAATCCTAACCCGTACCCTCACACTAACCCGCGCCCTCACACGCACGCTCCCCCTAAAGCGTTGTCGGGCCCTCACCTGGACCCTAAACCGTCCCCGTCCCCTAACCCTAACCCTAGCCCGAACCCTAACCCTAACACTTCCCCGAAGCCTGACCCTCACCCGTCCCCTAATCCTAACCCGTACGCTCACACTAACCTGCGCTCTCACATGCACGCTCCCCCTAAAGCGTTGTCGGACCCTCACCTGGACCCTAAACCGTCCCCGTACCCTAACCCTAACCCTAGCCCGAACCCTAACCCTAACCCTTCCCCGAAGCCTGACACTCACCCGTCCCCTAATCCTAACCCGTACGCTAACACTAACCCACGCCCTCACACGCACGTTCCCCCTAAAGCATTGTCGGACCCTCACCTGGACCCTAAACCGTCCCCGTCCCCTAACCCTAACCCTAGCCCGAACCCTAACCCTAAACCTTTCCCTAGCCTGACCCTCACCCGTCCCCTAATCCTAACCCGTAGGCTCACACTAACCCGCGCCCTCACATGCACTCTCCCCCTAAAGCGTTGCCGGACCCTCACCTGGACCCTAAACCGTCCCCATCCCCTAACCCTAACCCTAGCCCGAACCCTAACCCTAACCCTTCCCCGAAGCCTGACCCTCACCCGTCCCCTAATCCTAACCCGTACGCTAACACTAACCCGCGCCCTCACACGCACGCTCCCCCTAAAGCGTTGTCGGACCCTCACCTGAACCCTAAACCGTCCCCGTCCCCTAACCCTAACCCTAGCCCGAACCCTAACCCTAACCGTTCCCCGAAGCCTGACCCTCACCCGTCCCCTAATCCTAACCCGTACGCTAACACTAACCCCCGCCCTCACACGCACGCTCCCCCTAAAGCGTTGTCGGACCCTAACCTGGACCCTAAATCGTCCCCATCCCCTAACCCTAACTCTAGCCCGAACCCTAACCCTAAACCTTCCCCGAAGCCTGACCCTCACCCGTCCCCTAATCCTAACCTGTACGCTAACACTAACCCGCGCCCTCACACGCACGCTCCCCCTAAAGCGTTCTCGGACCCTCAACTCGACCCTAAACCGTCCCAGTCCCCTAACCCTAACCCTAGCTCGAACCCTAACTCTAAGCCTTCCCTGAAGCCTGACTCTCACCCGTCCCCTAATCCTAACCCGTACGCTCACACTAACCCACGCCCTCACACGCACGCTCCCCCTAAAGCGTTGTCGGACCCTCACCTGGACCCTAAACCGTCCCCGTCCCCTAACCCTAACCCTAGCCCGAACCCTAACCCTAACACTTCCCCAAAGCCTGACCCTCACCCGTCCCCTAATCCTAACTCGTACGCTAACAGTAACCCACGCCCTCACACGCACGCTCCCCCTAAAGCGTTGTCGGACCCTCACCTGGACCCTAAACCGTCCCCGTCCCCTAACCCTACCCCTAGCCCGAACCCTAACCCTAACCCTTCCCCGAAGCCTGACCCTCACCCGTCCCCTAATCCTAACCCGTACGCTTACGCTAACCCGCGCCCTCACACGCACGCTCCCCCTAAAGCGTTGTCGGACCCTCACCTGGACCCTAAACCGTCCCCGTCACCTAACCCTAACCCTAGCCCGTACCCTAACCCTAAAACTTCCCCGAAGCCTGACCCTCACCCGTCCCCTAATCCTAACCCATACGCTCACACTAACCCGCGCCCTCACACGCACGCTCCCCCTAAAGCATTGTCGGACCCTCACCTGGACCCTAAACCGTCCCTGTACCCTAACTCTAACCCTAACCCTAGCCCGAACCCTAATCCTAACCCTTGGCCGAAGCCTGACCCTCACCCGTCCCCTAATCCTAACCCGTAGGCTCACACTAACCCACGCCCTCACACGCACGCTCCCCCTAAAGCGTTGTTGGACCGTCACCTGGATCCTAAACCGTCCCCATCCCCTAACCCTAACCCTAGCCCGAAGCCTAACCCTAACCCTTCCCCGAAGCCTGACTCTCACCCGTCCCCTAATCCTAAGCCGTAGGCTCACACTAACCCGCGCCCTCACACGCACGCTCCCCCTAAAGCGTTGTCGGACCATCACCTGGACCCTAATCCGTCCCCGTCCCCTAACCCTAACCCTAGCCCGAACCCTAACCCTAACCCTTCCCCGAAGCCTGACCCTCCCCCGTCCCCTAATCCTAACCCGTACGCTCACACTAACCCGCGCCCTCACACGCACGCTCCCACTAAAGCATTGTCGGACCCTCACCTGGACCCTAAACCGTCCCCGTCCCCTTACCCTAACCCTAGGCCGAACACTAACCCTAACCCTTCCCCGAAGCCTGACCCTCACCCGTCCCCTAATCCTAACCCGTGGGCTCACACTAACCCGCGCCCTCACACGCACACTCCCCCTAAAGCGTTGTCGGACCCTCACCTGGACCCTAAACCGTCCCCGTCCCCTAACCCTAACCCTAGCCGAACCCTAAACCTAAACCTTCCCCGAAGCCTGACCCTCACAAGTCCCCTAATCCTAACCCGTACGCTCACACTAACCCACGCCCTCACACGCACGCTCCCCCTAAAGCGTTGTCGGACCCTCACCTGGACCCTAAACCGTCTCCGTCCCCTAACCCTAACCCTAGCCCGAACCCTAACCCTAACCCTTCCCCGAAGCCTGACCCTCACCCGTCCCCTAATCCTAACCCGTACGCTCACACTAACCCGCGCCCTCACACGCACACTCCCCCTAAAGCGTTGTCGGACCCTCACCTGGACCCTAAACCGTCCCCGTCCCCTAACCCTAACCCTAGCCCGAACCCTAACCCTAACCCTTCCCCGAAGCCTGACCCTCCCCCGTCCCCTAATCCTAACCCGTACGCTAACACTAACCCGCTCCCTCACACGCACGCTTCCCCTAAAGCGTTTTCGGACCCTCACCTGAACCCTAAACCGTCCCCGTCCCCTAACCCTAACCCTAGCCCGAACCCTAACCCTAACCCTTCCCCGAAGCCTGACCCTCACCCGTCCCCTAATCCTAACTCGTACGCTAACACTAACCCACGCCCTCACACGCACGCTCCCCCTAAAGTGTTGTCGGACCCTCACCTGGACCCTAAACCGTCCCCGTACCCTAACCCTAACCCTAGCCCGAACCCTAACCCTAACCCTTCCCCGAAGCCTGACACTCACCCGTCCCATAATCCTAACCCGTACGTAACACTAACCCACGCCCTCACACGCACGTTCCCCCTAAAGCATTGTCGGACCCTCACCTGGACCCTAAACCGTCCCCGTCCCCTAACCCTAACCCTAGCCCGAACCCTAACCCTAAACCTTCCCCTAGCCTGACCCTCACCCGTCCCCTAATCCTAACCCGTAGGCTCACACTAACCCGCGCCCTCACATGCACTCTCCCCCTAAAGCGTTGCCGGACCCTCACCTGGACCCTAAACCGTCCCCATCCCCTAACCCTAACCCTAGCCCGAACCCTAACCCTAACCCTTCCCCGAAGCCTGACCCTCACCCGTCCCCTAATCCTAACCCGTACGCTAACATTAACCCGCGCTCTCACACGCACGCTCCCCCTAAAGCGTTGTCGGACCCTCAACTCGACCCTAAACCGTCCCCGTCCCCTAACCCTAACCCTAGCTCGAACCCTAACTCTAAGCCTTCCCTGAAGCCTGAACCTCACCCGTCCCCTAATCCTAACCCGTACGCTCACACTAACCCACGCCCTCACACGCAGGCTCCCCCTAAAGCGTTGTCGGACCCTCACCTGGACCCTAAACCGTCCCCGTCCCCTAACCCTAACCCTAGCCCGAACCCTAACCCTAACCCTTCCCCGAAGCCTGACCCTCACCTGTCCCCTAATCCTAACTCGTACGCTAACAGTAACCCACGCCCTCACACGCACGCTCCCCCTAAAGCGTTGTCGGACCCTCACCTGGACCCTAATCCGTCCCCGTCCCCTAACCCTAACCCTAGCCCGAACCCTAACCCTAAACCTTCCCCTAGCCTGACCCTTACCCGTCCCCTAATCCTAACCCGTAGGCTCACACTAACCCGCGCCCTCACACGCACGCTCCCCCTAAAGCGTTGTCGGACCCTCACCTGGACCCTAAACCGTCCCCGTCCCTTAACCCTAACCCTAGCCCGAACCCTAACCCTAACCCTTCCCCGAAGCCTGACCCTCACCCGTCCCCTAATCCTTACCCGTAGGCTCACACTAAGCCACGCCCTCACACGCACGCTCCCCCTAAAGCGTTGTCGGACCCTCACCTGGACCCTAAACCGTCCCCGTCCCCTAACACTACCCCTAGCCCGAACCCTAACCCTAAGCCTTCCCCCAAGCCTGACCCTCAACCGTCCCCTAATCCTAACCTGTAGGCTCACACTAACCCGCGCCCTCACACGCACGCTCCCCCTAAAGCGTTGTCGGACCCTCACCTGGACCCTAAACCGTCCCCGTCCCCTAACCCTAACCCTAGCCCGAACCCTAACCCTAAACCTTCCCCGAAGCCTGAACCTCACCCATCCCCTAATCCTAACCCTTACGCTCACACTAACCCGCGCCCTCACACGCACGCTCCCCCTAAAGCGTTGTTGGACCCTCACCTGGACCCTAACCCGTCCCCGTCCCCTAACCCTAACACTAGCCCGAACCCTAACCCTACCCTAGCCCGAATTCTAACCCTAACCCTTCCCCAAAGCCTGACCCTCACCCGTCCCCTAATCCTAACCCGTACGCTAACACTAACCCGCGCCCTCACACGCACGCTCCCCCTAAAGCGTTGTCGGACCCTCACCTGGACCCTAAACCGTCCCCGTACCCTAATCCTAACCCTAGCCCGAACCCTAAACCTAACCCTTCCCCGAAGCCTGACCCTCACCCGTCCCCTAATCCTAACCCGTACGCTAACACTAACCCACGCCCTCACACGCACGCTCCCCCTAAAGCGTTTTCGGACCCTCACCTGGACCCTAAACCGTCCCCGTCCCCTAACCCTAACCGTAGCCCGAACCCTAACCCTAACCCTTCCCCGAAGCCTGACCCTCACCCGTCCCCTAATCCTAACCCGTACGCTAACACTAACCCACGCACTCACACGCACGCTCCCCCTAAAGCATTGTCGGACCCTCACCTGGACACTAAACCGTCCCCGTCCCCTAACACTAACCCTAGCCCGAAACCTAACCCTAACCCTTCCCCGAAGCCTGACCCTCACCCGTCCCCTAATCCTAACCCGTACGCTAACACTAACCCGCGCCCTCACACGCACGCTCCCCCTAAAGCGTTGTCGGACCATCACTTGGACCCTAAACCGTCCCCGTCCCCTAACCTTAACCCTAGACAGAACCCTAACCCTAACCCTTCCCCGAAGCCTGACCCTTACCCGTCCCCTAATCCTAACCCGTAGCCTCACACTAACCCGCACCCTCACATGCACGCTCCCCCTAAAGCGTTGTCGGACCCTCACCTCGATCCTAAACCGTCCCCATCCCCTAACCCTAAACCTAGCACGAACCCTAACCCTAACCCTTCCCAGAAGCCTGACCCTCACCCGTCCCCTAATCCTAAACCGTAGGCTCACACAAAGCCGCGCCCTCACACGCACGCTCCTTCTAAAGCGTTGTCGGACCCTCACCTGGACCCTAAACCGTCCCCGACCCCTAACCCTAACCCTAGCCCGTACCCTAACCCTAACACTTCCCCGAAGCCTGACCCTCACCCGTCCCCTAATCCTAACCCGTACGCTAACACTAACCCGCGCCCTCACACGCACGCTCTCCCTAAAGCGTTTTCATACCCTCACCTGGACCCTAAACCGTCCCCGTCCCCTAACACTAACCCTAGCCCGAACCCTAACCCTAACACTTCCCCGAAGCCTGACCCTCATCCGTCCCCTAATCCTAACCCGTACGCTAACACTAACCCGCGCCCTCACACGCACGCTCCCCCTAAAGCGTTGTCGGACCCTCAACTCGACCCTAAACCGTCCCCATCCCCTAACCCTAACCCTAGCTCGAACCCTAACTCTAAGCCTTCCCTGAAGCCTGACCCTCACCCGTCCCCTAATCCTAACCCGTACGTTCACACTAACCCACGCCCTCACACGCACGCTCCCCCTAAAGCGTTGTCGGACCCTCACCTGGACCCTAAACCGTCCCCGTCCCCTAACCCTAACCCTAGCCCGAACCCTAACCCTAACCCTTCCCCGAAGCCTGACCCTCACCCGTCCCCTAATCCTAACTCGTACGCTAACAGTAACCCACGCCCTCACACGCACGCTCCCCCTAAAGCGTTGTCGGACCCTCACCTGGACCCTAAACCGTCCCCGTACCCTAACCCTAACCCTAGCCCGAACCCTAAACCTAAACCTTCCCCGAAGCCTGACACTCACCCGTCCCCTAATCCTAACCCGTACGCTAACACTAACCCACGCCCTCACACGCACGTTCCCCCTATAGCATTGTCGGACCCTCACCTGGACCCTAAACCGTCCCCGTCCCCTAACCCTAACGCTAGCCCGAACCCTAACCCTAACCCTTCCCCGAAGCCTGACCCTCACCCGTCCCCTAATCCTAACCCGTAGGCTCACACTAACCCGCGCCCTCACACGCACGCTCCCCCTAAAGCGTTGTCGGACCCTCACCTGGACCCTAAACCGTCTCCGTACCCTAACCCTAACCCTAGCCCGAACCCTAACCCTAACCCTTCCCCGAAGCCTGACCCTCACCCGTCCCCTAATCCTAACCCGTACGCTAACACTAACCCGCGCCCTCACACGCACGCTCCCCCTAAAGCGTTGTCGGACCCTCAGCTGGACACTAAAGCGTCCCCGTCCCCTAACCCTAACCCTAGCCCGAACCCTAACCCTAACCCTTCCCCGAAGCCTGACCCTCACCCGTCCCCTAATCCTAACCAGTAGGCTCACACTAACCCGCGCCCTCACACACACGCTCCCCCTAAAGCGTTGTCGGACCCTCACCTGGACCCTAAACCGTCCCCGTCCCTTAACCCTAACCCTAGCCCGAACCCTAACCCTAACACTTCCCCGAAGCCTGACCCTCACCCGTCCCCTAATCCTAACCCATAGGCTCACACTAAGCCACGCCCTCACACGCACGCTCCCCCTAAAGCGTTGTCGGACCCTCACCTGGACCCTAAACCGTCCCCGTCCCCTAACACTACCCCTAGCCCAAACCCTAACCCTAAGCCTTCCCCGAAGCCTAACCCTCAACCGTCCCCTAATCCTAACCCGTAGGCTCACACTAACCCGCGCCCTCACACGCACGCTCCCCCTAAAGCGTTGTCGGACCCTCACCTGGACCCTAAACCGTCCCCGTCCCCTAACCCTAACCCTAGCCCGAACCCTAACCCTAAACCTTCCCCGAAGCCTGAACCTCACCCATCCCCTAATCCTAACCCTTACGCTCACACTAACCCGCGCCCTCACACGCACGCTCCCCCTAAAGCGTTGTTGGACCCTCACCTGGACCCTAACCCGTCCCCGTCCCCTAACCCTAACACTAGCCCGAACCCTAACCCTACCCTAGCCCGAATTCTAACCCTAACCCTTCCCCGAAGCCTGACCTTCACCCGTCCTCTAATCCTAACCCGTACGCTCACACTAACCCGCGCCCTCACACGCACGCTCCCCCTAAAGCGTTGTCGGACCCTCACCTGGACCCTAAACCGTCCCCGTCCCCTAAACCTAACCCTAGCCCGAACCCAACCATAACACTTCCCCGAAGCCTGACCCTCACACGTGCCCTAATCCTAACCCGTACGCTAACACTAACCCGCGCCCTCACACGCACGCTCCCCCTAAAGCGTTGTCGGACCCTCACCTGGACCCTAAACCGTCCCCGTACCCTAATCCTAACCCTAGCCCGAACCCTAAACCTAAACCTTCCCCGAAGCCTGACCCTCACCCGTCCCCTAATCCTAACCCGTACGCTAACACTAACCCGCGCCCTCACACGCACGCTCCCCCTAAAGCGTTTTCGGACCCTCACCTGGACCCTAAACCGTCCCCGTCCCCTAACACTAACCCTAGCCCGAACCCTAAACCTAACCCTTCCCCGAAGCCTGACCCTCACGCGTCCCCTAATCCTAACCCGTAGGCTCACACTAACCCGCGCCCTCACACGCACGCTCCCCCTAAAGCGTTGTCGGACCCTCACCTGGACACTAAACTGTCCCCGTCCCCTAACCCTAACCCTAGCCCGAACCCTAACCCTAACCCTTCCCCGAAGCCTGACCCTCACCCGTCCCCTAATCCTAACCCGTAGGCTCACACTAACCCGCGCCCTCACACGCACGCTCCCCCTAAAGCGTTGTCGGACCCTCACCTGGACCCTAAACCGTCACCGTCCCCTAACCCTAACCCTAGCCCGAACCCTAACCCTAACCCTTCCCCGAAGCCTGACCCTCACCCGTCCCCTAATCCTAACCCGTACGCTAACACTAACCCGCGCCCTCACACGCACGCTCCCCCTAAAGCGTTGTCGGACCCTCACCTGGACCCTAAACCGTCCCCGTCCCCTAACCCTAACCCTAGCCCGAACCCTAACCCTAAACCTTCCCCGAAGCCTGAACCTCACCCATCCCCTAATCCTAACCCTTACGCTCACACTAACCCGCGCCCTCACACGCACGCTCCCCCTAAAGCGTTGTTGGACCCTCACCTGGACCCTAACCCGTCCCCGTCCCCTAACCCTAACACTAGCCCGAACCCTAACCCTACCCTAGCCCGAATTCTAACCCTAACCCTTCCCCGAAGCCTGACCTTCACCCGTCCTCTAATCCTAACCCGTACGCTCACACTAACCCGCGCCCTCACACGCACGCTCCCCCTAAAGCGTTGTCGGACCCTCACCTGGACCCTAAACCGTCCCCGTCCCCTAAACCTAACCCTAGCCCGAACCCAACCATAACACTTCCCCGAAGCCTGACCCTCACCCGTGCCCTAATCCTAACCCGTACGCTAACACTAACCCGCGCCCTCACACGCACGCTCCCCCTAAAGCGTTGTCGGACCCTCACCTGAACCCTAAACCGTCCCCGTCCCCTAACCATAACCCTAGCCCGAACCCTAACCCTAACACTTCCCCAAAGCCTGACCCTCACCCGTCCCCTAATCCTAACCCGTACGCTAACACTAACCCGCGCCCTCACACGCACGCTCCCCCTAAAGCGTTGTCGGACCCTCACCTGGACCCTAAACCGTCCCCGTACCCTAATCCTAACCCTAGCCCGAACCCTAAACCTAACCCTTCCCCGAAGCCTGACCCTCACCCGTCCCCTAATCCTAACCCGTACGCTAACACTAACCCACGCCCTCACACGCACGCTCCCCCTAAAGCGTTTTCGGACCCTCACCTGGACCCTAAACCGTCCCCGTCCCCTAACCCTAACCGTAGCCCGAACCCTAACCCTAACCCTTCCCCGAAGCCTGACCCTCACCCGTCCCCTAATCCTAACCCGTACGCTAACACTAACCCACGCACTCACACGCACGCTCCCCCTAAAGCATTGTCGGACCCTCACCTGGACCCTAAACCGTCCCCGTCCCCTAACACTAAACCTAGCCCGAAACCTAACCCTAAACCTTCCCCGAAGCCTGACCCTCACCCGTCCACTAATCCTAACCCGTACGCTAACACTAACCCGCGCCCTCACACGCACGCTCCCCCTAAAGCGTTGTCGGACCCTCACCTGGACACTAAACTGTCCCCGTCCCCTAACCCTAACCCTAGCCCGAACCCTAACCCTAACCCTTCCCCGAAGCCTGACCCTCACCCGTCCCCTAATCCTAACACGTAGGCTCACACTAACCCGCGCCCTCACACGCACGCTCCCCCTAAAGCGTTGTCGGACCCTCACCTGGACCCTAAACCGTCCCCGTCCCCTAACCCTAACCCTAGCCCGAACCCTAACCCTAACCCTTCCCCGAAGCCTGACCCTCACCCGTCCCCTAATCCTAACCCGTACGCTAACACTAACCCGCGCCCTCACACGCACGCTCCCCCTAAAGCGTTGTCGGACCATCACTTGGACCCTAAACCGTCCCCGTCCCCTAACCTTAACCCTAGACAGAACCCTAACCCTAACCCTTCCCCGAAGCCTGACCCTTACCCGTCCCCTAATCCTAACCCGTAGCCTCACACTAACCCGCGCCCTCACATGCACGCTCCCCCTAAAGCGTTGTCGGACCCTCACCTCGATCCTAAACCGTCCCCATCCCCTAACCCTAAACCTAGCCCGAACCCTAACCCTAACCCTTCCCAGAAGCCTGACCCTCAACCGTCCCCTAATCCTAAACCGTAGGCTCACACAAAGCCGCGCCCTCACACGCACGCTCCTTCTAAAGCGTTGTCGGACCCTCACCTGGACCCTAAACCGTCCCCGTCCCCTAACCCTAACCCTAGCCCGAACCCTAACCCTAAGCCTTCCCCGAAGCCTGACACTCACCCGTCCCCTAATCCTAACCCGTACGCTAACACTAACCCGCGCCCTCACACGCACGCTCCCCCTAAAGCGTTGTCGGACCCTCACCTGGATCCTAAACCGTCCCCGTCCCCTAAACCTAACCCTAGCCCGAACCCTAACCCTAACACTTCCCCGAAACCTGACCCTCACCCGTCCCCTTATCCTAACCCGTAGGCTCACACTAAGCCGCGCCCTCACACGCACGCTCCCCCTAAAGCGTTGTCGGACCCTCACCTGGACCCTAAACCGTCCCCGTCCCCTAACCCTTACCCTAGCCCGAACACTAACCCTAACCCTTCCCCGAAGCCTGACCCTCACCCGTCCCCTAATCCTAACCCGTACGCTAACACTAACCCGCGCCCTCACACGCACGCTCTCCCTAAAGCGTTTTCATACCCTCACCTGTACCCTAAACCGTCCCCGTCCCCTAACCCTAACCCTAGCCCGAACCCTAACCCTAACACTTCCCCGAAGCCTGACCCTCATCCGTCCCCTAATCCTAACCCGTACGCTAACACTAACCCGCGCCCTCACACGCATGCTCCCCCTAAAGCGTTGTCGGACCCTCAACTCGACCCTAAACCGTCCCCGTCCCCTAACCCTAACCCTAGCTCGAACCCTAACTCTAAGCCTTCCCTGAAGCCTGACCCTCACCCGTCCCCTAATCCTAACCCGTACGCTCACACTAACCCACGCCCTCACACGCACGCTCCCCCTAAAGCGTTGTCGGACCCTCACCTGGACCCTAAACCGTCCCCGTCCCCTAACCCTAACCCTAGCCCGAACCCTAACCCTAACCCTTCCCCGAAGCCTGACCCTCACCCGTCCCCTAATCCTAACTCGTACGCTAACAGTAACCCACGCCCTCACACGCACGCTCCCCCTAAAGCGTTGTCGGACCCTCACCTGGACCCTAAACCGTCTCCGTACCCTAACCCTAACCCTAGCCCGAACCCTAACCCTAACCCTTCCCCGAAGCCTGACCCTCACCCGTCCCCTAATCCTAACCCGTACGCTAACACTAACCCGCGCCCTCACACGCACGCTCCCCCTAAAGCGTTGTCGGACCCTCAGCTGGACACTAAAGCGTCCCCGTCCCCTAACCCTAACCCTAGCCCGAACCCTAACCCTAACCTTTCCGCGAAGCCTGACCCTCACCCGTCCCCAAATCCTAACCAGTAGGCTCACACTAACCCGCGCCCTCACACACACGCTCCCCCTAAAGCGTTGTCGGACCCTCACCTGGACCCTAAACCGTCCCCGTCCCTTAACCCTAACCCTAGCCCGAACCCTAACCCTAACCCTTCCCCGAAGCCTGACCCTCACCCGTCCCCTAATCCTAACCCATAGGCTCACACTAAGCCACGCCCTCACACGCACGCTCCCCCTAAAGCGTTGTCGGACCCTCACCTGGACCCTAAACCGTCCCCGTCCCCTAACACTACCCCTAGCCCGAACCCTAACCCTAAGCCTTCCCCGAAGCCTAACCCTCAACCGTCCCCTAATCCTAACCCGTAGGCTCACACTAACCCGCGCCCTCACACGCACGCTCCCCCTAAAGCGTTGTCGGACCCTCACCTGGACCCTAAACCGTCCCCGTCCCCTAACCCTAACCCTAGCCCGAACCCTAACCCTAAACCTTCCCCGAAGCCTGAACCTCACCCATCCCCTAATCCTAACCCTTACGCTCACACTAACCCGCGCCCTCACACGGACGCTCCCCCTAAAGCGTTGTCGGACCCTCACCTGGACCCTAAACCGTCCCCGTCCCCTAAACCTAACCCTAGCCCGAACCCAACCATAACACTTCCCCGAAGCCTGACCCTCACCCGTGCCCTAATCCTAACCCGTACGCTAACACTAACCCGCGCCCTCACACGCACGCTCCCCCTAAAGCGTTGTCGGACCCTCACCTGGACCCTAAACCGTCCCCGTACCCTAATCCTAACCCTAGCCCGAACCCTAAACCTAACCCTTCCCCGAAGCCTGACCCTCACCCGTCCCCTAATCCTAACCCGTACGCTAACACTAACCCGCGCCCTCACACGCACGCTCCCCCTAAAGCGTTTTCGGACCCTCACCTGGACCCTAAACCGTCCCCGTCCCCTAACACTAACCCTAGCCCGAACCCTAACCCTAACCCTTCCCCGAAGCCTGACCCTCACGCGTCCCCTAATCCTAACCCGTAGGCTCACACTAACCCGCGCCCTCACACGCACGCTCCCCCTAAAGCGTTGTCGGACCCTCACCTGGACACTAAACTGTCCCCGTCCCCTAACCCTAACCCTAGCCCGAACCCTAACCCTAACCCTTCCCCGAAGCCTGACCCTCACCCGTCCCCTAATCCTAACCCGTAGGCTCACACTAACCCGCGCCCTCACACGCACGCTCCCCCTAAAGCGTTGTCGGACCCTCACCTGGACCCTAAACCGTCCCCGTCCCCTAACCCTAACCCTAGCCCGAACCCTAACCCTAACCCTTCCCCGAAGCCTGACCCTCACCCGTCCCCTAATCCTAACCCGTACGCTAACACTAACCCGCGCCCTCACACGCACGCTCCCCCTAAAGCGTTGTCGGACCATCACCTGGACCCTAAACCGTCCCCGTCCCCTAACCTTAACCCTAGACGGAACCCTAACCCTAACCCTTCCCCGAAGCCTGACCCTTACCCGTCCCCTAATCCTAACCCGTAGCCTCACACTAACCCGCGCCCTCACATGCACGCTCCCCCTAAAGCGTTGTCGGACCCTCACCTCGATCCTAAACCGTCCCCATCCCCTAACACTAAACCTAGCCCGAACCCTAACCCTAACCCTTCCCAGAAGCCTGACCCTCACCCGTCCCCTAATCCTAAACCGTAGGCTCACACTAAGCCGCGCCCTCACACGCACGCTCCTTCTAAAGCGTGGTCGGACCCTCACCTGGACCCTAAACCGTCCCCGTCCCCTAACCCTAATCCTAGCCCGAACCCTAACCTTAAGCCTTCCACGAAGCCTGACACTCACCCGTCCCCTAATCCTAACCCGTACGCTAACACTAACCCGCGCCCTCACACGCACGCTCCCCCTAAAGCGTTGTCGGACCCACACCTGGATCCTAAACCGTCCCCGTGTCCTAAACCTAACCCTAGCCCGAACCCTAACCCTAACACTTCCCCGAAACCTGACCCTCACCCGTCCCCTTATCCTAACCCGTAGGCTCACACTAAGCCGCGCCCTCACACGCACGCTCCCCCTAAAGCGTTGTCGGACCCTCACCTGGACCCTAAACCGTCCCCGTCCCCTAACCCTTACCCTAGCCCGAACCCTAACCCTAACCCTTCCCCGAAGCCTGACCCTCACCCGTCCCCTAATCCTAACCCGTACGCTAACACTAACCCGCGCCCTCACACGCACGCTCTCCCTAAAGCGTTTTCATACCCTCACCTGGACCCTAAACCGTCCCCGTCCCCTAACCCTAACCCTAGCCCGAACCCTAACCCTAACACTTCCCCGAAGCCTGACCCTCATCCGTCCCCTAATCCTAACCCGTACGCTAACACTAACCCGCGCCCTCACACGCACGCTCCCCCTAAAGCGTTGTCGGACCCTCACCTGGACCCTAAACCGTCCACGTCCCCTAACCCTAACCCTAGCCCGAACCCTAACCCTAACCCTTCCCCGAAGCCTGACCCTCTCCCGTCCCCTAATCGTAACCCGTAGGCTCACACTAACCCGCGCCCTCACATGCACGCTCCCCCTAAAGCGTTGTCGGACCCTCACCTGGACCCTAAACCGTCCCCGTCCCTTAACCCTAACCCTAGCCCGAACCCTAACCCTAACCCTTCCCCGAAGCCTGAACCTCACCCGTCCCCTAATCCTAACCCGTACGCTAACACTAACCCGTGCCCTCACACGCACGCTCCCCCTAAAGCGTTGTCGGACCCTCACCTGGACCCTAAACCGTCCCCGTACCCTAACCCTAACCCTAGCCCGAACCCTAACCCTAACCCTTCCCCGAAGCCTGACCCTCACCCGTACCCTAATCCTAACCCGTACGCTCACACTAACCCACGCCCTCACACGCACGCTCCCCCTAAAGCGATGTCGGATCCTCACCTGGACCCTAAAGCGTCCCCGTACCCTAACCCTAACCCTAGCCCGAACCCTAACCCTAACCCTTACCCGAAGCCTGACCCTCACCCGTCCCCTAATCCTAACCCGTACGCTAACACTAACCCGCGCCCTCACACGCACGCTCCCCGTAAAGCGTTGTCGGACCCTCACCTGGACCCTAAACCGTCCCCGTCCCCTAACCCTAATCCTAGCCCGAACCCTAACCCTAACCCTTGGCCGAAGCCTGACCCTCACCCGTCCCCTAATCCTAACCCGTAGGCTCACACTAACCCACGCCCTCACACGCACGCTCCCCCTAAAGCGTTGTTGGACCGTCACCTGGATCCTAAACCGTCCCCATCCCCTAACCCTAACCCTAGCCCGAACCCTAACCCTAACCCTTCCCCGAAGCCTGACACTCACCCCTCCCCTAATCCTAACCCGTAGGCTCACAATAAGCCGCGCCCTCACACGCACGCTCCCCCTAAAGCGTTGTCGGGCCCTCACCTGGACCCTAAACCGTCCCCGTCCCCTAATCCTAACCCTAGCCCGAACCCTAAACCTAACCCTTCCCCGAAGCCTGACCCTCACCCGTCCCCTAATCCTAACCCGTAGGCTCACACTAACCCGCGCCCTCACACGCATGCTCCCCCTAAAGCGTTGTCAGACCCTCACCTGGACCCTAAACCGTCCCAGTCCCCTAACCCTAGCCCGAACCCTAACCCTAACACTTCCCCGAAGCCTGACCCTCACCCGTCCCCTAATCCTAACCCGTACGCTAACACTAACCCGCGCCCTCACACGCAGGCTCCCCCTAAAGCGTTGTCGGACCCTCACCTGGACCCTAAACCGTCCCCGTCCCCTAACCCTAACCCTAGCCCGAACCCTAACCATAACACTTCCCCAAAGCCTGACCATCACCCGTCCCCTAATCCTAACCCGTACGCTAACACGAAGCCGCGCCCTCACACGCACGCTCCCCCTAAAGCGTTGTCGGACCCTCACCTGGACCCTAAACCGTCCCCGTACCCTAACCCTAACCCTAGCCCGAACCCTAACCCTAACCCTTCCCCGAAGCCTGACACTCACCCGTCCCCTAATCCTAACTCGTACGCTAACACTAACCCGCGCCCTCACACGCACGCTCCCCCTAAAGCGTTTTCGGACCCTCACCTGGACCCTAAACCGTCCCCATCCCCTAACCCTAACCCTAGCCCGAACCCTAACCCTAACCCTTCCCCGAAACCTGACCCTCACCCGTCCCCTAATCCTAACCCGTACGCTAACACTAACCCGCGCCCTCACACGCACGCTCCCCCTAAAGCGTTGTCGGACCCTCACCTGAACCCTAAACCGTCCCCGTCCCCTAACCCTAACCCTAGCCCGAACCCTAACCCTAACCCTTCCCCGAAGCCTGACCCTCACCCGTCCCCTAATCCTAACCCGTACGCTAACACTAACCCGTGCCCTCACACGCACGCTCCCCCTAAAGCGTTGTCGGACCCTCACCTGGACCCTAATCCGTCCCCGTCCCCTAACCCTAACCCTAGCCCGAACCCTAACCCTAACCCTTCCCCGAAGCCTGACCCTCACCCGTCCCCTAATCCTAACCCGTACGCTCACACTAACCCACGCCCTCACACGCACGCTCCCCCTAAAGCAATGTCGGACCCTCACCTGGACCCTAAACCGTCCCCGTACCCTAACCCTAACCCTAGCCCGAACCCTAACCCTAACCCTTCCCCGAAGCCTGACCCTCACCCGTCCCCTAATCCTAACCCGTACGCTAACACTAACCCACGCCCTCACACGCACGCTCCCCCTAAAGCGTTGTCGGACCCTCACCTGGACCCTAAACCGTCCCCGTCCCCTAACCCTACCCCTAGCCCGAACCCTAACCCTAACCCTTCCCCGAAGCCTGACCCTCACCCGTCCCCTAATCCTAACCCGTACGCTAACGCTAACCCGCGCCCTCACACGCACGCTCCCCCTAAAGCGTTGTCGGACCCTCACCTGGACCCTAAACCGTCCCCGTCCCCTAACCCTAACCCTAGCCCGAACCCTAACCCTAATCCTTCCCCGAAGCCTGACCCTCACCCGTCCCCTAATCCTAACCCGTACGCTCACACTAACCTGCGCCCTCACACGCACGCTCCCCCTAAAGCGTTGTCGGACCCTCACCTGGACCCTAAACCGTCCCCGTCCCCTAACCCTAATCCTAGCCCGAACCCTAAACCTAACACTTCCCCGAAGCCTGACCCTCACCCGTCCCCTAATCCTAACCCGTACGCTAACACTAACACGCGCCCTCACATGCACGCTCCCCCTAAAGCATTGTCGGACCCTCACCTGGACCCTAAACCGTCCCTGTACCCTAACTCTAACCCTAACCCTAGCCCGAACCCTAATCCTAACCCTTGGCCGAAGCCTGACCCTCACCCGTCCCCTAATCCTAACCCGTAGGCTCACACTAACCCACGCCCTCACACGCACGCTCCCCCTAAAGCGTTGTTGGACCGTCACCTGGATCCTAAACCGTCCCCATCCCCTAACCCTAACCCTAGCCCGAACCCTAACCCTAACCCTTCCCCGAAGCCTGACTCTCACCCGTCCCCTAATCCTAAGCCGTAGGCTCACACTAACCCGCGCCCTCACACTAACGCTCCCCCTAAAGCGTTGTCGGACCCTCACCTGGACCCTAATCCGTCCCCGTCCCCTAACCCTAACCCTAGCCCGAACCCTAACCCTAACCCTTCCCGGAAGCCTGACCCTCACCCGTCCCCTAATCCTAACTCGTACGCTAACACTAACCCACGCCCTCACACGCACGCTCCCCCTAAAGAGTTGTCGGACCCTCACCTGGACCCTAAACCGTCCCCGTACCCTAACCCTAACCCTAGCCCGAACCCTAACCCTAACCCTTCCCCGAAACCTGACACTCACCCGTCCCCTAATCCTAACCCGTACGCTAACACTAACCCACGCCTTCACACGCACGTTCCCCCTAAAGCATTGTCGGACCCTCACCTGGACCCTAAACCGTCCCCGTCCCCTAACCCTAACCCTAGCCCGAACCCTAGCCCTAAACCTTCCCCTAGCCTGACCCTCACCCGTCCCCTAATCCTAACCCGTAGGCTCACACTAACCTGCGCCCTCACATGCACTCTCCCCCTAAGGCATTGCCGGACCCTCACCTGGACCCTAAACCGTCCCCATCCCGTAACCCTAACCCTAGCCCGTACCCTAACCCTAACCCTTCCCCGAAGCCTGACCCTCACCCGTCCCCTAATCCTAACCCGTACGATAACACTAACCCGCGCCCTCACACGCACGCTCCCCCTAAAGCGTTGTCGGACCCTCACCTGAACCCTAAACCGTCCCCGTCGCCTAACCCTAACCCTAGCCCGAACCCTAACCCTAACCGTTCCCCGAAGCCTGACCCTCACCCGTCCCCTAATCCTAACCCGTACGCTAACACTAACCCACGCCCTCACACGCACGCTCCCCCTAAAGCGTTGTAGGACCCTAACCTGGACCCTAAACCGTCCCCGTCCCTTAACCCTAACCCTAGCCCGAACCCTAACCCTAAACCTTCCCCGAAGCCTGACCCTCACCCGTCCCCTAATCCTAACCCGTACGCTAACACTAACCCGCGCCCTCACACGCACGCTCCCCCTAAAGCGTTGTCGGACCCTCACCTGGACCCTAAACCGTCCCCGTCCCCTAACCCTAACCTTAGCTCGAATCCTAACTCTAAGCCTTCCCTGAAGCCTGACCCTCACCCGTCCCCTAATCCTAACCCGTACGCTCACACTAACCCACTCCCTCACACGCACGCTCCCCCTAAAGCGTTGTCGGACCCTCATCTGGACCCTAAACCGTTCCCGTCCCCTAACCCTAACCCTAGCCCGAACCCTAACCCTAACCCTTCCCCGAAGCCTGACACTCACCCGTCCCCTAATCCTAACTCGTACGCTAACACTAACCCACGCCCTCACACGCACGCTCCCCCTAAAGCGTTGTCGGACCCTCACCTAGACCCTAAACCGTCCCCGTACCCTAACCCTAACCCTAGCCCGAACCCTAACCCTAACCCTTCCCCGAAGCCTGACACTCACCCGTCCCCTAATCCTAACCCGTACGCTAACACTAACCCACGCCCTCACACGCACGTTCCCCCTAAAGCATTGTCAGACCCTCACTTGGACCCTAAACCGTCCCCGTCCCCTAACCCTAACCCTAGCCCGAACACTAACCCTAACCCTTCCCCGAAGCCTGACCCTCACCCGTCCCCTAATCCTAACCCGTAGGCTCACACTAACCCGCGCCCTCACACGCACACTCCCCCTAAAGCGTTGTCGAACCCTCACCTGGACCCTAAACCGTCCCCGTACCCTAACCCTAACCCTAGCCCGAACCCTAACCCTAACCCTTCCCCGAAGCCTGACCCTCACCCGTCCCCTAATCCTAACCCGTACGCTAACACTAACCCGCGCCCTCACACGCACGCTCCCCCTAAAGCGTTGTCGGACCCTCACCTGGACACTAAAGCGTCCCCGTCCCCTAACCCTAACCCTAGCCCGAACCCTAACCCTAACCCTTCCCCGAAGCCTGACCCTCACCCGTCCCCTAATCCTAACCAGTAGGCTCACACTAACCCGCGCCCTCACACGCACGCTCCCCCTAAAGCGTTGTCGGACCCTCAACTCGACCCTAAACCGTCCCCGTCCCCTAACCCTAACCCTAGCCCGAACCCTAACCCTAACCCTTCCCCGAAGCCTGACCCTCACCCGTCCCCTAATCCTAACCCGTAGGCTCACACTAAGCCACGCCCTCACATGCACGCTCCTTCTAAAGCGTTGTCGGACCCTCACCTGGACCCTAAACCGTCCCCGTCCCCTAACACTACCCCTAGCCCGAACCCTAACCCTAACCCTTCCCCGAAGCCTGACCCTCAACCGTCCCCTAATCCTAACCCGTAGGCTCACACTAACCCGCGCCCTCACACGCACGCTCCCCCTAAAGCGTTGTCGGAACCTCACCTGGACCCTAAACCGTCCCCGTCCCCTAACCCTAACCCTAGCCCGAACCCTAACCCTAACCCTTCCCCGAAGCCTGACCCTCACCCGTCCCCTAATCCTAACCCGTACGCTAACACTAACCCGCGCCCTCACACGCACGCTCCCCCTAAAGCGTTCTCGGACCATCACCTGGACCCTAAACCGTCCCCGTCCCCTAACCTTAACCCTAGACGGAACCCTAACCCTAACACTTCCCCGAAGCCTGACCCTTACCCGTCCCCTAATCCTAACCCGTAGCCTCACACTAACCCGCGCCCTCACATGCACGCTCCCCCTAAAGCGTTGTCGGACCCTCACCTCGATCCTAAACCGTCCCCATCCCCTAACCCTAAACCTAGCCCGAACCCTAACCCTAACCCTTCCCAGAAGCCTGACCCTCAGCCGTCCCCTAATCCTAAACCGTAGGCTCACACTAAGCCGCGCCCTCACACGCACGCTCCTTCTAAAGCGTTGTCGGACCCTCACCTGGACCCTAAACCGTCCCCGTCCCCTAACCCTAACCCTAGCCCGAACCCTAACCCTAAGCCTTCCCCGAAGCCTGACCCTCACCCGTCCCCTTATCCTAACCCGTACGCTAACACTAACCCGCGCCCTCACACGCACGCTCCCCCTAAAGCGTTGTCGGACCCTCACCTGGATCCTAAACCGTCCCCGTCCCCTAAACCTAACCCTAGCCCGAACCCTAACCCTAACCCTTCCCCGAAACCTGACCCTCACCCGTCCCCTAATCCTAACCCGTAGGCTCACACTAAGCCGCGCCCTCACACGCACGCTCCCCCTAAAGCGTTGTCGGACCCTCACCTGGACCCTAAACCGTCCCCGTCCCCTAACCCTAACCCTAGCCCGAACCCTAACCCTAACCCTTCCCCGAAGCCTGACCCTCTCCCGTCCCCTAATCGTAACCCTTAGGCTCACACTAACCCGCGCCCTCACACGCACGCTCCCCCTAAAGCGTTGTCGGACCCTCACCTCGATCCTAAACCGTCCCAATCCCCTAACCCTAAACCTAGCCCGAACCCTAACCCTAACCCTTCCCAGAAGCCTGACCCTCACCCTTCCCCTAATCCTAAACCGTAGGCTCACACTAAGCCGCGCCCTCACACGCACGCTCCTTCTAAAGCGTTGTCGGACCCTCTCCTGGACCCTAAACCGTCCCCGTCCCCTAACCCTAACCCTAGCCCGAACCCTAAACCTAAGCCTTCCCCGAAGCCTGACCCTCACCCGTCCCCTAATCCTAACCCGTACGCTAACACTAACCCGCGCCCTCACACGCACGCTCCCCCTAAAGCGTTGTCGGACCCTCACCTGGATCCTAAACCGTCCCCGTCCCCTAAACCTAACCCTAGCCCGAACCCTAACCCTAACCCTTCCCCGAAACCTGACCCTCACCCGTCCCCTAATCCTAACCCGTAGGCTCACACTAAGCCGCGCCCTCACACGCACGCTCCTCCTAAAGCGTTGTCGGACCCTCACCTGGACCCTAAACCGTCCCCGTCCCCTAACCCTTACCCTAGCCCGAACCCTAACCCTAACCCTTCCCCGAAGCCTGACCCTCACCCGTCCGCTAATCCTAACCCGTATGCTAACACTAACCCGCGCCCTCACACGCACGCTCTCCCTAAAGCGTTTTCATACCCTCACCTGGACCCTAAACCGTCCCCGTCCCCTAACCCTAACCCTAGCCCGAACCCTAACCCTAACACTTCCCCGAAGCCTGACCCTCATCCGTCCCCTAATCCTAACCCGTACGCTAACACTAACCCGCGCCCTCACACGCACGCTCCCCCTAAAGCGTTTTCGGACCCTCACCTGGACCCTAAACCGTCCCCGTCCCCTAACCCTAACCCTAGCCCGAACCCTAACCCTAACACTTCCCCGAAGCCTGACCCTCTCCCGTCCCCTAATCGTAACCCGTAGGCTCACACTAACCCGCGCCCTCACACGCACGCTCCCCCTAAAGCGTTGTCGGACCCTCACCTGGACCCTAAACCGTCCCCGTCCCCTAACCCTATCCCTAGCCCGAACCCTATCCCTAAGCCTTCCCCGAAGCCTGACCCTCACCCGTCCCCTAATGCTAACCCGTACGCTAACACTAACCCGCGCCCTCACACGCACGCTCCCCCTAAAGCGTTGTCGGACCCTCACCTGGACCCTAAACCGTCCCCGTCCCCTAACCCTAACCCTAGCCCGAACCCTAACCCTAACCCTTCCCCGAAGCCTGACCGTCACCCGTCCCCTAATCCTAACCCGTACGCTAACACTAACCCGCGCCCTCACACGCACGCTCTCCCTAAAGCGTTGTCGTACCCTCACCTGGACCCTAAACCGTCCCCGTCCCCTAACTCTAACCCTAGCCTGAACCCTAACCCTAACACTTCCCCGAAGCCTGACCCTCACCCGTCCCCTAATCCTAACCCGTAGGCTCACACTAAGCCGCGCCCTCACACGCACGCTCCCCCTAAAGCGTTGTCGGACCCTCACCTGGACCCTAAACCATCCCTGTCCCCTAACCCTAACCCTAGCCCGAACCCTAACCCTAACCCTTCCCCGAAGCCTGATCCTCACCCGTCCCCTAATCGTAACCCGTAGGCTCACACTAACCCGCGCCCTCACACGCACGCTCCCCCTAAAGCGTTGTCGGACCCTTACCTGGACCCTAAACCATCCCCGTCCCCTAACCCTAACCCGAGCCCGAACCCTAACCCTAAACCTTCCCCGAAGCCTGACCCTCACCGTCCCCTAATCCTAAACCTTAGGCTCACAGTAACCCGCGCCCTCACACGCACGCTCCCCCTAAAGCGTTGTCGGACCCTCACCTGGACCCTAAACCGTCCCCGTCCCTTAACCCTAACCCTAGCCCGAACCCTAACCCTAACCCTTCCCCGAAGCCTGACCCTCACCCGTCCCCTAATCCTAACCCGTACGCTAACACTAACCCGCGCCCTCACATGCACGCTCCCCCTAAAGCGTTGTCGGACCCTCACCTGGACCCTAAACCGTCCCCGCCCCTAACCCTACCCCTAGCCCGAACCCTAACCCTAACACTTCCCCGAAGCCTGACCCTCACCCGTCCACTAATCCTAACCCGTACGCTCACACTAAGCCGCGCCCTCACACGCACGCTCCCCTTAAAGCGTTGTCGGACCCTCACCTGGACCCTAAACCGTCCCCGTCACCTAACCCTACCCCTAGCCCGAACCCTAACCCTAACCCTTCCCCGAAGCCTGACCCTCACCCGTCCCCTAATCCTAACCCGTACGCTAACACTAACCCTCGCCCTCACACGCACGCTCCCCCTAAAGCGTTGTCGGACCATCACCTGGACCCTAAACCGTTCCCGTCCCCTAACCCTAACCCTAGACGGAACCCTAACCCTAACCCTTCCCCGAAGCCTGACACTCACCCGTCCCCTAATCCTAACCCGTAGGCTCACACTAACCCGCGCCCTCACACGCACGCTCCCCCTATAGCGTTGTCCGACCCTCACCTGGACCCTAAACCGTCCCCGTCCCCTAACCCTAACCCTAGCCCGAACACTAACCCTAACCCTTCCCCGAAGCCTGACCCTCACCCATCCTCTAATCCTAACCCGTACGCTCACACTAACCCGTGCCCTCACACGCACGCTCCCCCTAAAGCGTTGTCGGACCCTCACCTGGATCCTAAACCGTCCCCGTCCCCTAATCCTAACCCTAGCCCGAACCCTAACCCTAACCCTTCCCCGAAGCCTGACCCTCACCCGTCCCCTAATCCTAACCCGTAGGCTCAAACTATACCGCGCCCTCACACGCACGCTCCCCCAAAGCGTTGTCGGACCCTCACCTGGACCCTAAACCGTCCCCGTCCCCTAACCCTAACCCTAGACCGAACCCTAACCCTAACCCTTCCCCGAAGCCTGACCCTCACCCGTCCCCTAATGCTAACCCGTACGCTAACACTAACCCGCGCCCTCACACGCACGCTCCCCCTAAAGCGTTGTCGGACCCTCACCTGGACCCTAAACCGTCCCCGTACCCTAACCCTAACCCTAGCCCGAACCCAAACCCTAACACTTCCCCGAAGCCTGACCCTCACCCGTCCCCTAATCCTAACCCGTACGCTAACACTAACCCGCGCCCTCACACGCACGCTCTCCCTAAAGCGTTGTCGGACTCTCAACTGGACCCTAAACCGTCCCCGTCCCCTAACCCTAACCCTAGCCCGAACCCTAACCCTAACCCTTCCCCGAAGCCTGACCCTCACCCGTCCCCTAATCCTAACCCGTACGCTAACACTAACCCGCGCCCTCACATTCACGCTCTCCCTAAAGCATTTTCGTACCCTCACCTGGACCCTAAACCGTCCCCGTCCCCTAACCCTAACCCTAGCCCGAACCCTAACCCTAACACTTCCCCGAAGCCTGACCCTCACCCGTCCCCTAATCCTAACCCGTAGGCTCACACTAACCCGCGCCCTCACAAGCACGCTCCCCCTAAAGCGTTGTCGGACCCTCACCTGGACCCTAAACCGTCCCCGTCCCCGTCCCCTAACCCTAGCCCGAACCCTAACCCTAACCCTTCCCCGAAGCCTGACCCTCTCCCGTCCCCTAATCATAACCCGTAGGCTCACACTAACCCACGCCCTCACACGCACGCTCCCCCTAAAGCGTTGTCGGACCCTCACCTGGACCCTAAACCGTCCCCGTCCCTTAACCCTAACCCTAGCCCGAACCCTAACCCTAACACTTCCCCGAAGCCTGACCCTCACCCGTCCCCTAATCCTAACCCGTAGGCTCACACTAAGCCGCGCCCTCACACGCACGCTCCCCCTAAAGCGTTGTCGGACCCTCACCTGGACCCTAAACCGTCCCCGTCCCCTAACCCTTACCCTAGCCCGAACCCTAACCCTAACCCTTCCCCGTAGCCTGACCCTCACCCGTCCCCTAATCCTAACCCGTACGCTAACACTAACCCGCGCCCTCACACGCACGCTCTCCCTAAAGCGTTTTCATACCCTCACCTGGACCCTAAACCGTCCCCGTCCCCTAACCCTAACCCTAGCCCGAACCCCAACCCTAACACTTCCCCGAAGCCTGACCCTCATCCGTCCCTTAATCCTAACCCGTACACTAACACTAACCCGCGCCCTCACACGCACGCTCCCCCTAAAGCTTTGTCGGACCCTCACCTGGACCCTAAACCGTCCCCGTCCCCTAACCCTAACCCTAGCCCGAACCCTAACCCTAACCCTTCCCCGAAGCCTGACCCTCTCCCGTCCCCTAATCGTAACCCTTAGGCTCACACTAACCTGCGCCCTCACACGCACGCTCCCCCTAAAGCGTTGTCGGACCCTCACCTCGATCCTAAACCGTCCCCATCCCCTAACCCTAAACCTAGCCCGAACCCTAACCCTAACCCTTCCCAGAAGCCTGACCCTCACCCTTCCCCTAATCCTAAACCGTAGGCTCACACTAACCCGCGCCCTCACACGCACGCTCCTTCTAAAGCGTTGTCGGACCCTCACCTGGACCCTAAACCGTCCACGTCCCCTAACCCTAACCCTAGCCCGAACCCTAACCCTAAGCCTTCCCCGAAGCCTGACCCTCACCCGTCCCCTAATCCTAACCCGTACGCTAACACTAACCCGCGCCCTCACACGCACGCTCCCCCTAAAGCGTTGTCGGACCCTCACCTGGATCCTAAACCGTTCCCGTCCCCTAAACCTAACCCTAGCCCGAACCCTAACCCTAACCCTTCCCCGAAACCTGACCCTCACCCGTCCCCTAATCCTAACCCGTAGGCTCACACTAAGCCACGCCCTCACACGCACGCTCCCCCTAAAGCGTTGTCGGACCCTCACCTGGACCCTAAACCGTCCCCGTCCCCTAACCCTTACCCTAGCCCGAACCCTAACCCTAACCCTTCCCCGAAGCCTGACCCTCACCCGTCCGCTAATCCTAACCCGTATGCTAACACTAACCCGCGCCCTCACACGCACGCTCTCCCTAAAGCGTTTTCATACCCTCACCTGGACCCTAAACCGTCCCCGTCCCCTAACCCTAACCCTAGCCCGAACCCTAACCCTAACACTTCCCCGAAGCCTGACCCTCATCCGTCCCCTAATCCTAAAACGTACGCTAACACTAACCCGCGCCCTCACACGCACGCTCCCCCTAAAGCGTTTTCGGACCCTCACCTGGACCCTAAACCGTCCCCGTCCCCTAACCCTAACCCTAGCCCGAACCCTAACCCTAACACTTCCCCGAAGCCTGATCCTCTCCCGTCCCCTAATCGTAACCCGTAGGCTCACACTAACCCGCGCCCTCACACGCACGCTCCCCCTAAAGCGTTGTCGGACCCTCACCTGGACCCTAAACCGTCCCCGTCCCTTAACCCTAACCCTAGCCCGAACACTAACCCTAACCCTTCCCCGAAGCCTGACCCTCACCCGTCCCCTAATCCTAACCCGTACGCTAACACTAACCCGTGCCCTCACACGCACGCTCCCCCTAAAGCGTTGTCGGACCCTCACCTGGACCCTAAACCGTCCCCGTCCCCTAACCCTACCCCTAGCCCGAACCGTAACCCTAACACTTCCCCGAAGCCTGACCCTCACCCGTCCATTAATCCTAACCCGTAGGCTCACACTAAGCCGCGCCCTCACACGCACGCTCCCCCTAAAGCGTTGTCGAACCCTCACCTGGACCCTAAACCGTCCCCGTCCCCTAACCCTATCCCTAGCCCGAACCCTAACCCTAAGCCTTCCCCGAAGCCTGACCCTCACCCGTCCCCTAATGCTAACCCGTACGCTAACACTAACCCGCGCCCTCACACGCACGCTCCCCCTAAAGCGTTGTCGGACCCTCACCTGGACTCTAAACCGTCCCCGTCCCCTAACCCTAACCCTAGCCCGAACCCTAACCCTAACCCTTCCCCGAAGCCTGACCCTCACCCGTCCCCTAATCCTAACCCGTAGGCTCACAGTAAGCCGCGCCCTCACACGCACGCTCCCCCTAAAGCGTTGTCGGACCCTCACCTGGACCCTAAACCATCCCCGTCCCCTAACCCTAACCCTAGCCCGAACCCTAACCCTAACCCTTCCCCGAAGCCTGACCCTCACCCGTCCCCTAATCGTAACCCGTAGGCTCACACTAACCCGCGCCCTCACACGCACGCTCCCCCTAAAGCGTTGTCGGACCCTTACCTGGACCCTAAACCATCCCCGTCCCCTAACCCTAACCCGAGCCCGAACCCTAACCCTAACCCTTCCCCGAAGCCTGACCCTCACCGTCCCCTAATCCTAAACCTTAGGCTCACAGTAACCCGCGCCCGCACACGCACGCTCCCCCTAAAGCGTTGTCGGACCCTCACCTGGACCCTAAACCGTCCCCGTCCCCTAACCCTAACCCTAGCCCGAACCCAAACCCTAACACTTCCCCGAAGCCTGACCCTCACCCGTCCCCTAATCCTAACCCGTATGCTAACACTAACCCGCGCCCTCACACGCACGCTCTCCCTAAAGCGTTTTCGGACTCTCAACTGGACCCTAAACCGTCCCCGTCCCCTAACCCTAACCCTAGCCCGAACCCTAACCCTAACCCTTCCCCGAAGCCTGACCCTCACCCGTCCCCTAATCCTAACCCGTACGCTAACACTAACCCGCGCCCTCACATGCACGCTCTCCCTAAAGCGTTTTCGTACCCTCACCTGGACCCTAAACCGTCCCCGTCCCCTAACCCTAACCCTAGCCCGAACCCTAACCCTAACACTTCCCCGAAGCCTGACCCTCACCCGTCCCCTAATCCTAACCCGTAGGCTCACACTAACACGCGCCCTCACACGCACGCTCCCCCTAAAGCGTTGTCGGACCCTCACCTGGACCGTAAACCGTCCCCGTCCCCTAATCCTAACCCTAGCCCGAACCCTAACCCTAACCCTTCCCCGAAGCCTGACCCTCTCCCGTCCCCTAATCGTAACCCGTAGGCTCACACTAACCCGCGCCCTCACACGCACGCTCCCCCTAAAGCGTTGTCGGACCCTCACCTGGACCCTAAACCGTCTCCGTCCCTTAACCCTAACCCTAGCCCGAACCCTAACCCTAACCCTTCCCCGAAGCCTGACCCTCACCCGTCCCCTAATCCTAACCCGTACGCTAACACTAACCCGTGCCCTCACACGCACGCTCCCCCTAAAGCGTTGTCGGACCATCACCTGGACACTAAACCGTCCCCGTCCCCTAACCCTAACCCTAGCCCGAACCCTAACCCTAACCCTTCCCCGAAGCCTGACCCTCACCCGTCCCATAATCCTAACCCGTACGCTAACACTAACCCGCGCTCTCACACGCACGCTCCCCCTAAAGCGTTGTCGGACCCTCACCTGGACCCTAAACCGTCCCCGCCCCTAACCCTACCCCTAGCCCGAACCCTAACCCTAACACTTCCCCGAAGCCTGACCCTCACCCGTCCACTAATCCTAACCCGTACGCTCACACTAAGCCGCGCCCTCACACGCACGCTCCCCTCAAAGCGTTGTCGGACCCTCACCTGGACCCTAAACCGTCCCCGTCACCTAACCCTACCCCTAGCCCGAACCCTAACCCTAACCCTTCCCCGAAGCCTGACCCTCACCCGTCCCCTAATCCTAACCCGTACGCTAACACTAACCCTCGCCCTCACACGCACGCTCCCCCTAAAGCATTGTCGGACCATCACCTGGACCCTAAACCGTTCCCGTCCCCTAACACTAACCCTAGACGGAACCCTAACCCTAACCCTTCCCCGAAGCCTGACACTCACCCGTCCCCTAATCCTAACCCGTAGGCTCACACTAACCCGCGCCCTCACACGCACGCTCCCCCTATAGCGTTGTCCGACCCTCACCTGGACCCTAAACCGTCCCCGTCCCCTAACCCTAACCCTAGCCCGAACACTAACCCTAACCCTTCCCCGAAGCCTGACCCTCACCCATCCCCTAATCCTAACCCGTACGCTCACACTAACCCGCGCCCTCACACGCACGCTCCCCCTAAAGCGTTGTCGGACCCTCACCTGGATCCTAAACCGTCCCCGTCCCCTAACCCTAACCCTAGCCCGAACCCTAACCCTAAACCTTCCCCGAAGCCTGACCCTCACCCGTCCCCTAATCCTAACCCGTAGGCTCAAACTAAACCGCGCCCTCACACGCACGCTCCCCCAAAGCGTTGTCGGACCCTCACCTGGACCCTAAACCGTCCCCGTCCCCTAACCCTAACCCTAGACCGAACCCTAACCCTAACCCTTCCCCGAAGCCTGACCCTCACCCGTCCCCTAATGCTAACCCGTTCGCTAACACTAACCCGCGCCCTCACACGCACGCTCCCCCTAAAGCGTTGTCGGACCCTCACCTGGATCCTAAACCGTCCCCGTCCCCTAACCCTAACCGTAGCCGAACCCTAACCCTAACCCTTCCCCGAAGCCTGACCCTCACCCGTCCCCTAATCCTAACCCGTAGGCTCACACTAAGCCGCGCCCTCACACGCACGCTCCCCCTAAAGCGTTGTCGGACCCTCACCTGGACCCTAAACCGTCCCCGTCCCCTAACCCTAACCCTAGCCCGAACTCTAACCCTAAGCCTTCCCCGAAGCCTGACCATCACCCGTCCCCTAATCCTAACCCGTACGCTAACACTAACCCGTGCCCTCACACGCACGCTCTCCCTAAAGCGTTGTCGTACCCTCACCTGGACCCTAAACCGTCCCCGTCCCCTAACCCTAACCCTAGCCTGAACCCTAACCCTAACACTTCCCTGAAGCCTGACCCTCACCCGTCCCCTAATCCTAACCCGTAGGCTCACACTAACCCGCGCCCTCACACGCACGCTCCCCCTAAAGCGTTGTCGGACCGTCACCTGGACCCTAAACCGTCCCCGTCCCCTAACCCTAACCCGAGCCCGAACCCTAACCCTAACCCTTCCCCGAAGCCTGACCCTCACCGTCCCCTAATCCTAAACCTTAGGCTCACACTAACCCGCGCCCTCACACGCACGCTCCCCCTAAAGCGTTGTCGGACCCTCACCTGGACCCTAAACCGTCCCCGTACCCTAACCCTAACCCTAGCCCGAACCCAAACCCTAACACTTCCCCGAAGCCTGACCCTCACCCGTCCCCTAATCCTAACCCGTAGGCTAACACTAACCCGCGCCCTCACACGCACGCTCCCACTAAAGCGTTGTCGGACCCTCACCTGGACCCTAAACCGTCCCCATACCCTAACCCTAACCCTAGCCCGAACCCAAACCCTAACACTTCCCCGAAGCCTGACCCTCACCCGTCCCCTAATCCTAACCCGTACGCTAACACTAACCCGCGCCCTCACACGCACGCTCTCCCTAAAGCGTTGTCGGACTCTCAACTGGACCCTAAACCGTCCCCGTCCCCTAACCCTAACCCTAGCCCGAACCCTAACCCTAACCCTTCCCCGAAGCCTGACCCTCACCCGTCCCCTAATCCTAACCCGTACGCTAACACTAACCCGCGCCCTCACATGCACGCTCTCCCTAAAGCGTTTTCGTACCCTCACCTGGACCCTAAACCGTCCCCGTCCCCTAACCCTAACCCTAGCCCGAACCCTAACCCTAACACTTCCCCGAAGCCTGACCCTCACCCGTCCCCTAATCCTAACCCGTAGGCTCACACTAACCCGCGCCCTCACACGCACGCTCCCCCTAAAGCGTTGTCGGACCCTCACCTGGACCCTAAACCGTCCCCGTCCCCTAACCCTAACCCTAGCCCGAACCCTAACCCTAACCCTTCCCCGAAGCCTGACCCTCTCCCGTCCCCTAATCGTAACCCGTAGGCTCACACTAACCCACGCCCTCACACGCACGCTCCCCCTAAAGCGTTGTCGGACCCTCACCTGGACCCTAAACCGTCCCCGTCCCTTAACCCTAACCCTAGCCCGAACCCTAACCCTAACCCTTCCCCGAAGCCTGACCCTCACCCGTCCCCTAATGCTAACCCGTACGCTAACACTAACCCGCGCCCTCACACTCACGCTCCCCCTAAAGCGTTGTCGGACCCTCACCTGGATCCTAAACCGTCCCCGTCCCCTAACCCTAACCGTAGCCGAACCCTAACCCTAACCCTTCCCCGAAGCCTGACCCTCACCCGTCCACTAAACCTAACCCGTAGGCTCACACTAAGCCGCGCCCTCACACGCACGCTCCCCCTAAAGCGTTGTCGGACCCTCACCTGGATCCTAAACCGTCCCCGTCCCCTAACCCTAACCGTAGCCGAACCCTAACCCTAACCCTTCCCCGAAGCCTGACCCTCACCCGTCCCCTAATGCTAACCCGTACGCTAACACTAACCCGCGCCCTCACACTCACGCTCCCCCTAAAGCGTTGTCGGACCCTCACCTGGATCCTAAACCGTCCCCGTCCCCTAACCCTAACCGTAGCCGAACCCTAACCCTAACCCTTCCCCGAAGCCTGACCCTCACCCGTCCCCTAATCCTAACCCGTAGGCTCACACTAAGCCGCGCCCTCACACGCACGCTCCCCCTAAAGCGTTGTCGGACCCTCACCTGGACCCTAAACCGTCCCCGTCCCCTAACCCTAACCCTAGCCCGAACCCTAACCCTAAGCCTTCCCCGAAGCCTGACCATCACCCGTCCCCTAATCCTAACCCGTAGGCTCACACTAACCCGCGCCCTCACACGCACGCTCTCCCTAAAGCGTTGTCGGACCCTCACCTGGACCCTAAACCGTCCCCGTCCCCTAACCCTAACCCGAGCCCGAACCCTAACCCTAACCCTTCCCCGAAGCCTGACCCTCACCGTCCCCTAATCCTAAACCTTAGGCTCACACTAACCCGCGCCCTCACACGCACGCTCCCCCTAAAGCGTTGTCGGACCCTCACCTGGACCCTAAACCGTCCCCGTACCCTAACCCTAACCCTAGCCCGAACCCAAACCCTAACACTTCCCCGAAGCCTGACCCTCACCCGTCCCCTAATCCTAACCCGTACGCTAACACTAACCCGCGCCCTCACACGCACGCTCTCCCTAAAGCGTTGTCGGACCCTCAACTGGACCCTAAACCGTCCCCGTCCCCTAACCCTAACCCTAGCCCGAACCCTAAACCTAACCCTTCCCCGAAGCCTGACCCTCACCCGTCCCCTAATCCTAACCCGTAGGCTCACACTAACCCGCGCCCTCACACGCACGCTCCCCCTAAAGCGTTGTCGGACCCTCACCTGGACCCTAAACCGTTCCCGTCCCCTAACCCTAACCCTAGACGGAACCCTAACCCTAACCCTTCCCCGAAGCCTGACCCTCACCCGTCCCCTAATCCTAACCCGTAGGCTCACACTAACCCGCGCCCTCACACGCACGCTCCCCCTAAAGCGTTGTCCGACCCTCACCTGGACCCTAAACCGTCCCCGTCCCCTAACCCTAACCCTAGCCCGAACCCTAACCCTAACCCTTCCCCGAAGCCTGACCCTCACCCGTCCCCTAATCCTAACCCGTACGCTAACACTAACCCGTGCCCTCACACGCACTCTCCCCCTAAAGCGTTGTCGGACCATCAATTGGACACTAAACCGTCCCCGTCCCCTAACCCTAACCCTAGCCCGAACCCTAAACCTAACCCTTCCCCGAAGCCTGACCCTCACCCGTCCCATAATCCTAACCCGTACGCTAACACTAACCCGCGCCCTCACACGCACGCTCCCCCTAAAGCGTTGTCGGACCCTCACCTGGACCCTAAACCGTCCCCGTCCCCTAACCCTACCCCTAGCCCGAACCCTAACCCTAACACTTCCCCGAAGCCTGACCCTCACCCGTCCACTAATCCTAACCCGTAGGCTCACACTAAGCCGCGCCCTCACACGCACGCTCCCCCTAAAGCGTTGTCGGACCCTCACCTGGACCCTAAACCGTCCCCGTCCCCTAACCCTACCCCTAGCCCGAACCCTAACCCTAACCCTTACCCGAAGCCTGACCCTCACCCGTCCCCTAATCCTAACCCGTATGCTAACACTAACCCGCGCCCTCACACGCACGCTCCCCCTAAAGCGTTGTCGGACCCTCACCTCGATCCTAAACCGTCCCCATCCCCTAACCCTAACCCTAGCCCGAACCCTAACCCTAACCCTTCCCCGAAGCCTGACCCTCACCCGTCCCCTAATCCTAACCCGTAGGCTCACACTAACCCGCGCCCTCACACGCACGCTCCCCCTAAAGCGTTGTCGGACCCTCACCTGGACCCTAAACCGTCCCCGTCCCCTAACCCTAACCCTAGCCCGAACCCTAACCCTAACCCTTCCCCGAAGCCTGACCCTCACCCGTCCCCTAATCGTAACCCGTAGGCTCACACTAACCCGCGCCCTCACACGCACGCTCCCCCTAAAGCGTTGTCGGACCCTTACCTGGACCCTAAACCGTCCCCGTCCCCTAACCCTAACCCTAGCCCGAACCCTAACCCTAACCTTTCCCCGAAGCCTTACCCTCACCCGTCCCCTAATCCTAACCCGTACGCTAACACTAACCCGCGCCCTCACACGCACGCTCTCCCTAAAGCGTTGTTTGACCCTCAACTGGACCCTAAACCGTCCCCATCCCCTAACCCTAACCCTAGCCCGAACCCTAACCCTAACCCTTCCCCGAAGCCTGACCCTCACCCGTCCCCTAATCCTAACCCGTACGCTCACACTAACCTGCGCCCTCACACGCACGCTCCCCCTAAAGCATTGTCGGACCCTCACCTGGACCCTAAACCGTCCCCGTCCCCGTCCCCTAACCCTAGCCCGAACCCTAACCCTAAACCTTCCCCGAAGCCTGACCCTCACCCGTCCCCTAATCCTAACCCGTACGCTAACACTAACCCGCACCCTCACACGCACGCTCCCCCTAAAGCATTGTCGAACCCTCACCTGGACCCTAAACCGTCCCCGTCCCCTAACCCTAACCCTAGCCCGAACCCTAACCCTAACACTTCCCCAAAGCCTGACTCTAACCCGACCCCTACTCCTAAACCTTACGCTAACACTAACCCACGCCCTCACACGCACGCTCCCCCTAAAGCGTTGTCGGACCCTCACCTGAACCCTAAACCGTCCCCGTCCGCTAACCCTAACCCTAGCCCGAACCCTAACCCTAACCCTTCCCCGAAGCCTGACCCCCACACGTCCCCTAATCCTAACCCGTACGGTAACACTAACCCGCGCCCTCACACGCACGCTCCCCCTAAAGCGTTGTCGGACCCTCACCTGGACCCTAAACCGTCCCCGTCCCCTAACCCTAGCCTGATCCCTAACCCTAACCCTTCCGCGAAGCCTGACCCTCACCCGTCCCCTTATCCTAACACGTACGCTAACACTAACCCGCGCCTTCAAACGCACGCTCCCCCTAAAGCGTTGTCGGACCCTCACCTGGACCCTAAACCGTCCCCGTCCCCTAACCCTAACCCTAGCCTGAACCCTAAACCTAACCCTTCCCCGAAGCCTGACCCTCACCCTTCCCCTAATCCTAACCCGTACGCTAACACTAACCCGCGCCCTCACATGCACGCTCCCCTTAAAGCGTTGTCGGACCCTCACCTGGACCCTAAACCGTCCCCTTCCCCTAACCCTAACCCTAGCCCGAACCCTAACCCTAACCATTCCCCGAAGCCTGACCCTCACCCGTCCCCTAATCCTAACCCGTACGCTCACACTAACCCGCGCCCTCACACGCACGCTCCCCCTAAAGCATTGTCGGACACTCACCCGGACCCTAAACCGTCCCCGTCCCCTAACCCTAACCCTAGCCCGAACCCTAACCCTAACCCTTCCCCGAAGCCTGACCCTCACCCGTCCCCTAATCCTAACCCGTACGGTAACACTAACCCACGCACTCACATGCACGCTCCCCCTAAAGCGTTGTCGGACCCTCACCTGGACCCTAAACCGTCCCCATCCCCTAACCCTAGCCCGAAACCTAACCCTAACCCTTCCCCGAAGCCTGACCCTCACCCGTCCCCTAATCCTAACCCGTAGGCTCACACTAACCCGCGCCCTCACACGCACGCTCCCCCTAAAGCGTTGGCGGACCCTCACCTGGACCCTAAACCGTCCCCGTCCCCTAACCCTACCCCTAGCCCGAACCCTAACCCTAACCCTTCCCCGAAGCCTGACCCTCACCCGTCACCTAATCCTAACCCGTAGGCTCACACTAACCCGCGCCCTCACACGCACGCTCCCCCTAAAGCATTGTCGGACCCTCAACTGGACCCTAAACCGTCCCCGTCCCCTAACCCTAACCCTAGCCCGAACCCTAACCCTAACACTTCCCCGAAGCCTGACCCTCACCAGTCCCCTAATCCTAACCTGTACGCAAACACTAACCCGCGGCCTCACACGCATGCTCCCCCTAAAGCATTGTCGGACCCTCTCCTGGACCCTAAACCGTCCCCGTCCCCTAACCTTAACCCTAGCCCGAACCCTAACCCTAACACTTCCCCGAAGCCTGACCCTCACCAGTCCCCTAATCCTAACCTGTACGCAAACACTAACCCGCGGCCTCACACGCATGCTCCCCCTAAAGCATTGTCGGACCCTCTCCTGGACCCTAAACCGTCCCCGTCCCCTAACCCTACCCCTAGCCCGAACCCTAACCCTAACCCTTCCCCGAAGCCTGACCCTCACCCGTCACCTAATCCTAACCCGTAGGCTCACACTAACCCGCGCCCTCACACGCACGCTCCCCCTAAAGCATTGTCGGACCCTCAACTGGACCCTAAACCGTCCCCGTCCCCTAACCCTAACCCTAGCCCGAACCCTAACCCTAACACTTCCCCAAAGCCTGACCCTCACCAGTCCCCTAATCCTAACCTGTACGCAAACACTAACCCGCGCCCTCACACGCACGCTCCCCCTAAAGCGTTGTCGGACCCTCACCTGGACCCTAAACCATCCCCGTCCCCTAACCCTAGCCCGATCCCTAACCCTAACCCTTCCCCGAAGCCTGACGCTCACCCGTCCCCTAATCCTAACCCGTACGCTAACACTAACCCGCGCCCTCACACGCACGCTCCCCCTAAAGCGTTGTCGGACCCTCACCTGGACCCTAAACCGTCCCCATCCCCTAACCCTAACCCTAGCCTGAACCCTAACCCTAACCCTTCCCCGAAGCCTGACCCTCACCCGTCCCCTAGTCCTAACCCGTAGGCTCACACTAACCCGCGCCCTCACACGCACGCTCCCCCTAAAGCGTTGTCGGACCCTCACCTTGACCCTAAGCCGTCCCCGTCCGCTAACCCTAACCCTAGCCCGAACCCTAACCCTAACCCTTTCCCGAAGCCTGACCCTCACCCGTCCCCTAATCCTAACCCGCACGCTAACACTAACCCAGGCCCTCACACGCATGCACCCCCGAAAGCGTTGTCGGACCCTCACCTGGACCATAAACCGTCCCCGTCCCCTAACCCTAACCCTAGCCCGAACCCTAACCCTAACCCTTCCCCAAAGCCTGACCCTCACCCGTCCCCTAATCCTAACCCGTAGGCTCACACTAACCCGCGCCCTCACACGCACGCTCCCCCTAAAGCATTGTCGGACCCTCACCTGGACCGTAAACCGTCCCCTTCCCCTAACCCTAACCCTAGCCCGAACCCTAACCCTAATCCTTCCCCGAAGCCTGACCCTCACCCGTCCCCTAATCCTAACCCGTACGCTAACACTAACCCGCGCCCTCACACGCACGCTCCCCCTAAAGCATTGTCGGACCCTCACACGGACCCTAAACCATCCCCGTCCCCTACCCCTAACCCTAGCCCGAACCCTAACCCTAACCCTTCCCTGAAGCCTGACCCTCACCCGTCCCATAATCCTAACCCGTAGGCTCACATTAACCCGCGCCCTCACACGCACGATCCCCCTAAAGCGTTGTCGGACACTCACCTGGACCTTAAACCGTCCCCGTCCCCTAACCCTAACCCTAGCACGAACCCTAACCCTAACCCTTCCCCGAAGCCTGACCCTCACCCGTCCTCTAATCCTAACCCGTACGCTAACACTAACCCACGCCCTCACACGCACGCTCCCCCTAAAGCGTTGTCAGAACCTCACCTGGACCCTAAACCGTCCCCGTCCCCTAACCCTAACCCTAGACCGAACCCTAACCCTAACTCTTCCCCGAAGCCTGACACTCACCTGTCCCCTAATCCTAACCCGTAGGCTCACACTAACCCGCGCCCTCACACGCACGCTCCTCCTAAAGCGTTCTCGGACACTCACCTGGACCCTAAGCCGTCCCCGTCCCCTAAACCTAAACCTAGCCCGAACCCTAACCCTAAACCTTTCCCGAAGCCTGACACTCACCCGTCCCCTAATCCTAACCCGCACGCTAACACTAAACCGGGGCCTCACACGCATGCTCCCCCTAAAGTGTTGTCGGACCCTCACCTGGACCCTAACCCGTCCCCGTCCCCTAACCCTAACTCTAGCCCGAACCCTAACCCTAAACCTTCCCCGAAGCCTGACCCTCACCCGTCCCCTAATCTTAAACCGTAGGCTCACACTAACCCGCGCTCTCACACGCACGCTCCCCCTAAAGTGTTGTCGGACCCTCCCCTGGACCCAAAACCGTCCCCGTCCCCTAACCCTAACCCTAGCCCGAACCCTAACCCTAACCCTTCCCCGAAGCCTGACGCTCACCCGTCCCCTAATCCTAACCCGTACGGTAACACTAACCCGCGCACTCACACGCACGCTCCCCCTAAAGCGTTGTCGGACCCTCACCTGGACCCTAAACCGTCCCCGTCCCCTAACCCTAACCCTAGCCCGAACCCTAACCCTAACCCTTCCCCGATTCCTGACCCTCACACGTCACCTAATCCTAACCCGTAGGCTCACACTAACCCGCGCCCTCACACGCACGATCCCCCTAAAGCATGTCGGACCCTCACCTGGACCCTAAACCGTCCCCGTCCCCTAACCCTAACCCTAGCCCGAACCCTAACCCTAACCCTTCCCCGAAGCCTGACACTCACCCGTCCCCTAATCCTAAGCCGTACGCTAACACTAACCCGCGCCCTCACACGCACGCTCCCCCTAAAGCATTTTCGGACCCTCACCTGGACCCTAAACCGTCCCCGTCCCCTAACCCTAACCCTAGCCCGAACCCTAACCCTAACCCTTCCCTGAAGCCTGACCCTCACCCATCCCCTAATCCTAACCCGTAGGCTCACATTAACCCGCGCCCTAACACGCACGATCCCCCTAAAGCGTTGTCGGACCCTCACCTGGACCCTAAACCGTCCCCGTCCCCTAACCCTAACCCTAGCCCGAACCCTAACCCTAACCCTTCCCCGAAGCCTGACCCTCACCCGTCCCCTAATCCTAACCCGTACGCTAACACTAACCCGCGCCCTCACATGCACGCTCCCCCTAAAGCGTTGTCGGACCCTCACCTGGACCCTAAACCGTCCCCGTCCCCTAACCCTAGCCCGAATCCTAACCCAAACCCTTCCCCGAAGCTTGACCCTCACCCGTCCCCTAATCCTAACCCGTAGGCTCACACTAACCCGCGCCCTCACACGCACGCTCCCCCTAAAGCGTTGTCGGACCCTCACCTGGACCCTAAACCGTCCCCGTCCCCTAACCCTAACCCTAGCCCGAACCCTAACCCTAACCCTTCCCCGAAGCCTGACCCTCACCCGTCCCCTAATCCTAACCCGTACGCTAACACTAACCCGCGCCATCACACGCACGCTCCCCCTAAAGCGTTGTCGGACCCTCACCTGGACCCTAAACCGTCCCCGTCCCCTAACCCTAGCCCGATCCCTAACCCTAACCCTTCCCCGAAGCCTGACCCTCACCCGTCCCCTAATCCTAACCCGTACGCTAACACTAACCCGCGCCCTCACACGCACACTCCCCCTAAAGCGTTGTCGGACCCTCACCTGGACCCTAAACCGTCCCCGTCCCCTAACCCTAACCCTAGCCTGAACCCTAACCCTAACCCTTCCCCGAAGCCTGACCCTCACCCGTCCCATAATCCTAACCCGTACGCTAACACTAACCCGTGCCCTCACATGCACGCTCCCCCTAAAGCGTTGTCGGACCCTCACCTGGACCCTAAACCGTCCCCTTCCCCTAACACTAACCCTAGCCCGAACCCTAACCCTAACACTTCCCCGAAGCCTGACCCTCACCCGTCCCCTAATCCTAACCCGTACGCTCACACTAACCCGCGCCCTCACACGCACGCTCCCCCTAAAGCATTGTCGGACCCTCACCCGGACCCTAAACCGTCCCCGTCTCCTAACCCTAACCCTAGCCCGAACCCTAACCCTAACCCTTCCCCAAAGCCTGACCCTCACCCGTCCCCTAATCCTAACCCGTACGGTAACACTAACCCACGCCCTCACATGCACTCTCCCCCTAAAGCGTTGTCGGACCCTCACCTGGAACATAAACCTTCCCCGTCCCCTAACCCTAGCCCGAACCCTAACCCTAACCATACCCCGAAGCCTGACCCTCACCCGTCCCCTAATCCTAACCCGTAGGCTCAACCTAACCCGCGCCCTCACACGCACGATCCCCCTAAAGCGTTGTCGGACCCTCACCTGGACCCTAAACCGTCCCCGTCACCTAACCCTAGCCCGATCCCTAACCCTAACCCTTCCGCGAAGCCTGACCCTCACCCGTCCCCTTATCCTAACCCGTACGCTAACACTAACCCGCGCCTTCACACGCACGCTCCCCCTAAAGCGTTGTCGGACCCTCACCTGGACCCTAAACCGTCCCCGTCCCCTAACCCTAACCCTAGACCGAACCCTAACCCTAACCCTTCCCCGAAGCCTGACCCTCACCCGTCCCCTAATCCTAACCCGTACGCTAACACTAACCCGCGCCATCACACGCACGCTCCCCCTAAAGCGTTGTCGGACCCTCACCTGGACCCTAAACCGTCCCCGTCCCCTAACCCTAGCCCGATCCCTAACCCTAACCCTTCCCCGAAGCCTGACCCTCACCCGTCCCCTAATCCTAACCCGTACGCTAACACTAACCCGCGCCCTCACACGCACACTCCCCCTAAAGCGTTGTCGGACCCTCACCTGGACCCTAAACCGTCCCCGTCCCCTAACCCTAACCCTAGCCTGAACACTAACCCTAACCCTTCCCCGAAGCCTGACCCTCACCCGTCCCATAATCCTAACCCGTACGCTAACACTAACCCGCGCCCTCACATGCACGCTCCCCCTAAAGCGTTGTCAGACCCTCACCTGGACCCTAAACCGTTCCCTTCCCCTAACCCTAACCCTAGCCCGAACCCTAACCCTAACACTTCCCCGAAGCCTGACCCTCACCCGTCCCCTAATCCTAACCCGTACGCTCACACTAACCCACGCCCTCACACGCACGCTCCCCCTAAAGCATTGTCGGACCCTCACCCGGACCCTAAACCGTCCCCGTCCCCTAACACTAACCCTAGCCCGAACCCTAACACTAACCCTTCCCCAAAGCCTGACCCTCACCCGTCCCCTAATCCTAACCCGTACGGTAACACTAACCCACGCCCTCACATGCACTCTCCCCCTAAAGCGTTGTCGGACCCTCACCTGGACCATAAACCTTCCCCGTCCCCTAACCCTAGCCCGAACCCTAACCCTAACCATACCCCGAAGCCTGACCCTCACCCGTCCCCTAATCCTAACCCGTAGGCTCAACCTAACCCGCGCCCTCACACGCACGCTCCCCCTAAAGCGTTGTCGGACCCTCACCTGGACCCTAAACCGTCCCCGTCCCCTAACCCTAGCCCGATCCCTAACCCTAACCCTTCCGCGAAGCCTGACCCTCACCCGTCCCCTTATCCTAACCCGTACGCTAACACTAACCCGTGCCCTCACACGCACGCTCCTCCTAAAGCGTTCTCGGACCCTCACCTGGACCCTAAGCCGTCCCCGTCCGCTAACCCTAACCCTAGCCCGAACCCTAACCCTAACCCTTTCCCGAAGCCTGACCCTCACCCGTCCCCTAATCCTAACCCGCACGCTAACACTAACCCAGGCCCTCACACGCATGCACCCCCGAAAGCGTTGTCGGACCCTCACCTGGACCCTAAACCGTCCCCGTCCCCTAACCCTAACCCTAGCCCGAACCCTAACCCTAACACTTCCCCAAAGCCTGACCCTCACCCGTCCCCTAATCCTAACCCGTAGGCTCACACTAACCCGCGCCCTCACACGCACGCTCCCCCTAAAGCATTGTCGGACCCTCACCTGGACCCTAAACCGTCCCCTTCCCCTAACCCTAACCCTAGCCCGAACCCTAACCCTAAACTTTCCCCGAAGCCTGACCCTCACCCGTCCCCTAATCCTAACCCGCACGCTAACACTAACCCAGGCCCTCACACGCATGCACCCCCTAAAGCGTTGTCGGACCCTCACCTGGACCCTAAACCGTCCCCGTCCCCTAACCCTAGACCGAATCCTAACCCTAACCCTTCCCCGAAGCCTGACCCTCACCCGTCCCCTAATCCTAACCCGTAGGCTCACACTAACCCGCGCCCTCACACGCACGCTCCCCCTAAAGCGTTGTCGGACCCTCACCTGGACCCTAAACCGTCCCCGTCCCCTAACCCTAACCCTAGCCCGAACCCTAACCCTAACCCTTCCCCGAAGCCTGAACCTCACCCGTCCCCTAATCCTAACCCGTAGGCTCACACTAACCCACGCCCTCACACGCACGCTCCCCCTAAAGCATTGTCGGACCCTCACCTGGACCCGAAACCGTCCCCGTCCCCTAAACCTAACCCTAGCCCGAACCCTAACCCTAACACTTCCCCAAAGCCTGACCCTAACCCGACCCCTAATCCTAAACCTTACGCTAACACTAACCCACGCCGTCACACGCACGCTCCCCCTAAAGCGTTGTCGGACCCTCACCTGGACCCTAAACCGTCCCCGTCCCCTAACCCTAGCCCGAACCCTAACCCTAACCCTTCCCCGAAGCCTGACCCTCACCCGTCCCCTAATCCTAACCCGTACGCTAACACTAACCCGCGCCATCACACGCACGCTCCCCCTAAAGCGTTGTCGGACCCTCACCTGGACCCTAAACCGTCCCCTTCCCCTAACACTAACCCTAGCCCGAACCCTAACCCTAACACTTCCCCGAAGCCTGACCCTCACCCGTCCCCTAATCCTAACCCGTACGCTCACACTAACCCGCGCCCTCACACGCACGCTCCCCCTAAAGCATTGTCGGACCCTCACCCGGATCCTAAACCGTCCCCGTCCCCTAACCCTAACCCTAGCCCGAACCCTAACCCTAACCCTTCCCCAAAGCCTGACCCTCACCCGTCCCCTAATCCTAACACGTACGGTAACACTAACCCACGCCCTCACATGCACTCTCCCCCTAAAGCGTTGTTGGACCCTCACCTGGACCCTAAACCTTCCCCATCCCCTAACCCTAGCCCGAACCCTAACCCTAACCATACCCCGAAGCCTGACCCTCACCCGTCCCCTAATCCTAACCCGTAGGCTCAAACTAACCCGCGCCCTCACACGCACGCTCCCCCTAAAGCGTTGTCGGACCCTCACCTGGACCCTAAACCGTCCCCGTCCCCTAACCCTAGCCCGATCCCTAACCCTAACCCTTCCGCGAAGCCTGACCCTCACCCGTCCCCTTATCCTAACCCGTACGCTAACACTAACCCGCGCCTTCACACGCACGCTCCCCCTAAAGCGTTGTCGGACCCTCACCTGGACCCTAAACCGTCCCCGTCCCCTAACCCTAACCCTAGCCTGAACCCTAACCCTAACCCTTCCCCGAAGCCTGACCCTCACCCGTCCCCTAATCCTAACCCGTACGCTCACACTAACCCGCGCCCTCACACGCACGCTCCCCCTAAAGCATTGTCGGACCCTCACACGGACCCTAAACCGTCCCCGTCCCCTAACCCTAACCCTAGCCCGAACCCTAACCCTAACCCTTCCCCGAAGCCTGACCGTCACCCGTCCCCTAATCCTAACCCGTACGGTAACACTAACCCACGCACTCACATGCACGCTCCCCCTAAAGCGTTGTCGGACCCTCACCTGGACCCTAAACCGTCCCCATCCACTAACCCTAGCCCGAAACCTAACCCTAACACTTCCCCGAAGCCTGACCCTCACCCGTCCCCTAATCCTAACCCGTAGGCTCACACTAACCCGCGCCCTCACACGCACGCTCCCCCTAAAGCGTTGGCGGACCCTCACCTGGACCCTAAACCGTCCCCGTCCCCTAACCCTAACCCTAGCCCGAACCCTAACCCTAACCCTTCCCCGAAGCCTGACCCTCACCCGTCCCCTAATCCTAACCCGTAGGCTCACACTAACCCGCGCCCTCACACGCACGCTCCCCCTAAAGCATTGTCGGAACCTCAACTGGACCCTAAACCGTCCCCGTCCCCTAACCCTAACCCTAGCCCGAACCCTAACCCTAACCCTTCCCCGAAGCCTGACCCACACCAGTCCCCTAATCCTAAACTGTACGCTAACACTAACCCGCGGCCTCACACGCACGCTCCCCCTAAAGCATTGTCGGACCCTCACCTGGACCCTAAACCGTCCCCGTCCCCTAACCCTAACCCTAGCCCGAACCCTAACCCTAACACTTCCCCAAAGCCTGACCCTAACCCGAGCCCTAATCCTAAACCTTACGCTAACACTAACCCACGCCCTCACACGCACGCTCCCCCTAAAGCGTTGTCGGACCCTCACCTGGACCCTAAACCGTCCCCGTCCCCTAACCCTAACCCTAGCCCGAACCCTAACCCTAACCCTTCCCCGAAGCCTGACCCTCACCCGTCCCCTAATCCTAACCCGTACGCTAACACTAACCCGCGCCCTCACACGCACGCTCCCCCTAAAGCGTTGTCGGACCCTCACCTGGACCCTAAACCATCCCCGTCCCCTAACCCTAGCCCGATCCCTAACCCTAACACTTCCCCGAAGCCTGACGCTCACCCGTCCCCTAATCCTAACCCGTACGCTAACACTAACCCGCGCCCTCACACGCACGCTCCCCCTAAAGCGTTGTCGGACCCTCACCTGGACCCTAAACCGTCCCCATCCCCTAACCCTAACCCTAGCCTGAACCCTAACCCTAACCCTTCCCCGATGCCTGACCCTCACCCGTCCCCTAATCCTAACCCGTACGCTAACACTAACCCGCGCCCTCACACGCACGCTCACCCTAAAGCGTTGTCGGACCCTCACCTGGACCCTATACCGTCCCCTTCACCTAACCCTAACCCTAGCCCGAACCCTAACCCTAACCCTTCCCCGAAGCCTGACCCTCACCCGTCCCCTAATCCTAACCCGTACGCTCACACTAACCCGCGCCCTCACACGCACGCTCCCCCTAAAGCATTGTCGGACCCTCACCCGGACCCTAAACCGTCCCCGTACCCTAACCCTAACCCTAGCCCGAACCCTAACCCTAACCCTTCCCCGAAGCCTGACCGTCACCCGTCCCTTAATCCTAACCCGTACGGTAACACTAACCCACGCCCTCACATGCACTCTCCCCCTAAAGCGTTGTCGGACCCTCACCTGGACCCTAAACCGTCCCCGTCCCCTAACCCTAGCCCGAACCCTAACCCTAACCCTACCCCGAAGCCTGACCCTCACCCGTCCCCTAATCCTAACCCGTAGGCTCACACTAAACCGCGCCCTCACACGCACGCTCCCCCTAAAGCGTTGTCGGACCCTCACCTGGACCCTAAACCGTACCCGTCCCCTAACCCTAACCCTAGCCCGAACCCTAACCCTAACACTTCCCCGAAGCCTGACACTCACCCATCCCCTAATCCTAACCCGTAGGCTCACACTAACCCGTGCCCTCACACGCACGCTCCTCCTAAAGCGTTCTCGGTCCCTCACCTGGACCCTAAGCCGTCCCCGTCCGCTAACCCTAACCCTAGCCCGAACCCTAACCCTAACCCTTTCCCGAAGCCTAACCCTCACCCGTCCCCTAATCCTAACCCGCACGCTAACACTAACCCAGGCCCTCACACGCATGCACCCCCGAAAGCGTTGTCGGACCCTCACCTGGACCCTAAACCGTCCCCATCCCCTAACCCTAACCCTAGCCCAAACCCTAACCCTAACACTTCCCCGAAGCCTGACCCTCACCCGTCCCCTAATCCTAACCCGTACGCTAACACTAACCCGCGCCCTCACACGCACGCTCCCCCTAAAGCATTGTCGGACCCTCACACGGACCCTAAACCGTCCCCGTCCCCTACCCCTAACCCTAGCCCGAACCCTAACCCTAACCCTTCCCTGAAGCCTGACCCTCACCCGTCCCCTAATCCTAACCTGTACGCTAACACTAACCCGCGGCCTCACACGCACGCTCCCCCTAAAGCATTGTCGGACCCTCACCTGGACCCTAAACCGTCCCCGTCCCCTAACCCTAACCCTAGCCCGAACCCTAACCCTAACACTTCCCCAAAGCCTGACCCTAACCCGAGCCCTAATCCTAAACCTTACGCTAACACAAACCCACGCCCTCACACGCACGCTCCCCCTAAAGCGTTGTCGGACCCTCACCTGGACCCTAAACCGTCCCCGTCCCCTAACCCTAACCCTAGCCCGAACCCTAACCCTAACCCTTCCCCGAAGCCTGACCCTCACCCGTCCCCTAATCCTAACCCGTACGCTAACACTAACCCGCGCCCTCACACGCACACTCCCCCTAAAGCGTTGTCGGACCCTCACCTGGACCCTAAACCATCCCCGTCCCCTAACCCTAGCCCGATCCCTAACCCTAACCCTTCCCCGAAGCCTGACGCTCACCCGTCCCCTAATCCTAACCCGTACGCTAACACTAACCCGCGCCCTCACACGCACGCTCCCCCTAAAGCGTTGTCGGACCCTCACCTGGACCCTAAACCGTCCCCATCCCCTAACCCTAACCCTAGCCTGAACCCTAACCCTAACCCTTCCCCGAAGCCTGACCCTCACCCGTCCCCTAATCCTAACCCGTACGCTAACACTAACCCGCGCCCTCACACGCACGCTCACCCTAAAGCGTTGTCGGACCCTCACCTGGACCCTATACCGTCCCCTTCACCTAACCCTAACCCTAGCCCGAACCCTAACCCTAACCCTTCCCCGAAGCCTGACCCTCACCCGTCCCCTAATCCTAACCCGTACGCTCACACTAACCCGCGCCCTCACACGCACGCTCCCCCTAAAGCATTGTCGGACCCTCACCCGGACCCTAAACCGTCCCCGTACCCTAACCCTAACCCTAGCCCGAACCCTAACCCTAACCCTTCCCCGAAGCCTGACCGTCACCCGTCCCTTAATCCTAACCCGTACGGTAACACTAACCCACGCCCTCACATGCACTCTCCCCCTAAAGCGTTGTCGGACCCTCACCTGGACCCTAAACCTTCCCCGTCCCCTAACCCTAGCCCGAACCCTAACCCTAACCCTACCCCGAAGCCTGACCCTCACCCGTCCCCTAATCCTAACCCGTAGGCTCACACTAAACCGCGCCCTCACACGCACGCTCCCCCTAAAGCGTTGTCGGACCCTCACCTGGACCCTAAACCGTACCCGTCCCCTAACCCTAACCCTAGCCCGAACCCTAACCCTAACCCTTCCCCGAAGCCTGACACTCACCCATCCCCTAATCCTAACCCGTAGGCTCACACTAACCCGTGCCCTCACACGCACGCTCCTCCTAAAGCGTTCTCGGACCCTCACCTGGACCCTAAGCCGTCCCCGTCCGCTAACCCTAACCCTAGCCCGAACCCTAACCCTAACCCTTTCCCGAAGCCTAACCCTCACCCGTCCCCTAATCCTAACCCGCACGCTAACACTAACCCAGGCCCTCACACGCATGCACCCCCGAAAGCGTTGTCGGACCCTCACCTGGACCCTAAACCGTCCCCGTCCCCTAACCCTAACCCTAGCCCGAACCCTAACCCTAACACTTCCCCAAAGCCTGACCCTCACCCGTCCCCTAATCCTAACCCGTAGGCTCACACTAACCCGCGCCCTCACACGCACGCTCCCCCTAAAGCATTGTCGGACCCACACCTGGACCCTAAACCGTCCCCTTCCCCTAACCCTAACCCTAGCCCGAACCCTAACCCTAAACCTTCCCCGAAGCCTGACCCTCACCCGTCCCCTAATCCTAACCCGTACGCTCACACTAACCCGCGCCCTCACACGCACGCTCCCCCTAAAGCATTGTCGGACCCTCACACGGACCCTAAACCGTCCCCGTCCCCTACCCCTAACCCTAGCCCGAACCCTAACCCTAACCCTTCCCTGAAGCCTGACCCTCACCCGTCCCCTAATCCTAACCCGTAGGCTCACATTAACCCGCGCCCTCACACGCACGATCCCCCTAAAGCGTTGTCGGACACTCACCTGGACCCTAAACCGTCCCCGTCCCCTAACCCTAACACTAGCACGAACCCTAACCCTAACCCTTCCCCGAAGCCTGACCCTCACCCGTCCCCTAATCCTAACCCGTAGGCTCACATTAACACGCGCCCTCACACGCACGATCCCCCTAAAGCGTTGTCGGACACTCACCTGGACCCTAAACCGTCCCTGTCCCCTAACCCTAACCCTAGCACGAACCCTAACCCTAACCCTTCCCCAAAGCCTGACCCTCACCCGTCCTCTAATCCTAACCCGTACGCTAACACTAACCTGCGCCCTCACACGCACGCTCCCCCTAAAGCGTTGTCGGACCCTCACCTGGACCCTAAACCGTCTCCGTCCCCTAACCTTACCCCTAGCCCGAACCGTAACCCTAACTCTTCCCCGAAGCCTGACCCTCACCCGTCCACTAATCCTAACCCGTAGGCTCACACTAAGCCACGCCCTCACACGCACGCTCCCCCTAAAGCGTTGTCGGACCCTCACCTGGACCCTAAACCGTCCCCGTCCCCTAACCCTACCCCTAGCCCGAACCCTAACCCTAACACTTACCCGAAGCCTGACCCTCACCCGTCCCCTAATCCTAACCCGTACGCTAACACTAACCCGCGCCCTCACACGCACGCTCCCCCTAAAGCGTTGTCGGGCCCTCACCTGGACCCTAAACCGTCCCCATCCCCTAACCCTAACCCTAGCCTGAACCCTAACCCTAAACCTTCCCCGAAGCCTGACCCTCACACGTCCCCTAATCCTAACCCGTACGCTAACACTAACCCGCGCCCTCACACGCACGCTCACCCTAAAGCGTTGTCGGACCCTCACCTGGACCCTATACCGTCCCCTTCACCTAACCCTAACCCTAGCCCGAACCCTAACCCTAACCCTTCCCCGAAGCCTGACCCTCACCCGTCCCCTAATCCTAACCCGTACGCTCACAATAACCCGCGCCCTCACACGCACGCTCCCCCTAAAGCGTTGTCGGACCCTCACCCGGACCCTAAACCGTCCCCGTCCCGTAACCCTAACCCTAGCCCGAACCCTAACCCTAACCCTTCACCGAAGCCTGACCGTCACCCGTCCCTTAATCCTAACCCGTACGGTAACACTAACCCACGCCCTCACATGCACTCTCCCCCAAAGCGTTGTCGGACCCTCACCTGGACCCTAAACCGTCCCCGTCCCCTAACCCTAGCCCGAACCCTAACCCTAACCCTACCCCGAAGCCTGACCCTCACCTGTCCCATAATCCTAACCCGTAGGCTCACACTAACACGCGCCCTCACACGCACGCTCCCCCTAAAACGTTGTCGGACCCTCACCTGGACCCTAAACCGTCCCCGTCCCCTAACCCTAACCCTAGCCCGAACCCTAACCCTAACCCTTCCCCGAACCCTGACCCTCACCCGTCCCCTAATCCTAACCCGTAGGCTCACATTAACCCGCGCCCTCACACGCACGATCCCCCTAAAGCGTTGTCGGACACTCACCTGGACCCTAAACCGTCCCCGTCCCCTAACCCTAACCCTAGCACGAACCCTAACCCTAACCCTTCCCCGAAGCCTGACCCTCACCCGTCCTCTAATCCTAACCCGTACGCTAACACTAACCCACGCCCTCACACGCACGCTCCCCCTAAAGCGTTGTCAGACCCTCACCTGGACCCTAAACCGTCCCCGTCCCCTAACCCTAACCCTAGACCGAACCCTAACCCTAACCCTTCCCCGAAGCCTGACCCTCTCCCGTCCCCTAATCGTAACCCGTAGGCTCACACTAACCCGTGCCCTCACACGCACGCTCCCCGTAAAGCGTTGTCGGACCATCACCTGGACACTAAACCGTCCCCGTCCCCTAACCCTAACCCTAGCCCGAACCCTAAACCTAACACTTCCCCGAAGCCTGACCCTCACCCGTCCCCTAATCCTAACCCGTACGCTAACACTAACCCGCGCCCTCACACGCACGCTCCCCCTAAAGCGTTGTCGGACCCTCACCTGGACCCTAAACCGTCCCCGTCCCCTAAACCTACCCCTAGCCCGAACCCTAACCCTAACCCTTCCCCGAAGCCTGACCCTCACCCGTCCACTAATCCTAACCCGTACGGTAACACTAACCCACGCACTCACATGCACGCTCCCCCTAAAGCGTTGTCGGACCCTCACCTGGACCCTAAACCGTCCCCATCCCCTAACCCTAGCCCGAAACCTAACCCTAACCCTTCCCCGAAGCCTGACCCTCACCCGTCCCCTAATCCTAACCCGTAGGCTCACACTAACCCGCGCCCTCACACGCACGCTCCCCCTAAAGCGTTGGCAGACACTCACCTGGACCCTAAACCGTCCCCGTCCCCTAACCCTAACCCTAGCCCGAACCCTAACCCTAACCCTTCCCCGAAGCCTGACCCTCACCCGTCCCCTAATCCTAACCCGTAGGCTCACACTAACCCGCGCCCTCACACGCACGCTCCCCGTAAAGCATTGTCGGACCCTCAACTGGACCCTAAACCGTCCCCGTCCCCTAACCCTAACCCTAGCCCGAACACTAACCCTAACCCTTCCCCGAAGCCTGACCCTCACCAGTCCCATAATCCTAACCTGTACGCTAACACTAACCCGCGGCCTCACACGCACGCTCCCCCTAAAGCATTGTCGGAGCCTCACCTGGACCCTAAACCGTCCCCGTCCCCTAACCCTAACCCTAGCCCGAACCCTAACCCTAACACTTCCCCAAAGCCTGACCCTAACCCGACCCCTAATCCTAAACCTTACGCTAACACTAACCCACGCCCTCACACGCACGCTCCCCCTAAAGCGTTGTCGGACCCTCACCTGGACCCTAAACCGTCCCCGTCCCCTAACCCTAACCCTAGCCCGAACCCTAACCCTAACCCTTCCCCGAAGCCTGACCCTCACCCGTCCCCTAATCCTAACCCGTACGCTAACACTAACCCGCGCCCTCACACGCACGCTCCCCCTAAAGCGTTGTCGGACCCTCACCTGGACCCTAAACCGTCCCCGTACCCTAACCCTAGCCCGATCCCTAACCCTAACCCTTCCCCGAAGCCTGAGCTCACCCGTCCCCTAATCCTAACCCGTACGCTAACACTAACCCGCGCCCTCACACGCACGCTCCCCCTAAAGCGTTGTCGGACCCTCACCTGGACCCTAAACCGTCCCCATCCCCTAACCCTAACCCTAGCCTGAACCCTAACCCTAACCCTTCCCCGAAGCCTGACCCTCACCCGTCCCCTAATCCTAAGCCGTACGCTAACACTAACCCGCGCCCTCACACGCACGCTCACCCTAAAGCGTTGTCGGACCCTCACCTGGACCCTATACCGTCCCCTTCACCTAACCCTAACCCTAGCCCGAACCCTAACCCTAACCCTTCCCCGAAGCCTGACCCTCACCCGTCCCCTAATCCTAACCCGTACGCTCACACTAACCCGCGCCCTCACACGCACGCTCCCCCTAAAGCATTGTAGGACCCTCACCCGGACCCTAAACCGTCCCCGTCCCCTAACCCTAACCCTAGCCCGAACCCTAACCCTAACCCTTCCCCGAAGCCTGACCGTCACCCGTCCCTTAATCCTAACCCGTACGGTAACACTAACCCACGCCCTCACATGCACTCTCCCCCTAAAGCGTTGTCGGACCCTCACCTGGACCCTAAACCGTCCCCTAACCCTAACCCTAGCCCAAACCCTAACCCTAACCCTACCCCGAAGCCTGACCCTCACCCGTCCCCTAATCCTAACCCGTAGGCTCACACTAACCCGCGCCCTCACACGCACGCTCCCCCTAAAGCGTTGTCGGACCCTCACCTGGACCCTAAACCGTCCCCGTCCCCTAACCCTAACCCTAGCCCGAACCCTAACCCTAACCCTTCCCCGAAGCCTGACCCTCACCCGTCCCCTTATCTTAACCCGTAGGCTCACATTAACCCGCGCCCTCACACGCACGATCCACCTAAAGCGTTGTCGGACACTCACCTGGACCCTAAACCGTCCCCGTCCCCTAACCCTAACCCTAGCACGAACCCTAACCCTAACCCTTCCCCGAAGCCTGACACTCACCTGTCCCCTAATCCTAACCCGTAGGCTCACACTAACCCGCGCCCTCACAAGCACGCTCCTCCTAAAGCGTTCTCGGACACTCACCTGGACCCTAAGCCGTCCCCGTCCCCTAAACCTAAACCTAGCCCGAACCCTAACCCTAACCCTTTCCCGAAGCCTGACCCTCACCCGTCGCCTAATCCTAACCCGCACGCTAACACTAAACCGGGGCCTCACACGCCTGCTCCCCCTAAAGTGTTGTCGGACCCTCACCTGGACCCTAACCCGTCCCCATCCCCTAACCCTAGCCAGAAACCTAACCCTAACCCTTCCCCGAAGCCTGACCCTCACCCGTCCCCTAATCCTAACACGTAGGCTCACACTAACCCGCGCCCTCACACGCACGCTCCCCCTAAAGCGTTGGCGGACCCTCACCTGGACCCTAAACCGTCCCCGTCCCCTAACCCTAACCCTAGCCCGAACCCTAACCCTAACCCTTCCCCGAAGCCTGACCCTCACCCGTCCCCTAATCCTAACCCGTAGGCTCACACTAACCCGCGCCCTCACACGCACGCTCCCCCTAAAGCATTGTCGGACCCTCAACTGGACCCTAAACCGTCCCCGTCCCCTAACCCTAACCCTAGCCAGAACCCTAACCCTAACCCTTCCCCGAAGCCTGACCCTCACCAGTCCCCTAATCCTAACCTGTACGCTAACACTAACCCGCGGCCTCACACGCACGCTCCCCCTAAAGCATTGTCGGACCCTCACCTGGACCCTAAACCGTCCCCGTCCCCTAACCCTAACCCTAGCCCGAACCCTAACCCTAACACTTCCCCAAAGCCTGACCCTAACCCGACCCCTAATCCTAAACCTTACGCTAACACTAACCCACGCCCTCACACGCATGCTCCCCCTAAAGCGTTGTCGGACCGTCACCTGGACCCTAAACCGTCCCCGTCCCCTAACCCTAACCCTAGCCCGAACCCTAACACTAACCCTTCCCCGAAGCCTGACCCTCACCCGTCCCCTAATCCTAACCCGTACGCTAACACTAACCCGCGCCCTCACACGCAAGCTCCCCCTAAAGCGTTGTCGGACCCTCACCTGGACCCTAAACCATCCCCGTCCCCTAACCCTAGCCCGATCCCTAACCCTAACCCTTCCCCGAAGCCTGACGCTCACCCGTCCCCTAATCCTAACCCGTACGCTAACACTAACCCGCGCGCTCACACGCACGCTCCCCCTAAAGCGTTGTCGGACCCTCACCTGGACCCTAAACTGTCCCCATCCCCTAACCCTAACCCTAGCCTGAACCCTAACCCTAACCCTTCCCCGAAGCCTGACCCTCACCCGTCCCCTAATCCTAACCCGTACGCTAACACTAACCTGCGCCCTCACACGCACGCTCACCCTAAAGCGTTGTCGGACCCTAACCTGGACCCTATACCGTCCCCTTCACCTAACCCTAACCCTAGCCCGAACCCTAACCCTAACCCTTCCCCGAAGCCTGACCCTCACCCGTCCCCTAATCCTAACCCGTACGCTCACACTACCCCGCGCCCTCACACGCACGCTCCCCCTAAAGCATTGTCGGACCCTCACCCGGACCCTAAACCGTCCCCGTCCCCTAACCCTAACCCTAGCCCGAACCCTAACCCTAACCCTTCCCCGAAGCCTGACCGTCACCCGTCCCTTAATCCTAACCCGTACGGTAACACTAACCCACGCCCTCACATGCACTCTCCCCCTAAAGCGTTGTGGGACCCTCACCTGTACCCTAAACCGTCCCCGTCCCCTAACCCTAGCCCGAACCCTAACCCTAACCCTACCCCGAAGCCTGACCCTCACCCGTCCCCTAATCCTAACCCGTAGGCTCACACTAACCCGCACCCTCACACGCACGCTCCTCCTAAAGCGTTGTCAGACCCTCACATGTACCCTAAACCGTCCCCGTCCCCTAACCCTAACCCTAGCCCGAACCCTAACCCTAACCCTTCCCCGAAGCCTGACCCTCACCCGTCCCCTAATCCTAACCCGTAGGCTCACATTAACCCGCGCCCTCACACGCACGATCCCCCTAAAGCGTTGTCGGACACTCACCTGGACCCTAAACCGTCCCCGTCCCCTAACCCTAACCCTAGCCCGAACCCTAACCCTAACCCTTCCCCGAAGCCTGACGCTCACCCGTCCCCTAATCCTAACCCGTACGGTAACACTAACCCGCGCACCCGCACGCACGCTCCCCCTAAAGCGTTGTCGGACCCTCACCTGGACCCTAAACCGTCCCCGTCCCCTAACGCTAACCCTAGCCCGAACCCTACCCCTAACCCTTCCCCGATTCCTGACCCTCACACGTCACCTAATCCTAACCCGTAGGCTCACACTAACCCGCGCCCTCACACGCACGATCCCCCTAAAGCGTTGTCGGACCCTCACCTGGACCCTAAACCGTCCCCGTCCCCTAACCCTAACCCTAGCCCGAACCCTAACCCTAACCCTTCCCCGAAGCCTGACCCTCACCCGTCCCATAATCCTAAGCCGTACGATAACACTAACCCTTGCCCTCACACGCACGCTCCCCCTAAAGCATTTTCGGACCCTCACCTGGACCCTAAACCGTCCCCGTCCCCTAACCCTAACCCTAGCCCGAACCCTAACCCTAACCCTTCCCCGAAGCCTGACCCTCAACCTTTCCCTAATCCTAAGCCGTACGCTAACACTAACCCGCGCCCTCACACGCACGCTCCCCCTAAAGCGTTGTCGGACCGTCACCTGGACCCTAAACCGTCCCCGTCCCCTAACCCTAACCCTAGCCCGAACCCTAACTCTAACACTTCCCCGAAGCCTGACACTCACCTGTCCCCTAATGCTAACCCGTACGCTCACACTAACCCGCGCCCTCACACGCACGCTCCCCCTAAAGCGTTGTCGGACCCTCACCTGGACCCTAAACCGTCCCCGTCCCCTAACCCTAACCCTAGCCCGAAACCTAACCCTAACACTTCCCCGAAGCCTGACCCTCACCCGTCCCCTAATCCTAAGCCGTACGCTAACACTAAAGCGCGCCCTCAAACGCACGCTCCGCCTAAAGCGTTGTCGGACCCTCACCTGGACCCTAAACCGTCCCCGTCCCCTAACCCTAACCCTAGCCCGAACCCTAACCCTAACCCTTCCCCGAAGCCTGACCCTCACCCGTCCCCTAATCCTAATCTGTAGGCTCACACTAACCCGCGCCCTCACACGCACGCTCCCCCGAAAGCGTTGTCGGACCCTCACCTGGACCCTAAACCGTCCCCATCCCCTAACCCTAACCCTAGCCCGAACCCTAACCCTAACCCTTCCCCGAAGCCTGACGCTCACCCGTCCCCTAATCCTAACCCGTACGGTAACACTAACCCGCGCACTCACACGCACGCTCCCCCTAAAGCGTTGTCGGACCCTCACCTGGACCCTAAACCGTCCCCGTCCCCTAACCCTAACCCTAGCCCGAACCCTAACCCTAACCCTTCCCCTAAGCCTGACCCTCACCCGTCCCCTAATCCTAAGCCGTACGCTAACACTAACCCGCGCCCTCACACGCACGCTCCCCCTAAAGCATTTTCGGACCCTCACCTGGACCCTAAACCGTCCCCGTCCCCTAACCCTAACCCTAGCCCGAAACCTAACCCTAACCCTTCCCCGAAGCCTGACCCTCAACCTTTCCCTAATCCTAAGCCGTACGCTAACACTAACCCGCGCCCTCACACGCACGCTCCCCCTAAAGCGTTGTCGGACCCTCACCTGGACCCTAAACCGTCCCCGTCCCCTAACCCTAACCCTAGCCCGAACCCTAACTCTAACACTTCCCCGAAGCCTGACACTCACCTGTCCCCTAATGCTAACCCGTACGCTCACATTAACCCGCGCCCTCACACGCACGATCCCCCTAAAGCGTTGTCGGACCCTCACCTGGACCCTAAACCGTCCCCGTCCCCTAACCCTAACCCTAGCCCGAACCCTAACCCTAACCCTTCCCCGAAGCCTGACCCTCACCCGTCCCATAATCCTAAACCGTACGCTAACACTAACCCGCGCCCTCACACGCACGCTCCCCCTAAAGCGTTCTCGGACCCTCACCTGGACCCTAAACCGTCCCCGTCCCCTAACCCTAGCCCGAATCCTAACCCTAACCCTTCCCCGAAGCCTGACCCTCACCCGTCCCCTAATCGTAACCCGTAGGCTCACACTAACCCGCGCCCTCACACGCACGCTCCCCCTAAAGCGTTGTCGGACCCTCACCTGGACCCTAAACCGTCCCCGTCCCCTAACCCTAACCCTAGCCCGAACCCTAACCCTAACCCTTCCCCGAAGCCTGACCCTCACCCGTCCCCTAATCCTAACCCGTAGGCTCACACTAACCCGCGCCCTCACACGCACGCTCCCCCTAAAGCATTGTCGGACCCTCACCTGGACCCTAAACCGTCCCCGTCCCCTAACCCTAACCCTAGCCCGAACCCTAACCCTAACCCTTCCCCGAAGCCTGACCCTCACCCGTCCCCTAATCCTAACCCGTACGCTAACACTAACCCGCGCCCTCACACGCACGCTCCCCCTAAAGCATTGTCGGACCCTCACCTGGACCCTAAACCGTCCCCGTCCCCTAACCCTAACCCTAGCCCGAACCCTAACCCTAACACTTCCCCAAAGCCTGACCCTAACCCGACCCCTAATCCTAAACCTTACGCTAACACTAACCCACGCGCTCACACGCACGCTCCCCCTAAAGCGTTGTCGGACCCTCACCTGGACCCTAAACCGTCCCCGTCCCCTAACCCTAACCCTAGCCTGAACCCTAACCCTAACCCTTCCCCGAAGCCTGACCCTCACCCGTCCCCTAATCCTAACCCGTACGCTAACACTAACCCGCGCCATCACACGCACGCTCCCCCTAAAGCGTTGTCGGACCCTCACCTGGACCCTAAACCGTCCCCGTCCCCTAACCCTAGCCCGATCCCTAACCCTAACCCTTCCCCGAAGCCTGACCCTCACCCGTCCACTAATCCTAACCCGTACGCTAACACTAACGCGCGCCCTCACTCGCACACTCCCCCTAAAGCGTTGTCGGACCCTCACCTGGACCCTAAACCGTCCCCGTCCCCTAACCCTAACCCTAGCCTGAACCCTAACCCTAACCCTTCCCCGAAGCCTGACCCTCACCCGTCCCCTAATCCTAACCCGTACGCTAACACTAACCCGCGCCCTCACATGCACGCTCCCCCTAAAGCGTTGTCGGACCCTCACCTGGCCCCTAAACCGTCCCCTTCCCCTAACGCTAACCCTAGCCCGAACCCTAACCCTAACCCTTCCCCGAAGCCTGACCCTCACCCGTCCCCTAATCCTAACCCGTACGCTCACACTAACCCGCGCCCTCACACGCACGCTCCCCCTAAAGCATTGTCGGACCCTCACCCGGACCCTAAACCGTCCCCTTCCCCTAACCCTAACCCTAGCCCGAACCCTAACCCTAACCCTTCCCCAAAGCCTGACCCTCACCCGTCCCCTAATCCTAACCCGTACGGTAACACTAACCCACGCCCTCACATGCACTCTCCCCCTAAAGCGTTGTCGGACCCTCACCTGGACCCTAAACCGTCCCCGTCCCCTAACCCTAGCCCGAACCCTAACCCTAACCCTACCCCGAAGCCTGACCCTCACCCGTCCCCTAATCCTAACCCGTAGGCTCAAACTAACCCACGCCCTCACATGCACGCTCCCCCTAAAGCGTTGTCGGACCCTCCCCTGGACCCTAAACCGTCCCCGTCCCCTAACCCTAACCCTAGCCCGAACCCTAACCCTAACCCTTCCCCGAAGCCTGACCCTCACCCGTCCCCTAATCCTAACCCGTACGCTCACACTAACCCGCGCCCTCACACGCACGCTCCCCCTAAAGCATTGTCGGACCCTCACCCGGACCCTAAACCGTCCCCGTCCCCTAACCCTAACCCTAGCCCGAACCCTAACCCTAACCCTTCCCCGAAGCCTGACCGTCACCCGTCCCCTAATCCTAACCAGTACGGTAACACTAACCCACGCACTCACATGCACGCTCCCCCTAAAGCGTTGTCGGACCCTCACCTGGACCCTAAACCGTCCCCATCCCCTAACCCTAGCCCGAAACCTAACCCTAACCCTTCCCCGAAGCCTGACCCTCACCCGTCCCCTAATCCTAACACGTAGGCTCACACTAACCCGCGCCCTCACACGCACGCTCCCCCTAAAGCGTTGGCGGACCCTCACCTGGACCCTAAACCTTCCCCGTCACCTAACCCTAACCCTAGCCCGAACCCTAACCCTAACCCTTCCCCGAAGCCTGACCCTCACCCGTCCCCTAATCCTAACCCGTAGGCTCACACTAACCCGCGCCCTCACACGCACGCTCCCCCTAAAGCATTGTCGGACCCTCACCTGGACCCTAAGCCGTCCCCGTCCGCTAATCCTAACCCTAGCCCGAACCCTAACCCTAACCCTTTCCCGAAGCCTGATCCTCACCCGTCCCCTAATCCTAACCCGCACGCTAACACTAACCCAGGCCCTCACACGCATGCACCCCCGAAAGCGTTGTCGGACCCTCACCTGGACCCTAAACCGTCCCCGTCCCCTAACCCTAACCCTAGCCCGAACCCTAACCCTAACACTTCCCCAAAGCCTGACCCTCACCCGTCCCCTAATCCTAACCCGTACGCTAACACTAACCCGCGCCCTCACACGCACGCTCCCCCTAAAGCATTGTCGGACCCTCACCTGGACCCTAAACCGTCCCCTTCCCCTAACCCTAACCCTAGCCCGAACCCTAACCCTAAACCTTCCCCGAAGCCTGACCCTCACCCGTCCCCTAATCCTAACCCGTACGCTAACACTAACCCGCGCCCTCACACGCACGCTCCCCCTAAAGCATTGTCGGACCCTCACACGTACCCTAAACCGTCCCCGTCCCCTACCCCTAACCCTAGCCCGAACCCTAACCCTAACCCTTCCCTGAAGCCTGACCCTCACCCGTCCCCTAATCCTAACCCGTAGGCTCACATTAACCCGCGCCCTCACACGCACGATCACCCTAAAGCTTTGTCGGACACTCACCTGGACCCTAAACCGTCCCCGTCCCCTAACCCTAACCCTAGCACGAACCCTAACCCTAACCCTTCCCCGAAGCCTGACCCTCACCCGTCCTCTAATCCTAACCCGTACGCTAACACTAACCCACGCCCTCACACGCACGCTCCCCCTAAAGCGTTGTCAGACCCTCACCTGGACCCTAAACCGTCCCCGTCCCCTAACCCTAACCCTAGACCGAACCCTAACCCTAACCCTTCCCCGAAGCCTGACACTCACCTGTCCCCTAATCCTAACCCGTAGGCTCACACTAACCCGCGCCCTCACACGCACGCTCCTCCTAAAGCGTTCTCGGACACTCACCTGGACCCTAAGCCGTCCCCGTCCCCTAACCCTAACCCTAGCCCGAACCCTAACCCTAACCCTTTCCCGAAGCCTGACCCTCACCCGTCCCCTAATCCTAACCCGCACGCTAACACTAAACCGGGGCCTCACACGCATGCTCGCCCTAAAGTGTTGTCGGACCCTCACCTGGACCCTAACCCGTCCCCGTCCCCTAACCCTAACTCTAGCCCGAACCCTAACCCTAACCCTTCCCCGAAGCCTGACCCTCACCCGTCCCCTAATCTTAAACCGTAGGCTCACACTAACCCGCGCTCTCACACGCACGCTCCCCCTAAAGTGTTTTCGGACTCTCCCCTGGACCCAAAACCGTCCCCGTCCCCTAACCCTAACCCTAGCCCGAACCCTAACCCTAACCCTTCCCCAAAGCCTGACCCTCACCCGTCCCCTAATCCTAACCCGTACGGTAACACTAACCCACGCCCTCACATGCACTCTCCCCCTAAAGCATTGTCGGACCCTCACCTGGACCCTAAACCGTCCCCGTCCCCTAACCCTAGCCCGAACCCTAACCCTAACCCTTCCCCGAAGCCTGACCCTCACCCGTCCCCTAATCCTAACCCGTACGCTAACACTAACCCGCGCCCTCACATGCACGCTCCCCCTAAAGCATTGTCGGACCGTCACCTGGACCCTAAACCGTCCCCTTCCCCTAACCCTAACCCCAGCACGAACCCTAACCCTAACACTTCCCCGAAGCCTGACCCTCACCCGTCCCCTTATCCTAACCCTTACGGTCACACTAACCCGCGCCCTCACAAGCACGCTCCCCCTAAAGCATTGTCGGACCCTCACCAGGACCCTAAACCGTCCCCGTCCCCTAACCCTAACCCTAGTCCGAACCCTAACCCTAACCCTTCCCTGAAGCCTGACCCTCACCCGTCCCCTAATCCTAAACCGTAGGCTCACATTAACGCGTGCCCTCACACGCACGATCCCCCTAAAGCGTTGTCGGACCCTCACCTGGACCCTAAACCGTCCCCGTCCCCTAACCCTAACCCTAGCACGAACCGTAACCCTAACCATTTCCCGAAGCCTGACCCTCACCCGTCCCCTAATCCTAACCCGTACGCTTACACTAACCCGCGCCCTGACACGCACGCTCCCCCTAAAGCGTTGTCGGACCTTCACCTGGACCCTAAGCCGTCCCCGTCCCCTAACCCTAACCCTAGCCCGAACCCTAACCCTAACCCTTCCCCGAAGGCTGACCCTCACCCGTCCCCTAATCCTAACCCGTACGCTAACACTAACCCGCGCCCTCACACGCACGCTCCCCCTAAAGCATTGTCGGACCCTCACCTGGACCCTGAACCGTCCCCGTCCCCTAACCCTAACCCTAGCCCGAACCCTAACCCTAACACTTCCCCGAAGCCTGACCCTCACCCGTACCCTAATCCTAACCCGTATGCTAACACTAACCCACGGCCTCACACGCACGCTCCCCCTAAAGCGTTGTCGGACCCTCACCTGGACCCTAAACCGTCCCCGTCCCCTAACCCTAACCCTAGCCCGAAACCTAACCCTAACACTTCCCCGAAGCCTGACAATCACCCTTCCCCTAATCCTATCCCGTAGGCTCACACTAACCCGCGCCCTCACACGCACGCTCCCCCTAAAGCGTTGTCGGACCCTCACCTGGACCCTAAACCGTCCCCGTCCCCTAACCCTAACTCTAGCCCGAACCCTAACCCTAACACTTCCCCGAAGCCTGACCCTCACCCGTCTCCTAATCCTAACCCGTAGGCTCACACTAACCCTCGCCCTTAGATGCACGCTACCCCTAAAGCGTTGTCGGAAACTCACCTGGACCCTAAACCGTCCCCGTCCCCTAACCCTAACCCTAGCCCGAACCCTAACCCTAACCCTTCCCCGAAGCCTGACCGTCACCCGTCCCCTAATCCTAACCCGTACTCTAACACTAACCCATGCCCTCACACACACGCTCCCCCTAAAGCGTTGTCGGACCCTCACTTGGACCCTAAACCGTCCCCGTCCCCTAACCCTAACCCTAGCCCGAACCCTAACCCTAACCCTTCCCCGAAGCCTGACACTCACCCGTCCCCTAATCCTAAGACGTACGCTAACTCTAACCCGCGCCCTCACACGCACGCTCCCCCTAAAGTGTTGTCGGACCCTCACCTGGACCCTAAACCGTCCCCGTCCCCTAACCCTAACCCTAGCCCGAACCCTAACCCTAACCCTTCCCCGAATCCTGACCCTCACCCGTCCCCTAATCCTAACCCGTAGGCTCACACTAACCCGCGCCCTCACACGCACGCTCCCCCTAAAGCGTTGTCGGACCCTCACATGGACCCTAAACCGTCCCCGTCCCCTAACCCTAACCCTAGCCCGAACCCTAACCCTAACACTTCCCCGAAGCCTGACCCTCACCCGTCCCCTAATCCTAAGCCGTACGCTAACACTAACCCGCGCCCTCACACGCACGCTCCCCCTAAAGCGTTGTCGGACCCTCACCTGGACCCTAAACCGTCCCCGTCCCCTAACCCTAACCCTAGCCCGAACCCCAACCCTAACCCTTCCCCGAAGCCTGACCCTCACCCGTCCCCTAATCCTAACCCGTACGCTAACACTAACCCGCGCCCTCACACGCACGCTCCCCTAAAGCGTTGTCGGACCCTCACCTGGACCCTAAACCGTCCCCGTCCCCTAACCCTAAACCTAGCCCGAACCCTAACCCTAACCCTTCCCCGAAGCCTGACCCTCACCCGTCCCATAATCCTAACACGTACGCTAACACTAACCCGCGCCCTCACACGCACGCTCCCCCTAAAGCCTTGTCGGACCTTCACCTGGACCCTAAACCGTCCCCGTCCCCTAACCCTAACCCTAGCCCGAACCCTAACCCTAACACTTCCCCGAAGCCTGACCCTCACCCGTTCCCTAATCCTAACCCGTAGGCTCACACTAACCCGCGCCCTCACACGCACGCTCCCCCTAAAGCGTTGTCGCACCCTCACCTGGACCCTAAACCGTCCCCGTCCCCTAACCCTAACTCTAGCCCGAAACCTAACCATAACACTTCCCCGAAGCCTGACCCTCACCCGTCCCCTAATCCTAATCCGTAGGCTCACACTAACCCACGCCCTCACACGCACGCTCCCCCTAAAGCGTTGTCGGACCCTTACCTGGACCCTAAACCGTCCCCGTACCCTAACCCTAACCCTAGCCCGAACCCTAACCCTAACACTTCCCCGAGACCTGACCCTCACCCGTCCCCTATTCCTAACCCGTACGCTAACACTAACCCGCGCCCTCACACGCACGCTCCCCCTAAAGCGTTGTCGGACCGTCACCTGGACCCTAAGCCTTCCCTGTCCCCTAACCCTAACCCTAGCCCGAACCCTAACCCTAACACTTCCGCGAAGCCTGACCCTCACCCTTCCCTAATCCTAACCCGTACGCTAACACTAACCCGTGCCCTCACATGCACGCTCCCCCTAAAGCGTTGTTGGACCCTCACCTGGACCCTAAACCGTCCCCGTCCCCTAATCCTAACCCTAGCCCGAACCCTAACCCTAACCCTTCCCCGAAGCCTGACCCTCACCCGTCCACTAATCCTAACCCGTAGGCTCACACTAATCCGCGCCCTCACACGCACGCTCCCCCTAAAGCGTTGTCGGACCCTCACCTGGACCCTAAACCGTCCCCGTCCCCTAACCCTAACCCTAGCCCGAACCCTAACCCTAACCCTTCCCCGAAGCCTGACCCTCACCCGTTCCCTAATCCTAACCCGTAGGCGCACACTAACCCGCGTCCTCACATGCAGGCTCCCCCTAAAGCGTTGTCGGACCGTCACCTGGACCCTAAACCGTCCCCTTCCCCTAACCCTAACCCTAGCCCGAACCCTAACCCTAACAGTACCCCGAAGCCTGACCCTCACCCGTCCCCTTATCCTAACCCGTACGGTCACACTAACCCGCGCCCTCACACGCACGCTCCTCCTAAAGCATTGTCGGACCCTCACCCGGACCCTAAACCTTCCCCATCCCCTAACCCTAACCCTAGTCCGAACCCTAACCCTAACCCTTCCCTGAAGCCTGACCCTCACTCGTCCCCTAATCCTAAACCGTAGGCTCACATTAACGTGCGCCGTCACACGCATGATCCCCCTAAAGCGTTGTCGGACCCTCACCTGGACCCTAAACCGTCCCCGTAACCTAACCCTAACCCTAGCCCGAACCCTAACCCTAACACTTCCCCGAAGCCTGACCCTCACCCGTCCCCTAATCCTAAGCCGTACGCTAACACTAACCCGCGCCCTCACACGCACGCTCCCCCTAAAGCGTTGTCGGACCCTCACCTGGACCCTAAACCGTCCCTGTCCCCTAACCCTAACCCTAGCCCGAACCCTAACCCTAACCCTTCCCCGAAGCCTGACCCTCACCCGTCCCCTAATCCTAAGACGTACGCTAACACTAACCCGCGCCCTCACACGCACGCTCCCCCTAAAGCGTTGTCGGACCCTCACCTGGACCCTAAACCGTCCCCGTCCCCTAACACTAACCCTAGCCCGAACCCTAACCCTAACCCTTCCCCGAAGCCTGACCCTCACCCGTCCACTAATCCTAACCCGTACGCTAACACTAACCCGCGCCCTCACACGCACGCTCCCCCTAAAGCGTTGTCGGACCCTCACCTGGACCCTAAACCGTCCCCGTCCCCTAACCATAACCCTAGCCCGAACCCTAACCCTTCCCCGAAGCCTGACCCTCTCCCGTCCCCTAATCCTAACCCGTACGCTAACACTAACCCGCGCCCTCACACGCACGCTCCCCCTAAAGCGTTGTCGGAACCTCACCTGGACCCTAAACCATCCCCGTCCCCTAAACCTAACCCTAGCCCGAACACAAACCATAACACTTCCCCGAAGCCTGACCCTCACCCGTCCCCTAATCCTAACCCGTACGCTAACACTAACCCGCGTCCTCACACGCACGCTCCCCCTAAAGCGTTGTCGGACCCTCACCTGGACCCTAAACTGTCCCCGTCCCCTAACCCTAACCCTAGCCCGAACCCTAACCCTAACCCTTCCTCGAAGCCTGAACCTCACCTGAACCCTAATCCTAACCCGTAGGCTCACACTAACCCGCGCCCTCACACGCACGCTCGCCCTAAAGCGTTGTCGGACCTTCACCTGGACCCTAAGCCGTCCCCGTCCCCTAACCCTAACCCTAGACCGAACCCTAACCCTAACACTTCCCCGAAGCCTGACCCTCACCCGTCCACTAATCCTAACCCGTAGGCGCACACTAACCCGCGCCCTCACACGCACGCTCCCCCTAAAGCGTTGTCGGACCCTCACCTGGACCCTAAACCGTCCCCGTCCCCTAACCCTAACCCTACCCCGAACCCTAACCCTAATCCTTCCCTGAAGCCTGACACTCACCCGTCCCATAATCCTAACCCGTACGCTAACACTAACCAGCGCCCTCACATGCACGCTCCCCCTAAAGCATTTTCGGACCCTCACCTGGACCCTAAACTTTCCCCATCCCCTAACCCTAGCTAGAACCCTAACCCTAAACCTTCCCCGAAGCCTGACCCTCACCCGTCCCCTAATCCTAACCCATACACTAACACTAACCCGCCCCCTCACATGCACGCTCCGCCTAAAGCGTTGTCGGATCCTCACCTGGACCCTAAACCGTCCCCGTCCCCTAACCCTAACCCTAGCCCGAACCCTAACACTTCCCCGAAGCCTGACCCTCACCTGTCCCCTAATCCTAACCCGTAGGCTCACACTAACCCGCGCCCTCACACGCACGCTCCCCCTAAAGCGTTGTCGGACCCTCACCTGGACCCTAAGCCGTCCCCGTCCCCTAACCCTTACCCTAGCCCGAACCCTAACCCTAACCCTTCCCCGAAGCCTGACCCTCACCCGTGCCCTATTCCTAACCCGTAGGGGCACACTAACCCGCGCCCTCACACGCACGCTCCCCCTAAAGCGTTGTCGGACCCTCACCTGGACCCTAAACCGTCCCCGTCCCCTAACCCTAACCCTAGCCCGAACCCTAACCCTAACACTTCCCCGAAGCCTGACCCTCACCCGTCCCCTAATCCTAACCCGTAGGCGCACACTAACCCGCGCCCTCACACGCACGCTCCCCCTAAAGCGTTGTCGGACCCTCACCTGGACCCTAAACCGACCCCGTCCCCTAACCCTAACCCTATCCCGAACCCTAAACCTAACCCTTCCCCGAAGCCTGACACTCTCCCGTCCCCTAACCTAACCCGTACGCTAACACTAACCCGCGCCCTCACACGCACGCTCCCCCTAAAGCGTTGTCGGAACCTCACCTGGACCCTAAACCATCCCCGTCCCCTAAACCTAACCCCAGCCCGAACACTAACCATAACACTTCCCCGAAGCCTGACCCTCACCCGTCCCCTAATCCTAACCCGTACGCTAACACTAACCCGCGTCCTCACACGCACGCTCCCCCTAAAGCGTTGTCGGACCCTCACCTGGACCCTAAACCGTCCCCGTCCCCTAACCCTAACCCTAGCCCGAACCCTAACCCTAACCCTTCCCCGAAGCCTGAACCTCACCTGATCCCTAATCCTAACCCGTAGGCTCAAACTAACCCGCGCCCTCACACGCACGCTCCCCCTAAAGCGTTGTCGGACCTTCACCTGGACCCTAAGCCGTCCCCGTCCCCTAACCCTAACCCTAGACCGAACCCTAAACCTAACACTTCCCCGAAGCCTGACACTCACCCGTCCACTAATCCTAACCCGTAGGCGCACACTAACCCGCGCCCTCACACGCACGCTCCCCCTAAAGCGTTGTCGGACCCTCACCTGGACCCTAAACCGTCCCCGTCCCCTAACCCTAACCCTATCCCGAACCCTAACCCTAACCCTTCCCTGAAGCCTGACACTCACCCGTCCCATAATCCTAACCCGTACGCTAACACTAACCAGCGCCCTCACACGCACGCTCCCCCTAAAGCGTTGTCGGACCCTCACCTGTACCCTAAACCGTCCCCGTCCCCTAACCCTAGCCCGAACCCTAACCATAACACTTCCCCGAAGCCTGACCCTCACCCGTCCCCTAATCCTAATCCGTAGGCTCACACTAACACACGCCCTCACACGCACGCTCCCCCTAAAGCGTTGTCGGACCCTCACCTGGACCCTAAACCATCCCCGTCCCCTAACCCTACACCTAGCCCTAACCCTAACCCTAACCCTTTCCCGAAGCCTGACCCTCACCCGTCCCCTAATCCTAACCCGTAGGCTCACACTAACCCGCGCCCTCACACGCACGCTCCCCCTAAAGCGTTGTCGGACCCTCACCTGGACCCTAAACCGTCCCCCTCCCCTAACCCTAACTCTAGCCCGAAACCTAACCCTAAAACTTCCCCGAAGCCTGACCCTCACCCGTCCCCTATTCCTAACCCGTATGCTAACACTAACCCGCGCCCTCACACGCACGCTCCCCCTAAAGCGTTGTCGGACCGTCACCTGGACCCTAAACCGTCCCCGTCCCCTAACCCTAACCCTAGCCCGAACCCTAACCCTAACCCTTCCCCGAAGCCTGACCCTCACCCGTCTCCTAATCCTAACCCGTAGGCTAACACTAACCCGCGCCCTTAGACGCACGCTCCCCCTAAAGCGTTGTCGGAACCTCACCTGGACCCTAAACCGTCCCCGTACACTAACCCTAACCCTAGCCCGAACACTAACCCTAACCCTTACCCGAAGCCTGACCCTCACCCGTCCCCTAATCCTAACCCGCACGCTAACATTAACCCGGGCCCTCACACGCATGCTCCCCCTAAAGCGTTGTCGGACCCTCACCTGGACCCTAAACCGTCCCCGTCCCCTAAACCTAACCCTAGCCTGAACCCTAAACCTAACCCTTCCCCGAAGCCTGACCCTCACCCGTCCCCTAATCCTAACCCGTAGGCTCACACTAACCCGCGCCCTCACACGAACGCTCCCCCTAAAGCGTTGTCGGACCCTCACCTGGACCCTAAACCGTCCCCGTACCCTAACCCTAACCCTAGCCCGAACCCTAACCCTAACACTTCCCCGAAGCCTGACCCTCACGCGTCCCCTAATCCTAAGCCGTACGCTAACACTAACCCGCGCCCTCACACGCACGCTCCCCCTAAAGCGTTGTCGGACCCTCACCTGGAACCTAAACCGTCCCCGTACCCTAACCCTAACCCTAGCCCGATCCCTAACCCTAAACCTTCCCCGAAGCCTGACCCTCACCCGTTCCCTAATCCTAACCCGTAGGCTCACACTCACCCGTGCCCTCACATGCACGCTCCCCCTAAAGCGTTGTCGGACCCTCACCTGGACCCTAAACCGTCCCCGTCCCCTAACCCTAACTCTAGCCCGAAACCTAACCGTAACACTTCCCCGAAGCCTGACCCTCACCCGTCCCCTAATCCTAACCCGTACGCTAACACTAATCCGCGCCCTCACACACACGCTCCCCTAAAGCGTTGTCGGACCCTCACCTGGACCCTAAACCGTCCCCGTCCCCTAACCCTAAACCTAGCCCGAACCCTAACCCTAACCCTTCCCCGAAGCCTGACCCTCACCCGTCCCCTAATCCTAACCCGTAGGCTCACACTAACCCGCGCCCTCACACGCACGCTCCCCCTAAAGCGTTGTCGGACCCTCACCTGGACCCTAAACCGTCCCCGTACCCTAACCCTAACCCTAGCCCGAACCCTAACCCTAACACTTCCCCGAAGCCTGACCCTCACCCGTCCCCTAATCCTAATCCTCAGGCTCACACTAACCCACGCACTCACACGCACGCTCCCCCTAAAGCGTTGTCGGACCCTCACCTTGACCCTAAACCGTCCCCGTACCCTAACCCTAACCCTAGCCCGAACCCTAACCCTAACACTTCCCTGAAGCCTGACCCTCACCCGTCCCCTATTCCTAACCCGTACGCTAACACTAACCCGCGCCCTCACACGCACGCTCCCCTTAAAGCGTTGTCGGACCGTCACCTGGACCCTAAACCGTCCCCGTCCCGTAACCCTAACCCTAGCCCGAACCCTAACCCTAACCCTTCCCCGAAGCCTGACCCTCACCTGTCCCCTAATCCTAACCCGTAGGCTCACACTAACCCGCGCCCTCACACGCACGCTCCCCCTAAAGCATTGTCGGACCTTCACCTGGACCCTAAGCCTTCCCCGTCCCCTAACCCTAACCCTAGCCCGAACGCTAACCCTAACCCTTCCGCGAAGCCTGAACCTCACCCGTCCCTAATCCTAACCCTTACGCTAACACTAACCCGCGCCCTCACACACACGCTCCCCCTAAAGCGTTGTCGGACCCTCACCTGGACCCTAATCCGTCCCCGTCCCCTAATCCTAACCCTAGCCCGAACCCTAACCCTAACCCTTCCCCGAAGCCTGACCCTCACCCGTCCACTAATCCTAACCCGTAGGCTCACACTAACCCGCGCCCTCACACGCACGCTCCCCCTAAAGCGTTGTCGGACACTCACCTGGACCCTAAACCGTCCCCGTCCCCTAACCCTAACCCTAGCCCGAACCCTAACCCTAACCCTTCCCCGAAGCCTGACCCTCACCCGTCCCCTAATCCTAAACCGTGGGCTCACAGTAACCCGCGCCCTCACACGCATGCTCCCCCTAAAGCGTTCTCGGACCCTCTCCTGGACCCTAAACCGTCCCCGTCCCCTAATCCTAACCCTAGCCCGAACCCTAACCCTAACCCTTCCCCGAAGCCTGACCCTCACCCGTCCCCTAATCCTAACCCGTACGCTAACACTAACCCGCGCCCTCACACACACGCTCCCCCTGAAGCGTTGTCGGACCCTCACCTGGACCCTAAACCATCCCCGTCCCCTAACCCTAACCCTAGCCCGAACCCTAACCCTAAACCTTCCCCGAAGCCTGACCCTCTCCCGTCCCCTAATCCTAACCCGTAGGCTCTCACTAACCCGCGCCCTCACACGCACGCTCCCCCTAAAGCGTTGTCGGACCCTCACCTGGACCCTAAACCGTCCCCGTCCCCTAACCCTAACCCTAGCCCGAAACCTAACCCTAACCCTTCCCCGAAGCCTGACCCTCACCCGTCCTCTAATGCTTACCCGTACGCTAACACTAACCCGCGCCCTCACACGCACGCTCCCCCTAAAGCGTTGTCGGAAGCTCACCTGGACCCTAAACCATCCCCGTCCCCTAAAGCTAACCCTAGCCCGAACACTAACCATAACACTTCCCCGAAGCCTGACCCTCACCGGTCCCCTAATCCTAACCCGTACGCTAACACTAACCCGCGTCCTCACACGCACGCTCCCCCTAAAGCGTTATCGGACCCTCACCTGGACCCTAAACCGTCCCCGTCCCCTAACCCTAACCCTAGCCCGAACCCTAACCCTAACCCTTCCCCGAAGCCTGAAACTCACCTGATCCCTAATCCTAACCCGTAGGCTCACACTAACCCACGCCCTCACACGCACGCTCCCCCTAAAGCGTTGTCGGACCTTCACCTGGACCCTAAGCCGTCCCCGTCCCCTAACCCTAACCCTAGCCCGAACCCTAACCCTAACCCTTCCCAGAAGCCTGACCCTCACCCGTCCACTAATCCTAACCCGTAGGCACACACTAACCCGCGCCCTCACACTCACGCTCCTCCTAAAGCGTTGTCGGACCCTCACCTGGACCCTAAACCGTCCCCGTCCCCTAACCCTAACCCTATCCCGAACCCTAACCCTAACTCTTCCCCGAAGCCTGACACTCACCCGTCCCCTAATCCTAACCAGTACGCTAACACTAACCCGCGCCCTCACACGCACGCTCCCCCTAAAGCGTTGTCGGACCCTCACCTGTACCCTAAACCGTCCCCGTCCCCTAACCCTAGCCCGAACCCTAACCATAACACTTCCCCGAAGCCTGACCCTCACCCGTCCCATAATCCTAACCCGTACGCTCACACTAACTCGCGCCCTCACACGCACGCTCCCCCTAAAGCGTTGTCAGACCCTCACCTGGACCCTAAACCGTTTCCGTCCCCTAACCCTAACCCTAGTCTGAACCCTAACCCTAACCCTTCCCGGAAGCCTTACCCTCACCTGACCCCTAATCCTAACCCGTACGCTAACACTAACCCGCGCCCTCACACGCACGCTCCCCCTAAAGCGTTGTCGGACCCTCACCTGGACCCTAAACTGTCCCCGTCCCCTAACCCTAACCCTAGCCCGAACCCTAACCCTAACCCTTCCTCGAAGCCTGACCCTCACCCGTCCCCTAATCCTAACCCGTAGGCTCACACTAACCCGCGCCCTCACACGCACGCTCCCCCTAAAGCGTTGTCGGACCCACACATGGACCCTAAACCGTCCCCATCCCCTAACCCTAACCCTAGCCCGAACCCTAACCCTAACCCTTCCCCGAAGCCTGACCCTCACCCGTCCCCTAATCCTAAGCCGTACGCTAACACTAACCCGCGCCCTCACACGCACGCTCCCCCTAAAGCGTTGTCGGACCCTCACCTGGACCCTAAACCGTCCCCGTCCCCTAACCCTAACTCTAGCCCGAAACCTAACCCTAACACTTCCCCGAAGCCTGACCCTCACCCGTCCCCTAATCCTAACCCGTACGCTAACACTAACCCGCGCCCTCACACGCACGCTCCCCTAAAGCGTTGTCGGACCCTCACCTGGACCCTAAACCGTCCCCGTCCCCTAACCCTAAACTTAGCCCGAACCCTAACCCTAAACCTTCCCCGAAGCCTGACCCTCACCCGTCCCGTAATCCTAACACGTACGCCAAAGCTAACCCGCGCCCTCACACGCACGCTCCCCCTAAAGCGTTGTCGGACCCTCACCTGGACCCTAAACCGTCCCCGTCCCCTAACCCTAACCCTAGCCCGAACCCTAACCCTAACTCTTTCCCAAAGCCTGACCCTCACCCGTTCCCTAATCCTAACCCGTAGGCTCACACTAACCTGCGCCCTCACACGCACACTCCCCCTAAAGCGTTGTCGGACCCTCACCTGGACCCTAAACCGTCCCCGTCCCCTAACCCTAACTCTAGCCCGAAACCTAACCCTAACACTTCCCCGAAGCCTGACCCTCACCCGTCCCCTAATCCTAATCCTTAGGCTCACACTAACCCACGCCCTCACACGCACGCTCCCCCTAAAGCGTTGTCGGACCCTCACCTGGACCCTAAACCGACCCCGTACCCTAACCCTAACCCTAGCCCGAACCCTAACCCTAACACTTCCCCGAAGCCTGACCCTCACCCGTCCCCTATTCCTAACCCGTACACTAACACTAACCCACGCCCTCACACGCACGCTCCCCTTAAAGCGTTGTCGGACCGTCACCTGGACCCTAAACCGTCCCCGTCCCGTAACCCTAACCCTAGCCCGAACCCTAACCCTAACCCTTCCCCGAAGCCTGACCCTCACCTGTCCCCTAATCCTAACCCGTAGGCTCACACTAACCCGCGCCCTCACACGCACGCTCCCCCTAAAGCATTGTCGGACCTTCACCTGGACCCTAAGCCTTCCCCGTCCCCTAACACTAACCCTAGCCCGAACGCTAACCCTAACCCTTCCGCGAAGCCTGAACCTCACCCGTCCCTAATCCTAACCCGTACGCTAACACTAACCCGCGCCCTCACACGCACGCTCCCCCTAAAGCGTTGTCGGACCCTCACCTGGACCCTAATCCGTCCCGGTCCCCTAATCCTAACCCTAGCCCGAACCCTAACCCTAACCCTTCCCCGAAGCCTGACCCTCACCAGTCCACTAATCCTAACCCGTAGCCTCACACTAACCCGCGCCCTCACACGCACGCTCCCCCTAAAGCGTTGTCGGACACTCACCTGGACCCTAAACCGTCCCCGTCCCCTAACCCTAACCCTAGCCCGAACCCTAACCCTAACCCTGCCCCGAAGCCTGACCCTCACCCGTCCCCTAATCCTAACCCGTATGCTAACACTAACCCGCGCCCTCACACGCACGCTCCCCCTAAAGCGTTGTCGGACCCTCACCTGGACCCTAAACCGTCCCCGTCCCCTAACCCTAACCCTAGCCCGAACCCTAACCCTAAACCTTCCCCGAAGCCTGACCCTCTCCCATCCCCTAATCCTAACCCGTAGGCTCACACTAACCCGCGCCCTCACACGCACGCTCCCCCTAAAGTGTTGTCGGACCCTCACCTGGACCCTAAACCGTCCCGGTCCCCTAACCCTAACCCTAGCCCGAAACCTAACCCTAACCCTTCCCCGAAGCCTGACCCTCACCCGTCCTCTAATGCTAACCCGTACGCTAACACTAACCCGCGCCCTCACACGCACGCTCCCCCTAAAGCGTTGTCGGAACCTCACCTGGACCCTAAACCATCCCCGTCCCCTAAAGCTAACCCTAGCCCGAACACTAACCATAACACTTCCCCGAAGCCTGACCCTCACCCGTCCCCTAATCCTAACACGTACGCTAACACTAACCCGCGTCCTCACACGCACGCTCCCCCTAAAGCGTTGTCGGACCCTCACCTGGACCCTAAACCGTCCCCATCCCCTAACCCTAACCCTAGCCCGAACCCTAACCCTAACCCTTCCCCGAAGCCTGAACCTCACCTGATCCGTAATCCTAACCCGTAGGCTCACACTAACCCACGCCCTCACACGCACGCTCCCCCTAAAGCGTTGTCGGACCTTCACCTGGACCCTAAGCCGTCCCCGTCCCCTAACCCTAACCCTAGCCCGAACCCTAACCCTAACCCTTCCCCGAAGCCTGACCCTCACCCGTCCACTAAACCTAACCTGTAGGCGCACACTAACCCGCGCCCTCACACGCACGCTCCCCCTAAAGCGTTGTCGGACCCTCACCTGGACCCTAAACCGTCCCCGTCCCCTAACCCTAACCCTATCCGGAACCCTAAACCTAACCCTTCCCCGAAGCCTGACCCTCACCCGTCCCCTAATCCTAACCTGTACGCTAACACTAACCCGCGCCCTCACACGCACGCTCCCCCTAAAGCGTTGTCGGACCCTCACCTGTACCCTAAACCGTCCCCGTCCCCTAACCCTAGCCCGAACCCTAACCATAACACTTCCCCGAAGCCTGACCCTCACCCGTCCCATAATCCTAACCCGTACGCTCACACTAACTCGCGCCCTCACACGCACGCTCCCCCTAAAGCGTTGTCAGACCCTCACCTGGACCCTAAATCGTTTCCGTCCCCTAACCCTAACCCTAGTCTGAACCCTAACCCTAACCCTTCCCCGAAGCCTTACCCTCACCTGTCCCCTTATCCTAACCCGTACGCTAACACTAACCCGCGCCCTCACACGCACGCTCCCCCTAAAGCGTTGTCGGACCCTCACCTGGACCCTAAACCGTCCCCGTCCCCTAACCCTAACCCTAGCCCGAACCCTAACCCTAACCCTTCCCCGAAGCCTGACCCTCACCCGTCCCCTAATCCTAACCCGTAGGCTCACACTAACCCGCGCCCTCACACGCACGCTCCCCCTAAAGCGTTGTCGGACCCTCACATGGACCATAAACCGTCCCCGTCCCCTAACCCTAACCCTAGCCCGAACCCTAACCCTAACCCTTCCCCGAAGCCTGACCCTCACCCGTCCCCTAATCCTAAGCCGTACGCTAACACTAACCCGCGCCCTCACACGCACGCTCCCCTAAAGCGTTGTCGGACCCTCACCTGGACCCTAAACCGTCCCCGTCCCCTAACCCTAACTCTAGCCCGAAACCTAACCCTAACACTTTCCCGAAGCCTGACCCTCACCCGTCCCCTAATCCTAATCCTTAGGCTCACACTAACCCACGCCCTCACACGCACGCTCCCCCTAAAGCGTTGTCGGACCCTCACCTTGACCCTAAACCGTCCCCGTACCCTAACCCTAACCCTAGCCCGAACCCTAACCCTAACACTTCCCTGAAGCCTGACCCTCACCCGTCCCCTATTCCTAACCCGTACGCTAACACTAACCCGCGCCCTCACACGCACGCTCCCCTTAAAGCGTTGTCGGACCGTCACCTGGACCCTAAACCGTCCCCGTCACGTAACCCTAACCCTAGCCCGAACCCTAACCCTAACCCTTCCCCGAAGCCTGACCCTCACCTGTCCCCTAATCCTAACCCGTAGGCTCACACTAACACGCGCCCTCACACGCACGCTCACCCTAAAGCATTGTCGGACCTTCACCTGGACCCTAAGCCTTCCCCGTCCCCTAACCCTAACCCTAGCCCGAACGCTAACCCTAACCCTTCCGCGAAGCCTGAACCTCACCCGTCCCTAATCCTAACCCGTACGCTAACACTAACCCGCGCCCTCACACACACGCAACCCCTAAAGCGTTGTCGGACACTCACCTGGACCCTAAACCGTCCCCGTCCCCTAACCCTAACCCTAGCCCGAACCCTAACCCTAACCCTTCCCCGAAGCCTGACCCTCACCCGTCCCCTAATCCTAAACCGTAGGCTCACAGTAACCCGCGCCCTCACACGCATGCTCCCCCTAAAGCGTTCTCGGACCCTCACCTGGACCCTAAACCGTCCCCGTCCCCTAACCCTAACCCTAGCCCGAACCCTAACCCTAACACTTCCCCGAAGCCTGACCCTCACCCGTCCCCTAATCCTAACCCGTACGCTAACACTAACCCGCGCCCTCACACGCACGCTCCCCCTAAAGCGTTGTCGGACCCTCACCTGGACCCTAAACCATCCCCGTCCCCTAACCCTAACCCTAGCCCGAACCCTAACCCTAAACCTTCCCCGAAGCCTGACCCTCTCCCGTCCCCTAATCCTAACCCGTAGGCTCACACTAACCCGCGCCCTCACACGCACGCTCCCCCTAAAGCGTTGTCGGACCCTCACCTGGACCCTAAACCGTCCCCGTCCCCTAACCCTAACCCTAGCCCGAAACCAAACCCTAACCCTTCCCCGAAGCCTGACCCTCACCCGTCCTCTATTGCTAACCCGTACGCTAACACTAACCCGCGCCCTCACACGCACGCTCCCCCTAAAGCGTTGTCGGAACCTCACCTGGACCCTAAACCATCCCCGTCCCCTAAAGCTAACCCTAGCCCGAACACTAACCATAACACTTCCCCGAAGCCTGACCCTCACCCGTCCCCTAATCCTAACCCGTACGCTAACACTAACCCGCGTCCTCACACGCACGCTCCCCCTAAAGCGTTGTCGGACCCTCACCTGGACCCTAAACCGTCCCCGTCCCCTAACCCTAACCCTAGACCGAACCCTAACCCTAACCCTTCCCCGAAGCCTGACCCTCACCCGTCCACTAATCCTAACCCGTAGGCGCACACTAACCCGCGCCCTCACACGCACGCTCCTCCTAAAGCGTTGTCGGACCCTCACCTGGACCCTAAACCGTCCCCGTCCCCTAACCCTAACCCTAGCCCGAACCCTAACCATAACACTTCCCCGAAGCCTGACCCTCACCCGTCCCATAATCCTAACCCGTACGCTCACACTAACTCGCGCCCTCACACGCACGCTCCCCCTAAAGCGTTGTCAGACCCTCAAATGGACCCTAAACCGTCCCCGTCCCCTAACCCTAACTCTAGCCCGAAACCTAACCCTAACACTTCCCCGAAGCCTGACCCTCACCCGTCCCCTAATCCTAATCCTTAGGCTCACACTAACCCACGCCCTCACACGCACGCTCCCCCTAAAGCGTTGTCGGACCCTCACCTTGACCCTAAACCGTCCCCGTACCCTAACCCTAACCCTAGCCCGAACCCTAACCCTAACACTTCCCCGAAGCCTGACCCTCACCCGTCCCCTATTCCTAACACGTACACTAACACTAACCCGCGCCCTCACACGCACGCTCCCCTTAAAGCGTTGTCGGACCGTCACCTGGACCCTAAACCGTCCCCGTCCCGTAACCCTAACCCTAGCCCGAACCCTAACCCTAACCCTTCCCCGAAGCCTGACCCTCACCTGTCCCCTAATCCTAACCCGTAGGCTCACACTAACCCGCGCCCTCACACGCACGCTCCCCCTAAAGCATTGTCGGACCTTCACCTTGACCCTAAGCCTTCCCCGTCCCCTAACACTAACCCTAGCCCGAACGCTAACCCTAACCCTTCCGCGAAGCCTGAACCTCACCCGTCCCTAATCCTAACCCGTACGCTAACACTAAACCGCGCCCTCACACGCACGCTCCCCCTAAAGCGTTGTCGGACCCTCACCTGGACCCTAATCCGTCCCCGTCCCCTAATCCTAACCCTAGCCCGAACCCTAACCCTAACCCTTCCCCGAAGCCTGACCCTCACACGTCCACTAATCCTAACCCGTAGCCTCACACTAACCCGCGCCCTCACACGCACGCTCCCCCTAAAGCGTTGTCGGACACTCACCTGGACCCTAAACCGTCCCCGTCCCCTAACCCTAACCCTAGCCCGAACCCTAACCCTAACACTTCCCCGAAGCCTGACCCTCACCCGTCCCCTAATCCTAAACCGTAGGCTCACAGTAACCCGCGCCCTCACACGCATGCTCCCCCTAAAGCGTTCTCGGACCCTCACCTGGACCCTAAACCGTCCCCGTCCCCTAACCCTAACCCTAGCCCGAACCCTAACCCTAACCCTTCCCCGAAGCCTCACCCGTCCCCTAATCCTAACCCGTACGCTAACACTAACCCGCGCCCTCACACGCACGCTCCCCCTAAAGCGTTGTCGGACCCTCACCTGGACCCTAAACCGTCCCCGTCCCCTAACCCTAACCCTAGCCCGAACCCTAACCCTAAACCTTCTCCGAAGCCTGACCCTCTCCCATCCCCTAATCCTAACCCGTAGGCTCACACTAACCCGCGCCATCACACGCACGCTCCCCCTAAAGCGTTGTCGGACCCTCACCTGGACCCTAAACCGTCCCCGTCCCCTAACCCTAACCCTAGCCCGAAACCTAACCCTAACCCTTCCCCGAAGCCTGACTCTCACCCGTCCTCTAATGCTAACCCGTACGCTAACACTAAGCCGCGCCCTCACACGCACGGTCCCCCTAAAGCGTTGTCGGAACCTCACCTGGACCCTAAACCATCCCCGTCCCCTAAAGCTAACCCTAGCCCGAACACTAACCATAACACTTCCCCGAAGCCTGACCCTCACCCGTCCCCTAATCCTAACACGTACGCTAACATTAACCCGCGTCCTCACACGCACGCTCCCCCTAAAGCGTTGTCGGACCCTCACCTGGACCCTAAACCGTCCCCGTCCCCTAACCCTAACCCTAGCCCGAACCCTAACCCTAACCCTTCCCCGAAGCCTGAACCTCACCTGATCCCTAATCCTAACCCGTAGGCTCACACTAACCCACGCCCTCACACGCACGCTCCCCCTAAAGCGTTGTCGGACCTCACCTGGACCCTAAGCCGTCCCCGTCCTTTAACCCTAACCCTAGCCCGAACCCTAACCCTAACCCTTCCCCGAAGCCTGACCCTCACCCGTCCACTAATCCTAACCCGTAGGCGCACACTAACCCGCGCCCTCACACGCACGCTCCCCCTAAAGCGTTGTCGCACCCTCAACTGGACCCTAAACCGTCCCCGTCCCCTAACCCTAACCCTATCCCGAACCCTAACCCTAACCCTTCCCCGAAGCCTGACCCTCACCCGTCCCCTAATCCTAACCCGTACGCTAACACTAACCCGCGCCCTCACACGCACGCTCCCCCTAAAGCGCTGTCGGACCCTCACCTTACCCTAAACCGTCCCCGTCCCCTAACCCTAGCCCGAACCCTAACCATAACACTTCCCCGAAGCCTGACCCTCACCCGTCCCATAATCCTAACCCGTACGCTCACACTAACTCGCGCCCTCACACGCACGCTCCCCCTAAAGCGTTGTCAGACCCTCACCTGGACCCTAAACCGTTTCCGTCCCCTAACCCTAACCCTAGTCTGAACCCTAACCCTAACCCTTCCCCGAAGCCTTACCCTCACCTGTCCCCTTATCCTAACCCGTACGCTAACACTAACCCGCGCCCTCACACGCACGCTCCCCCTAAAGCGTTGTCGGACCCTCACCTAGACCCTAAACCGTCCCCGTCCCCTAACCCTAACCCTAGCCCGAACCCTAACCCTAACCCTTCCCCGAAGCCTGACCCTCACCCGTCCCCTAATCCTAACCCGTAGGCTCACACTAACCCGCGCCCTCACACGCACGCTCCCCCTAAAGCGTTGTCGGACCCTCACATGGACCATAAACCGTCCCCGTCCCCTAACCCTAACCCTAGCCCGAACCCTAACCATAACACTTCCCCGAAGCCTGACCCTCACCCGTCCCCTAATCCTAAGCCGTACGCTAACACTAACCCGCGCCCTCACACGCACGCTCCTCCTAAAGCGTTGTCGGACCCTCACCTGGACCCTAAACCGTCCCCGTCCCCTAACCCTAACCCTAGCCCGAACCCTAACCCTAACCCTTCCCCGAAGCCTGACCCTCACCCGTCCCCTAATCCTAACCCGTACGCTAACACTAACCCGCGCCCTCACATGCACGCTCCCCTAAAGCGTTGTCGGACCCTCACCTGGACCCTAAACCGTCCCCGTCCCCTAACCCTAAACCTAGCCCGAAACCTAACCCTAACCCTTCCCCGAAGCCTGACCCTCACCCGTCCCGTAATCCTAACACGTACGCTAACACTAACCCGCTCCCTCACACGCACGCTCCCCCTAAAGCGTTGTCGGACCCTCACCTGGACCCTAAACCGTCCCCGTCCCCTAACCCTAACTCTAGTCCGAAACCTAACCATAACACTTCCCCGAAGCCTGACCCTCACCCGTCCCCTAATCCTAATCCGTAGGCTCACACTAACCCACGCCCTCACACGCACGCTCTCCCTAAAGTTTTGTCGGACCCTCACCTGGACCCTAAACCGTCCCCGTACCCTAACCCTAACCCTAGCCCGAACCCTAACCCTAACACTTCCCCGAAGCCTGACCCTCACCCGTCCCCTAATCCTAACCCGTACGCTAACACTAACCCGCGCCCTCACACGCACGCTCCCCCTAAAGCGTTGTCGGACCGTCACCTGGACCCTAAGCCTTCCCCGTCCCCTAACCCTAACCCTAGCCCGAACCCTAACCCTAACAGTTCCGCGAAGCCTGACCCTCACCCGTCCCCTAATCCTAACCCGTACGCTAACACTAACCCGCGTCCTCACACGCACGCTCCCCCTAAAGCGTTGTCGGACCGTCACCTGGACCCTAAGCCTTCCCCGTCCCCTAACCCTAACCCTAGCCCGAACCCTAACCCTAACAGTTCCGCGAAGCCTGACCCTCACCCGTCCCCTAATCCTAACCCGTACGCTAACACTAACCCGCGTCCTCACACGCACGCTCCCCCTAAAGCGTTGTCGGACCCTCACTTGGACCCTAAACCGTCCCCGTCCCCTAACCCTAACCCTAGCCCGAACCCTAACACTAACGTTCCCCGAAGCCTGACCCTCACCCGTCCCCTAATCCTAAGACTTACGCTAACACTAACCCGCGCCCTCACACGCACGCTCCCCCTAAAGCGTTGTCGGACCCTCACCTGGACCCTAAACCGTCCACTTCCCCTAACCCTAACCCTAGCCCGAACCCTAACCCTAAACCTTCCCCGAAGCCTGAACCTCACCTGTCCCCTAATCCTAACCCGTAGGCTCACACTAACCCGCGCCCTCACACGCACGCTCCCCCTAAAGCGTTGTCGGACCTTCACCTGGACCCTAAGCCGTCCCCGTCCCCTAACCCTAACCCTAGCCCGAACCCTAACCCTAACCCTTCCCCGAAGCCTGACCCTCACCCGTCCCCTAATCCTAATCCGTAGGCTCACACTAACCCACGCCCTCACACGCACGCTCCCCCTAAAGCGTTGTCGGACCCTCACCTGGACCCTAAACCGTCCCCGTCCCCTAACCCTAACCCTAGCCCGAACCCTAACCCTAACCCTTCCCATAAGCCTGACCCTCACCCGTCCCCTAATCCTAACCCGTAGGCTCACACTAACCCACGCCCTCACACGCACGCTCCCCCTAAAGCGTTGTCGGACACTCACCTGGACCCTAAACCGTCCCCGTCCCCTAACCCTAACCCTACCCCGAACCCTAACCCTAACCCTTCCCCGAAGCCTGACCCTCACCCGTCCACTAATCCTAACCCGTACGCTAACACTAACCCGCGCCCTCACACGCGCGCTCCCCCTAAAGCGTTGTCGGACCTTCACCTGGACCCTAAGCCGTCCCCGTCCCCTAACCCTAACCCTAGCCCGAACACTAACCATAACACTTCCCCGAAGCCTGACCCTCACCCGTCCCCTAATCCTAACCCGTACACTAACACTAACCCGCGTCCTCACACGCACGCTCCCCCTAAAGCATTGTCGGACCCTCACCTGGACCCTAAACCGTCCCCGTCCCCTAACCCTAACCCTAGCCCGAACCCTAACCCTAACCCTTCCCCGAAGCCTGAACCTCACCTGATCCCTAATCGTAACCCGTACGCTAACACTAACCCGCGCCCTCACACGCACGCTCCCCTAAAGCGTTGTCGGACCCTCACCTGGACCCTAAACCATCCCCGTCCCCTAACCCTACACCTAACCCGAACCCTAACCCTAACCCTTCCCCGAAGCCTGACCCTCACCCGTCCCGTAATCCTAACCCGCACGCTAACGCTAACCCGGGCCCTCACACGCATTCTCCCCCTAAAGCGTTGTCGGACCCTCACCTGGACCCTAAACTGTCCCTGTCCGCTAACCCTAACCCTAGCCCGAACCCTAACCCTAACCCTTCCCCGAAGCCTGACCCTCACCCGTCCCCTAATCCTAACCCGTACGCTCACACTAACCCGCGCCCTCACACGCACGCTCCCCCTAAAGTGTTGTCGGACCCTCACCTGGACCCTAAACCGTCCCCGTCCCCTAACCCTAACCCTAGCCCGAACCCTAACCCTAACCGTTTCCCGAAGCCTGACCCTCACCCGTCCCCTAATCCTACGCCGTACGCTAACACTAACCCACGCCCTCACACGCACGCTCCCCCTAAAGCGTTGTCGGACCCTCACCTGGACCCTAAACCATCCCCGTCCCCTAACCCTAACCCTAGCCCGAACCCTAACCCTAACCCTTCCCCGAAGCGTGACCGTCACCCGCCCCTACTCCTAACCCGTATTCTAACACTAACCCATGCCCTCACACGCACGCTCCCCCTAAAGCGTTGTCGGACCCTCACCTGGACCCTAAACCGTCCCCGTCCCCTAACCCTAACCCTAGCCCGAACCCTAACCCTAACCCTTCCCCGAAGCCTGACCCTCTCCCGTCCCCTAACCTAACCCGTACGCTAACACTAACCCGCGCCCTCACACGCACGCTCCCCCTAAAGCGTTGTCGGAACCTCACCTGGACCCTAAACCGTCCCCTTCGCCTAAACCTAACCCTAGCCCGAACACTAACCATAACACTTCCCCGAAGCCTGACCCTCACCCGTCCACTAATCCTAACCCGTACGCTAACACTAACCCGCGTCCTCACACGCACGCTCCCCCTAAAGCGTTGTCGGACCCTCACCTGGACCCTAAGCCGTCCCCGTCCCCTAACCCTAAACCTAGCCCGAACCCTAACCCTAACCCTTCCCCGAAGCCTGACTCTCACCCGTTCCCTAATCCTAACCCGTAGGGGCACACTAACCCGCGCCCTCACACGCACGCTCCCCCTAAAGCGTTGTCGGACCCTCACCTGGACCCTAAACCGTCCCCGTCCCCTAACCCTAACTCCAGCCCGAACCCTAACCCTAACCCTTCCCCGAAGCCTGACCCTCACCCGTCCCCTAATCCTAAACCGTAGGCTCACATTAACGCGCGCCCTCACACGCATGATCCCCCTAAAGCGTTATCGGACCCTCACCTGGACCCTAAACCGTCCCCGTCCCCTAACCCTAACCCTAGCACGAACCCTAACCCTAACCGTTTCCCGAAACCTGACCCTCACCCGTCCCCTAATCCTAAGCCGTACGCTCACACTAACCCGCGCCCTCACACGCACGCTCCCCCTAAAGCGTTGTCGGACCCTCACCTGGACCCTAAACCGTCCCCGTCCCCTAACCCTAACCCTAGCCCGAACCCTAACCCTAACCCTTCCCCGAAGCCTGACCGTCACCCGCCCCTAATCCTAACCCGTACTCTCACACTAACCCATGCCCTCACACGCACGCTCCCCCTAAAGTGTTGTCGGACCCTCACCTGGACCCTAAACCGTCCCCGTCCCCTAACCCTAACCCTAGCCCGAACCCTAACCCTAACCCTTCCCCGAAGCCTGACCCTCACCCGTCCCCTAACCCTAACCCGTAGGCTCACACTAACCCGCGCCCTCACACGCACGCTCCCCCTAAAGCGTTGTCGGACCCTCACCTGGACCCTAAACCGTCCCCGTCCTCTAACACTAACCCTATCCCGAACCCTAACCCTAACCCTTCCCCGAAGCCTGACCCTCACCCGTCCCCTAATCCTAACCCGTAGGCTCACACTAACCCGCGCCCTCACACGCATGCTCCCCCTAAAGCGTTGTAGGACCCTCACCTGGACCCTAAACCGTTCCCGTACCCTAATCCTAACCCTAGCCCGAACCCTAACCCTAACTCTTCCCCGAAGCCTGACCCTCACCCGTCCCCTCATCCTAACCCGTACGCTAACACTAACCCGCGCCCTCACACGAACGCTCCCCCTAAAGCGTTGTCGGACCCTCACCTGGACCCTAAACCGTCCCCGTCCCCTAACCCTAACCCTAGCCCGAACCCTAACCCTAACCCTTCCCCGAAGCCTGACACTCACCCGTACCCTAATCCTAAACCGTACGCTAACACTAACCCGCGTCCTCACACGCACGCTCCCCCTAAAGCGTTGTCGGACCCTCACTTGGACCCTAAACCGTCCCCGTCCCCTAACCCTAACCCTAGCCCGAACCCTAACACTAACCCTTCCCCGAAGCCTGACCCTCACCCGTCCCCTAATCCTAACCCGTAGGCTCACACTAACCCGCGCCCTCACACGCATGCTCCCCCTAAAGCGTTGTAGGACCCTCACCTGGACCCTAAACCGTTCCCGTACCCTAACCCTAACACTAGCCCGAACCCTAACCCTAACACTTCCCCGAAGCCTGACCCTCACCCGTCCCCTCATCCTAACCCGTACGCTAACACTAACCCGCGCCCTCACACGAACGCTCCCCCTAAAGCGTTGTCGGACCCTCACCTGGACCCTAAACCGTCCCCGTCCACTAACCCTAACCCTAGCCCGAACCCTAACCCTAACCCTTCCCATAAGCCTGACCCTCACCCGTCCCCTAATCCTAACCCGTAGGCTCACACTAACCCACGCCCTCACACGCACGCTCCCCCTAAAGCGTTGTCGTACCCTCACTTGGACCCTAAACCGTCCCCGTCCCCTAACCCTAACCCTAGCCCGAACCCTAACCCTAACCATTCCCCGAAGCCTGACCCTCACCCGTCCACTAATCCTAACCCGTACGCTAACACTAACCCGCGCTCTCACACGCGCGCTCCCCCTAAAGCGTTGTCGGACCTTCACCTGGACCCTAAGCCGTCCCCGTCCCCTAACCCTAACCCTAGCCCGAACCCTAACCCTAACCCTTCCCCGAAGCCTGACCCTCACCCTTCCCCTAATCCTAACCCGTACGCTAACACTAACCCGCGCCCTCACATGCACGCTCCCCTTAAAGCGTTGTCGGACCCTCACCTGGACCCTAAACCGTCCCCTTCCCCTAACCCTAACCCTAGCCCGAACCCTAACCCTAACCATTCCCCGAAGCCTGACCCTCACCCGTCCCCTAATCCTAACCCGTACGCTCACACTAACCCGCGCCCTCACACGCACGCTCCCCCTAAAGCATTGTCGGACACTCACCCGGACCCTAAACCGTCCCCGTCCCCTAACCCTAACCCTAGCCCGAACCCTAACCCTAACCCTTCCCCGAAGCCTGACCCTCACCCGTCCCCTAATCCTAACCCGTACGGTAACACTAACCCACGCACTCACATGCACGCTCCCCCTAAAGCGTTGTCGGACCCTCACCTGGACCCTAAACCGTCCCCATCCCCTAACCCTAGCCCGAAACCTAACCCTAACCCTTCCCCGAAGCCTGACCCTCACCCGTCCCCTAATCCTAACCCGTAGGCTCACACTAACCCGCGCCCTCACACGCACGCTCCTCCTAAAGCGTTCTCGGACACTCACCTGGACCCTAAGCCGTCCCCGTCCCCTAAACCTAAACCTAGCCCGAACCCTAACCCTAAACCTTTCCCGAAGCCTGACACTCACCCGTCCCCTAATCCTAACCCGCACGCTAACACTAAACCGGGGCCTCACACGCATGCTCCCCCTAAAGTGTTGTCGGACCCTCACCTGGACCCTAACCCGTCCCCGTCCCCTAACCCTAACTCTAGCCCGAACCCTAACCCTAACCCTTCCCCGAAGCCTGACCCTCACCCGTCCCCTAATCCTAACCCGTACGCTAACACTAAACCGCGCCCTCACATGCACGCTCCCCCTAAAGCGTTGTCGGACCCTCACCTGGACCCTAAACCGTCCCCGTCCCCTAACCCTAGCCCGAATCCTAACCCTAACCCTTCCCCGAAGCTTGACCCTCACCCGTCCCCTAATCCTAACCCGTAGGCTCACACTAACCCGCGCCCTCACACGCACGCTCCCCCTAAAGCGTTGTCGGACCCTCACCTGGACCCTAAACCGTCCCCGTACCCTAACCCTAACCCTAGCCCGAAACCTAACCCTAACCCTTCCCCGAAGCCTGACCCTCACCCGTCCCCTAATCCTAACCCGTAGGCTCACACTAATCCGCGCCCTCACATGCACGCTCCCCCTAAAGCATTTTCGGACCCTCACCTGGACCCTAAACCGTCCCCATCCCCTAACCCTAGCTAGAACCCTAAACCTAAACCTTCCCCGAAGCCTGACCCTCACCCGTCCCCTAATCCTAACCCATACACTAACACTAACCCGCCCCCTCACATGCACGCTCCCCCTAAAGCGTTGTCGGACCCTCACCTGGACCCTAAACCGTCCCCGTCCCCTAACCCTAACCCTAGCCCGAACCCTAACCCTTCCCCGAAGCCTGACCCTCACCTGTCCCCTAATCCTAACCCGTAGGCTCACACTAACCCGCGCCCTCACACGCACGCTCCCCCTAAAGCGTTGTCGGACCCTCACCTGGACCCTAAACCGTCACCGTCCCCTAACCCTAACCCTAGCCCGAACCCTAACCCTAAACTTTCCCCGAAGCCTGACCCTCTCCCGTCCCCTAATCCTAACCCGTAGGCTCACACTAACCCGCGCCCTCACACGCACGCTCCCCCTAAAGCGTTGTCGGACCCTCACCTGGACCCTAAACCGTCCCCGTCCCCTAACCCTAACCCTAGCCCGAAACCTAACCCTAATCCTTCCCCGAAGCCTGACCCTCACCCGTCCTCTAATCCTAACCCGTACGCTAACACTAACACGTGCCCTCACACGCACGCTCCCCCTAAAGCGTTGTCGGAACCTCACCTGGACCCTAAACCGTCCCCGTCCCCTAACCCTAACCCTAGCCCGAACCCTAACCCTAGCCCTTCCCCGAAGCCTGAACCTCACCTGATCCCTAATCCTAACCCGTAGGCTCACACTAACCCGCGCCCTCACACGCACGCTCCCCCTAAAGCGTTGTCGGACCTTCACCTGGACCCTAAGCCGTCCCCGTCCCCTAACCCTAACCCTAGCCCGAACCCTAACCCTAACCCTTCACCGAAGCCTGACTCTCACCCATCCACTAATCCTAACCCGTAGGCGCACACTAACCCGCACCCTCACACGCACGTTCCCCCTAAAGCGTTGTCGGACCCTCACCTGGTCCCTAAACCGTCCCCGTCCCCTAACCCTAACCCTATCCCGAACCCTAACCCTAACCCTTCCCCGAAGCCTGACACTCAACCGTCCCCTAATCCTAACCCGTACGCTAACACTAACCAGCGCCCTCACACGCACGCTCCCCCTAAAGCGTTGTCAGACCCTCACCTGGACCCTAAACCGTTTCCGTCCGCTAACCCTAACCCTAGTCTGAACCCTAACCCTAACCCTTCCCCGAAGCCTTACCCTCACCTGTCCCCTAATCCTAACCCGTACGCTAACACTAACCCGCGCCCTCACACGCACGCTCCCCCTAAAGCGTTGTCGGACCCTCACCTGGACCCTAAACCGTCCCCGTCCCCTAACCATAACCCTAGCCCGAACCCTAACCCTAACCCTTCCCCGAAGCCTGACCCTCACCCGTCCCCTATTCCTAACCCGTAGGCTCACACTCACCCGCGCCCTCACACGCACGCTCCCCCTAAAGCGTTGTCGGACCCTCACATGGACCCTAAACCGTCCCCGTCCCCTAAACCTAACCCTAGCCCGAACCCTAACCCTAACCCTTCCCCGAAGCCTGACCCTCACCCGTCCCCTAATCCTAACCCGTACGCTAACACTAACCCGTGCCCTCACACGCACGCTCCCCCTAAAGCGTTGTCGGACCCTCACCTTGACCCTAAACCGTCCCCGTCCCCTGACCCTAACCCTAGCCCGAACCCTAACCCTAACCCTTCCCCGAAGCCTGACACTCACCCGTCCCCTAATCGTAACCCGTACGCTAACACTAACCCGCGCCCTCACACGCACGCTCCCCTAAAGCGTTGTCGGACCCTCACCTGGACCCTAAACCATCCCCGTCCCCTAACCCTACACCTAGCCCGAACCCTAACCCTAACCCTTCCCCGAAGCCTGACCCTCACCCGTCCCGTAATCCTAACCCGCACGCTAACGCTAACCCGGGCCCTCACACGCATTCTCCCCCTAAAGCGTTGTCGGACCCTCACCTGGACCCTAAACTGTCCCTGTCCGCTAACCCTAACCCTAGCCCGAACCCTAACCCTAACCCTTCCCCGAAGCCTGACCCTCACCCGTCCCCTAATCCTAACCCGTACGCTCACACTAACCCGCGCCCTCACACGCACGCTCCCCCTAAAGTGTTGTCGGACCCTCACCTGGACCCTAAACCGTCCCCGTCCCCTAACCCTAACCCTAGCCCGAACCCTAACCCTAACCGTTTCCCGAAGCCTGACCCTCACCCGTCCCCTAATCCTACGCCGTACGCTAACACTAACCCACGCCCTCACACGCACGCTCCCCCTAAAGCGTTGTCGGACCCTCACCTGGACCCTAAACCATCCCCGTCCCCTAACCCTAACCCTAGCCCGAACCCTAACCCTAACCCTTCCCCGAAGCGTGACCGTCACCCGCCCCTACTCCTAACCCGTATTCTAACACTAACCCATGCCCTCACACGCACGCTCCCCCTAAAGCGTTGTCGGACCCTCACCTGGACCCTAAACCGTCCCCGTCCCCTAACCCTAACCCTAGCCCGAACCCTAACCCTAACCCTTCCCCGAAGCCTGACCCTCTCCCGTCCCCTAACCTAACCCGTACGCTAACACTAACCCGCGCCCTCACACGCACGCTCCCCCTAAAGCGTTGTCGGAACCTCACCTGGACCCTAAACCGTCCCCTTCCCCTAAACCTAACCCTAGCCCGAACACTAACCATAACACTTCCCCGAAGCCTGACCCTCACCCGTCCACTAATCCTAACCCGTACGCTAACACTAACCCGCGTCCTCACACGCACGCTCCCCCTAAAGCGTTGTCGGACCCTCACCTGGACCCTAAACCGTCCCCGTCCCCTAACCCTAACTCCAGCCCGAACCCTAACCCTAACCCTTCCCCGAAGCCTGACCCTCACCCGTCCCCTAATCCTAAACCGTAGGCTCACATTAACGCGCGCCCTCACACGCATGATCCCCCTAAAGCGTTATCGGACCCTCACCTGGACCCTAAACCGTCCCCGTCCCCTAACCCTAACCCTAGCACGAACCCTAACCCTAACCGTTTCCCGAAACCTGACCCTCACCCGTCCCCTAATCCTAAGCCGTACGCTCACACTAACCCGCGCCCTCACACGCACGCTCCCCCTAAAGCGTTGTCGGACCCTCACCTGGACCCTAAACCGTCCCCGTCCCCTAACCCTAACCCTAGCCCGAACCCTAACCCTAACCCTTCCCCGAAGCCTGACCGTCACCCGCCCCTAATCCTAACCCGTACTCTCACACTAACCCATGCCCTCACACGCACGCTCCCCCTAAAGTGTTGTCGGACCCTCACCTGGACCCTAAACCGTCCCCGTCCCCTAACCCTAACCCTAGCCCGAACCCTAACCCTAACCCTTCCCCGAAGCCTGACCCTCACCCGTCCCCTAACCCTAACCCGTAGGCTCACACTAACCCGCGCCCTCACACGCACGCTCCCCCTAAAGCGTTGTCGGACCCTCACCTGGACCCTAAACCGTCCCCGTCCTCTAACACTAACCCTAGCCCGAACCCTAACCCTAACCCTTCCCCGAAGCCTGACCCTCACCCGTCCCCTAATCCTAACCCGTAGGCTCACACTAACCCGCGCCCTCACACGCATGCTCCCCCTAAAGCGTTGTAGGACCCTCACCTGGACCCTAAACCGTTCCCGTACCCTAACCCTAACCCTAGCCCGAACCCTAACCCTAACTCTTCCCCGAAGCCTGACCCTCACCCGTCCCCTCATCCTAACCCGTACGCTAACACTAACCTGCGCCCTCACACGAACGCTCCCCCTAAAGCGTTGTCGGACCCTCACCTGGACCCTAAACCGTCCCCGTCCCCTAACCCTAACCCTAGCCCGAACCCTAACCCTAACCCTTCCCCGAAGCCTGACACTCACCCGTACCCTAATCCTAAACCGTACGCTAACACTAACCCGCGTCCTCACACGCACGCTCCCCCTAAAGCGTTGTCGGACCCTCACTTGGACCCTAAACCGTCCCCGTCCCCTAACCCTAACCCTAGCCCGAACCCTAACACTAACCCTTCCCCGAAGCCTGACCCTCACCCGTCCCCTAATCCTAACCCGTAGGCTCACACTAACCCGCGCCCTCACACGCATGCTCCCCCTAAAGCGTTGTAGGACCCTCACCTGGACCCTAAACCGTTCCCGTACCCTAACCCTAACACTAGCCCGAACCCTAACCCTAACACTTCCCCGAAGCCTGACCCTCACCCGTCCCCTCATCCTAACCCGTACGCTAACACTAACCCGCGCCCTCACACGAACGCTCCCCCTAAAGCGTTGTCGGACCCTCACCTGGACCCTAAACCGTCCCCGTCCCCTAACCCTAACCCTAGCCCGAACCCTAACCCTAACCCTTCCCATAAGCCTGACCCTCACCCGTCCCCTAATCCTAACCCGTAGGCTCACACTAACCCACGCCCTCACACGCACGCTCCCCCTAAAGCGTTGTCGTACCCTCACTTGGACCCTAAACCGTCCCCGTCCCCTAACCCTAACCCTAGCCCGAACCCTAACCCTAACCATTCCCCGAAGCCTGACCCTCACCCGTCCACTAATCCTAACCCGTACGCTAACACTAACCCGCGCTCTCACACGCGCGCTCCCCCTAAAGCGTTGTCGGACCTTCACCTGGACCCTAAGCCGTCCCCGTCCCCTAACCCTAACCCTAGCCCGAACCCTAACCCTAACCCTTCCCCGAAGCCTGACCCTCACCCTTCCCCTAATCCTAACCCGTACGCTAACACTAACCCGCGCCCTCACATGCACGCTCCCCTTAAAGCGTTGTCGGACCCTCACCTGGACCCTAAACCGTCCCCTTCCCCTAACCCTAACCCTAGCCCGAACCCTAACCCTAACCATTCCCCGAAGCCTGACCCTCACCCGTCCCCTAATCCTAACCCGTACGCTCACACTAACCCGCGCCCTCACACGCACGCTCCCCCTAAAGCATTGTCGGACACTCACCCGGACCCTAAACCGTCCCCGTCCCCTAACCCTAACCCTAGCCCGAACCCTAACCCTAACCCTTCCCCGAAGCCTGACCCTCACCCGTCCCCTAATCCTAACCCGTACGGTAACACTAACCCACGCACTCACATGCACGCTCCCCCTAAAGCGTTGTCGGACCCTCACCTGGACCCTAAACCGTCCCCATCCCCTAACCCTAGCCCGAAACCTAACCCTAACCCTTCCCCGAAGCCTGACCCTCACCCGTCCCCTAATCCTAACCCGTAGGCTCACACTAACCCGCGCCCTCACACGCACGCTCCTCCTAAAGCGTTCTCGGACACTCACCTGGACCCTAAGCCGTCCCCGTCCCCTAAACCTAAACCTAGCCCGAACCCTAACCCTAAACCTTTCCCGAAGCCTGACACTCACCCGTCCCCTAATCCTAACCCGCACGCTAACACTAAACCGGGGCCTCACACGCATGCTCCCCCTAAAGTGTTGTCGGACCCTCACCTGGACCCTAACCCGTCCCCGTCCCCTAACCCTAACTCTAGCCCGAACCCTAACCCTAACCCTTCCCCGAAGCCTGACCCTCACCCGTCCCCTAATCCTAACCCGTACGCTAACACTAACCCGCGCCCTCACATGCACGCTCCCCCTAAAGCGTTGTCGGACCCTCACCTGGACCCTAAACCGTCCCCGTCCCCTAACCCTAGCCCGAATCCTAACCCTAACCCTTCCCCGAAGCTTGACCCTCACCCGTCCCCTAATCCTAACCCGTAGGCTCACACTAACCCGCGCCCTCACACGCACGCTCCCCCTAAAGCGTTGTCGGACCCTCACCTGGACCCTAAACCGTCCCCGTCCCCTAACCCTAACCCTAGCCCGAACCCTAACCCTAACCCTTCCCCGAAGCCTGACCCTCACCCGTCCCCTAATCCTAACCCGTACGATAACACTAACCCGCGCCATCACACGCACGCTCCCCCTAAAGCGTTGTCGGACCCTCACCTGGACCCTAAACCGTCCCCGTCCCCTAACCCTAGCCCGATCCCTAACCCTAACCCTTCCCCGAAGCCTGACCCTCACCCGTCCCCTAATCCTAACCCGTAGGCTCAAACTAACCCGCGCCCTCACACGCACACTCCCCCTAAAGCGTTGTCGGACCCTCACCTGGACCCTAAACCGTCCCCGTCCCCTAACCCTAACCCTAGCCTGAACCCTAACCCTAACCCTTCCCTGAAGCCTGACCCTCACCCGTCCCATAATCCTAACCCGTACGCTAACACTAACCCGCGCCCTCACATGCACGCTCCCCCTAAAGCGTTGTCGGACCCTCACCTGGACCCTAAACCGTCCCCTTCCCCTAACACTAACCCTAGCCCGAACCCTAACCCTAACACTTCCCCGAAGCCTGACCCTCACCCGTCCCCTAATCCTAACCCGTACGCTCACACTAACCCGCGCCCTCACACGCACGCTCCCCCTAAAGCATTGTCGGACCCTCACCCGGACCCTAAACCGTCCCCGTCTCCTAACCCTAACCCTAGCCCGAACCCTAACCCTAACCCTTCCCCAAAGCCTGACCCTCACCCGTCCCCTAATCCTAACCCGTACGGTAACACTAACCCACGCCCTCGCATGCACTCTCCCCCTAAAGCGTTGTCGGACCCTCACCTGGACCATAAACCTTCCCCGTCCCCTAACCCTAGCCCGAACACTAACCCTAACCATACCCCGAAGCCTGACCCTCACCCGTCCCCTAATCCTAAACCGTAGGCTCAACCTAACCCGCGCCCTCACACGCACGATCCCCCTAAAGCGTTGTCGGACCCTCACCTGGACCCTAAACCGTCCCCGTCACCTAACCCTAGCCCGATCCCTAACCCTAACCCTTCCGCGAAGCCTGACCCTCACCCGTCCCCTTATCCTAACCCGTACGCTAACACTAACCCGCGCCTTCACACGCACGCTCCCCCTAAAGCGTTGTCGGACCCTCACCTGGACCCTAAACCGTCCCCGTCCCCTAACCCTAACCCTAGCCCGAACCCTAACCCTAACCCTTCCCCGAAGCCTGACCCTCACCTGTCCCCTAATCCTAACCCGTACGCTAACACTAACCCGCGCCATCACACGCACGCTCCCCCTAAAGCGTTGTCGGACCCTCACCTGGACCCTAAACCGTCCCCGTCCCCTAACCCTAGCCCGATCCCTAACCCTAACCCTTCCCCGAAGCCTGACCCTCACCCGTCCCCTAATCCTAACCCGTACGCTAACACTAACCCGCGCCCTCACACGCACACTCCCCCTAAAGCGTTGTCGGACCCTCACCTGGACCCTAAACCGTCCCCGTCCCCTAACCCTAACCCTAGCCTGAACCCTAACCCTAACCCTTCCCCGAAGCCTGACCCTCACCCGTCCCATAATCCTAACCCGTACGCTAACACTAACCCGCGCCCTCACATGCACGCTCCCCCTAAAGCGTTGTCAGACCCTCACCTGGACCCTAAACCGTCCCCTTCCCCTAACCCTAACCCTAGCCCGAACCCTAGCCCTAACACTTCCCCGAAGCCTGACCCTCACCCGTCCCCTAATCCTAACCCGTACGCTCACACTAACCCGCGCCCTCACACGCACGCTCCCCCTAAAGCATTGTCGGACCCTCACCCGGACCCTAAACCGTCCCCGTCCCCTAACACTAACCCTAGCCCGAACCCTAACCCTAACCCTTCCCCAAAGCCTGACCCTCACCCGTCCCCTAATCCTAACCCGTACGGTAACACTAACCCACGCCCTCACATGCACTCTCCCCCTAAAGCGTTGTCGGACCCTCACCTGGACCATAAACCTTCCCCGTCCCCTAACCCTAGCCCGAACCCTAACCCTAACCATACCCCGAAGCCTGACCCTCACCCGTCCCCTAATCCTAACCCGTAGGCTCAACCTAACCCGCGCCCTCACACGCACGCTCCCCCTAAAGCGTTGTCGGACCCTCACCTGGACCCTAAACCGTCCCCGTCCCCTAACCCTAGCCCGATCCCTAACCCTAACCCTTCCGCGAAGCCTGACCCTCACCCGTCCCCTTATCCTAACCCGTACGCTAACACTAACCCGCGCCTTCACACGCACGCTCCCCCTAAAGCGTTGTCGGACCCTCACCTGGACCCTAAACCGTCCCCGTCCCCTAACCCTAACCCTAGCCCGAACCCTAACCCTAACACTTGCCCAAAGCCTGACCCTCACCCGTCCCCTAATCCTAACCCGTTGGCTAACACTAACCCGCGCCCTCACACGCACGCTCCCCCTAAAGCGTTGTCGGACCCTCACCTGGACCCTAAACCGTACCCGTCCCCTAACCCTAACCCTAGCCCGAACCCTAACCCTAACCCTTCCCCGAAGCCTGACACTCACCCATCCCCTAATCCTAACCCGTAGGCTCACACTAACCCGTGCCCTCACATGCACGCTCCTCCTAAAGCGTTCTCGGACCCTCACCTGGACCCTAAGCCGTCCCCGTCCGCTATCCCTAACCCTAGCCCGAACCCTAACCCTAACCCTTTCCCGAAGCCTGACCCTCACCCGTCCCCTAATCCTAACCCGCACGCTAACACTAACCCAGGCCCTCACACGCATGCACCCCCGAAAGCGTTGTCGGACCCTCACCTGGACCCTAAACCGTCCCCGTCCCCTAACCCTAACCCTAGCCCGAAACCTAACCCTAACACTTCCCCAAAGCCTGACCCTCACCCGTCCCCTAATCCTAACCCGTAGGCTCACACTAACCCGCGCCCTCACACGCACGCTCCCCCTAAAGCATTGTCGGACCCTCACCTGGACCCTAAACCGTCCCCTTCCCCTAACCCTAACCCTAGCCCGAACCCTAACCCTAAACTTTCCCCGAAGCCTGACCCTCACCCGTCCCCTAATCCTAACCCGCACGCTAACACTAACCCAGGCCCTCACACGCATGCACCCCCTAAAGCGTTGTCGGACCCTCACCTGGACCCTAAACCGTCCCCGTCCCCTAACCATAGACCGAATCCTAACCCTAACCCTTCCCCGAAGCCTGACCCTCACCCGTCCCCTAAGCCTAACCCGTAGGCTCACACTAACCCGCGCCCTCACACGCACGCTCCCCCTAAAGCGTTGTCGGACCCTCACCTGGACCCTAAACCGTCCCCGTCCCCTAACCCTAACCCTAGCCCGAACCCTAACCCTAACCCTTCCCCGAAGCCTGAACCTCACCCGTCCCCTAATCCTAACCCGTAGGCTCACACTAACCCACGCCCTCACACGCACGCTCCCCCTAAAGCATTGTCGGACCCTCACCTGGACCCGAAACCGTCCCCGTCCCCTAACCCTAACCCTAGCCCGAACCCTAACCCTAACACTTCCCCAAAGCCTGACCCTAACCCGACCCCTAATCCTAAACCTTACGCTAACACTAACCCACGCCGTCACACGCACGCTCCCCCTAAAGCGTTGTCGGACCCTCACCTGGACCCTAAACCGTCCCCGTCCCCTAACCCTAGCCCGAACCCTAACCCTAACCCTTCCCCGAAGCCTGACCCTCACCCGTCCCCTAATCCTAACCCGTACGCTAACACTAACCCGAGCCATCACACGCACGCTCCCCCTAAAGCGTTGTCGGACCCTCACCTGGACCCTAAACCGTCCCCGTCCCCTAACCCTAGCCCGATCCCTAACCCTAACCCTTCCCCGAAGCCTGACCCTCACCCGTCCCCTAATCCTAACCCGTACGCTAACACTAACCCGCGCCCTCACACGCACACTCCCCCTAAAGCGTTGTCGGACCCTCACCTGGATCCTAAACCGTCCCCGTCCCCTAACCCTAACCCTAGCCTGAACCCTAACCCTAACCCTTCCCCGAAGCCTGACCGTCACCCGTCCCCTAATCCTAACCCGTACACTAACACTAACCCGCGCCCTCACATGCACGCTCCCCCTAAAGCGTTGTCGGACCCTCACCTGGACCCTAAACCGTCCCCTTCCCCTAACCCTAACCCTAGCCCGAACCCTAACCCTAACCCTTCCCCGAAGCCTGACCCTCACCCGTCCCCTAATCCTAACCCGTACGCTCACACTAACCCGCGCCCTCACACGCACGCTCCCCCTAAAGCATTGTCGGACCCTCACCCGGATCCTAAACCGTCCCCGTCCCCTAACCCTAACCCTAGCCCGAACCCTAACCCTAACCCTTCCCCAAAGCCTGACCCTCACCCGTCCCCTAATCCTAACCCGTACGGTAACACTAACCCACGCCCTCACATGCACTCTCCCCCTAAAGCGTTGTCGGACCCTCACCTGGACCCTAAACCTTCCCCATCCCCTAACCCTAGCCCGAACCCTAACCCTAACCCTTCCCCGAAGCCTGACCCTCACCCGTCCCCTTATCCTAACCCGTAGGCTCACACTAACCCGCGCCCTCACACGCACGCTCCCCCTAAAGCATTGTCGGAACCTCAACTGGACCCTAAACCGTCCCCGTCCCCTAACCCTAACCCTAGCCCGAACCCTAACCCTAACCCTTCCCCGAAGCCTGACACTCACCCATCCCCTAATCCTAACCCGTAGGCTCACACTAACCCGTGCCCTCACACGCACGCTCCTCCTAAAGCGTTCTCGGACCCTCACCTGGACCCTAAGCCGTCCCCGTCCGCTAACCCTAACCCTAGCCCGAACCCTAACCCTAACCCTTTCCCGAAGCCTAACCCTCACCCGTCCCCTAATCCTAACCCGCACGCTAACACTAACCCAGGCCCTCACACGCATGCACCCCCGAAAGCGTTGTCGGACCCTCACCTGGACCCTAAACCGTCCCCGTCCCCTAACCCTAACCCTAGCCCGAACCCTAACCCTAACCCTTCCCCGAAGCCTGACCCTCACCCGTCCCCTAATCCTAACCCGTACGCTAACACTAACCCGCGCCCTCACACGCACGCTCCCCCTAAAGCATTGTCGGACCCTCACACGGACCCTAAACCGTCCCCGTCCCCTACCCCTAACCCTAGCCCGAACCCTAACCCTAACCCTTCCCTGAAGCCTGACCCTCACCCGTCCCCTAATCCTAACCTGTACGCTAACACTAACCCGCGGCCTCACACGCACGCTCCCCCTAAAGCATTGTCGGACCCTCACCTGGACCCTAAACCGTCCCCGTCCCCTAACCCTAACCCTAGCCCGAACCCTAACCCTAACACTTCCCCAAAGCCTGACCCTAACCCGAGCCCTAATCCTAAACCTTACGCTAACACAAACCCACGCCCTCACACGCACGCTCCCCCTAAAGCGTTGTCGGACCCTCACCTGGACCCTAAACCGTCCCCGTCCCCTAACCCTAACCCTAGCCCGAACCCTAACCCTAACCCTTCCCCGAAGCCTGACCCTCACCCGTCCCCTAATCCTAACCCGTACGCTAACACTAACCCGCGCCCTCACACGCACGCTCCCCCTAAAGCGTTGTCGGACCCTCACCTGGACCCTAAACCATCCCCGTCCCCTAACCCTAGCCCGATCCCTAACCCTAACCCTTCCCCGAAGCCTGACGCTCACCCGTCCCCTAATCCTAACCCGTACGCTAACACTAACTCGCGCCGTCACACGCACGCTCCCCCTAAAGCGTTGTCGGACCCTCACCTGGACCCTAAACCGTCCCCATCCCCTAACCCTAACCCTAGCCTGAACCCTAACCCTAACCCTTCCCCGAAGCCTGACCCTCACCCGTCCCCTAATCCTAACCCGTACGCTAACACTAACCCGCGCCCTCACACGCACGCTCACCCTAAAGCGTTGTCGGACCCTCACCTGGACCCTATACCGTCCCCTTCACCTAACCCTAACCCTAGCCCGAACCCTAACCCTAACCCTTCCCCGAAGCCTGACCCTCACCCGTCCCCTAATCCTAACCCGTACGCTCACACTAACCCGCGCCCTCACACGCACGCTCCCCCTAAAGCATTGTCGGACCCTCACCCGGACCCTAAACCGTCCCCGTACCCTAACCCTAACCCTAGCCCGAACCCTAACCCTAACCCTTCCCCGAAGCCTGACCGTCACCCGTCCCTTAATCCTAACCCGTACGGTAACACTAACCCACGCCCTCACATGCACTCTCCCCCTAAAGCGTTGTCGGACCCTCACCTGGACCCTAAACCTTCCCCGTCCCCTAACCCTAGCCCGAACCCTAACCCTAACCCTACCCCGAAGCCTGACCCTCACCCGTCCCCTAATCCTAACCCGTAGGCTCACACTAAACCGCGCCCTCACACGCACGCTCCCCCTAAAGCGTTGTCGGACCCTCACCTGGACCCTAAACCGTACCCGTCCCCTAACCCTAACCCTAGCCCGAACCCTAACCCTAACCCTTCCCCGAAGCCTGACACTCACCCATCCCCTAATCCTAACCCGTAGGCTCACACTAACCCGTGCCCTCACACGCACGCTCCTCCTAAAGCGTTCTCGGACCCTCACCTGGACCCTAAGCCGTCCCCGTCCGCTAACCCAAACCCTAGCCCGAACCCTAACCCTAACCGTTTCCCGAAGCCTAACCCTCACCCGTCCCCTAATCCTAACCCGCACGCTAACACTAACCCAGGCCCTCACACGCATGCACCCCCTAAAGCGTTGTCGGACCCTCACCTGGACCCTAAACCGTCCCCGTCCCCTAACCCTTACCCTAGCCCGAACCCTAACCCTAACACTTCCCCAAAGCCTGACCCTCACCCGTCCCCTAATCCTAACCCGTAGGCTCACACTAACCCGCGCCCTCACACGCACGCTCCCCCTAAAGCATTGTCGGACCCACACCTGGACCCTAAACCGTCCCCTTCCCCTAACCCTAACCCTAGCCCGAACCCTAACCCTAAACCTTCCCCGAAGCCTGACCCTCACCCGTCCCCTAATCCTAACCCGTACGCTCACACTAACCCGCGCCCTCACACGCACGCTCCCCCTAAAGCATTGTCGGACCCTCACACGGACCCTAAACCGTCCCCGTCCCCTACCCCTAACCCTAGCCCGAACCCTAACCCTAACCCTTCCCTGAAGCCTGACCCTCACCCGTCCTCTAATCCTAACCCGTAGGCTCACATTAACCCGCGCCCTCACACGCACGATCCCCCTATAGCGTTGTCGGACACTCACCTGGACCCTAAACCGTCCCCGTCCCCTAACCCTAACACTAGCACGAACCCTAACCCTAACCCTTCCCCGAAGCCTGACCCTCACCCGTCCCCTAATCCTAACCCGTAGGCTCACATTAACACGCGCCCTCACACGCACGATCCCCCTAAAGCGTTGTCGGACACTCACCTGGACCCTAAACCGTCCCTGTCCCCTAACCCTAACCCTAGCACGAACCCTAACCCTAACCCTTCCCCAAAGCCTGACCCTCACCCGTCCTCTAATCCTAACCCGTACGCTAACACTAACCTGCGCCCTCACACGCACGCTCCCCCTAAAGCGTTGTCGGACCCTCACCTGGACCCTAAACCGTCTCCGTCCCCTAACCTTACCCCTAGCCCGAACCGTAACCCTAACTCTTCCCCGAAGCCTGACCCTCACCCGTCCACTAATCCTAACCCGTAGGCTCACACTAAGCCACGCCCTCACACGCACGCTCCCCCTAAAGCGTTGTCGGACCCTCACCTGGACCCTAAACCGTCCCCGTCCCCTAACCCTACCCCTAGCCCGAACCCTAACCCTAACACTTACCCGAAGCCTGACCCTCACCCGTCCCCTAATCCTAACCCGTACGCTAACACTAACCCGCGCCCTCACACGCACGCTCCCCCTAAAGCGTTGTCGGGCCCTCACCTGGACCCTAAACCGTCCCCATCCCCTAACCCTAACCCTAGCCTGAACCCTAACCCTAAATCTTCCCCGAAGCCTGACCCTCACCCGTCCCCTAATCCTAACCCGTACGCTAACACTAACCCGCGCCCTCACACGCACGCTCACCCTAAAGCGTTGTCGGACCCTCACCTGGACCCTATACCGTCCCCTTCACCTAACCCTAACCCTAGCCCGAACCCTAACCCTAACCCTTCCCCGAAGCCTGACCCTCACCCGTCCCCTAATAATAACCCGTACGCTCACACTAACCCGCGCCCTCACACGCACGCTCCCCCTAAAGCGTTGTCGGACCCTCACCTGGACCCTAAACCGTCCCCGTCCCCTAAACCTACCCCTAGCCCGAACCCTAACCCTAACCCTTCCCCGAAGCCTGACCCTCACCCGTCCACTAATCCTAACCCGTACGGTAACACTAACCCACGCACTCACATGCACGCTCCCCCTAAAGCGTTGTCGGACCCTCACCTGGACCCTAAACCGTCCCCATCCCCTAACCCTAGCCCGAACCCTAACCCTAACCCTTCCCCGAAGCCTGACCCTCACCCGTCCCCTAATCCTAACCCGTAGGCTCACACTAACCCGCGCCCTCACACGCACGCTCCCCGTAAAGCATTGTCGGACCCTCAACTGGACCCTAAACCGTCCCCGTCCCCTAACCCTAACCCTAGCCCGAACCCAAACCCTAACCCTTCCCCGAAGCCTGACCCTCACCAGTCCCCTAATCCTAACCTGTACGCTAACACTAACCCGCGGCCTCACACGCACGCTCCCCCTAAAGCATTGTCGGAGCCTCACCTGGACCCTAAACCGTCCCCGTCCCCTAACCCTAACCCTAGCCCGAACCCTAACCCTAACACTTCCCCAAAGCCTGACCCTAACCCGACCCCTAATCCTAAACCTTACGCTAACACTAACCCACGCCCTCACACGCACGCTCCCCCTAAAGCGTTGTCGGACCCTCACCTGGACCCTAAACCGTCCCCGTCCCCTAACCCTAACCCTAGCCCAAACCCTAACCCTAACCCTTCCCCGAAGCCTGACCCTCACCCGTCCCCTAATCCTAACCCGTACGCTAACACTAACCCGCGCCCTCACACGCACGCTCCCCCTAAAGCGTTGTCGGACCCTCACCTGGACCCTAAACCATCCCCGTCCCCTAACCCTAGCCCGATCCCTAACCCTAACCCTTCCCCGAAGCCTGAGCTCACCCGTCCCCTAATCCTAACCCGTACGCTGACACTAACCCGCGCCCTCACACGCACGCTCCCCCTAAAGCGTTGTCGGACCCTCACCTGGACCCTAAACCGTCCCCATCCCCTAACCCTAACCCTAGCCTGAACCCTAACCCTAACCCTTCCCCGAAGCCTGACCCTCACCCGTCCCCTAATCCTAACCCGTACGCTAACACTAACCCGCTCCCTCACACGCACGCTCACCCTAAAGCGTTGTCGGACCCTCACCTGGACCCTATACCGTCCCCTTCACCTAACCCTAACCCTAGCCCGAACCCTAACCCTAACCCTTCCCCGAAGCCTGACCCTCACCCGTCCCCTAATCCTAACCCGTACGCTCACACTAACCCGCGCCCTCACACGCACGCTCCCCCTAAAGCATTGTAGGACCCTCACCCGGACCCTAAACCGTCCCCGTCCCCTAACCCTAACCCTAGCCCGAACCCTAACCCTAACCCTTCCCCGAAGCCTGACCGTCACCCGTCCCTTAATCCTAACCCGTACGGTAACACTAACCCACGCCCTCACATGCACTCTCCCCCTAAAGCGTTGTCGGACCCTCACCTGGACCCTAAACCGTCCCCTAACCCTAACCCTAGCCCGAACCCTAACCCTAACCCTACCCCGAAGCCTGACCCTCACCCGTCCCCTAATCCTAACCCGTAGGCTCACACTAACCCGCGCCCTCACACGCACGCTCCCCCTAAAGCGTTGTCGGACCCTCACCTGGACCCTAAACCGTCCCCGTCCCCTAACCCTAACCCTAGCCCGAACCCTAACCCTAACCCTTCCCCGAAGCCTGACCCTCACCCGTCCCCTTATCTTAACCCGTAGGCTCACATTAACCCGCGCCCTCACACGCACGATCCCCCTAAAGCGTTGTCGGACACTCACCTGGACCCTAAACCGTCCCCGTCCCCTAACCCTAACCCTAGCACGAACCCTAACCCTAACCCTTCCCCGAAGCCTGACACTGACCTGTCCCCTAATCCTAACCCGTAGGCTCACACTAACCCGCGCCCTCACACGCACGCTCCTCCTAAAGCGTTCTCGGACACTCACCTGGACCCTAAGCCGTCCCCGTCCCCTAAACCTAAACCTAGCCCGAACCCTAACCCTAACCCTTTCCCGAAGCCTGACCCTCACCCGTCGCCTAATCCTAACCCGCACGCTAACACTAAACCGAGGCCTCACACGCCTGCTCCCCCTAAAGTGTTGTCGGACCCTCACCTGGACCCTAACCCGTCCCCGTCCCCTAACCCTAACTCTAGCCCGAACCCTAACCCTAACCCTTCCCCGAAGCCTGACCCTCACCCGTCACCTAATCTTAAACCGTAGGCTCACACTAACCCGCGCTCTCACACGCACGCTCCCCCTAAAGTGTTGTCGGACCCTCCCCTGGACCTAAAACCGTCCCCGTCCCCTAACCCTAACCCTAGCCCGAACCCTAACCCTAACCCTTCCCCGAAGCCTGACGCTCACCCGTCCCCTAATCCTAACCCGTACGGTAACACTAACCCGCGCACCCACACGCACGCTCCCCCTAAAGCGTTGTCGGACCCTCACCTGGACCCTAAACCGTCCCCGTCCCCTAACCCTAACCCTAGCCCGAACCCTAACCCTAACCCTTCCCCGATTCCTGACCCTCACACGTCACCTAATCCTAACCCGTAGGCTCACACTAACCCGCGCCCTCACACGCACGATCCCCCTAAAGCGTTGTCGGACCCTCACCTGGACCCTAAACCGTCCCCGTCCCCTAACCCTAACCCTAGCCCGAACCCTAACCCTAACCCTTCCCCGAAGCCTGACCCTCACCCGTCCCCTAATCCTAAGCCGTACGATAACACTAACCCTTGCCCTCACACGCACGCTCCCCCTAAAGCATTTTCGGACCCTCACCTGGACCCTAAACCGTCCCCGTCCCCTAACCCTAACCCTAGCCCGAACCCTAACCCTAACCCTTCCCCGAAGCCTGACCCTCAACCTTTCCCTAATCCTAAGCCGTACGCTAACACTAACCCGCGCCCTCACACGCACGCTCCCCCTAAAGCGTTGTCGGACCGTCACCTGGACCCTAAACCGTCCCCGTCCCCTAACCCTAACCCTAGCCCGAACCCTAACTCTAACACTTCCCCGAAGCCTGACACTCACCTGTCCCCTAATGCTAACCCGTACGCTCACACTAACCCGTGCCCTCACACGCACGCTCCCCCTAAAGCGTTGTCGGACCCTCACCTGGACCCTATACCGTCCCCTTCACCTAACCCTAACCCTAGCCCGAACCCTAACCCTAACCCTTCCCCGAAGCCTGACCCTCACCCGTCCCCTAATAATAACCCGTACGCTCACACTAACCCGCGCCCTCACACGCACGCTCCCCCTAAAGCGTTGTCGGACCCTCACCTGGACCCTAAACCGTCCCCGTCCCCTAAACCTACCCCTAGCCCGAACCCTAACCCTAACCCTTCCCCGAAGCCTGACCCTCACCCGTCCACTAATCCTAACCCGTACGGTAACACTAACCCACGCACTCACATGCACGCTCCCCCTAAAGCGTTGTCGGACCCTCACCTGGACCCTAAACCGTCCCCATCCCCTAACCCTAGCCCGAACCCTAACCCTAACCCTTCCCCGAAGCCTGACCCTCACCCGTCCCCTAATCCTAACCCGTAGGCTCACACTAACCCGCGCCCTCACACGCACGCTCCCCGTAAAGCATTGTCGGACCCTCAACTGGACCCTAAACCGTCCCCGTCCCCTAACCCTAACCCTAGCCCGAACCCAAACCCTAACCCTTCCCCGAAGCCTGACCCTCACCAGTCCCCTAATCCTAACCTGTACGCTAACACTAACCCGCGGCCTCACACGCACGCTCCCCCTAAAGCATTGTCGGAGCCTCACCTGGACCCTAAACCGTCCCCGTCCCCTAACCCTAACCCTAGCCCGAACCCTAACCCTAACACTTCCCCAAAGCCTGACCCTAACCCGACCCCTAATCCTAAACCTTACGCTAACACTAACCCACGCCCTCACACGCACGCTCCCCCTAAAGCGTTGTCGGACCCTCACCTGGACCCTAAACCGTCCCCGTCCCCTAACCCTAACCCTAGCCCAAACCCTAACCCTAACCCTTCCCCGAAGCCTGACCCTCACCCGTCCCCTAATCCTAACCCGTACGCTAACACTAACCCGCGCCCTCACACGCACGCTCCCCCTAAAGCGTTGTCGGACCCTCACCTGGACCCTAAACCATCCCCGTCCCCTAACCCTAGCCCGATCCCTAACCCTAACCCTTCCCCGAAGCCTGAGCTCACCCGTCCCCTAATCCTAACCCGTACGCTGACACTAACCCGCGCCCTCACACGCACGCTCCCCCTAAAGCGTTGTCGGACCCTCACCTGGACCCTAAACCGTCCCCATCCCCTAACCCTAACCCTAGCCTGAACCCTAACCCTAACCCTTCCCCGAAGCCTGACCCTCACCCGTCCCCTAATCCTAACCCGTACGCTAACACTAACCCGCTCCCTCACACGCACGCTCACCCTAAAGCGTTGTCGGACCCTCACCTGGACCCTATACCGTCCCCTTCACCTAACCCTAACCCTAGCCCGAACCCTAACCCTAACCCTTCCCCGAAGCCTGACCCTCACCCGTCCCCTAATCCTAACCCGTACGCTCACACTAACCCGCGCCCTCACACGCACGCTCCCCCTAAAGCATTGTAGGACCCTCACCCGGACCCTAAACCGTCCCCGTCCCCTAACCCTAACCCTAGCCCGAACCCTAACCCTAACCCTTCCCCGAAGCCTGACCGTCACCCGTCCCTTAATCCTAACCCGTACGGTAACACTAACCCACGCCCTCACATGCACTCTCCCCCTAAAGCGTTGTCGGACCCTCACCTGGACCCTAAACCGTCCCCTAACCCTAACCCTAGCCCGAACCCTAACCCTAACCCTACCCCGAAGCCTGACCCTCACCCGTCCCCTAATCCTAACCCGTAGGCTCACACTAACCCGCGCCCTCACACGCACGCTCCCCCTAAAGCGTTGTCGGACCCTCACCTGGACCCTAAACCGTCCCCGTCCCCTAACCCTAACCCTAGCCCGAACCCTAACCCTAACCCTTCCCCGAAGCCTGACCCTCACCCGTCCCCTTATCTTAACCCGTAGGCTCACATTAACCCGCGCCCTCACACGCACGATCCCCCTAAAGCGTTGTCGGACACTCACCTGGACCCTAAACCGTCCCCGTCCCCTAACCCTAACCCTAGCACGAACCCTAACCCTAACCCTTCCCCGAAGCCTGACACTGACCTGTCCCCTAATCCTAACCCGTAGGCTCACACTAACCCGCGCCCTCACACGCACGCTCCTCCTAAAGCGTTCTCGGACACTCACCTGGACCCTAAGCCGTCCCCGTCCCCTAAACCTAAACCTAGCCCGAACCCTAACCCTAACCCTTTCCCGAAGCCTGACCCTCACCCGTCGCCTAATCCTAACCCGCACGCTAACACTAAACCGAGGCCTCACACGCCTGCTCCCCCTAAAGTGTTGTCGGACCCTCACCTGGACCCTAACCCGTCCCCGTCCCCTAACCCTAACTCTAGCCCGAACCCTAACCCTAACCCTTCCCCGAAGCCTGACCCTCACCCGTCACCTAATCTTAAACCGTAGGCTCACACTAACCCGCGCTCTCACACGCACGCTCCCCCTAAAGTGTTGTCGGACCCTCCCCTGGACCTAAAACCGTCCCCGTCCCCTAACCCTAACCCTAGCCCGAACCCTAACCCTAACCCTTCCCCGAAGCCTGACGCTCACCCGTCCCCTAATCCTAACCCGTACGGTAACACTAACCCGCGCACCCACACGCACGCTCCCCCTAAAGCGTTGTCGGACCCTCACCTGGACCCTAAACCGTCCCCGTCCCCTAACCCTAACCCTAGCCCGAACCCTAACCCTAACCCTTCCCCGATTCCTGACCCTCACACGTCACCTAATCCTAACCCGTAGGCTCACACTAACCCGCGCCCTCACACGCACGATCCCCCTAAAGCGTTGTCGGACCCTCACCTGGACCCTAAACCGTCCCCGTCCCCTAACCCTAACCCTAGCCCGAACCCTAACCCTAACCCTTCCCCGAAGCCTGACCCTCACCCGTCCCCTAATCCTAAGCCGTACGATAACACTAACCCTTGCCCTCACACGCACGCTCCCCCTAAAGCATTTTCGGACCCTCACCTGGACCCTAAACCGTCCCCGTCCCCTAACCCTAACCCTAGCCCGAACCCTAACCCTAACCCTTCCCCGAAGCCTGACCCTCAACCTTTCCCTAATCCTAAGCCGTACGCTAACACTAACCCGCGCCCTCACACGCACGCTCCCCCTAAAGCGTTGTCGGACCGTCACCTGGACCCTAAACCGTCCCCGTCCCCTAACCCTAACCCTAGCCCGAACCCTAACTCTAACACTTCCCCGAAGCCTGACACTCACCTGTCCCCTAATGCTAACCCGTACGCTCACACTAACCCGTGCCCTCACACGCACGCTCCCCCTAAAGCGTTGTCGGACCCTCACCTGGACCCTAAACCGTCCCCGTCCCCTAACCCTAACCCTAGCCCGAAACCTAACCCTAACACTTCCCCGAAGCCTGACCCTCACCCGTCCCCTAATCCTAAGCCGTACGCTAACACTAAAGCGCGCCCTCAAACGCACGCTCCGCCTAAAGCGTTGTCGGACCCTCACCTGGACCCTAAACCGTCCCCGTCCCCTAACCCTAACCCTAGCCCGAACCCTAACCCTAACCCTTCCCCGAAGCCTGACCCTCACCCGTCCCCTAATCCTAATCTGTAGGCTCACACTAACCCGCGCCCTCACACGCACGCTCCCCCGAAAGCGTTGTCGGACCCTCACCTGGACCCTAAACCGTCCCCGTCCCCTAACCCTAACCCTAGCCCGAACCCTAACCCTAACCCTTCCCCGAAGCCTGACGCTCACCCGTCCCCTAATCCTAACCCGTACGGTAACACTAACCCGCGCACTCACACGCACGCTCCCCCTAAAGCGTTGTCGGACCCTCAACTGGACCCTAAACCGTCCCCGTCCCCTAACCCTAACCCTAGCCCGAACCCTAACCCTAACCCTTCCCCGAAGCCTGACCCTCACCCGTCCCCTAATCCTAAGCCGTACGCTAACACTAACCCGCGCCCTCACACGCACGCTCCCCCTAAAGCATTTTCGGACCCTCACCTGGACCCTAAACCGTCCCCGTCCCCTAACCCTAACCCTAGCCCGAAACCAAACCCTAACCCTTCCCCGAAGCCTGACCCTCAACCTTTCCCTAATCCTAAGCCGTACGATAACACTAACCGGCGCCCTCACACGCACACTCCCCCTAAAGCGTTGTCGGACCCTCACCTGGACCCTAAACCGTCCCCGTCCCCTAACCCTAACCCTAGCCCGAACCCTAACTCTAACACTTCCCCGAAGCCTGACACTCACCTGTCCCCTAATGCTAACCCGTACGCTCACATTAACCCACGCCCTCACACGCACGATCCCCCTAAAGCGTTGTCGGACCCTCACCTGGACCCTAAACCGTCCCCGGCCCCTAACCCTAACCCTAGCCCGAACCCTAACCCTAACCCTTCCCCGAAGCCTGACCCTCACCCGTCCCATAATCCTAACCCGTACGCTAACACTAACCCGCGCCCTCACACGCACGCTCCCCCTAAAGCGTTGTCGGACCCTCACCTGGACCCTAAACCGTCCCCGTCCCCTAACCCTAGCCCGAATCCTAACCCTAACCCTTCCCCGAAGCCTGACCCTCACCCGTCCCCTAATCGTAACCCGTAGGCTCACACTAACCCGCGCCCTCACACGCACGCTCCCCCTAAAGCGTTGTCGGACCCTCACCTGGACCCTAAACCGTCCCCGTCCCCTAACCCTAACCCTAGCCCGAACCCTAACCCTAACCCTTCCCCGAAGCCTGACCCTCACCCGTCCCCTAATCCTAACCCGTAGGCTCACACTAACCCGCGCCCTCACACGCACGCTCCCCCTAAAGCATTGTCGGACCCTCACCTGGACCCTAAACCGTCCCCGTCCCCTAACCCTAACCCTAGCCCGAACCCTAACCCTAACCCTTCCCCGAAGCCTGACCCTCACCCGTCCCCTAATCCTAACCCGTACGCTAACACTAACCCGCGCCCTCACACGCACGCTCCCCCTAAAGCATTGTCGGACCCTCACCTGGACCCTAAACCGTCCCCGTCCCCTAACCCTAACCCTAGCCCGAACCCTAACCCTAACACTTCCCCAAAGCCTGACCCTAACCCGACCCCTAATCCTAAACCTTACGCTAACACTAACCCACGCCCTCACACGCACGCTCCCCCTAAAGCGTTGTCGGACCCTCACCTGGACCCTAAACCGTCCCCGTCCCCTAACCCTAACCCTAGCCTGAACCCTAACCCTAACCCTTCCCCGAAGCCTGACCCTCACCCGTCCCCTAATCCTAACCCGTACGCTAACACTAACCCGCGCCATCACACGCACGCTCCCCCTAAAGCGTTGTCGGACCCTCACCTGGACCCTAAACCGTCCCCGTCCCCTAACCCTAGCCCGATCCCTAACCCTAACCCTCCCCCGAAGCCTGACCCTCACCCGTCCACTAATCCTAACCCGTACGCTAACACTAACGCGCGCCCTCACTCGCACACTCCCCCTAAAGCGTTGTCGGACCCTCACCTGGACCCTAAACCGTCCCCGTCCCCTAACCCTAACCCTAGCCCGAACCCTAACCCTAACCCTTCCCCGAAGCCTGACCCTCACCCGTCCCCTAATCCTAACCCGTACGCTAACACTAACCCGCGCCCTCACATGCACGCTCCCCCTAAAGCGTTGTCGGACCCTCACCTGGCCCCTAAACCGTCCCCTTCCCCTAAACCTAACCCTAGCCCGAACCCTAACCCTAACCCTTCCCCGAAGCCTGACCCTCACCCGTCCCCTAATCCTAACCCGTACGCTCACACTAACCCGCGCCCTCACACGCACGCTCCCCCTAAAGCATTGTCGGACCCTCACCCGGACCCTAAACCGTCCCCTTCCCCTAACCCTAACCCTAGCCCGAACCCTAACCCTAACCCTTCCCCAAAGCCTGACCCTCACCCGTCCCCTAATCCTAACCCGTACGGTAACACTAACCCACGCCCTCACATGCACTCTCCCCCTAAAGCGTTGTCGGACCCTCACCTGGACCCTAAACCATCCCCGTCCCCTAACCCTAGCCCGAACCCTAACCCTAACCCTACCCCGAAGCCTGACCCTCACCCGTCCCCTAATCCTAACCCGTAGGCTCAAACTAACCCGCGCCCTCACATGCACGCTCCCCCTAAAGCGTTGTCGGACCCTCCCCTGGACCCTAAACCGTCCCCGTCCCCTAACCCTAACCCTAGCCCGAACCCTAACCCTAACCCTTCCCCGAAGCCTGACCCTCACCCGTCCCCTAATCCTAACCCGTACGCTCACACTAACCCGCGCCCTCACACGCACGCTCCCCCTAAAGCATTGTCGGACCCTCACCCGGACCCTTAACCGTCCCCGTCCCCTAACCCTAACCCTAGCCCGAACCCTAACCCTAACCCTTCCCCGAAGCCTGACCGTCACCCGTCCCCTAATCCTAACCAGTACGGTAACACTAACCCACGCACTCACATGCACGCTCCCCCTAAAGCGTTGTCGGACCCTCACCTGGACCCTAAACCGTCCCCATCCCCTAACCCTAGCCCGAAACCTAACCCTAACCCTTCCCCGAAGCCTGACCCTCACCCGTCCCCTAATCCTAACACGTAGGCTCACACTAACCCGCGCCCTCACACGCACGCTCCCCCTAAAGCGTTGGCGGACCCTCACCTGGACCCTAAACCTTCCCCGTCCCCTAACCCTAACCCTAGCCCGAACCCTAACCCTAACCCTTCCCCGAAGCCTGACCCTCACCCGTCCCCTAATCCTAACCCGTAGGCTCACACTAACCCGCGCCCTCACACGCACGCTCCCCCTAAAGCATTGTCGGACCCTCACCTGGACCCTAAGCCGTCCCCGTCCGCTAACCCTAACCCTAGCCCGAACCCTAACCCTAACCCTTTCCCGAAGCCTGATCCTCACCCGTCCCCTAATCCTAACCCGCACGCTAACACTAACCCAGGCCCTCACACGCATGCACCCCCGAAAGCGTTGTCGGACCCTCACCTGGACCCTAAACCGTCCCCGTCCCCTAACCCTAACCCTAGCCCGAACCCTAACCCTAACACTTCCCCAAAGCCTGACCCTCACCCGTCCCCTAATCCTAACCCGTACGCTAACACTAACCCGCGCCCTCACACGCACGCTCCCCCTAAAGCATTGTCGGACCCTCACCTGGACCCTAAACCGTCCCCTTCCCCTAACCCTAACCCTAGCCCGAACCCTAACCCTAAACCTTCCCCGAAGCCTGACCCTCACCCGTCCCCTAATCCTAACCCGTACGCTAACACTAACCCGCGCCCTCACACGCACGCTCCCCCTAAAGCATTGTCGGACCCTCACACGTACCCTAAACCGTCCCCGTCCCCTACCCCTAACCCTAGCCCGAACCCTAACCCTAACCCTTCCCTGAAGCCTGACCCTCACCCGTCCCCTAATCCTAACCCGTAGGCTCACATTAACCCGCGCCCTCACACGCACGATCACCCTAAAGCTTTGTCGGACACTCACCTGGACCCTAAACCGTCCCCGTCCCCTAACCCTAACCCTAGCACGAACCCTAACCCTAACCCTTCCCCGAAGCCTGACCCTCACCCGTCCTCTAATCCTAACCCGTACGCTAACACTAACCCACGCCCTCACACGCACGCTCCCCCTAAAGCGTTGTCAGACCCTCACCTGGACCCTAAACCGTCCCCGTCCCCTAACCCTAACCCTAGACCGAACCCTAACCCTAACCCTTCCCCGAAGCCTGACACTCACCTGTCCCCTAATCCTAACCCGTAGGCTCACACTAACCCTCGCCCTTAGATGCACGCTACCCCTAAAGCGTTGTCGGAAACTCACCTGGACCCTAAACCGTCCCCGTCCCCTAACCCTAACCCTAGCCCGAACCCTAACCCTAACCCTTCCCCGAAGCCTGACCCTCACCCGTCCCCTAATCCTAACCCGCACGCTAACACTAAACCGGGGCCTCACACGCATGCTCGCCCTAAAGTGTTGTCGGACCCTCACCTGGACCCTAACCCGTCCCCGTCCCCTAACCCTAACTCTAGCCCGAACCCTAACCCTAACCCTTCCCCGAAGCCTGACCCTCACCCGTCCCCTAATCTTAAACCGTAGGCTCACACTAACCCGCGCTCTCACACGCACGCTCCTCCTAAAGCGTTCTCGGACACTCACCTGGACCCTAAGCCGTCCCCGTCCCCTAACCCTAACCCTAGCCCGAACCCTAACCCTAACCCTTTCCCGAAGCCTGACCCTCACCCGTCCCCTAATCCTAACCCGCACGCTAACACTAAACCGGGGCCTCACACGCATGCTCGCCCTAAAGTGTTGTCGGACCCTCACCTGGACCCTAACCCGTCCCCGTCCCCTAACCCTAACTCTAGCCCGAACCCTAACCCTAACCCTTCCCCGAAGCCTGACCCTCACCCGTCCCCTAATCTTAAACCGTAGGCTCACACTAACCCGCGCTCTCACACGCACGCTCCCCCTAAAGTGTTTTCGGACTCTCCCCTGGACCCAAAACCGTCCCCGTCCCCTAACCCTAACCCTAGCCCGAACCCTAACCCTAACCCTTCCCCAAAGCCTGACCCTCACCCGTCCCCTAATCCTAACCCGTACGGTAACACTAACCCACGCCCTCACATGCACTCTCCCCCTAAAGCGTTGTCGGACCCTCACCTGGACCCTAAACCGTCCCCGTCCCCTAACCCTAGCCCGAACCCTAACCCTAACCCTACCCCGAAGCCTGACCCTCACCCGTCCCATAATCCTAACCCGTAGGCTCAAACTAACCCGCGCCCTCACACGCACGCTCCCCCTAAAGCGTTGTCGGACCCTCACCTGGACCCTAAACCGTCCCCGTCCCCTAACCCTAACCCTAGCCCGAACCCTAACCCTAACACTTCCCCGAAGCCTGACAATCACCCGTCTCCTAATCCTAAACCGAAGGCTCACACTAACCCGCGCCCTCACACGCACGCTCCCCCTAAAGCGTTGTCGGACCCTCACCTGGACCCTAAACCGTCCCCGTCCCCTAACCCTAACCCTAGCCCGAACCCTAACCCTAAACCTTCCCCGAAGCCTGACCCTCACCCGTCCCCTAATCCTAACCCGTACGCTAACACTAACCCGCGCCCTCACACGCATGCTCCCCCTAAAGCGTTGTCGGACCCTCACCTGGACCCTAAACCGTCCCCGTCCCCTAACCCTAACCCTAGCCCGAACCCTAACCCTAACCCTTCCCCGAAGCCTGACCCTCACCCGTCCCCTAATCCTAACACGTACGCTCACACTAACCCGCGCCCTCACACGCACGCTCCCCCTAAAGCGTTGTCGGACCCTCACCTGGACCCTAAACCGTCCCCGTCCCCTAACCCTAACCCTAGCCCGAACCCCTAACCCTAACCCTTCCCCGAAGCCTGACCCTCACCCGTCCCCTAATCCTAACCCGTACGCTAACACTAACCCGCGCCCTCACATGCACGCTCCCCCTAAAGCATTGTCGGACCGTCACCTGGACCCTAAACCGTCCCCTTCCCCTAACCCTAACCCTAGCACGAACCCTAACCCTAACACTTCCCCGAAGCCTGACCCTCACCCGTCCCCTTATCCTAACCCGTACGGTCACACTAACCCGCGCCCTCACAAGCACGCTCCCCCTAAAGCATTGTCGGACCCTCACCAGGACCCTAAACCGTCCCCGTCCCCTAACCCTAACCCTAGTCCGAACCCTAACCCTAACCCTTCCCTGAAGCCTGACCCTCACCCGTCCCCTAATCCTAAACCGTAGGCTCACATTAACGCGTGCCCTCACACGCACGATCCCCCTAAAGCGTTGTCAGACCCTCACCTGGACCCTAAACCGTCCCCGTCCCCTAACCCTAACCCTAGCACGAACCCTAACCCTAACCATTTCCCGAAGCCTGACCCTCACCCGTCCCCTAATCCTAACCCGTACGCTTACACTAACCCGCGCCCTGACACGCACGCTCCCCCCTAAAGCGTTGTCGGACCTTCACCTGGACCCTAAGCCGTCCCCGTCCCCTAACCCTAACCCTAGCCCGAACCCTAACCCTAACCCTTCCCCGAAGCCTGACCCTCACCCGTCCCCTAATCCTAACCCGTACGCTAACACTAACCCGCGCCCTCACACGCACGCTCCCCCTAAAGCATTGTCGGACCCTCACCTGGACCCTGAACCGTCCCCGTCCCCTAACCCTAACCCTAGCCCGAACCCTAACCCTAACACTTCCCCGAAGCCTGACCCTCACCCGTACCCTAATCCTAACCCGTATGCTAACACTAACCCACGGCCTCACACGCACGCTCCCCCTAAAGCGTTGTCGGACCCTCACCTGGACCCTAAACCGTCCCCGTCCCCTAACCCTAACCCTAGCCCGAAACCTAACCCTAACACTTCCCCGAAGCCTGACAATCACCCTTCCCCTAATCCTATCCCGTAGGCTCACACTAACCCGCGCCCTCACACGCACGCTCCCCCTAAAGCGTTGTCGGACCCTCACCTGGACCCTAAACCGTCCCCGTCCCCTAACCCTAACTCTAGCCCGAACCCTAACCCTAACACTTCCCCGAAGCCTGACCCTCACCCGTCTCCTAATCCTAACCCGTAGGCTCACACTAACCCTCGCCCTTAGATGCACGCTACCCCTAAAGCGTTATCGGAAACTCACCTGGACCCTAAACCGTCCCCGTCCCCTAACCCTAACCCTAGCCCGAACCCTAACCCTAACCCTTCCCCGAAGCCTGACCGTCACCCGTCCCCTAATCCTAACCCGTACTCTAACACTAACCCATGCCCTCACACACACGCTCCCCCTAAAGCGTTGTCGGACCCTCACTTGGACCCTAAACCGTCCCCGTCCCCTAACCCTAACCCTAGCCCGAACCCTAACCCTAACCCTTCCCCGAAGCCTGACACTCACCCGTCCCCTAATCCTAAGACGTACGCTAACACTAACCCGCGCCCTCACACGCACGCTCCCCCTAAAGTGTTGTCGGACCCTCACCTGGACCCTAAACCGTCCCCGTCCCCTAACCCTAACCCTAGCCCGAACCCTAACCCTAACCCTTCCCCGAAGCCTGAACCTCACCCGTCCCCTAATCCTAACACGTAGGCTGACACTAACCCGCGCCCTCACACGCACGCTCCACCTAAAGCGTTGTCGGACCTTCACCTGGACCCTAAGCCGTCCCCGTCCCCTAACGCTAACCCTAGCCCGAACCCTAACCCTAACGCTTCCCCGAAGCCTGACCCTACCCGTCCCCTAATCCTAATCCGTAGGCTCACACTAACCCGCGCCCTCACACGCACGCTCCCCCTAAAGCGTTGTCGGGCCCTCACCTGGACCCTAAACCGTCCCCGTCCCCTAACCCTAACCCTATCCCGAACCCTAACCCTAACGCTTCCCATAAGCCTGACACTCACCCGTCCCCTAATCCTAACCCGTAGGCTCACACTAACCCACGCCCTCACACGCACGCTCCCCCTAAAGCGTTGTCGGACCCTCACCTGGACCCTAAACCGTCCCCGTCCCCTAACCCTAACCCTAGCCCGAACCCTAACCCTAACCCTTCCCCGAAGCCTGACCCTCACCCGTCCACTAATCCTAATCCGTACGCTAACACTAACCCGCGCCCTCACACGCACGTTCCCCCTAAAGCGTTGTCGGACCCTCACCTGGACCCTAAACCGTCCCCGTCCCCTAACCCTAACCCTAGCCCGAACCCTAACCCTTCCCCGAAGCCTGACCCTCACCTGTCCCCTAATCCTAATCCGTAGGCTCACACTAACCCGCGCCCTCACACGCACGCTCCCCCTAAAGCGTTGTCGGACCTTCACCTGGACCCTAAGCCGTCCTCGTCCCCTAACCCTAACCCTAGCCCGAACCCTAACCCTAACCCTTCCCCGAAGCCTGACCCTCACCCGTTCCCTAATCCTAACCCGTAGGCGCACACTAACCTGCGCCCTCACACGCACGCTCCCCCTAAAGCGTTGTCGGACCCTCACCTGGACCCTAAACCGTCCCCGTCCCCTAACCCTAACCCTAGCCCGAACCCTAACCCTAACCCTTCCCCGAAGCCTGACCCTCACCCGTCCCCTAATCCTAACCCGTACGCTAACACTAACCCGCGCCCTCACACGCACGCTCCCCCTAAAGCGTTGTCGGACCCTCACCTGGACCCTAAACCGTCCCCGTCCCCTAACCCTAACCCTAGCCCGAACCCTAACCCTAAACCTTCCCCGAAGCCTGACCCTCTCCCGTCCCCTAATCCTAACCCGTAGGCTCACACTATCCCGCGCCCTCACACGCACGCTCCCCCTAAAGCGTTGTCGGACCCTCACCTGGACCCTAAACCGTCCCCGTCCCCTAACCCTAACCCTAGCCCGAACCCTAACCCTAAACCTTCCCCGAAGCCTGACCCTCACCCGTCCACTAATCCTAACCCGTAGGCGCACACTAACCCGCGCCCTCACACGCACGCTCCCCCTAAAGCGTTGTCGGACCCTCACCTGGACCCTAAACCGTCCCCGTCCCCTAACCCTAACCCTATCCCGAACCCTAACCCTAACACTTCCCCGAAGCCTGACACTCACCCGTCCCCTAATCCTAACCCGTACGCTAACAATAACTCGCGCCCTCACACGCACGCTCCCCCTAAAGCGTTGTCGGACCCTCACCTGTACCCTAAACCGTCCCCGTCACCTAACCCTAACCCGAACCCTAACCATAACACTTCCCCGAAGCCTGACCCTCACCCGTCCCATAATCCTAACCCGTACGCTCACACTAACTCGCGCCCTCACACGCACGCTCCCTCTAAAGCGTTGTCAGACCCTCACCTGGACCCTAAACCGTTTCCGTCCCCTAACCCTAACCCTAGTCTGAACCCTAACCCTAACCCTTCCCCGAAGCCTTACCCTCACCTGTCCCCTAATCCTAACCCGTACGCTAACACTAACCCGTGCCCTCACACGCACGCTCCCCCTAAAGCGTTGTCGGACCCTCATCTGGACCCTAAACCGTCCCCGTCCCCTAACCCTAACCCTAGCCCGAACCCTAACCCTAACCCTTCCCCGAATCCTGACCCTCACCCGTCCCCTAATCCTAACCCGTAGGCTCACACTAACCCGCGCCCTCACACGCACGCTCCCCCTAAAGCGTTGTCGGACCCTCACATGGACCCTAAACCGTCCCCGTCCCCTAACCCTAACCCTAGCCCGAACCCTAACCCTAACACTTCCCCGAAGCCTGACCCTCACCCGTCCCCTAATCCTAAGCCGTACGCTAACACTAACCCGCGCCCTCACACGCACGCTCCCCCTAAAGCGTTGTCGGACCCTCACCTGGACCCTAAACCGTCCCCGTCCCCTAACCCTAACCCTAGCCCGAACCCCAACCCTAACCCTTCCCCGAAGCCTGACCCTCACCCGTCCCCTAATCCTAACCCGTACGCTAACACTAACCCACGCCCTCACACGCACGCTCCCCTAAAGCGTTGTCGGACCCTCACCTGGACCCTAAACCGTCCCCGTCCCCTAACCCTAAACCTAGCCCGAACCCTAACCCTAACCCTTCCCCGAAGCCTGACCCTCACCCGTCCCGTAATCCTAACACGTACGCTAACACTAACCCGCGCCCTCACACGCACGCTCCCCCTAAAGCCTTGTCGGACCTTCACCTGGACCCTAAACCGTCCCCGTCCCCTAACCCTAACCCTAGCCCGAACCCTAACCCTAACACTTCCCCGAAGCCTGACCCTCACCCGTTCCCTAATCCTAACCCGTAGGCTCACACTAACCCGCGCCCTCACACGCACGCTCCCCCTAAAGCGTTGTCGCACCCTCACCTGGACCCTAAACCGTCCCCGTCCCCTAACCCTAACTCTAGCCCGAAACCTAACCATAACACTTCCCCGAAGCCTGACCCTCACCCGTCCCCTAATCCTAATCCGTAGGCTCACACTAACCCACGCCCTCACACGCACGCTCCCCCTAAAGCGTTGTCGGACCCTTACCTGGACCCTAAACCGTCCCCGTACCCTAACCCTAACCCTAGCCCGAACCCTAACCCTAACACTTCCCCGAAACCTGACCCTCACCCGTCCCCTATTCCTAACCCGTACGCTAACACTAACCCGCGCCCTCACACGCACGCTCCCCCTAAAGCGTTGTCGGACCGTCACCTGGACCCTAAGCCTTCCCTGTCCCCTAACCCTAACCCTAGCCCGAACCCTAACCCTAACACTTCCGCGAAGCCTGACCCTCACCCTTCCCTAATCCTAACCCGTACGCTAACACTAACCCGTGCCCTCACATGCACGCTCCCCCTAAAGCGTTGTCGGACCCTCACCTGGACCCTAAACCGTCCCCGTCCCCTAATCCTAACCCTAGCCCGAACCCTAACCCTAACCCTTCCCCGAAGCCTGACCCTCACCAGTCCACTAATCCTAACCCGTAGGCTCACACTAATCCGCGCCCTCACACGCACGCTCCCCCTAAAGCGTTGTCGGACCCTCACCTGGACCCTAAACCGTCCCCGTCCCCTAACCCTAACCCTAGCCCGAACCCTAACCCTAACCCTTCCCCGAAGCCTGACCCTCACCCGTTCCCTAATCCTAACCCGTAGGCGCACACTAACCCGCGTCCTCACATGCAGGCTCCCCCTAAAGCGTTGTCGGACCGTCACCTGGACCCTAAACCGTCCCCTTCCCTTAACCCTAACCCTAGCCCGAACCCTAACACTAACACTTCCCCGAAGCCTGACCCTCACCCGTCCCCTTATCCTAACCCGTACGGTCACACTAACCCGCGCCCTCACACGCACGCTCCTCCTAAAGCATTGTCGGACCCTCACCCGGACCCTAAACCTTCCCCATCCCCTAACCCTAACCCTAGTCCGAACCCTAACCCTAACCCTTCCCTGAAGCCTGACCCTCACTCGTCCCCTAATCCTAAACCGTAGGCTCACATTAACGTGCGCCCTCACACGCATGATCCCCCTAAAGCGTTGTCGGACCCTCACCTGGACCCTAAACCGTCCCCGTAACCTAACCCTAACCCTAGCCCGAACCCTAACCCTAACACTTCCCCGAAGCCTGACCCTCACCCGTCCCCTAATCCTAAGCCGTACGCTAACACTAACCCGCGCCCTCACACGCACGCTCCCCCTAAAGCGTTGTCGGACCCTCACCTGGACCCTAAACCGTCCCTGTCCCCTAACCCTAACCCTAGCCCGAACCCTAACCCTAACCCTTCCCCGAAGCCTGACCCTCACCCGTCCCCTAATCCTAAGACGTACGCTAACACTAACCCGCGCCCTCACACGCACGCTCCCCCTAAAGCGTTGTCGGACCCTCACCTGGACCCTAAACCGTCCCCGTCCCCTAACACTAACCCTAGCCCGAACCCTAACCCTAACCCTTCCCCGAAGCCTGACCCTCACCCGTCCACTAATCCTAACCCGTACGCTAACACTAACCCGCGCCCTCACACGCACGCTCCCCCTAAAGCGTTGTCGGACCCTCACCTGGACCCTAAACCGTCCCCGTCCCCTAACCATAACCCTAGCCCGAACCCTAACCCTTCCCCGAAGCCTGACCCTCTCCCGTCCCCTAATCCTAACCCGTACGCTAACACTAACCCGCGCCCTCACACGCACGCTCCCCCTAAAGCGTTGTCGGAACCTCACCTGGACCCTAAACCATCCCCGTCCCCTAAACCTAACCCTAGCCCGAACACAAACCATAACACTTCCCCGAAGCCTGACCCTCACGCGTCCCCTAATCCTAACCCGTACGCTAACACTAACCCGCGTCCTCACACGCACGCTCCCCCTAAAGCGTTGTCGGACCCTCACCTGGACCCTAAACTGTCCCCGTCCCCTAACCCTAACCCTAGCCCGAACCCTAACCCTAACCCTTCCTCGAAGCCTGAACCTCACCTGAACCCTAATCCTAACCCGTAGGCTCACACTAACCCGCGCCCTCACACGCACGCTCCCCCTAAAGCGTTGTCGGACCTTAACCTGGACACTAAGCCGTCCCCGTCCCCTAACCCTAACCCTAGACCGAACCCTAACCCTAACACTTCCCCGAAGCCTGACCCTCACCCGTCCACTAATCCTAACCCGTAGGCGCACACTAACCCGCGCCCTCACACGCACGCTCCCGCTAAAGCGTTGTCGGACCCTCACCTGGACCCTAAACCGTCCCCGTCCCCTAACCCTAACCCTATCCCGAACCCTAACCCTAATCCTTCCCTGAAGCCTGACACTCACCCGTCCCATAATCCTAACCCGTACGCTAACACTAACCAGCGCCCTCACATGCACGCTCCCCCTAAAGCGTTGTCGGACCCTCACCTGTACCCTAAACCGTCCCCGTCCCCTAAACCTAGCCCGAACCCTAACCATAACACTTCCCCGAAGCCTGACACTCACCCGTACCCTAATCCTAATCCGTAGGCTCACACTAACCCACGCCCTCACACGCACGCTCCCCCTAAAGCGTTGTCGGACCCTCACCTGGACCCTAAACCGTCCCCGTACCCTAACCCTAACCCTAGCCCGAAACCTAACCCTAACCCTTCCCCGAAGCCTGACCCTCACCCGTCCCATAATCCTAACCCGTAGGCTCACACTAATCCGCGCCCTCACACGCACGCTCCCCCTAAAGCATTTTCGGACCCTCACCTGGACCCTAAACTTTCCCCATCCCCTAACCCTAGCTAGAACCCTAACCCTAAACCTTCCCCGAAGCCTGACCCTCACCCGTCCCCTAATCCTAACCCATACACTAACACTAACCCGCCCCCTCACATGCACGCTCCGCCTAAAGCGTTGTCGGATCCTCACCTGGACCCTAAACCGTCCCCGTCCCCTAACCCTAACCCTAGCCCGAACCCTAACCCTTCCCCGAAGCCTGACCCTCACCTGTCCCCTAATCCTAACCCGTAGGCTCACACTAACCCGCGCCCTCACACGCACGCTCCCCCTAAAGCGTTGTCGGACCCTCACCTGGACCCTAAGCCGTCCCCGTCCCCTAACCCTAACCCTAGCCCGAACCCTAACCCTAACCCTTCCCCGAAGCCTGACCCTCACCCGTTCCCTATTCCTAACCCGTAGGGGCACACTAACCCGCGCCCTCACACGCACGCTCCCCCTAAAGCGTTGTCGGACCCTCACCTGGACCCTAAACCGTCCCCGTCCCCTAACCCTAACCCTAGCCCGAACCCTAACCCTAACACTTCCCCGAAGCCTGACCCTCACCCGTCCCCTAATCCTAACCCGTACGCTAACACTAACCCGCGCCCTCACACGCACGCTCCCCCTAAAGCGTTGTCGGTCCCTCACCTGGACCCTAAACCGTCCCCGTCCCCTAACCCTAAACCTAGCCCGAACCATAACCCTAAACCTTCCCCGAAGCCTGACCCTCTCCCGTCCCCTAATCCTAACCCGTAGGCTCAGACTAACCCGCGCCCTCACACGCACGCTCCCCCTAAAGCGTTGTCGGACCCTCACCTGGACCCTAAACCGTCCCCGTCCCCTAACCCTAACCCTAGCCCGAAACCTAACCCTAACCCTTCCCCGAAGCCTGACCCTCACCCGTCCACTAATCCTAACCCGTACGCTAACACTAACACGTGCCCTCACACGCACACTCCCCCTAAAGCGTTGTCGGAACCTCACCTGGACCCTAAACCGTCCCCGTCCCCTAACCCTAACCCTAGCCCGAACCCTAACCCTAACCCTTCCCCGAAGCCTGAACCTCACCTGATCCCTAATCCTAACCCGTAGGCTCACACTAACCCGCGCCCTCACACGCACGCTCCCCCTAAAGCGTTGTCGGACCTTCACCTGGACCCTAAGCCGTCCCCGTCCCCTAACCCTAACCCTAGCCCGAACCCTAACCCTAACCCTTCCCCGAAACCTGACCCTCACCCGTCCACTAATCCTAACCCGTAGGCGCACACTAACCCGCACCCTCACACGCACGCTCCCCCTAAAGCGTTGTCGGACCCTCACCTGGACCCTAAACCGACCCCGTCCCCTAACCCTAACCCTATCCCGAACCCTAAACCTAACCCTTCCCCGAAGCCTGACACTCTCCCGTCCCCTAACCTAACCCGTACGCTAACACTAACCCGCGCCCTCACACGCACGCTCCCCCTAAAGCGTTGTCGGAACCTCACCTGGACCCTAAACCATCCCCGTCCCCTAAACCTAACCCCAGCCCGAACACTAACCATAACACTTCCCCGAAGCCTGACCCTCACCCGTCCCCTAATCCTAACCCGTACGCTAACACTAACCCGCGTCCTCACACGCACGCTCCCCCTAAAGCGTTGTCGGACCCTCACCTGGACCCTAAACCGTCCCCGTCCCCTAACCCTAACCCTAGCCCGAACCCTAACCCTAACCCTTCCCCGAAGCCTGAACCTCACCTGATCCCTAATCCTAACCCGTAGGCTCAAACTAACCCGCGCCCTCACACGCACGCTCCCCCTAAAGCGTTGTCGGACCTTCACCTGGACCCTAAGCCGTCCCCGTCCCCTAACCCTAACCCTAGACCGAACCCTAAACCTAACACTTCCCCGAAGCCTGACCCTCACCCGTCCACTAATCCTAACCCGTAGGCGCACACTAACCCGCGCCCTCACACGCACGCTCCCCCTAAAGCGTTGTCGGACCCTCACCTGGACCCTAAACCGTCCCCGTCCCCTAACCCTAACCCTATCCCGAACCCTAACCCTAACCCTTCCCTGAAGCCTGACACTCACCCGTCCCATAATCCTAACCCGTACGCTAACACTAACCAGCGCCCTCACACGCACGCTCCCCCTAAAGCGTTGTCGGACCCTCACCTGTACCCTAAACCGTCCCCGTCCCCTAACCCTAGCCCGAACCCTAACCATAACACTTCCCCGAAGCCTGACCCTCACCCGTCCCCTAATCCTAATCCGTAGGCTCACACTAACACACGCCCTCACACGCACGCTCCCCCTAAAGCGTTGTCGGACCCTCACCTGGACCCTAAACCGTCCCCGTACCCTAACCCTACCCTAGCCCGAAAACTAACCCTAACACTTCCCCGAAGCCTGACCCTCACCCGTCCCCTAATCCTAACCCGTAGGCTCACACTAACCCGCGCCCTCACACGCACGCTCCCCCTAAAGCATTTTCGGACCCTCACCTGGACCCTAAACTTTCCCCATCCCCTAACCCTAGCTAGAACCCTAACCCTAAACCTTCCCCGAGCCTGACCCTCACCCGTCCCCTAATCCTAACCCATACAGTAACACTAACCCGCCCCCTCACATGCACGCTCCCCCTAAAGCGTTGTCGGACCCTCACCTGGACCCTAAACCGTCCCCGTCCCCTAACCCTAACCCTAGCCCGAACCCTAACCCTAACCCTTCCCCGAAGCCTGACCCTCACCCGTCTCCTAATCCTAACCCGTAGGCTAACACTAACCCGCGCCCTTAGACGCACGCTCCCCCTAAAGTGTTGTCGGAACCTCACCTGGACCCTAAACCGTCCCCGTACCCTAACCCTAACCCTAGCCCGAACACTAACCCTAACCCTTACCCGAAGCCTGACCCTCACCCGTCCCCTAATCCTAACCCGCACGCTAACATTAACCCGGGCCCTCACACGCATGCTCCCCCTAAAGCGTTGTCGGACCCTCACCTGGACCCTAAACCGTCCCCGTCCCCTAAACCTAACCCTAGCCCGAACCCTAAACCTAACCCTTCCCCGAAGCCTGACCCTCACCCGTCCCCTAATCCTAACCCGTAGGCTCACACTAACCCGCGCCCTCACACGAACGCTCCCCCTAAAGCGTTGTCGGACCCTCACCTGGACCCTAAACCGTCCCCGTACCCTAACCCTAACCCTAGCCCGAACCCTAACCCTAACACTTCCCCGAAGCCTGACCCTCACGCGTCCCCTAATCCTAAGCCGTACGCTAACACTAACCCGCGCCCTCACACGCACGCTACCCCTAAAGCGTTGTCGGACCCTCACCTAGACCCTAAACCGTCCCCGTACCCTAACCCTAACCCTAGCCCGATCCCTAACCCTAACCCTTCCCCGAAGCCTGACCCTCACCCGTTCCCTAATCCTAACCCGTAGGCTCACACTCACCCGTGCCCTCACATGCACGCTCCCCCTAAAGCGTTGTCGGACCCTCACCTGGACCCTAAACCGTCCCCGTCCCCTAACCCTAACTCTAGCCCGAAACCTAACCGTAACACTTCCCCGAAGCCTGACCCTCACCCGTCCCCTAATCCTAACCCGTACGCTAACACTAATCCGCGCCCTCACACACACGCTCCCCTAAAGCGTTGTCGGACCCTCACCTGGACCCTAAACCGTCCCCGTCCCCTAACCCTAAACCTAGCCCGAACCCTAACCCTAACCCTTCCCCGAAGCCTGACCCTCACCCGTCCCCTAATCCTAACCCGTAGGCTCACACTAACCCGCGCCCTCACACGCACGCTCCCCCTAAAGCGTTGTCGGACCCTCACCTGGACCCTAAACCGTCCCCGTACCCTAACCCTAACCCTAGCCCGAACCCTAACCCTAACACTTCCCCGAAGCCTGACCCTCACCCGTCCCCTAATCCTAATCCTCAGGCTCACACTAACCCACGCACTCACACGCACGCTCCCCCTAAAGCGTTGTCGGACCCTCACCTTGACCCTAAACCGTCCCCGTACCCTAACCCTAAACCTAGCCCGAACCCTAACCCTAACACTTCCCTGAAGCCTGACCCTCACCCGTCCCCTATTCCTAACCCGTACGCTAACACTAACCCGCGCCCTCACACGCACGCTCCCCTTAAAGCGTTGTCGGACCGTCACCTGGACCCTAAACCGTCCCCGTCCCGTAACCCTAACCCTAGCCCGAACCCTAACCCTAACCCTTCCCCGAAGCCTGACCCTCACCTGTCCCCTAATCCTAACCCGTAGGCTCACACTAACCCGCGCCCTCACACGCACGCTCCCCCTAAAGCATTGTCGGACCTTCACCTGGACCCTAAGCCTTCCCCGTCCCCTAACCCTAACCCTAGCCCGAACGCTAACCCTAACCCTTCCGCGAAGCCTGAACCTCACCCGTCCCTAATCCTAACCCTTACGCTAACACTAACCCGCGCCCTCACACACACGCTCCCCCTAAAGCGTTGTCGGACCCTCACCTGGACCCTAATCCGTCCCCGTCCCCTAATCCTAACCCTAGCCCGAACCCTAACCCTAACCCTTCCCCGAAGCCTGACCCTCACCCGTCCACTAATCCTAACCCGTAGGCTCACACTAACCCGCGCCCTCACACGCACGCTCCCCCTAAAGCGTTGTCGGACACTCACCTGGACCCTAAACCGTCCCCGTCCCCTAACCCTAACCCTAGCCCGAACCCTAACCCTAACCCTTCCCCGAAGCCTGACCCTCACCCGTCCCCTAATCCTAAACCGTGGGCTCACAGTAACCCGCGCCCTCACACGCATGCTCCCCCTAAAGCGTTCTCGGACCCTCTCCTGGACCCTAAACCGTCCCCGTCCCCTAACCCTAACCCTAGCCCGAACCCTAACCCTAACCCTTCCCCGAAGCCTGACCCTCACCCGTCCCCTAATCCTAACCCGTACGCTAACACTAACCCGCGCCCTCACACGCACGCTCCCCCTGAAGCGTTGTCGGACCCTCACCTGGACCCTAAACCATCCCCGTCCCCTAACCCTAACCCTAGCCCGAACCCTAACCCTAAACCTTCCCCGAAGCCTGACCCTCTCCCGTCCCCTAATCCTAACCCGTAGGCTCACACTAACCCGCGCCCTCACACGCACGCTCCCCCTAAAGCGTTGTCGGACCCTCACCTGGACCCTAAACCGTCCCCGTCCCCTAACCCTAACCCTAGCCCGAAACCTAACCCTAACCCTTCCCCGAAGCCTGACCCTCACCCGTCCTCTAATGCTTACCCGTACCCTAACACTAACCCGCGCCCTCACACGCACGCTCCCCCTAAAGCGTTGTCGGAAGCTCACCTGGACCCTAAACCATCCCCGTACCCTAAAGCTAACCCTAGCCCGAACACTAACCATAACACTTCCCCGAAGCCTGACCCTCACCGGTCCCCTAATCCTAACCCGTACGCTAACACTAACCCGCGTCCTCACACGCACGCTCCCCCTAAAGCGTTATCGGACCCTCACCTGGACCCTAAACCGTCCCCGTCCCCTAACCCTAACCCTAGCCCGAACCCTAACCCTAACCCTTCCCCGAAGCCTGAACCTCACCTGATCCCTAATCCTAACCCGTAGGCTCACACTAACCCACGCCCTCACACGCACGCTCCCCCTAAAGCGTTGTCGGACCTTCAACTGGACCCTAAGCCGTCCCCGTCCCCTAACCCTAACCCTAGCCCGAACCCTAACCCTAACCCTTCCCCGAAGCCTGACCCTCACCCGTCCACTAATCCTAACCCGTAGGCACACACTAACCCGCGCCCTCACACTCACGCTCCTCCTAAAGCGTTGTCGGACCCTCACCTGGACCCTAAACCGTCCCCGTCCCCTAACCCTAACCCTATCCCGAACCCTAACCCTAACCCTTCCCCGAAGCCTGACACTCACCCGTCCCCTAATCCTAACCAGTACGCTAACACTAACCCGCGCCCTCACACGCACGCTCCCCCTAAAGCGTTGTCGGACCCTCACCTGTACCCTAAACCGTCCCCGTCCCCTAACCCTAGTCCGAACCCTAACCATAACATTTCCCCGAAGCCTGACCCTCACCCGTCCCATAATCCTAACCCGTACGCTCACACTAACTCGCGCCCTCACACGCACGCTCCCCCTAAAGCGTTGTCAGACCCTCACCTGGACCCTAAACCGTTTCCGTCCCCTAACCCTAACCCTAGTCTGAACCCTAACCCTAACCCTTCCCCGAAGCCTCACCCGTCCCCTAATCCTAACCCGTACGCTAACACTAACCCGCGCCCTCACACGCACGCTCCCCCTAAAGCGTTGTCGGACCCTCACCTGGACCCTAAACCGTCCCCGTCCCCTAACCCTAACCCTAGCCCGAACCCTAACCCTAAACCTTCCCCGAAGCCTGACCCTCTCCCATCCCCTAATCCTAACCCGTAGGCTCACACTAACCCGCGCCATCACACGCACGCTCCCCCTAAAGCGTTGTCGGACCCTCACCTGGACCCTAAACCGTCCCCGTCCCCTAACCCTAACCCTAGCCCGAAACCTAACCCTAACCCTTCCCCGAAGCCTGACTCTCACCCGTCCTCTAATGCTAACCCGTACGCTAACACTAAGCCGCGCCCTCACACGCACGGTCCCCCTAAAGCGTTGTCGGAACCTCACCTGGACCCTAAACCATCCCCGTCCCCTAAAGCTAACCCTAGCCCGAACACTAACCATAACACTTCCCCGAAGCCTGACCCTCACCCGTCCCCTAATCCTAACACGTACGCTAACATTAACCCGCGTCCTCACACGCACGCTCCCCCTAAAGCGTTGTCGGACCCTCACCTGGACCCTAAACCGTCCCCGTCCCCTAACCCTAACCCTAGCCCGAACCCTAACCCTAACCCTTCCCCGAAGCCTGAACCTCACCTGATCCCTAATCCTAACCCGTAGGCTCACACTAACCCACGCCCTCACACGCACGCTCCCCCTAAAGCGTTGTCGGACCTTCACCTGGACCCTAAGCCGTCCCCGTCCCCTAACCCTAACCCTAGCCCGAACCCTAACCCTAACCCTTCCCCGAAGCCTGACCCTCACCCGTCCACTAATCCTAACCCGTAGGCGCACACTAACCCGCGCCCTCACACGCACGCTCCCCCTAAAGCGTTGTCGCACCCTCACCTGGACCCTAAACCGTCCCCGTCCCCTAACCCTAACCCTATCCCGAACCCTAACCCTAACCCTTCCCCGAAGCCTGACCCTCACCCGTCCCCTAATCCTAACCCGTACGCTAACACTAACCCGCGCCCTCACACGCACGCTCCCCCTAAAGCGTTGTCGGACCCTCACCTTACCCTAAACCGTCCCCGTCCCCTAACCCTAGCCCGAACCCTAACCATAACACTTCCCCGAAGCCTGACCCTCACCCGTCCCATAATCCTAACCCGTACGCTCACACTAACTCGCGCCCTCACACGCACGCTCCCCCTAAAGCGTTGTCAGACCCTCACCTGGACCCTAAACCGTTTCCGTCCCCTAACCCTAACCCTAGTCTGAACCCTAACCCTAACCCTTCCCCGAAGCCTTACCCTCACCTGTCCCCTTATCCTAACCCGTACGCTAACACTAACCCGCGCCCTCACACGCACGCTCCCCCTAAAGCGTTGTCGGACCCTCACCTAGACCCTAAACCGTCCCCGTCCCCTAACCCTAACCCTAGCCCGAACCCTAACCCTAACCCTTCCCCGAAGCCTGACCCTCACCCGTCCCCTAATCCTAACCCGTAGGCTCACACTAACCCGCGCCCTCACACGCACGCTCCCCCTAAAGCGTTGTCGGACCCTCACATGGACCATAAACCGTCCCCGTCCCCTAACCCTAACCCTAGCCCGAACCCTAACCCTAACACTTCCCCGAAGCCTGACCCTCACCCGTCCCCTAATCCTAAGCCGTACGCTAACACTAACCCGCGCCCTCACACGCACGCTCCCCCTAAAGCGTTGTCGGACCCTCACCTGGACCCTAAACCGTCCCCGTCCCCTAACCCTAACCCTAGCCCGAACCCTAACCCTAACCCTTCCCCGAAGCCTGACCCTCACCCGTCCCCTAATCCTAACCCGTACGCTAACACTAACCCGCGCCCTCACATGCACGCTCCCCTAAAGCGTTGTCGGACCCTCACCTGGACCCTAAACCGTCCCCGTCCCCTAACCCTAAACCTAGCCCGAAACCTAACCCTAACCCTTCCCTGAAGCCTGACCCTCACCCGTCCCGTAATCCTAACACGTACGCTAACACTAACCCGCTCCCTCACACGCACGCTCCCCCTAAAGCGTTGTCGGACCCTCACCTGGACCCTAAACCGTCCCCGTCCCCTAACCCTAACTCTAGCCCGAAACCTAACCATAACACTTCCCCGAAGCCTGACCCTCACCCGTCCCCTAATCCTAATCCGTAGGCTCACACTAACCCACGCCCTCACACGCACGCTCTCCCTAAAGTTTTGTCGGACCCTCACCTGGACCCTAAACCGTCCCCGTACCCTAACCCTAACCCTAGCCCGAACCCTAACCCTAACACTTCCCCGAAGCCTGACCCTCACCCGTCCCCTAATCCTAACCCGTACGCTAACACTAACCCGCGCCCTCACACGCACGCTCCCCCTAAAGCGTTGTCGGACCGTCACCTGGACCCTAAGCCTTCCCCGTCCCCTAACCCTAACCCTAGCCCGAACCCTAACCCTAACAGTTCCGCGAAGCCTGACCCTCACCCGTCCCCTAATCCTAACCCGTACGCTAACACTAACCCGCGTCCTCACACGCACGCTCCCCCTAAAGCGTTGTCGGACCCTCACTTGGACCCTAAACCGTCCCCGTCCCCTAACCCTAACCCTAGCCCGAACCCTAACACTAACCCTTCCCCGAAGCCTGACCCTCACCCGTCCCCTAATCCTAAGACTTACGCTAACACTAACCCGCGCCCTCACACGCACGCTCCCCCTAAAGCGTTGTCGGACCCTCACCTGGACCCTAAACCGTCCACTTCCCCTAACCCTAACCCTAGCCCGAACCCTAACCCTAAACCTTCCCCGAAGCCTGAACCTCTCCTGTCCCCTAATCCTAACCCGTAGGCTCACACTAACCCGCGCCCTCACACGCACGCTCCCCCTAAAGCGTTGTCGGACCTTCACCTGGACCCTAAGCCGTCCCCGTCCCCTAACCCTAACCCTAGCCCGAACCCTAACCCTAACCCTTCCCCGAAGCCTGACCCTCACCCGTCCCCTAATCCTAATCCGTAGGCTCACACTAACCCACGCCCTCACACGCACGCTCCCCCTAAAGCGTTGTCGGACCCTCACCTGGACCCTAAACCGTCCCCGTCCCCTAACCCTAACCCTAGCCCGAACCCTAACCCTAACCCTTCCCATAAGCCTGACCCTCACCCGTCCCCTAATCCTAACCCGTAGGCTCACACTAACCCACGCCCTCACACGCACGCTCCCCCTAAAGCGTTGTCGGACCCTCACCTGGACCCTAAACCGTCCCCGTCCCCTAACCCTAACCCTACCCCGAACCCTAACCCTAACCCTTCCCCGAAGCCTGACCCTCACCCGTCCACTAATCCTAACCCGTACGCTAACACTAACCCGCGCCCTCACACGCGCGCTCCCCCTAAAGCGTTGTCGGACCTTCACCTGGACCCTAAGCCGTCCCCGTCCCCTAACCCTAACCCTAGCCCGAACACTAACCATAACACTTCCCCGAAGCCTGACCCTCACCCGTCCCCTAATCCTAACCCGTACACTAACACTAACCCGCGTCCTCACACGCACGCTCCCCCTAAAGCATTGTCGGACCCTCACCTGGACCCTAAACCGTCCCCGTCCCCTAACCCTAACCCTAGCCCGAACCCTAACCCTAACCCTTCCCCGAAGCCTGAACCTCACCTGATCCCTAATCCTAACCCGTAGGCTCACACTAACCCGCGCCCTCACACGCACGCTCCCCCTAAAGCGTTGTCGGACCTTCACCTGGACCCTAAGCCGTCCCCGTCCCCTAACCCTAACCCTAGCCCGAAACCTAACCCTAACACTTCCCCGAAGCCTGACCCTCACCCGTCCACTAATCCTAACCCGTAGGCGCACACTAACCCCCGCCCTCACACGCACGCTCCCCCTAAAGCGTTGTCGGACCCTCACCTGGACCCTAAACCGTCCCCGTCCCCTAACCCTAACCCTATCCCGAACCCTAACCCTAACCCTTCCCCGAAGCCTGACACTCACCCGTCCCCTAATCCTAACCCATACGCTAACACTAACCAGCGCCCTCACACGCACGCTCCCCCTAAAGCGTTGTCGGACCCTCACCTGTACCCTAAACCGTCCCCGTCCCCTAACCCTAGCCCGAACCCTAACCATAACACTTCCCCGAAGACTGACCCTCACCCGTCCCCTAATCCTAATCCGTAGGCTCACACTAACCCACGCCCTCACACGCACGCTCCCCCTAAAGCGTTGTCGGACCCTCACCTGGACCCTAAACCGTCCCCGTACCCTAACCCTAACCCTAGCCCGAAACCTAACCCTAACCCTTCCCCGAAGCCTGACCCTCACCCGTCCCCTAATCCTAACCCGTAGGCTCACACTAATCTGCGCCCTCACATGCACGCTCCCCCTAAAGCATTTTCGGACCCTCACCTGGACCCTAAACCGTCCACATCCCCTAACCCTAGCTAGAACCCTAAACCTAAACCTTCCCCGAAGCCTGACCCTCACCCGTCCCCTAATCCTAACCCATACACTAACACTAACCCGCCCCCTCACATGCACGCTCCCCCTAAAGCGTTGTCGGACCCTCACCTGGACCCTAAACCGTCCCCGTCCCCTAACCCTAACCCTAGCCCGAACCCTAACCCTTCCCCGAAGCCTGACCCTCACCTGTCCCCTAATCCTAACCCGTAGGCTCACACTAACCCGCGCCCTCACACGCACGCTCCCCCTAAAGCGTTGTCGGACCCTCACCTGGACCCTAAACCGTCACCGTCCCCTAACCCTAACCCTAGCCCGAACCCTAACCCTAAACCTTCCCCGAAGCCTGACCCTCTCCCGTCCCCTAATCCTAACCCGTTGGCTCACACTAACCCGCGCCCTCACACGCACGCTCCCCCTAAAGCGTTGTCGGACCCTCACCTGGACCCTAAAGCGTCCCCATCCCCTAACCCTAACCCTAGCCCGAAACCTAACCCTAATCCTTCCCCGAAGCCTGACCCTCACCCGTCCTCTAATCCTAACCCGTACGCTAACACTAACACGTGCCCTCACACGCACGCTCCCCCTAAAGCGTTGTCGGAACCTCACCTGGACCCTAAACCGTCCCCGTCCCCTAACCCTAACCCTAGCCCGAACCCTAACCCTAGCCCTTCCCCGAAGCCTGAACCTCACCTGATCCCTAATCCTAACCCGTAGGCTCACACTAACCCGCGCCCTCACACGCACGCTCCCCCTAAAGCGTTGTCGGACCTTCACCTGGACCCTAAGCCGTCCCCGTCCCCTAATCCTAACCCTAGCCCGAACCCTAACCCTAACCCTTCACCGAAGCCTGACTCTCACCCGTCCACTAATCCTAACCCGTAGGCGCACACTAACCCGCACCCTCACACGCACGTTCCCCCTAAAGCGTTGTCGGACCCTCACCTGGTCCCTAAACCGTCCCCGTCCCCTAACCCTAACCCTATCCCGAACCCTAACCCTAACCCTTCCCCGAAGCCTGACACTCAACCGTCCCCTAATCCTAACCCGTACGCTAACACTAACCAGCGCCCTCACACGCACGCTCCCCCTAAAGCGTTGTCAGACCCTCACCTGGACCCTAAACCGTTTCCGGCCGCTAACCCTAACCCTAGTCTGAACCCTAACCCTAACCCTTCCCCGAAGCCTTACCCTCACCTGTCCCCTAATCCTAACCCGTACGCTAACACTAACCCGCGCCCTCACACGCACGCTCCCCCTAAAGCGTTGTCGGACCCTCACCTGGACCCTAAACCGTCCCCGTCCCCTAACCATAACCCTAGCCCGAACCCTAACCCTAACCCTTCCCCGAAGCCTGACCCTCACCCGTCCCCTATTCCTAACCCGTAGGCTCACACTCACCCGCGCCCTCACACGCACGCTCCCCCTAAAGCGTTGTCGGACCCTCACATGGACCCTAAACCGTCCCCGTCCCCTAAACCTAACCCTAGCCCGAACCGTAACCCTAACCCTTCCCCGAAGCCTGACCCTCACCCGTCCCCTAATCCTAACCCGTACGCTAACACTAACCCGTGCCCTCACACGCACGCTCCCCCTAAAGCGTTGTCGGACCCTCACCTTGACCCTAAACCGTCCCCGTCCCCTGACCCTAACCCTAGACCGAACCCTAACCCTAACCCTTCCCCGAAGCCTGACCCTCACCCGTCCCCTAATCGTAACCCGTACGCTAACACTAACCCGCGCCCTCACACGCACGCTCCCCTAAAGCGTTGTCGGACCCTCACCTGGACCCTAAACCATCCCCGTCCCCTAACCCTACACCTAGCCCGAACCCTAACCCTAACCCTTCCCCGAAGCCTGACCCTCACCCGTCCCGTAATCCTAACACGTACGCTAACACTAACCCGCGCCCTCACACGCACGCTCCCCCTAAAACGTTGTCGGACCCTCACCTGGACCCTAAACCGTCCCCGTCCCCTAACCCTAGCCCTAGCCCGAACCCTAACCCTAACCCTTCCCCGAAGCCTGACCCTCACCCGTTCCCTAATCCTAACCCGTAGGCTCACACTAACCCACGCCCTCACACGCACGCTCCCCCTAAAGCGTTGTCGGAACCTCACCTGGACCCTAAACCGTCCCCGTCCCCTAACCCTAACTCTAGCCCGAAACCTAACCCTAACCCTTCCCCGAAGCCTGACCCTCACCCGTCCCCTAATCCTAACCCGCACGCTAATGCTAACCCGGGCCCTCACACGCATTCTCCCCCTAAAGCGTTGTCGGACCCTCACTTGGACCCTAAACTGTCCCTGTCCGCTAACCCTAACCCTAGCCCGAACCCTAACCCTAACCCTTCCCCGAAGCCTGACCCTCACCCGTCCCCTAATCCTAACCCGTACGCTCACACTAACCCGCGCCCTCACACGCACGCTCCCCCTAAAGTGTTGTCGGACCCTCACCTGGACCCTAAACCGTCCCCGTCCCCTAACCCTAACCCTAGCCCGAACCCTAACCCTAACCGTTTCCCGAAGCCTGACCCTCACCCGTCCCCTAATCCTACGCCGTACGCTAACACTAACCCACGCCCTCACACGCACGCTCCCCCTAAAGCGTTGTCGGACCCTCACCTGGACCCTAAACCATCCCCGTCCCCTAACCCTAACCCTAGCCCGAACCCTAACCCTAACCCTTCCCCGAAGCGTGACCGTCACCCGCCCCTACTCCTAACCCGTATTCTAACACTAACCCATGCCCTCACACGCACGCTCCCCCTAAAGCGTTGTCGGACCCTCACCTGGACCCTAAACCGTCCCCGTCCCCTAACCCTAACCCTAGCCCGAACCCTAACCCTAACCCTTCCCCGAAGCCTGACCCTCTCCCGTCCCCTAATCCTAACCCGTACGCTAACACTAACCCGTGCCCTCACACGCACGCTCCCCCTAAAGCGTTGTCGGAACCTCACCTGGACCCTAAACCGTCCCCTTCCCCTAAACCTAACCCTAGCCCGAACACTAACCATAACACTTCCCCGAAGCCTGACCCTCACCCGTCCACTAATCCTAACCCGTACGCTAACACTAACCCGCGTCCTCACACGCACGCTCCCCCTAAAGCGTTGTCGGACCCTCACCTGGACCCTAAGCCGTCCCCGTCCCCTAACCCTAAACCTAGCCCGAACCCTAACCCTAACCCTTCCCCGAAGCCTGACTCTCACCCGTTCCCTAATCCTAACCCGTAGGGGCACACTAACCCGCGCCCTCACACGCACGCTCCCCCTAAAGCGTTGTCGGACCCTCACCTGGACCCTAAACCGTCCCCGTCCCCTAACCCTAACCCTATCCCGAACCCTAACCCTAACCCTTCCCCGAAGCCTGACACTCACCCGTCCCCTAATCCTAACCCATACGCTAACACTAACCAGCGCCCTCACACGCACGCTCCCCCTAAAGCGTTGTCGGACCCTCACCTGTACCCTAAACCGTCCCCGTCCCCTAACCCTAGCCCGAACCCTAACCATAACACTTCCCCGAAGACTGACCCTCACCCGTCCCCTAATCCTAATCCGTAGGCTCACACTAACCCACGCCCTCACACGCACGCTCCCCCTAAAGCGTTGTCGGACCCTCACCTGGACCCTAAACCGTCCCCGTACCCTAACCCTAACCCTAGCCCGAAACCTAACCCTAACCCTTCCCCGAAGCCTGACCCTCACCCGTCCCCTAATCCTAACCCGTAGGCTCACACTAATCTGCGCCCTCACATGCACGCTCCCCCTAAAGCATTTTCGGACCCTCACCTGGACCCTAAACCGTCCACATCCCCTAACCCTAGCTAGAACCCTAAACCTAAACCTTCCCCGAAGCCTGACCCTCACCCGTCCCCTAATCCTAACCCATACACTAACACTAACCCGCCCCCTCACATGCACGCTCCCCCTAAAGCGTTGTCGGACCCTCACCTGGACCCTAAACCGTCCCCGTCCCCTAACCCTAACCCTAGCCCGAACCCTAACCCTTCCCCGAAGCCTGACCCTCACCTGTCCCCTAATCCTAACCCGTAGGCTCACACTAACCCGCGCCCTCACACGCACGCTCCCCCTAAAGCGTTGTCGGACCCTCACCTGGACCCTAAACCGTCACCGTCCCCTAACCCTAACCCTAGCCCGAACCCTAACCCTAAACCTTCCCCGAAGCCTGACCCTCTCCCGTCCCCTAATCCTAACCCGTAGGCTCACACTAACCCGCGCCCTCACACGCACGCTCCCCCTAAAGCGTTGTCGGACCCTCACCTGGACCCTAAAACGTCCCCATCCCCTAACCCTAACCCTAGCCCGAAACCTAACCCTAATCCTTCCCCGAAGCCTGACCCTCACCCGTCCTCTAATCCTAACCCGTACGCTAACACTAACACGTGCCCTCACACGCACGCTCCCCCTAAAGCGTTGTCGGAACCTCACCTGGACCCTAAACCGTCCCCGTCCCCTAACCCTAACCCTAGCCCGAACCCTAACCCTAGCCCTTCCCCGAAGCCTGAACCTCACCTGATCCCTAATCCTAACCCGTAGGCTCACACTAACCCGCGCCCTCACACGCACGCTCCCCCTAAAGCGTTGTCGGACCTTCACCTGGACCCTAAGCCGTCCCCGTCCCCTAATCCTAACCCTAGCCCGAACCCTAACCCTAACCCTTCACCGAAGCCTGACTCTCACCCGTCCACTAATCCTAACCCGTAGGCGCACACTAACCCGCACCCTCACACGCACGTTCCCCCTAAAGCGTTGTCGGACCCTCACCTGGTCCCTAAACCGTCCCCGTCCCCTAACCCTAACCCTATCCCGAACCCTAACCCTAACCCTTCCCCGAAGCCTGACACTCAACCGTCCCCTAATCCTAACCCGTACGCTAACACTAACCAGCGCCCTCACACGCACGCTCCCCCTAAAGCGTTGTCAGACCCTCACCTGGACCCTAAACCGTTTCCGGCCGCTAACCCTAACCCTAGTCTGAACCCTAACCCTAACCCTTCCCCGAAGCCTTACCCTCACCTGTCCCCTAATCCTAACCCGTACGCTAACACTAACCCGCGCCCTCACACGCACGCTCCCCCTAAAGCGTTGTCGGACCCTCACCTGGACCCTAAACCGTCCCCGTCCCCTAACCATAACCCTAGCCCGAACCCTAACCCTAACCCTTCCCCGAAGCCTGACCCTCACCCGTCCCCTATTCCTAACCCGTAGGCTCACACTCACCCGCGCCCTCACACGCACGCTCCCCCTAAAGCGTTGTCGGACCCTCACATGGACCCTAAACCGTCCCCGTCCCCTAAACCTAACCCTAGCCCGAACCGTAACCCTAACCCTTCCCCGAAGCCTGACCCTCACCCGTCCCCTAATCCTAACCCGTACGCTAACACTAACCCGTGCCCTCACACGCACGCTCCCCATAAAGCGTTGTCGGACCCTCACCTTGACCCTAAACCGTCCCCGTCCCCTGACCCTAACCCTAGACCGAACCCTAACCCTAACCCTTCCCCGAAGCCTGACCCTCACCCGTCCCCTAATCGTAACCCGTACGCTAACACTAACCCGCGCCCTCACACGCACGCTCCCCTAAAGCGTTGTCGGACCCTCACCTGGACCCTAAACCATCCCCGTCCCCTAACCCTAACTCTAGCCCGAAACCTAACCCTAACCCTTCCCCGAAGCCTGACCCTCACCCGTCCCCTAATCCTAACCCGCACGCTAATGCTAACCCGGGCCCTCACACGCATTCTCCCCCTAAAGCGTTGTCGGACCCTCACTTGGACCCTAAACTGTCCCTGTCCGCTAACCCTAACCCTAGCCCGAACCCTAACCCTAACCCTTCCCCGAAGCCTGACCCTCACCCGTCCCCTAATCCTAACCCGTACGCTCACACTAACCCGCGCCCTCACACGCACGCTCCCCCTAAAGTGTTGTCGGACCCTCACCTGGACCCTAAACCGTCCCCGTCCCCTAACCCTAACCCTAGCCCGAACCCTAACCCTAACCGTTTCCCGAAGCCTGACCCTCACCCGTCCCCTAATCCTACGCCGTACGCTAACACTAACCCACGCCCTCACACGCACGCTCCCCCTAAAGCGTTGTCGGACCCTCACCTGGACCCTAAACCATCCCCGTCCCCTAACCCTAACCCTAGCCCGAACCCTAACCCTAACCCTTCCCCGAAGCGTGACCGTCACCCGCCCCTACTCCTAACCCGTATTCTAACACTAACCCATGCCCTCACACGCACGCTCCCCCTAAAGCGTTGTCGGACCCTCACCTGGACCCTAAACCGTCCCCGTCCCCTCACCCTAACCCTAGCCCGAACCCTAACCCTAACCCTTCCCCGAAGCCTGACCCTCTCCCGTCCCCTAATCCTAACCCGTACGCTAACACTAACCCGTGCCCTCACACGCACGCTCCCCCTAAAGCGTTGTCGGAACCTCACCTGGACCCTAAACCGTCCCCTTCCCCTAAACCTAACCCTAGCCCGAACACTAACCATAACACTTCCCCGAAGCCTGACCCTCACCCGTCCACTAATCCTAACCCGTACGCTAACACTAACCCGCGTCCTCACACGCACGCTCCCCCTAAAGCGTTGTCGGACCCTCACCTGGACCCTAAGCCGTCCCCGTCCCCTAACCCTAAACCTAGCCCGAACCCTAACCCTAACCCTTCCCCGAAGCCTGACTCTCACCCGTTCCCTAATCCTAACCCGTAGGGGCACACTAACCCGCGCCCTCACACGCACGCTCCCCCTAAAGCGTTGTCGGACCCTCACCTGGACCCTAAACCGTCCCCGTCCCCTAACCCTAACTCCAGCCCGAACCCTAACCCTAACCCTTCCCCGAAGCCTGACCCTCACCCGTCCCCTAATCCTAAACCGTAGGCTCACATTAACGCGCGCCCTCACACGCATGATCCCCCTAAAGCGTTATCGGACCCTCACCTGGACCCTAAACCGTCCCCGTCCCCTAACCCTAACCCTAGCACGAACCCTAACCCTAACCGTTTCCCGAAACCTGACCCTCACCCGTCCCCTAATCCTAAGCCGTACGCTCACACTAACCCGCGCCCTCACACGCACGCTCCCCCTAAAGCGTTGTCGGACCCTCACCTGGACCCTAAACCGTCCCCGTCCCCTAACCCTAACCCTAGCCCGAACCCTAACCCTAACCCTTCCCCGAAGCCTGACCGTCACCCGCCCCTAATCCTAACCCGTACTCTCACACTAACCCATGCCCTCACACGCACGCTCCCCCTAAAGTGTTGTCGGACCCTCACCTGGACCCTAAACCGTCCCCGTCCCCTAACCCTAACCCTAGCCCGAACCCTAACCCTAACCCTTCCCCGAAGCCTGACCCTCACCCGTCCCCTAACCCTAACCCGTAGGCTCACACTAACCCGCGCCCTCACACGCACGCTCCCCCTAAAGCGTTGTCGGACCCTCACCTGGACCCTAAACCGTCCCCGTCCTCTAACACTAACCCTAGCCCGAACCCTAACCCTAACCCTTCCCCGAAGCCTGACCCTCACCCGTCCCCTAATCCTAACCCGTAGGCTCACACTAACCCGCGCCCTCACACGCATGCTCCCCCTAAAGCGTTGTAGGACCCTCACCTGGACCCTAAACCGTTCCCGTACCCTAACACTAACCCTAGCCCGAACCCTAACCCTAACACTTCCCCGAAGCCTGACCCTCACCCGTCCCCTCATCCTAACCCGTACGCTAACACTAACCCGCGCCCTCACACGAACGCTCCCCCTAAAGCGTTGTCGGACCCTCACCTGGACCCTAAACCGTCCCCGTCCCCTAACCCTAACCCTAGCCCGAACCCTAACCCTAACCCTTCCCCGAAGCCTGACACTCACCCGTACCCTAATCCTAAACCGTACGCTAACACTAACCCGCGTCCTCACACGCATGCTCCCCCTAAAGCGTTGTCGGACCCTCACTTGGACCCTAAACCGTCCCCGTCCCCTAACCCTAACCCTAGCCCGAACCCTAACACTAACCCTTCCCCGAAGCCTGACCCTCACCCGTCCCCTAATCCTAACCCGTAGGCTCACACTAACCCGCGCCCTCACACGCATGCTCCCCCTAAAGCGTTGTAGGACCCTCACCTGGACCCTAAACCGTTCCCGTACCCTAACCCTAACCCTAGCCCGAACCCTAACCCTAACACTTCCCCGAAGCCTGACCCTCACCCGTCCCCTCATCCTAACCCGTACGCTAACACTAACCCGCGCCCTCACACGAACGCTCCCCCTAAAGCGTTGTCGGACCCTCACCTGGACCCTAAACCGTCCCCGTCTCCTAACCCTAACCCTAGCCCGAACCCTAACACTAACCCTTCCCATAAGCCTGACCCTCACCCGTCCCCTAATCCTAACCCGTAGGCTCACACTAACCCAGGCCCTCACACGCACGCTCCCCCTAAAGCGTTGTCGTACCCTCACTTGGACCCTAAACCGTCCCCGTCCCCTAACCCTAACCCTACCCCGAACCCTAACCCTAACCATTCCCCGAAGCCTGACCCTCACCCGTCCACTAATCCTAACCCGTACGCTAACACTAACCCGCGCTCTCACACGCGCGCTCCCCCTAAAGCGTTGTCGGACCTTCACCTGGACCCTAAGCCGTCCCCGTCCCCTAACCCTAACCCTAGCCCGAACCCTAACCCTAACCCTTCCCCGATGCCTGACCCTCACCCGTTCCCTAATCCTAACCCGTAGGCGCACACTAACCCGCGCCCTCACACGCACGCTCCCCCTAAAGCGTTGTCGGACCCTCACCTGGACCCTAAACCGTCCCCGTCCCCTAACCCTACACCTAGCCCGAACCCTAACCCTAACCCTTCCCCGAAGCCTGACCCTCACCCGTCCCGTAATCCTAACACGTACGCTAACACTAACCCGCGCCCTCACACGCACGCTCCCCCTAAAACGTTGTCGGACCCTCACCTGGACCCTAAACCGTCCCCGTCCCCTAACCCTAACCCTAGCCCGAACCCTAACCCTAACCCTTCCCCGAAGCCTGACCCTCACCCGTTCCCTAATCCTAACCCGTAGGCTCACACTAACCCACGCCCTCACACGCACGCTCCCCCTAAAGCGTTGTCGGACCCTCACCTGGACCCTAAACCGTCCCCGTCCCCTAACCCTAACTCTAGCCCGAAACCTAACCCTAACCCTTCCCCGAAGCCTGACCCTCACCCGTCCCCTAATCCTAACCCGCACGCTAATGCTAACCCGGGCCCTCACACGCATTCTCCCCCTAAAGCGTTGTCGGACCCTCACCTGGACCCTAAACTGTCCCTGTCCGCTAACCCTAACCCTAGCCCGAACCCTAACCCTAACCCTTCCCCGAAGCCTGACCCTCACCCGTCCCCTAATCCTAACCCGTACGCTCACACTAACCCGCGCCCTCACACGCACGCTCCCCCTAAAGTGTTGTCGGACCCTCACCTGGACCCTAAACCGTCCCCGTCCCCTAACCCTAACCCTAGCCCGAACCCTAACCCTAACCGTTTCCCGAAGCCTGACCCTCACCCGTCCCCTAATCCTACGCCGTACGCTAACACTAACCCACGCCCTCACATGCACGCTCCCCCTAAAGCGTTGTCGGACCCTCACCTGGACCCTAAACCATCCCCGTCCCCTAACCCTAACCCTAGCCCGAACCCTAACCCTAACCCTTCCCCGAAGCGTGACCGTCACCCGCCCCTACTCCTAACCCGTATTCTAACACTAACCCATGCCCTCACACGCACGCTCCCCCTAAAGCGTTGTCGGACCCTCACCTGGACCCTAAACCGTCCCCGTCCCCTAACCCTAACCCTAGCCCGAACCCTAACCCTAACCCTTCCCCGAAGCCTGACCCTCTCCCGTCCCCTAATCCTAACCCGTACGCTAACACTAACCCGTGCCCTCACACGCACGCTCCCCCTAAAGCGTTGTCGGAACCTCACCTGGACCCTAAACCGTCCCCTTCCCCTAAACCTAACCCTAGCCCGAACACTAACCATAACACTTCCCCGAAGCCTGACCCTCACCCGTCCACTAATCCTAACCCGTACGCTAACACTAACCCGCGTCCTCACACGCACGCTCCCCCTAAAGCGTTGTCGGACCCTCACCTGGACCCTAAGCCGTCCCCGTCCCCTAACCCTAAACCTAGCCCGAACCCTAACCCTAACCCTTCCCCGAAGCCTGACTCTCACCCGTTCCCTAATCCTAACCCGTAGGGGCACACTAACCCGCGCCCTCACACGCACGCTCCCCCTAAAGCGTTGTCGGACCCTCACCTGGACCCTAAACCGTCCCCGTCCCCTAACCCTAACTCCAGCCCGAACCCTAACCCTAACCCTTCCCCGAAGCCTGACCCTCACCCGTCCCCTAATCCTAAACCGTAGGCTCACATTAACGCGCGCCCTCACACGCATGATCCCCCTAAAGCGTTATCGGACCCTCACCTGGACCCTAAACCGTCCCCGTCCCCTAACCCTAACCCTAGCACGAACCCTAACCCTAACCGTTTCCCGAAACCTGACCCTCACCCGTCCCCTAATCCTAAGCCGTACGCTCACACTAACCCGCGCCCTCACACGCACGCTCCCCCTAAAGCGTTGTCGGACCCTCACCTGGACCCTAAACCGTCCCCGTCCCCTAACCCTAACCCTAGACCGAACCCTAACCCTAACCCTTCCCCGAAGCCTGACCGTCACCCGCCCCTAATCCTAACCCGTACTCTCACACTAACCCATGCCCTCACACGCACGCTCCCCCTAAAGTGTTGTCGGACCCTCACCTGGACCCTAAACCGTCCCCGTCCCCTAACCCTAACCCTAGCCCGAACCCTAACCCTAACCCTTCCCCGAAGCCTGACCCTCACCCGTCCCCTAACCCTAACCCGTAGGCTCACACTAACCCGTGCCCTCACACGCACGCTCCCCCTAAAGCGTTGTCGGACCCTCACCTGGACCCTAAACCGTCCCCGTCCTCTAACACTAACCCTAGCCCGAACCCTAACCCTAACCCTTCCCCGAAGCCTGACCCTCACCCGTCCCCTAATCCTAACCCGTAGGCTCACACTAACCCGCGCCCTCACACGCATGCTCCCCCTAAAGCGTTGTAGGACCCTCACCTGGACCCTAAACCGTTCCCGTACCCTAACACTAACCCTAGCCCGAACCCTAACCCTAACACTTCCCCGAAGCCTGACCCTCACCCGTCCCCTCATCCTAACCCGTACGCTAACACTAACCCGCGCCCTCACACGAACGCTCCCCCTAAAGCGTTGTCGGACCCTCACCTGGACCCTAAACCGTCCCCGTCCCCTAACCCTAACCCTAGCCCGAACCCTAACCCTAACCCTTCCCCGAAGCCTGACACTCACCCGTACCCTAATCCTAAACCGTACGCTAACACTAACCCGCGTCCTCACACGCACGCTCCCCCTAAAGCGTTGTCGGACCCTCACTTGGACCCTAAACCGTCCCCGTCCCCTAACCCTAACCCTAGCCCGAACCCTAACACTAACCCTTCCCCGAAGCCTGACCCTCACCCGTCCCCTAATCCTAACCCGTAGGCTCACACTAACCCGCGCCCTCACACGCATGCTCCCCCTAAAGCGTTGTAGGACCCTCACCTGGACCCTAAACCGTTCCCGTACCCTAACCCTAACCCTAGCCCGAACCCTAACCCTAACACTTCCCCGAAGCCTGACCCTCACCCGTCCCCTCATCCTAACCCGTACGCTAACACTAACCCGCGCCCTCACACGAACGCTCCCCCTAAAGCGTTGTCGGACCCTCACCTGGACCCTAAACCGTCCCCGTCCCCTAACCCTAACCCTAGCCCGAACCCTAACACTAACCCTTCCCATAAGCCTGACCCTCACCCGTCCCCTAATCCTAACCCGTAGGCTCACACTAACCCACGCCCTCACACGCACGCTCCCCCTAAAGCGTTGTCGTACCCTCACTTGGACCCTAAACCGTCCCCGTCCCCTAACCCTAACCCTACCCCGAACCCTAACCCTAACCATTCCCCGAAGCCTGACCCTCACCCGTCCACTAATCCTAACCCGTACGCTAACACTAACCCGCGCTCTCACACGCGCGCTCCCCCTAAAGCGTTGTCGGACCTTCACCTGGACCCTAAGCCGTCCCCGTCCCCTAACCCTAACCCTAGCCCGAACCCTAACCCTAACCCTTCCCCGATGCCTGACCCTCACCCGTTCCCTAATCCTAACCCGTAGGCGCACACTAACCCGCGCCCTCACACGCACGCTCCCCCTAAAGCGTTGTCGGACCCTCACCTGGACCCTAAACCGTCCCCGTCCCCTAACCCTAACCCTAGCCCGAACCCTAACACTAACGCTTCCCCGAAGCCTGACCCTCACCCGTCCCCTAATCCTAACCCGTACGCTAACACTAACCCGCGCCCTCACACGCACGCTCCCCCTAAAGCGTTGTCAGAACCTCACCTGGACCCTAAACCATCCCCGTCCCCTAAACCTAACCCTAGCCCGAACACTAACCATAACACTTCCCCGAAGCCTGACCCTCACCCGTCCCCTAATCCTAACCCGTACACTAACACTAACCCGCGTCCTCACACGCACGCTCCCCCTAAAGCATTGTCGGACCCTCACCTGGACCCTAAACCGTCCCCGTCCCCTAACCCTAACCCTAGCCCGAACCCTAACCCTAACCCTTCCCCGAAGCCTGAACCTCACCTGATCCCTAATCCTAACCCGTAGGCTCACACTAACCCGCGCCCTCACACGCACGCTCCCCCTAAAGCGTTGTCGGACCTTCACCTGGACCCTAAGCCGTCCCCGTCCCCTAACCCTAACCCTAGCCCGAACCCTAACCCTAACACTTCCCCGAAGCCTGACCCTCACCCGTCCACTAATCCTAACCCGTAGGCGCACACTAACCCCCGCCCTCACACGCACGCTCCCCCTAAAGCGTTGTCGGACCCTCACCTGGACCCTAAACCGTCCCCGTCCCCTAACCCTAACCCTATCCCGAACCCTAACCCTAACCCTTCCCCGAAGCCTGACACTCACCCGTCCCCTAATCCTAACCCGTACGCTAACACTAACCAGCGCCCTCACACGCACGCTCCCCCTAAAGCGTTGTCGGACCCTCACCTGTACCCTAAACCGTCCCCGTCCCCTAACCCTAGCCCGAACCCTAACCATAACACTTCCCCGAAGCCTGACCCTCACCCGTCCCCTAATCCTAATTCGTAGGCTCACACTAACCCACGCCCTCACACGCACGCTCCCCCTAAAGCGTTGTCGGACCCTCACCTGGACCCTAAACCGTCCCCGTACCCTAACCCTAACCCTAGCCCGAAACCTAACCCTAACCCTTCCCCGAAGCCTGACCCTCACCCGTCCCCTAATCCTAACCCGTAGGCTCACACTAATCCGCGCCCTCACATGCACGCTCCCCCTAAAGCATTTTCGGACCCTCACCTGGACCCTAAACCGTCCCCATCCCCTAACCCTAGCCCGAACCCTAACCCTAAACCTTCCCCGAAGCCCGACCCTCACCCGTCCCCTAATCCTAACCCATACACTAACACTAACCCGCCCCCTCACATGCACGCTCCCCCTAAAGCGTTGTCGGACCCTCACCTGGACCCTGAACCGTCCCCGTCCCCTAACCCTAACCCTAGCCCGAACCCTAACCCTTCCCCGAAGCCTGACCCTCACCTGTCCCCTAATCCTAACCCGTAGGCTCACACTAACCCACGCCCTCACACGCACGCTCCACCTAAAGCGTTGTCGGACCCTCACCTGGACCCTAAACCGTCACCGTCCCCTAACCCTAACCCTAGCCCGAACCCTAACCCTAAACCTTCCCCGAAGCCTGACCCTCTCCCGTCCCCTAATCCTAACCCGTAGGCTCACACTAACCCGCGCCCTCACACGCACGCTCCCCCTAAAGCGTTTTCGGACCCTCACCTGGACCCTAAACCGTCCCCGTCCCCTAACCCTAACCCTAGCCCGAAACCTAACCCTAATCCTTCCCCGAAGCCTGAACCTCACCCGTCCACTAATCCTAACCCGTACGCTAACACTAACACGTGCCCTCACACGCACGCTCCCCCTAAAGCGTTGTCGGAACCTCACCTGGACCCTAAACCGTCCCCGTCCCCTAACCCTAACCCTAGCCCGAACCCTAACCCTAGCCCTTCCCCGAAGCCTGAACCTCACCTGATCCCTAATCCTAACCCGTAGGCTCACACTAACCCACGCCCTCACACGCACGCTCCCCCTAAAGCGTTGTCGGACCTTCACCTGGACCCTAAGCCGTCCCCGTCCCCTAACCCTAACCCTAGCCCGAACCCTAACCCTAACCCTTCACCGAAGCCTGACCCTCACCCGTCCACTAATCCTAACCCGTAGGCGCACACTAACCCGCACCCACACACGCACGTTCCCCCTAAAGCGTTGTCGGACCCTCACCTGGTCCCTAAACCGTCCCCGTCCCCTAACCCTAACCCTATCCCGAACCCTAACCCTAACCCTTCCCCGAAGCCTGACACTCACCCGTCCCCTAATCCTAACCCGTACGCTAACACTAACCAGCGCCCTCACACGCACGCTCCCCCTAAAGCGTTGTCAGACCCTCACCTGGACCCTAAACCGTTTCCGTCCGCTAACCCTAACCCTAGTCTGAACCCTAACCCTAACCCTTCCCCGAAGCCTTACCCTCACCTGTCCCCTAATCCTAACCCGTACGCTAACACTAACCCGCGCCCTCACACGCACGCTCCCCCTAAAGCGTTGTCGGACCCTCACCTGGACCCTAAACCGTCCCCGTCCCCTAACCCTAACCCTAGCCCGAACCCTAACCCTAACCCTTCCCCGAAGCCTGACCCTCACCCGTCCCCTATTCCTAACCCGTAGGCTCACACTCACCCGCGCCCTCACACGCACGCTCCCCCTAAAGCGTTGTCGGACCCTCACATGGACCCTAAACCGTCCCCGTCCCCTAAACCTAACCCTAGCCCGAACCCTAACCCTAACCCTTCCCCGAAGCCTGACCCTCACCCGTCACCTAATCCTAACCCGTACGCTAACACTAACCCGTGCCCTCACACGCACGCTCCCCCTAAAGCGTTGTCGGACCCTCACCTTGACCCTAAACCGTCCCCGTCCCCTGACCCTAACCCTAGCCCGAACCCTAACCCTAACCCTTCCCCGAAGCCTGACCCTCACCCGTCCCCTAATCGTAACCCGTACGCTAACACTAACCCGCGCCCTCACACGCACGCTCCCCTAAAGCGTTGTCGGACCCTCACCTGGACCCTAAACCATCCCCGTCCCCTAACCCTACACCTAGCCCGAACCCTAACCCTAACCCTTCCCCGAAGCCTGACCCTCACCCGTCCCGTAATCCTAACACGTACGCTAACACTAACCCGCGCCCTCACACGCACGCTCCCCCTAAAACGTTGTCGGACCCTCACCTGGACCCTAAACCGTCCCCGTCCCCTAACCCTAACCCTAGCCCGAACCCTAACCCTAACCCTTCCCCGAAGCCTGACCCTCACCCGTTCCCTAATCCTAACCCGTAGGCTCACACTAACCCGCGCCCTCACACGCACGCTCCCCCTAAAGCGTTGTCGGACCCTCACCTGGACCCTAAACCGTCCCCGTCCCCTAACCCTAACTCTAGCCCGAAAACTAACCCTAACCCTTCCCCGAAGCCTGACCCTCACCCGTCCCCTAATCCTAACCCGCACGATAACACTAACCCGGGCCCTCACACGCATTCTCCCCCTAAAGCGTTGTCGGACCCTCACCTGGACCCTAAACTGTCCCCGTCCGCTAACCCTAACCCTAGCCCGAACCCTAACCCTAACCCTTGCCCGAAGCCTGACCCTCACCCGTCCCCTAATCCTAACCCGTACGCTCACAATAACCCGCGCCCTCACACGCACGCTCCCCCTAAAGTGTTGTCGGACCCTCACCTGGACCCTAAACCGTCCCCGTCCCCAACCCTAACCCTAGCCCGAACCCTAACCCTAACCGTTTCCCGAAGCCTGACCCTCACCCGTCCCCTAATCCTAAGCCGTACGCTAACACTAACCCACGCCCTCACACGCACGCTCCCCCTAAAGCGTTGTCGGACCCTCACCTGGACCCTAAACCGTCCCCGTCCCCTAACCCTAACCCTAGCCCGAACCCTAACCCTAACCCTTCCCCGAAGCGTGACCGTCACCCGCCCCTACTCCTAACCCGTATTCTAACACTAACCCATGCCCTCACACGCACGCTCCCCCTAAAGCGTTGTCGGACCCTCACCTGGACCCTAAACCGTCCCCGTCCCCTAACCCTAACCCTAGCCCGAACCCTAACCCTAACCCTTCCCCGAAGCCTGAACCTCACCCGTCCCCTAATCCTAACCCGTACGCTAACACTAACCCGCGCCCTCACACGCACGCTCCCCCTAAAGCGTTGTCGGAACCTCACCTGGACCCTAAACCGTCCCCGTCCCCTAAACCTAACCCTAGCCCGAACACTAACCATAACACTTCCCCGAAGCCTGACCCTCACCCGTCCCCTAATCCTAACCCTTACGCTAACACTAACCCGCGTCCTCACACGCACGCTCCCCCTAAAGCGTTGTCGGACCCTCACCTGGACCCTAAGCCGTCCCCGTCCCCTAACCCTAACCCTAGCCCGAACCCTAACCCTAACCATTCCCCGAAGCCTGACTCTCACCCGTTCCCTAATCCTAACCCGTAGGGGCACACTAACCCGCGCCCTCACACGCACGCTCCCCCTAAAGCGTTGTCGGACCCTCACCTGGACCCTAAACCGTCCCCGTCCCCTAACCCTAACTCCAGCCCGAACCCTAACCCTAACCTTTCCCCGAAGCCTGACCCTCACCCGTCCCCTAATCCTAAATCGTAGGCTCACATTAACGCGCGCCCTCACACGCATGATCCCCCTAAAGCGTTATCGGACCCTCACCTGGACCCTAAACCGTCCCCGTCGCCTAACCCTAACCCTAGCACGAACCCTAACCCTAACCGTTTCCCGAAACCTGACCCTCACCCGTCCCCTAATCCTAAGCCGTACGCTAACACTAACCCACGCCCTCACACGCACGCTCCCCCTAAAGCGTTGTCGGACCCTCACCTGGACCCTAAACCGTCCCCGTCCCCTAACCCTAACCCTAGCCCGAACCCTAACCCTAACGCTTCCCCGAAGCCTGACCCTCACCCGTCCCCTAACCCTAACCCGTAGGCTCACACTAACCCGCGCCCTCACACGCACGCTCCCCCTAAAGCGTTGTCGGACCCTCACCTGGACCCTAAACCGTCCCCGTCCTCTAACACTAACCCTAGCCCGAACCCTAACCCTAACCCTTCCCCGAAGCCTGACCCTCACCCGTCCCCTAATCCTAAACCGTAGGCTCACACTAACCCGCGCCCTCACACGCATGCTCCCCCTAAAGCGTTGTAGGACCCTCACCTGGACCCTAAACCGTTCCCGTACCCTAACCCTAACCCTAGCCCGAACCCTAACCCTAACACTTCCCCGAAGCCTGACCCTCACCCGTCCCCTCATCCTAACCCGTACGCTAACACTAACCCGCGCCCTCACACGAACGCTCCCCCTAAAGCGTTGTCGGACCCTCACCTGGACCCTAAACCGTCCCCGTCCCCTAACCCTAACCGTAGCCCGAACCCTAACCCTAACCCTTCCCCGAAGCCTGACACTCACCCGTTCCCTAATCCTAAACCGTACGCTAACACTAACCCGCGCCCTCACACGCACGCTCCCCCTAAACCGTTGTCGGACCCTCACCTGGACCCTAAACCGTCCCCGTCCCCTAACCCTAACCCTAGCCCGAACCCTAACCCTAACCCTTCCCCGAAGCCTGACCCTCACCCGTCCCCTAATCCTAACCCGTACGCTAACACTAACCCGCGTCCTCACACGCACGCTCCCCCTAAAGCGTTGTCGGACCCTCACTTGGACCCTAAACCGTCCCCGTCCCCTAACCCTAACCCTAGCCCGAACCCTAACACTAACCCTTCCCCGAAGCCTGACCCTCACCCGTCCCCTAATCCTAAGACTTACGCTAACACTAACCCGCGCCCTCACACGCACGCTCCCCCTAAAGCGTTGTCGGACCCTCACCTGGACCCTAAACCGTCCCCTTCCCCTAACCCTAACCCTAGCCCGAACCCTAACCCTAAAACTTCCCCGAAGCCTGAAACTCACCTGTCCCCTAATCCTAACCCGTAGGCTCACACTAACCCGCGCCCTCACACGCACGCTCCCCCTAAAGCGTTGTCGGACCTTCACCTGGACCCTAAGCCGTCCCCGTCCCCTAACCCTAACCCTAGCCCGAACCCTAACCCTAACCCTTCCCCGAAGCCTGACACTCACCCGTCCCCTAATCCTAACCCGTACGCTAACACTAACCCGCGTCCTCACACGCACGCTCCCCCTAAAGCGTTGTCGGACCCTCACTTGGACCCTAAACCGTCCCCGTCCCCTAACCCTAACCCTAGCCCGAACCCTAACACTAACCCTTCCCCGAAGCCTGACCCTCACCCGTCCCCTAATCCTAAGACTTACGCTAACACTAACCCGCGCCCTCACACGCACGCTCCCCCTAAAGCGTTGTCGGACCCTCACCTGGACCCTAAACCGTCCCCTTCCCCTAACCCTAACCCTAGCCCGAACCCTAACCCTAAAACTTCCCCGAAGCCTGAACCTCACCTGTCCCCTAATCCTAACCCGTAGGCTCACACTAACCCGCGCCCTCACACGCACGCTCCCCCTAAAGCGTTGTCGGACCTTCACCTGAACCCTAAGCCGTCCCCGTCCCCTAACCCTAACCCTAGCCCGAACCCTAACCCTAACCCTTCCCCGAAGCCTGACCCTCACCCGTCCCCTAATCCTAATCCGTAGGCTCACACTAACCCACGCCCTCACACGCACGCTCCCCCTAAAGCGTTGTCGGACCCTCACCTGGACCCTAAACCGTCCCCGTCCCCTAACCCTAACCCTAGCCCGAACCCTAACCCTAACCCTTCCCATAAGCCTGACCCTCACCCGTCCCCTAATCCTAACCCGTAGGCTCACACTAACCCACGCCCTCACACGCACGCTCCCCCTAAAGCGTTGTCGGACCTTCACCTGGACCCTAAACCGTCCCCGTCCCCTAACCCTAACCCTACCCCGAACCCTAACCCTAACCCTTCCCCGAAGCCTGACCCTCACCCGTCCACTAATCCTAACCCGTACGCTAACACTAACCCGCGCCCTCACACGCACGCTCCCCCTAAAGCGTAGTCGGACCTTCACCTGGACCCTAAGCCGTCCCCGTCCCCTAACCCTAACCCTAGCCCGAACCCTAACCCTAACCCTTCCCCGATGCCTGACCCTCACCCGTTCCCTAATCCTAACCCGTAGGCGCACACTAACCCGCGCCCTCACACGCACGCTCCCCCTAAAGCGTTGTCGGACCCTCACCTGGACCCTAAACCGTCCCCGTCCCCTAACCCTAACCCTAGCCCGAACCCTAACCCTAACCCTTCGCCGAAGCCTGAACCTCACCTGATCCCTAATCCTAACCCGTAGGCTCACACTAACCCGCGCCCTCACACGCACGCTCCCCCTAAAGCGTTGTCAGACCTTCACCTGGACCCTAAGCCGTCCCCGTCCCCTAACCCTAACCCTAGCCCGAACCCTAACCCTAACACTTCCCCGAAGCCTGACCCTCACCCGTCCACTAATCCTAACCCGTAGGCGCACACTAACCCGCGCCCTCACACGCACGCTCCCCCTAAAGCGTTTTCGGACCCTCACCTGGACCCTAAACCGTCCCCGTCCCCTAACCCTAACCCTATCCCGAACCCTAACCCTAACCCTTCCCCGAAGCCTGACACTCACCCGTCCCCTAATCCTAACCCGTACGCTAACACTAACCAGCGCCCTCACACGCTCGCTCCCCCTAAAGCGTTGTCGGACCCTCACCTGTACCCTAAACCGTCCCCGTCCCCTAACCCTAGCCCGAACCCTAACCATAACACTTCCCCGAAGCCTGACCCTCACCCGTCCCCTAATCCTAATCCGTAGGCTCACACTAACCCACGCCCTCACACGCACGCTCCCCCTAAAGCGTTGTCGGACCCTCACCTGGACCCTAAACCGTTTCCGTCCCCTAACCCTAACCCTAGTCTGAACCCTAACCCTAACCCTTCCCCGAAGCCTTACCCTCACCTGTCCCCTAATCCTAACCCGTACACTAACACTAACCCGCGCCCTCACACGCACGCTCCCCCTAAAGCGTTGTCGGACCCTCACCTGGACCCTAAACCGTCCCCGTCCCCTAACCCTAACCCTAGCCCGAACCCTAACCCTAACCCTTCCCCGAAGCCTGACCCTCACCCGTCCCCTATTCCTAACCCGTAGGCTCACACTCACCCACGCCCTCACACGCACGCTCCCCCTAAAGCGTTGTCGGACCCTCACATGGACCCTAAACCGTCCCCGTCCCCTAAACCTAACCCTAGCCCGAACCCTAACCCTAACCCTTCCCCGAAGCCTGACCCTCACCCGTCCCCTAATCCTAAGCCGTACGCTAACACTAACCCGTGCCCTCACACGCACGCTCCCCCTAAAGCGTTGTCGGACCTTCACCTGGACCCTAAACCGTCCCCGTCCCCTGACCCTAACCCTAGCCCGAACCCTAACCCTAACCCTTCCCCGAAGCCTGACCCTCACCCGTCCCCTAATCGTAACCCGTACGCTAACACTAACCCGCGCCCTCACACGCACGCTCCCCTAAAGCGTTGTCGGACCCTCACCTGGACCATAAACCATCCCCGTCCCCTAACCCTACACCTAGACCGAACCCTAACCCTAACCCTTCCCCGAAGCCTGACCCTCACCCGTCCCGTAATCCTAACACGTACGCTAACACTAACCCGCGCCCTCACACGCACGCTCCCCCTAAAACGTTGTCGGACCCTCACCTGGACCCTAAACCGTCCCCGTCCCCTAACCCTAACCCTAGCCCGAACCCTAACCCTAACCCTTCCCCGAAGCCTGACCCTCACCCTTTCCCTAATCCTAACCCGTAGGCTCACACTAACCCGCGCCCTCACACGCACGCTCCCCCTAAAGCGTTGTCGGACCCTCACCTGGACCCTAAACCGTCCCCGTCCCCTAACCCTAACTCTAGCCCGAAACCTAACCCTAACCCTTCCCCGAAGCCTGACCCTCACCCGTCCCCTAATCCTAACCCGCACGCTAACACTAACCCGGGCCCTCACACGCACGCTCCCCCTAAAGCGTTGTCGGACCCTCACCTGGACCCTAAACTGTCCCCGTCCGCTAACCCTAACCCTAGCCCGAACCCTAACCCTAACCCTTCCCCGAAGCCTGACCCTCACCCGTCCCCTAATCCTAACCCGTACGCTCACACTAACCCGCGCCCTCACACGCACGCTCCCCCTAAAGGGTTGTCGGACCCTCACCTGGACCCTAAACCGTCCCCGTCCCTTAACCCTAACCCTAGCCCGAACCCTAACCCTAACACTTCCCCGAAGCCTGACCCTCACCCGTCCCCTAATCCTAACCCGTAGGCTCACACTAACCCGCGCCCTCACACACACGCTCCCCCTAAAGCGTTGTCGGATCCTCACCTGGACCCTAAACCGTCACCGTACCCTAACCCTAACCCTAGCCCGAACCCTAACCCTAACACTTCCCCGAAGCCTGACCCTCACGCGTCCCCTAATCCTAAGCCGTACGCTAACACTAACCCGCGCCCTTACACGCACGCTCCCCCTAAAGCATTGTCGGACCCTCACCTGGACCCTAAACCGTCCCCGTCCCCTAACCCTAACCCTAGCCCGAACCCTAACCCTAACCCTTCCCCGAAGCCTGACCCTCACCCGTCCCCTAATCGTAACCCGTACGCTAACACTAACCCGCGCCCTCATACGCACGCTCCCCTAAAGCGTTGTCGGACCCTCACCTGGACCCTAAACCGTCCCCGTCCCCTAACCCTAAACCTAGCCCGAACCCTAACCCTAAACCTTCCCCGAAGCCTGACCCTCACCCGTCCTGTAATCCTAACACGTACGCAAACACTAACCCGTGCCCTCACACGCACGCTCCCCCTAAAGCGTTGTCGGACCCTCACCTGGACCCTAAACCGTCCCCGTCCCCTAACCCTAACCCTAGCCCGAACCCTAACCCTAACCCTTCCCCGAAGCCTGACCGTCACCCGCCCCTAATCCTAACCCGTACTCTCACACTAACCCATGCCCTCACACGCTCGCTCCCCCTAAAGTGTTGTCGGACCCTCACCTGGACCCTAAACCGTCCCCGTCCCCTAACCCTAACCCTAGCCCGAACCCTAACCCTAACCCTTCCCCGAAGCGTGACCCTCACCCGTCCCCTAACCCTAACCCGTAGGCTCACACTAACCCGCGCCCTCACACGCACGCTCCCCCTAAAGCGTTGTCGGACCCTCACCTGGACCCTAAACCGTCCCCGTCCTCTAACACTAACCCTAGCCCGAACCCTAACCCTAACCCTTCCCCGAAGCCTGACCCTCACCCGTCCCCTAATCCTAACCCGTAGGCTCACACTAACCCGCGCCCTCACACGCATGCTCCCCCTAAAGCGTTGTAGGACCCTCACCTGGACCCTAAACCGTTCCCGTACCCTAACCCTAACCCTAGCCCGAACCCTAACCCTAACACTTCCCCGAAGCCTGACCCTCACCCGTCCCCTCATCCTAACCCGTACGCTAACACTAACCCGCGCCCTCACACGAACGCTCCCCCTAAAGCGTTGTCGGACCCTCACCTGGACCCTAAACCGTCCCCGTCCCCTAACCCTAACCCTAGCCCGAACCCTAACCCTAACCCTTCCCCGAAGCCTGACCCTCACCCGTACCCTAATCCTAAACCGTACGCTAACACTAACCCGCGTCCTCACACGCACGCTCCCCCTAAAGCGTTGTCGGACCCTCACTTGGACCCTAAACCGTCCCCGTCCCCTAACCCTAACCCTAGCCCGAACCCTAACACTAACCCTTCCCCGAAGCCTGACCCTCACCCGTCCCCTAATCCTAACCCGTAGGCTCACACTAACCCGCGCCCTCACACGCATGCTCCCCCTAAAGCGTTGTAGGACCCTCACCTGGACCCTAAACCGTTCCCGTACCCTAACCCTAACCCTAGCCCGAACCCTAACCCTAACACTTCCCCGAAGCCTGACCCTCACCCGTCCCCTCATCCTAACCCGTACGATAACACTAACCCGCGCCCTCACACGAACGCTCCCCCTAAAGCGTTGTCGGACCCTCACCTGGACCCTAAACGGTCCCCGTCCCCTAACCCTAACCCTAGCCCGAACCCTAACCCTAACCCTTCCCATAAGCCTGACCCTCACCCGTCCCCTAATCCTAACCCGTAGGCTCACACTAACCCACGCCCTCACACGCACGCTCCCCCTAAAGCGTTGTCGTACCCTCACTTGGACCCTAAACCGTCCCCGTCCCCTAACCCTAACCCTACCCCGAACCCTAACCCTAACCATTCCCCGAAGCCTGACCCTCACCCGTCCACTAATCCTAACCCGTACGCTAACACTAACCCGCGCTCTCACACGCGCGCTCCCCCTAAAGCGTTGTCGGACCTTCACCTGGACCCTAAGCCGTCCCCGTCCCCTAACCCTAACCCTAGCCCGAACCCTAACCCTAACCCTTCCCCGATGCCTGACCCTCACACATTCCCTAATCCTAACCCGTAGGCGCACACTAACCCGCGCCCTCACACGCACGCTCCCCCTAAAGCGTTGTCGGACCCTCACCTGGACCCTAAACCGTCCCCGTCCCCTAACACTAACCCTAGCCCGAACCCTAACACTAACGCTTCCCCGAAGCCTGACCCTCACCCGTCCCCTAATCCTAACCCGTACGCTAACACTAACCCGCGCCCTCACACGCACGCTCCCCCTAAAGCGTTGTCAGAACCTCACCTGGACCCTAAACCATCCCCGTCCCCTAAACCTAACCCTAGCCCGAACACTAACCATAACACTTCCCCGAAGCCTGACCCTCACCCGTCCCCTAATCCTAAACCGTACACTAACACTAACCCGCGTCCTCACACGCACGCTCCCCCTAAAGCATTGTCGGACCCTCACCTGGACCCTAAACCGTCCCCGTCCCCTAACCCTAACCCTAGCCCGAACCCTAACCCTAACCCTTCCCCGAAGCCTGAACCTCACCTGATCCCTAATCCTAACCCGTAGGCTCACACTAACCCGCGCCCTCACACGCACGCTCCCCCTAAACCGTTGTCGGACCTTCACCTGGACCCTAAGCCGTCCCCGTCCCCTAACCCTAACCCTAGCCCGAACCCTAACCCTAACACTTCCCCGAAGCCTGACCCTCACCCGTCCACTAATCCTAACCCGTAGGCGCACACTAACCCCCGCCCTCACACGCACGCTCCCCCTAAAGCGTTGTCGGACCCTCACCTGGACCCTAAACCGTCCCCGTCCCCTAACCCTAACCCTATCCCGAACCCTAACCCTAACCCTTCCCCGAAGCCTGACACTCACCCGTCCCCTAATCCTAACCCGTACGCTAACACTAACCAGCGCCCTCACACGAACGCTCCCCCTAAAGCGTTGTCGGACCCTCACCTGTACCCTAAACCGTCCCCGTCCCCTAACCCTAGCCCGAACCCTAACCATAACACTTCCCCGAAGCCTGACCCTCACCCGTACCCTAATCCTAATCCGTAGGCTCACACTAACCCACGCCCTCACACGCACGCTCCCCCTAAAGCGTTGTCGGACCCTCACCTGGACCCTAAACCGTCCCCGTACCCTAACCCTAACCCTAGCCCGAAACCTAACCCTAACCCTTCCCCGAAGCCTGACCCTCACCCGTCCCCTAATCCTTACCCGTAGGCTCACACTAATCCGCGCCCTCACATGCACGCTCCCCCTAAAGCATTTTCGGACCCTCACCTGGACCCTAAACCGTCCCCATCCCCTAACCCTAGCTAGAACCCTAACCCTAAACCTTCCCCGAAGCCTGACCCTCACCCGTCCCCTAATCCTAACCCATACACTAACACTAACCCGCCCCCTCACATGCACGCTCCCCCTAAAGCGTTGTCGGACCCTCACCTGGACCCTGAACCGTCCCCGTCCCCTAACCCTAACCCTAGCCCGAACCCTAACCCTTCCCCGAAGCCTGACCCTCACCTGTCCCCTAATCCTAACCCGTAGGCTCACACTAACCCGCGCCCTCACACGCACGCTCCACATAAAGCGTTGTCGGACCCTCACCTGGACCCTAAACCGTCACCGTCCCCTAACCCTAACCCTAGCCGGAACCCTAACCCTAAACCTTCCCCGAAGCCTGACCCTCTCCCGTCCCCTAATCCTAACCCGTAGGCTCACACTAACCCGCGCCCTCACACGCACGCTCCCCCTAAAGCGTTGTCGGACCCTCACCTGGACCCTAAACCGTCCCCGTCCCCTAACCCTAACCCTAGCCCGAAACCTAACCCTAATCCTTCCCCGAAGCCTGAACCTCACCCGTCCACTAATCCTAACCCGTACGCTAACACTAACACGTGCCCTCACACGCACGCTCCCCCTAAAGCGTTGTCGGAACCTCACCTGGACCCTAAACCGTCCCCGTCCCCTAACCCTAACCCTAGCCCGAACCCTAACCCTAGCCCTTCCCCGAAGCCTGAACCTCACCTGATCCCTAATCCTAACCCGTAGGCTCACACTAACCCACGCCCTCACACGCACGCTCCCCCTAAAGCGTTGTCGGACCTTCACCTGGACCCTAAGCCGTCCCCGTCCCCTAACCCTAACCCTAGCCCGAACCCTAACCCTAACCCTTCACCGAAGCCTGACCCTCACCCGTCCACTAATCCTAACCCGTAGGCGCACACTAACCCGCACACACACACGCACGTTCCCCCTAAAGCGTTGTCGGACCCTCACCTGGTCCCTAAACCGTCCCCGTCCCCTAACCCTAACCCTATCCCGAACCCTAACCCTAACCCTTCCCCGAAGCCTGACCCTCACCCGTCACCTAATCCTAACCCGTACGCTAACACTAACCCGTGCCCTCACACGCACGGTCCCCCTAAAGCGTTGTCGGACCCTCACCTTGACCCTAAACCGTCCCCGTCCCCTGACCCTAACCCTAGCCCGAACCCTAACCCTAACCCTTCCCCGAAGCCTGACCCTCACCCGTCCCCTAATCGTAACCCGTACGCTAACACTAACCCGCGCCCTCACACGCACGCTCCCCTAAAGCGTTGTCGGACCCTCACCTGGACCCTAAACCATCCCCGTCCCCTAACCCTACACCTAGCCCGAACCCTAACCCTAACCCTTCCCCGAAGCCTGACCCTCACCCGTCCCGTAATCCTAACACGTACGCTAACACTAACCCGCGCCCTCACACGCACGCTCCCCCTAAAACGTTGTCGGACCCTCACCTGGACCTTAAACCGTCCCCGTCCCCTAACCCTAACCCTAGCCCGAACCCTAACCCTAAACCTTCCCCGAAGCCTGACCCTCACCCGTTCCCTAATCCTAACCCGTAGGCTCACACTAACCCGCGCCCTCACACGCACGCTCCCCCTAAAGCGTTGTCGGACCCTCACCTGGACCCTAAACCGTCCCCGTCCCCTAACCCTAACTCTAGCCCGAAAACTAACCCTAACCCTTCCCCGAAGCCTGACCCTCACCCGTCCCCTAATCCTAACCCGCACGATAACACTAACCCGGGCCCTCACACGCATTCTCCCCCTAAAGCGTTGTCGGACCCTCACCTGGACCTTAAACTGTCCCCGTCCGCTAACCCTAACCCTAGCCCGAACCCTAACCCTAACCCTTGCCCGAAGCCTGACCCTCACCCGTCCCCTAATCCTAACCCGTACGCTCACACTAACCCGCGCCCTCACACGCACGCTCCCCCTAAAGTGTTGTCGGACCCTCACCTGGACCCTAAACCGTCCCCGTCCCCTAACCCTAACCCTAGCCCGAACCCTAACCCTAACCGTTTCCCGAAGCCTGACCCTCACCCGTCCCCTAATCCTAAGCCGTACGCTAACACTAACCCACGCCCTCACACGCACGCTCCCCCTAAAGCGTTGTCGGACCCTCACCTGGACCCTAAACCGTCCCCGTCCCCTAACCCTAACCCTAGCCCGAACCCTAACCCTAACCCTTCCCCGAAGCGTGACCGTCACCCGCCCCTACTCCTAACCCGTATTCTAACACTAACCCATGCCCTCACACGCACGCTCCCCCTAAAGCGTTGTCGGACCCTCACCTGGACCCTAAACCGTCCCCGTCCCCTAACCCTAACCCTAGCCCGAACCCTAACCCTAACCCTTCCCCGAAGCCTGACCCTCTCCCGTCCCCTAATCCTAACCCGTACGCTAACACTAACCCGCGCCCTCACACGCACGCTCCCCCTAAAGCGTTGTCGGAACCTCACCTGGACCCTAAACCGTCCCCGTCCCCTAAACCTAACCCTAGCCCGAACACTAACCATAACACTTCCCCGAAGCCTGACCCTCACCCGTCCCCTAATCCTAACCCTTACGCTAACACTAACCCGCGTCCTCACACGCACGCTCCCCCTAAAGCGTTGTCGGACCCTCACCTGGACCCTAAGCCGTCCCCGTCCCCTAACCCTAACCCTAGCCCGAACCCTAACCCTAACCCTTCCCCGAAGCCTGACTCTCACCCGTTCCCTAATCCTAACCCGTAGGGGCACACTAACCCGCGCCCTCACACGCACGCTCCCCCTAAAGCGTTGTCGGACCCTCACCTGGACCCTAAACCGTCCCCGTCCCCTAACCCTAACTCCAGCCCGAACCCTAACCCTAACCTTTCCCCGAAGCCTGACCCTCACCCGTCCCCTAATCCTAAATCGTAGGCTCACATTAACGCGCGCCCTCACACGCATGATCCCCCTAAAGCGTTATCGGACCCTCACCTGGACCCTAAACCGTCCCCGTCGCCTAACCCTAACCCTAGCACGAACCCTAACCCTAACCGTTTCCCGAAACCTGACCCTCACCCGTCCCCTAATCCTAAGCCGTACGCTAACACTAACCCACGCCCTCACACGCACGCTCCCCCTAAAGCGTTGTCGGACCCTCACCTGGACCCTAAACCGTCCCCGTCCCCTAACCCTAACCCTAGCCCGAACCCTAACCCTAACCCTTCCCCGATGCCTGACCCTCACCCGTCCCCTAACCCTAACCCGTAGGCTCACACTAACCCGCGCCCTCACACGCACGCTCCCCCTAAAGCGTTGTCGGACCCTCACCTGGACCCTAAACCGTCCCCGTCCTCTAACACTAACCCTAGCCCGAACCCTAACCCTAACCCTTCCCCGAAGCCTGACCCTCACCCGTCCCCTAATCCTAACCCGTAGGCTCACACTAACCCGCGCCCTCACACGCATGCTCCCCCTAAAGCGTTGTCGAACACTCACCTGTACCCTAAACCGTCCCCGTCCCCTAACCCTAGCCCGAAACCTAACCATAACACTTCCCCGAAGCCTGACCCTCACCCGTCCCCTAATCCTAATCCGTAGGCTCACACTAACCCACGCCCTCACACGCACGCTCCCCCTAAAGCGTTGTCGGACCCTCACCTGGACCCTAAACCGTCCCCGTACCCTAACCCTAACCCTAGCCCGAAACCTAACCCTAACACTTCCCCGAAGCCTGACCCTCACCCGTCCCCTAATCCTAACCCATAGGCTCACACTAATCCGCGCCCTCACATGCACGCTCCCCCTAAAGCATTTTCGGACCCTCACCTGGACCCTAAACCGTCCCCATCCCCTAACCCTAGCTAGAACCCTAACCCTAAACCTTCCCCGAAGCCTGACCCTCACCCGTCCCCTAATCCTAACCCATACACTAACACTAACCCGCCCCCTCACATGCACGCTCCCCCTAAAGCGTTGTCGGACCCTCACCTGGACCCTAAACCGTCCCCGTCCCCTAACCCTAACCCTAGCCCGAACCCTAACCCTAACCCTTCCCCGATGCCTGACCCTCACCCGTCCCCTAACCCTAACCCGTAGGCTCACACTAACCCGCGCCCTCACACGCATGCTCCCCCTAAAGCGTTGTAGGACCCTCACCTGGACCCTAAACCGTTCCCGTACCCTAACCCTAACCCTAGCCCGAACCCTAACCCTAACACTTCCCCGAATCCTGACCCTCACCCGTCCCCTCATCCTAACCCGTACGCTAACACTAACCCGCGCCCTCACACGAACGCTCCCCCTAAAGCGTTGTCGGACCCTCACCTGGACCCTAAACCGTCCCCGTCCCCTAACCCTAACCCTAGCCCGAACCCTAACCCTAACCCTTCCCCGAAGCCTGACACTCACCCGTTCCCTAATCCTAAACCGTACGCTAACACTAACCCGCGCCCTCACACGCACGCTCCCCCTAAACCGTTGTCGGACCCTCACCTGGACCCTAAACCGTCCCCGTCCCCTAACCCTAACCCTAGCCCGAACCCTAACCCTAACCCTTCCCCGAAGCCTGACCCTCACCCGTCCCCTAATCCTAACCCGTACGCTAACACTAACCCGCGTCCTCACACGCACGCTCCCCCTAAAGCGTTGTCGGACCCTCACTTGGACCCTAAACCGTCCCCGTCCCCTAACCCTAACCCTAGCCCGAACCCTAACACTAACCCTTCCCCGAAGCCTGACCCTCACCCGTCCCCTAATCCTAAGACTTACGCTAACACTAACCCGCGCCCTCACACGCACGCTCCCCCTAAAGCGTTGTCGGACCCTCACCTGGACCCTAAACCGTCCCCTTCCAATAACCCTAACCCTAGCCCGAACCCTAACCCTAAAACTTCCCCGAAGCCTGAACCTCACCTGTCCCCTAATCCTAACCCGTAGGCTCACACTAACCCGCGCCCTCACACGCACGCTCCCCCTAAAGCGTTGTCGGACCTTCACCTGGACCCTAAGCCGTCCCCGTCCCCTAACCCTAACCCTAGCCCGAACCCTAACCCTAACCCTTCCCCGAAGCCTGACCCTCACCCGTCCCCTAATCCTAATCCGTAGGCTCACACTACCCCACGCCCTCACACGCACGCTCCCCCTAAAGCGTTGTCGGACCCTCACCTGGACCCTAAACCGTCCCCGTCCCCTAACCCTAACCCTAGCCCGAACCCTAACCCTAACCCTTCCCATAAGCCTGACCCTCACCCGTCCCCTAATCCTAACCCGTAGGCTCACACTAACCCACGCCCTCACACGCACGCTCCCCCTAAAGCGTTGTCGGACCTTCACCTGGACCCTAAACCGTCCCCGTCCCCTAACCCTAACCCTACCCCGAACCCTAACCCTAACCCTTCCCCGAAGCCTGACCCTCACCCGTCCACTAATCCTAACCCGTACGCTAACACTAACCCGCGCCCTCACACGCACGCTCCCCCTAAAGCGTAGTCGGACCTTCACCTGGACCCTAAGCCGTCCCCGTCCCCTAACCCTAACCCTAGCCCGAACCCTAACCCTAACCCTTCCCCGATGCCTGACCCTCACCCGTTCCCTAATCCTAACCCGTAGGCGCACACTAACCCGCGCCCTCACACGCACGCTCCCCCTAAAGCGTTGTCGGACCCTCACCTGGACCCTAAACAGTCCCCGTCCCCTAACCCTAACCCTAGCCCGAACCCTAACCCTAACACTTCCCCGAAGCCTGACCCTCACCCGTCCCCTAATCCTAACCCGTACGCTAACACTAACCCGCGCCCTCACACGCACGCTCCCCCTAAAGCGTTGTCGGAACCTCACCTGGACCCTAAACCATCCCCGTCCCCTAAACCTAACCCTAGCCCGAACACTAACCCTAACCCTTCCCCGAAGCCTGACCCTCACCCGTCCCGTAATCCTAACACGTACGCTAACACTAACCCGCGCCCTCACACGCACGCTCCCCCTAAAACGTTGTCGGACCCTCACCTGGACCCTAAACCGTCCCCGTCCCCTAACCCTAACCCTAGCCCGAACCCTAACCCTAACCCTTCCCCGAAGCCTGACCCTCACCCTTTCCCTAATCCTAACCCGTAGGCTCACACTAACCCGCGCCCTCACACGCACGCTCCCCCTAAAGCGTTGTCGGACCCTCACCTGGACCCTAAACCGTCCCCGTCCCCTAACCCTAACTCTAGCCCGAAACCTAACCCTAACCCTTCCCCGAAGCCTGACCCTCACCCGTCCCCTAATCCTAACCCGCACGCTAACACTAACCCGGGCCCTCACACGCACGCTCCCCCTAAAGCGTTGTCGGACCCTCACCTGGACCCTAAACTGTCCCCGTCCGCTAACCCTAACCCTAGCCCGAACCCTAACCCTAACCCTTCCCCGAAGCCTGACCCTCACCCGTCCCCTAATCCTAACCCGTACGCTCACACTAACCCGCGCCCTCACACGCACGCTCCCCCTAAAGGGTTGTCGGACCCTCACCTGGACCCTAAACCGTCCCCGTCCCTTAACCCTAACCCTAGCCCGAACCCTAACCCTAACACTTCCCCGAAGCCTGACCCTCACCCGTCCCCTAATCCTAACCCGTAGGCTCACACTAACCCGCGCCCTCACACACACGCTCCCCCTAAAGCGTTGTCGGATCCTCACCTGGACCCTAAACCGTCACCGTACCCTAACCCTAACCCTAGCCCGAACCCTAACCCTAACACTTCCCCGAAGCCTGACCCTCACGCGTCCCCTAATCCTAAGCCGTACGCTAACACTAACCCGCGCCCTTACACGCACGCTCCCCCTAAAGCATTGTCGGACCCTCACCTGGACCCTAAACCGTCCCCGTCCCCTAACCCTAACCCTAGCCCGAACCCTAACCCTAACCCTTCCCCGAAGCCTGACCCTCACCCGTCCCCTAATCGTAACCCGTACGCTAACACTAACCCGCGCCCTCATACGCACGCTCCCCTAAAGCGTTGTCGGACCCTCACCTGGACCCTAAACCGTCCCCGTCCCCTAACCCTAAACCTAGCCCGAACCCTAACCCTAAACCTTCCCCGAAGCCTGACCCTCACCCGTCCTGTAATCCTAACACGTACGCAAACACTAACCCGTGCCCTCACACGCACGCTCCCCCTAAAGCGTTGTCGGACCCTCACCTGGACCCTAAACCGTCCCCGTCCCCTAACCCTAACCCTAGCCCGAACCCTAACCCTAACCCTTCCCCGAAGCGTGACCCTCACCCGTCCCCTAACCCTAACCCGTAGGCTCACACTAACCCGCGCCCTCACACGCACGCTCCCCCTAAAGCGTTGTCGGACCCTCACCTGGACCCTAAACCGTCCCCGTCCTCTAACACTAACCCTAGCCCGAACCCTAACCCTAACCCTTCCCCGAAGCCTGACCCTCACCCGTCCCCTAATCCTAACCCGTAGGCTCACACTAACCCGCGCCCTCACACGCATGCTCCCCCTAAAGCGTTGTAGGACCCTCACCTGGACCCTAAACCGTTCCCGTACCCTAACCCTAACCCTAGCCCGAACCCTAACCCTAACACTTCCCCGAAGCCTGACCCTCACCCGTCCCCTCATCCTAACCCGTACGCTAACACTAACCCGCGCCCTCACACGAACGCTCCCCCTAAAGCGTTGTCGGACCCTCACCTGGACCCTAAACCGTCCCCGTCCCCTAACCCTAACCCTAGCCCGAACCCTAACCCTAACCCTTCCCCGAAGCCTGACACTCACCCGTACCCTAATCCTAAACCGTACGCTAACACTAACCCGCGTCCTCACACGCACGCTCCCCCTAAAGCGTTGTCGGACCCTCACTTGGACCCTAAACCGTCCCCGTCCCCTAACCCTAACCCTAGCCCGAACCCTAACACTAACCCTTCCCCGAAGCCTGACCCTCACCCGTCCCCTAATCCTAACCCGTAGGCTCACACTAACCCGCGCCCTCACACGCATGCTCCCCCTAAAGCGTTGTAGGACCCTCACCTGGACCCTAAACCGTTCCCGTACCCTAACCCTAACCCTAGCCCGAACCCTAACCCTAACACTTCCCCGAAGCCTGACCCTCACCCGTCCCCTCATCCTAACCCGTACGCTAACACTAACCCGCGCCCTCACACGAACGCTCCCCCTAAAGCGTTGTCGGACCCTCACCTGGACCCTAAACGGTCCCCGTCCCCTAACCCTAACCCTAGCCCGAACCCTAACCCTAACCCTTCCCATAAGCCTGACCCTCACCCGTCCCCTAATCCTAACCCGTAGGCTCACACTAACCCACGCCCTCACACGCACGCTCCCCCTAAAGCGTTGTCGTACCCTCACTTGGACCCTAAACCGTCCCCGTCCCCTAACCCTAACCCTACCCCGAACCCTAACCCTAACCATTCCCCGAAGCCTGACCCTCACCCGTCCACTAATCCTAACCCGTACGCTAACACTAACCCGCGCTCTCACACGCGCGCTCCCCCTAAAGCGTTGTCGGACCTTCACCTGGACCCTAAGCCGTCCCCGTCCCCTAACCCTAACCCTAGCCCGAACCCTAACCCTAACCCTTCCCCGATGCCTGACCCTCACCCATTCCCTAATCCTAACCCGTAGGCGCACACTAACCCGCGCCCTCACACGCACGCTCCCCCTAAAGCGTTGTCGGACCCTCACCTGGACCCTAAACCGACCCCGTCCCCTAACACTAACCCTAGCCCGAACCCTAACACTAACGCTTCCCCGAAGCCTGACCCTCACCCGTCCCCTAATCCTAACCCGTACGCTAACACTAACCCGCGCCCTCACACGCACGCTCCCCCTAAAGCGTTGTCAGAACCTCACCTGGACCCTAAACCATCCCCGTCCCCTAAACCTAACCCTAGCCCGAACACTAACCATAACACTTCCCCGAAGCCTGACCCTCACCCGTCCCCTAATCCTAAACCGTACACTAACACTAACCCGCGTCCTCACACGCACGCTCCCCCTAAAGCATTGTCGGACCCTCACCTGGACCCTAAACCGTCCCCGTCCCCTAACCCTAACCCTAGCCCGAACCCTAACCCTAACCCTTCCCCGAAGCCTGAACCTCACCTGATCCCTAATCCTAACCCGTAGGCTCACACTAACCCGCGCCCTCACACGCACGCTCCCCCTAAACCGTTGTCGGACCTTCACCTGGACCCTAAGCCGTCCCCGTCCCCTAACCCTAACCCTAGCCCGAACCCTAACCCTAACACTTCCCCGAAGCCTGACCCTCACCCGTCCACTAATCCTAACCCGTAGGCGCACACTAACCCCCGCCCTCACACGCACGCTCCCCCTAAAGCGTTGTCGGACCCTCACCTGGACACTAAACCGTCCCCGTCCCCTAACCCTAACCCTATCCCGAACCCTAACCCTAACCCTTCCCCGAAGCCTGACACTCACCCGTCCCCTAATCCTAACCCGTACGCTAACACTAACCAGCGCCCTCACACGAACGCTCCCCCTAAAGCGTTGTCGGACCCTCACCTGTACCCTAAACCGTCCCCGTCCCCTAACCCTAGCCCGAACCCTAACCATAACACTTCCCCGAAGCCTGACCCTCACCCGTCCCCTAATCCTAATCCGTAGGCTCACACTAACCCACGCCCTCACACGCACGCTCCCCCTAAAGCGTTGTCGGACCCTCACCTGGACCCTAAACCGTCCCCGTACCCTAACCCTAACCCTAGCCCGAAACCTAACCCTAACCCTTCCCCGAAGCCTGACCCTCACCCGTCCCCTAATCCTTACCCGTAGGCTCACACTAATCCGCGCCCTCACATGCACGCTCCCCCTAAAGCATTTTCGGACCCTCACCTGGACCCTAAACCGTCCCCATCCCCTAACCCTAGCTAGAACCCTAACCCTAAACCTTCCCCGAAGCCTGACCCTCACCCGTCCCCTAATCCTAACCCATACACTAACACTAACCCGCCCCCTCACATGCACGCTCCCCCTAAAGCGTTGTCGGACCCTCACCTGGACCCTGAACCGTCCCCGTCCCCTAACCCTAACCCTAGCCCGAACCCTAACCCTTCCCCGAAGCCTGACCCTCACCTGTCCCCTAATCCTAACCCGTAGGCTCACACTAACCCGCGCCCTCACACGCACGCTCCACCTAAAGCGTTGTCGGACCCTCACCTGGACCCTAAACCGTCACCGTCCCCTAACCCTAACCCTAGCCGGAACCCTAACCCTAAACCTTCCCCGAAGCCTGACCCTCTCCCGTCCCCTAATCCTAAACCGTAGGCTCACACTAACCCGCGCCCTCACACGCACGCTCCCCCTAAAGCGTTGTCGGACCCTCACCTGGACCCTAAACCGTCCCCGTCCCCTAACCCTAACCCTAGCCCGAAACCTAACCCTAATCCTTCCCCGAAGCCTGAACCTCACCCGTCCACTAATCCTAACCCGTACGCTAACACTAACACGTGCCCTCACACGCACGCTCCCCCTAAAGCGTTGTCGGAACCTCACCTGGACCCTAAACCGTCCCCGTCCCCTAACCCTAACCCTAGCCCGAACCCTAACCCTAGCCCTTCCCCGAAGCCTGAACCTCACCTGATCCCTAATCCTAACCCGTAGGCTCACACTAACCCACGCCCTCACACGCACGCTCCCCCTAAAGCGTTGTCGGACCTTCACCTGGACCCTAAGCCGTTCCCGTCCCCTAACCCTAACCCTAGCCCGAACCCTAACCCTAACCCTTCACCGAAGCCTGACCCTCACCCGTCCACTAATCCTAACCCGTAGGCGCACACTAACCCGCACCCACACACGCACGTTCCCCCTAAAGCGTTGTCGGACCCTCACCTGGTCCCTAAACCGTCCCCGTCCCCTAACCCTAACCCTATCCCGAACCCTAACCCTAACCCTTCCCCGAAGCCTGACCCTCACCCGTCACCTAATCCTAACCCGTACGCTAACACTAACCCGTGCCCTCACACGCACGCTCCCCCTAAAGCGTTGTCGGACCCTCACCTTGACCCTAAACCGTCCCCGTCCCCTGACCCTAACCCTAGCCCGAACCCTAACCCTAACCCTTCCTCGAAGCCTGACCCTCACCCGTCCCCTAATCGTAACCCGTACGCTAACACTAACCCGCGCCCTCACACGCACGCTCCCCTAAAGCGTTGTCGGACCCTCACCTGGACCCTAAACCATCCCCGTCCCCTAACCCTACACCTAGCCCGAACCCTAACCCTAACCCTTCCCCGAAGCCTGACCCTCACCCGTCCCGTAATCCTAACACGTACGCTAACACTAACCCGCGCCCTCACACGCACGCTCCCCCTAAAACGTTGTCGGACCCTCACCTGGACCCTAAACCGTCCCCGTCCCCTAACCCTAACCCTAGCCCGAACCCTAACCCTAAACCTTCCCCGAAGCCTGACCCTCACCCGTTCCCTAATCCTAACCCGTAGGCTCACACTAACCCGCGCCCTCACACGCACGCTCCCCCTAAAGCGTTGTCGGACCCTCACCTGGACCCTAAACCGTCCCCGTCCCCTAACCCTAACTCTAGCCCGAAAACTAACCCTAACCCTTCCCCGAAGCCTGACCCTCACCCGTCCCCTAATCCTAACCCGCACGATAACACTAACCCGGGCCCTCACACGCATTCTCCCCCTAAAGCGTTGTCGGACCCTCACCTGGACCCTAAACTGTCCCCGTCCGCTAACCCTAACCCTAGCCCGAACCCTAACCCTAACCCTTGCCCGAAGCCTGACCCTCACCCGTCCCCTAATCCTAACCCGTACGCTCACACTAACCCGCGCCCTCACACGCACGCTCCCCCTAAAGTGTTGTCGGACCCTCACCTGGACCCTAAACCGTCCCCGTCCCCTAACCCTAACCCTAGCCCGAACCCTAACCCTAACCGTTTCCCGAAGCCTGACCCTCACCCGTCCCCTAATCCTAAGCCGTACGCTAACACTAACCCACGCCCTCACACGCACGCTCCCCCTAAAGCGTTGTCGGACCCTCACCTGGACCCTAAACCGTCCCCGTCCCCTAACCCTAACCCTAGCCCGAACCCTAACCCTAACCCTTCCCCGAAGCGTGACCGTCACCCGCCCCTACTCCTAACCCGTATTCTAACACTAACCCATGCCCTCACACGCACGCTCCCCCTAAAGCGTTGTCGGACCCTCACCTGGACCCTAAACCGTCCCCGTCCCCTAACCCTAACCCTAGCCCGAACCCTAACCCTAACCCTTCCCCGAAGCCTGACCCTCTCCCGTCCCCTAATCCTAACCCGTACGCTAACACTAACCCGCGCCCTCACACGCACGCTCCCCCTAAAGCGTTGTCGGAACCTCACCTGGACCCTAAACCGTCCCCGTCCCCTAAACCTAACCCTAGCCCGAACACTAACCATAACACTTCCCCGAAGCCTGACCCTCACCCGTCCCCTAATCCTAACCCTTACGCTAACACTAACCCGCGTCCTCACACGCACGCTCCCCCTAAAGCGTTGTCGGACCCTCACCTGGACCCTAAGCCGTCCCCGTCCCCTAACCCTAACCCTAGCCCGAACCCTAACCCTAACCCTTCCCCGAAGCCTGACTCTCACCCGTTCCCTAATCCTAACCCGTAGGGGCACACTAACCCGCGCCCTCACACGCACGCTCCCCCTAAAGCGTTGTCGGACCCTCACCTGGACCCTAAACCGTCCCCGTCCCCTAACCCTAACTCCAGCCCGAACCCTAACCCTAACCTTTCCCCGAAGCCTGACCCTCACCCGTCCCCTAATCCTAAATCGTAGGCTCACATTAACGCGCGCCCTCACACGCATGATCCCCCTAAAGCGTTATCGGACCCTCACCTGGACCCTAAACCGTCCCCGTCGCCTAACCCTAACCCTAGCACGAACCCTAACCCTAACCGTTTCCCGAAACCTGACCCTCACCCGTCCCCTAATCCTAAGCCGTACGCTAACACTAACCCACGCCCTCACACGCACGCTCCCCCTAAAGCGTTGTCGGACCCTCACCTGGACCCTAAACCGTCCCCGTCCCCTAACCCTAACCCTAGCCCGAACCCTAACCCTAACCCTTCCCCGATGCCTGACCCTCACCCGTCCCCTAACCCTAACCCGTAGGCTCACACTAACCCGCGCCCTCACACGCACGCTCCCCCTAAAGCGTTGTCGGACCCTCACCTGGACCCTAAACCGTCCCCGTCCTCTAACACTAACCCTAGCCCGAACCCTAACCCTAACCCTTCCCCGAAGCCTGACCCTCACCCGTCCCCTAATCCTAACCCGTAGGCTCACACTAACCCGCGCCCTCACACGCATGCTCCCCCTAAAGCGTTGTCGAACACTCACCTGTACCCTAAACCGTCCCCGTCCCCTAACCCTAGCCCGAAACCTAACCATAACACTTCCCCGAAGCCTGACCCTCACCCGTCCCCTAATCCTAATCCGTAGGCTCACACTAACCCACGCCCTCACACGCACGCTCCCCCTAAAGCGTTGTCGGACCCTCACCTGGACCCTAAACCGTCCCCGTACCCTAACCCTAACCCTAGCCCGAAACCTAACCCTAACACTTCCCCGAAGCCTGACCCTCACCCGTCCCCTAATCCTAACCCATAGGCTCACACTAATCCGCGCCCTCACATGCACGCTCCCCCTAAAGCATTTTCGGACCCTCACCTGGACCCTAAACCGTCCCCATCCCCTAACCCTAGCTAGAACCCTAACCCTAAACCTTCCCCGAAGCCTGACCCTCACCCGTCCCCTAATCCTAACCCATACACTAACACTAACCCGCCCCCTCACATGCACGCTCCCCCTAAAGCGTTGTCGGACCCTCACCTGGACCCTAAACCGTCCCCGTCCCCTAACCCTAACCCTAGCCCGAACCCTAACCCTAACCCTTCCCCGATGCCTGACCCTCACCCGTCCCCTAACCCTAATCCGTAGGCTCACACTAACCCGCGCCCTCACATGCATGCTCCCCCTAAAGCGTTGTAGGACCCTCACCTGGACCCTAAACCGTTCCCGTACCCTAACACTAACCCTAGCCCGAACCCTAACCCTAACACTTCCCCGAATCCTGACCCTCACCCGTCCCCTCATCCTAACCCGTACGCTAACACTAACCCGCGCCCTCACACGAACGCTCCCCCTAAAGCGTTGTCGGACCCTCACCTGGACCCTAAACCGTCCCCGTCCCCTAACCCTAACCCTAGCCCGAACCCTAACCCTAACCCTTCCCCGAAGCCTGACACTCACCCGTTCCCTAATCCTAAACCGTACGCTAACACTAACCCGCGCCCTCACACGCACGCTCCCCCTAAACCGTTGTCGGACCCTCACCTGGACCCTAAACCGTCCCCGTCCCCTAACCCTAACCCTAGCCCGAACCCTAACCCTAACCCTTCCCCGAAGCCTGACCCTCACCCGTCCCCTAATCCTAACCCGTACGCTAACACTAACCCGCGTCCTCACACGCACGCTCCCCCTAAAGCGTTGTCGGACCCTCACTTGGACCCTAAACCGTCCCCGTCCCCTAACCCTAACCCTAGCCCGAACCCTAACACTAACCCTTCCCCGAAGCCTGACCCTCACCCGTCCCCTAATCCTAAGACTTACGCTAACACTAACCCGCGCCCTCACACGCACGCTCCCCCTAAAGCGTTGTCGGACCCTCACCTGGACCCTAAACCGTCCCCTTCCAATAACCCTAACCCTAGCCCGAACCCTAACCCTAAAACTTCCCCGAAGCCTGAACCTCACCTGTCCCCTAATCCTAACCCGTAGGCTCACACTAACCCGCGCCCTCACACGCACGCTCCCCCTAAAGCGTTGTCGGACCTTCACCTGGACCCTAAGCCGTCCCCGTCCCCTAACCCTAACCCTAGCCCGAACCCTAACCCTAACCCTTCCCCGAAGCCTGACCCTCACCCGTCCCCTAATCCTAATCCGTAGGCTCACACTACCCCACGCCCTCACACGCACGCTCCCCCTAAAGCGTTGTCGGACCCTCACCTGGACCCTAAACCGTCCCCGTCCCCTAACCCTAACCCTAGCCCGAACCCTAACCCTAACCCTTCCCATAAGCCTGACCCTCACCCGTCCCCTAATCCTAACCCGTAGGCTCACACTAACCCACGCCCTCACACGCACGCTCCCCCTAAAGCGTTGTCGGACCTTCACCTGGACCCTAAACCGTCCCCGTCCCCTAACCCTAACCCTACCCCGAACCCTAACCCTAACCCTTCCCCGAAGCCTGACCCTCACCCGTCCACTAATCCTAACCCGTACGCTAACACTAACCCGCGCCCTCACACGCACGCTCCCCCTAAAGCGTAGTCGGACCTTCACCTGGACCCTAAGCCGTCCCCGTCCCCTAACACTAACCCTAGCCCGAACCCTAACCCTAACCCTTCCCCGATGCCTGACCCTCACCCGTTCCCTAATCCTAACCCGTAGGCGCACACTAACCCGCGCCCTCACACGCACGCTCCCCCTAAAGCGTTGTCGGACCCTCACCTGGACCCTAAACAGTCCCCGTCCCCTAACCCTAACCCTAGCCCGAACCCTAACCCTAACACTTCCCCGAAGCCTGACCCTCACCCGTCCCCTAATCCTAACCCGTACGCTAACACTAACCCGCGCCCTCACACGCACGCTCCCCCTAAAGCGTTGTCGGAACCTCACCTGGACCCTAAACCATCCCCGTCCCCTAAACCTAACCCTAGCCCGAACACTAACCCTAACCCTTCCCCGAAGCCTGACCCTCACCCGTCCCGTAATCCTAACACGTACGCTAACACTAACCCGCGCCCTCACACGCACGCTCCCCCTAAAACGTTGTCGGACCCTCACCTGGACCCTAAACCGTCCCCGTCCCCTAACCCTAACCCTAGCCCGAACCCTAACCCTAACCCTTCCCCGAAGCCTGACCCTCACCCTTTCCCTAATCCTAACCCGTAGGCTCACACTAACCCGCGCCCTCACACGCACGCTCCCCCTAAAGCGTTGTCGGACCCTCACCTGGACCCTAAACCGTCCCCGTCCCCTAACCCTAACTCTAGCCCGAAACCTAACCCTAACCCTTCCCCGAAGCCTGACCCTCACCCGTCCCCTAATCCTAACCCGCACGCTAACACTAACCCGGGCCCTCACACGCACGCTCCCCCTAAAGCGTTGTCGGACCCTCACCTGGACCCTAAACTGTCCCCGTCCGCTAACCCTAACCCTAGCCCGAACCCTAACCCTAACCCTTCCCCGAAGCCTGACCCTCACCCGTCCCCTAATCCTAACCCGTACGCTCACACTAACCCGCGCCCTCACACGCACGCTCCCCCTAAAGGGTTGTCGGACCCTCACCTGGACCCTAAACCGTCCCCGTCCCTTAACCCTAACCCTAGCCCGAACCCTAACCCTAACACTTCCCCGAAGCCTGACCCTCACCCGTCCCCTAATCCTAACCCGTAGGCTCACACTAACCCGCGCCCTCACACACACGCTCCCCCTAAAGCGTTGTCGGATCCTCACCTGGACCCTAAACCGTCACCGTACCCTAACCCTAACCCTAGCCCGAACCCTAACCCTAACACTTCCCCGAAGCCTGACCCTCACGCGTCCCCTAATCCTAAGCCGTACGCTAACACTAACCCGCGCCCTTACACGCACGCTCCCCCTAAAGCATTGTCGGACCCTCACCTGGACCCTAAACCGTCCCCGTCCCCTAACCCTAACCCTAGCCCGAACCCTAACCCTAACCCTTCCCCGAAGCCTGACCCTCACCCGTCCCCTAATCGTAACCCGTACGCTAACACTAACCCGCGCCCTCATACGCACGCTCCCCTAAAGCGTTGTCGGACCCTCACCTGGACCCTAAACCGTCCCCGTCCCCTAACCCTAAACCTAGCCCGAACCCTAACCCTAAACCTTCCCCGAAGCCTGACCCTCACCCGTCCTGTAATCCTAACACGTACGCAAACACTAACCCGTGCCCTCACACGCACGCTCCCCCTAAAGCGTTGTCGGACCCTCACCTGGACCCTAAACCGTCCCCGTCCCCTAACCCTAACCCTAGCCCGAACCCTAACCCTAACCCTTCCCCGAAGCCTGACCGTCACCCGCCCCTAATCCTAACCCGTACTCTCACACTAACCCATGCCCTCACACGCACGCTCCCCCTAAAGTGTTGTCGGACCCTCACCTGGACCCTAAACCGTCCCCGTCCCCTAACCCTAACCCTAGCCCGAACCCTAACCCTAACCCTTCCCCGAAGCGTGACCCTCACCCGTCCCCTAACCCTAACCCGTAGGCTCACACTAACCCGCGCCCTCACACGCACGCTCCCCCTAAAGCGTTGTCGGACCCTCACCTGGACCCTAAACCGTCCCCGTCCTCTAACACTAACCCTAGCCCGAACCCTAACCCTAACCCTTCCCCGAAGCCTGACCCTCACCCGTCCCCTAATCCTAACCCGTAGGCTCACACTAACCCGCGCCCTCACACGCATGCTCCCCCTAAAGCGTTGTAGGACCCTCACCTGGACCCTAAACCGTTCCCGTACCCTAACCCTAACCCTAGCCCGAACCCTAACCCTAACACTTCCCCGAAGCCTGACCCTCACCCGTCCCCTCATCCTAACCCGTACGCTAACACTAACCCGCGCCCTCACACGAACGCTCCCCCTAAAGCGTTGTCGGACCCTCACCTGGACCCTAAACCGTCCCCGTCCCCTAACCCTAACCCTAGCCCGAACCCTAACCCTAACCCTTCCCCGAAGCCTGACACTCACCCGTACCCTAATCCTAAACCGTACGCTAACACTAACCCGCGTCCTCACACGCACGCTCCCCCTAAAGCGTTGTCGGACCCTCACTTGGACCCTAAACCGTCCCCGTCCCCTAACCCTAACCCTAGCCCGAACCCTAACACTAACCCTTCCCCGAAGCCTGACCCTCACCCGTCCCCTAATCCTAACCCGTAGGCTCACACTAACCCGCGCCCTCACACGCATGCTCCCCCTAAAGCGTTGTAGGACCCTCACCTGGACCCTAAACCGTTCCCGTACCCTAACCCTAACCCTAGCCCGAACCCTAACCCTAACACTTCCCCGAAGCCTGACCCTCACCCGTCCCCTCATCCTAACCCGTACGCTAACACTAACCCGCGCCCTCACACGAACGCTCCCCCTAAAGCGTTGTCGGACCCTCACCTGGACCCTAAACGGTCCCCGTCCCCTAACCCTAACCCTAGCCCGAACCCTAACCCTAACCCTTCCCATAAGCCTGACCCTCACCCGTCCCCTAATCCTAACCCGTAGGCTCACACTAACCCACGCCCTCACACGCACGCTCCCCCTAAAGCGTTGTCGTACCCTCACTTGGACCCTAAACCGTCCCCGTCCCCTAACCCTAACCCTACCCCGAACCCTAACCCTAACCATTCCCCGAAGCCTGACCCTCACCCGTCCACTAATCCTAACCCGTACGCTAACACTAACCCGCGCTCTCACACGCGCGCTCCCCCTAAAGCGTTGTCGGACCTTCACCTGGACCCTAAGCCGTCCCCGTCCCCTAACCCTAACCCTAGCCCGAACCCTAACCCTAACCCTTCCCCGATGCCTGACCCTCACCCATTCCCTAATCCTAACACGTAGGCGCACACTAACCCGCGCCCTCACACGCACGCTCCCCCTAAAGCGTTGTCGCACCCTCACCTGGACCCTAAACCGTCCCCGTCCCCTAACACTAACCCTAGCCCGAACCCTAACACTAACGCTTCCCCGAAGCCTGACCCTCACCCGTCCCCTAATCCTAACCCGTACGCTAACACTAACCCGCGCCCTCACACGCACGCTCCCCCTAAAGCGTTGTCAGAACCTCACCTGGACCCTAAACCATCCCCGTCCCCTAAACCTAACCCTAGCCCGAACACTAACCATAACACTTCCCCGAAGCCTGACCCTCACCCGTCCCCTAATCCTAAACCGTACACTAACACTAACCCGCGTCCTCACACGCACGCTCCCCCTAAAGCATTGTCGGACCCTCACCTGGACCCTAAACCGTCCCCGTCCCCTAACCCTAACCCTAGCCCGAACCCTAACCCTAACCCTTCCCCGAAGCCTGAACCTCACCTGATCCCTAATCCTAACCCGTAGGCTCACACTAACCCGCGCCCTCACACACACGCTCCCCCTAAACCGTTGTCGGACCTTCACCTGGACCCTAAGCCGTCCCCGTCCCCTAACCCTAACCCTAGCCCGAACCCTAACCCTAACACTTCCCCGAAGCCTGACCCTCACCCGTCCACTAATCCTAACCCGTAGGCGCACACTAACCCCCGCCCTCACACGCACGCTCCCCCTAAAGCGTTGTCGGACCCTCACCTGGACCCTAAACCGTCCCCGTCCCCTAACCCTAACCCTATCCCGAACCCTAACCCTAACCCTTCCCCGAAGCCTGACACTCACCCGTCCCCTAATCCTAACCCGTACGCTAACACTAACCAGCGCCCTCACACGAACGCTCCCCCTAAAGCGTTGTCGGACCCTCACCTGTACCCTAAACCGTCCCCGTCCCCTAACCCTAGCCCGAACCCTAACCATAACACTTCCCCGAAGCCTGACCCTCACCCGTCCCCTAATCCTAATCCGTAGGCTCACACTAACCCACGCCCTCACACGCACGCTCCCCCTAAAGCGTTGTCGGACCCTCACCTGGACCCTAAACCGTCCCCGTACCCTAACCCTAACCCTAGCCCGAAACCTAACCCTAACACTTCCCCGAAGCCTGACCCTCACCCGTCCCCTAATCCTTACCCGTAGGCTCACACTAATCCGCGCCCTCACATGCACGCTCCCCCTAAAGCATTTTCGGACCCTCACCTGGACCCTAAACCGTCCCCATCCCCTAACCCTAGCTAGAACCCTAACCCTAAACCTTCCCCGAAGCCTGACCCTCACCCGTCCCCTAATCCTAACCCATACACTAACACTAACCCGCCCCCTCACATGCACGCTCCCCCTAAAGCGTTGTCGGACCCTCACCTGGACCCTGAACCGTCCCCGTCCCCTAACCCTAACCCTAGCCCGAACCCTAACACTTCCCCGAAGCCTGACCCTCACCTGTCCCCTAATCCTAACCCGTAGGCTCACACTAACCCGCGCCCTCACACGCACGCTCCACCTAAAGCGTTGTCGGACCCTCACCTGGACCCTAAACCGTCACCGTCCCCTAACCCTAACCCTAGCCGGAACCCTAACCCTAAACCTTCCCCGAAGCCTGACCCTCTCCCGTCCCCTAATCCTAACCCGTAGGCTCACACTAACCCGCGCCCTCACACGCACGCTCCCCCTAAAGCGTTGTCGGACCCTCACCTGGACCCTAAACCGTCCCCGTCCCCTAACCCTAACCCTAGCCCGAAACCTAACCCTAATCCTTCCCCGAAGCCTGAACCTCACCCGTCCACTAATCCTAACCCGTACGCTAACACTAACACGTGCCCTCACACGCACGCTCCCCCTAAAGCGTTGTCGGAACCTCACCTGGACCCTAAACCGTCCCCGTCCCCTAACCCTAACCCTAGCCCGAACCCTAACCCTAGCCCTTCCCCGAAGCCTGAACCTCACCTGATCCCTAATCCTAACCCGTAGGCTCACACTAACCCACGCCCTCACACGCACGCTCCCCCTAAAGCGTTGTCGGACCTTCACCTGGACCCTAAGCCGTCCCCGTCCCCTAACCCTAACCCTAGCCCGAACCCTAACCCTAACCCTTCACCGAAGCCTGACCCTCACCCGTCCACTAATCCTAACCCGTAGGCGCACACTAACCCGCACCCACACACGCACGTTCCCCCTAAAGCGTTGTCGGACCCTCACCTGGTCCCTAAACCGTCCCCGTCCCCTAACCCTAACCCTATCCCGAACCCTAACCCTAACCCTTCCCCGAAGCCTGACCCTCACCCGTCACCTAATCCTAACCCGTACGCTAACACTAACCCGTGCCCTCACACGCACGCTCCCCCTAAAGCGTTGTCGGACCCTCACCTTGACCCTAAACCGTCCCCGTCCCCTGACCCTAACCCTAGCCCGAACCGTAACCCTAACCCTTCCCCGAAGCCTGACCCTCACCCGTCCCCTAATCGTAACCCGTACGCTAACACTAACCCGCGCCCTCACACGCACGCTCCCCTAAAGCGTTGTCGGACCCTCACCTGGACCCTAAACCATCCCCGTCCCCTAACCCTACACCTAGCCCGAACCCTAACCCTAACCCTTCCCCGAAGCCTGACCCTCACCCGTCCCGTAATCCTAACACGTACGCTAACACTAACCCGCGCCCTCACACGCACGCTCCCCCTAAAACGTTGTCGGACCCTCACCTGGACCCTAAACCGTCCCCGTCCCCTAACCCTAACCCTAGCCCGAACCCTAACCCTAAACCTTCCCCGAAGCCTGACCCTAACCCGTTCCCTAATCCTAACCCGTAGGCTCACACTAACCCGCGCCCTCACACGCACGCTCCCCCTAAAGCGTTGTCGGACCCTCACCTGGACCCTAAACCGTCCCCGTCCCCTAACCCTAACTCTAGCCCGAAAACTAACCCTAACCCTTCCCCGAAGCCTGACCCTCACCCGTCCCCTAATCCTAACCCGCACGATAACACTAACCCGGGCCCTCACACGCATTCTCCCCCTAAAGCGTTGTCGGACCCTCACCTGGACCCTAAACTGTCCCCGTCCGCTAACCCTAACCCTAGCCCGAACCCTAACCCTAACCCTTGCCCGAAGCCTGACCCTCACCCGTCCCCTAATCCTAACCCGTACGCTCACACTAACCCGCGCCCTCACACGCACGCTCCCCCTAAAGTGTTGTCGGACCCTCACCTGGACCCTAAACCGTCCCCGTCCCCTAACCCTAACCCTAGCCCGAACCCTAACCCTAACCGTTTCCCGAAGCCTGACCCTCACCCGTCCCCTAATCCTAAGCCGTACGCTAACACTAACCCACGCCCTCACACGCACGCTCCCCCTAAAGCGTTGTCGGACCCTCACCTGGACCCTAAACCGTCCCCGTCCCCTAACCCTAACCCTAGCCCGAACCCTAACCCTAACCCTTCCCCGAAGCGTGACCGTCACCCGCCCCTACTCCTAACCCGTATTCTAACACTAACCCATGCCCTCACACGCACGCTCCCCCTAAAGCGTTGTCGGACCCTCACCTGGACCCTAAACCGTCCCCGTCCCCTAACCCTAACCCTAGCCCGAACCCTAACCCTAACCCTTCCCCGAAGCCTGACCCTCTCCCGTCCCCTAATCCTAACCCGTACGCTAACACTAACCCGCGCCCTCACACGCACGCTCCCCCTAAAGCGTTGTCGGAACCTCACCTGGACCCTAAACCGTCCCCGTCCCCTAAACCTAACCCTAGCCCGAACACTAACCATAACACTTCCCCGAAGCCTGACCCTCACCCGTCCCCTAATCCTAACCCTTACGCTAACACTAACCCGCGTCCTCACACGCACGCTCCCCCTAAAGCGTTGTCGGACCCTCACCTGGACCCTAAGCCGTCCCCGTCCCCTAACCCTAACCCTAGCCCGAACCCTAACCCTAACCCTTCCCCGAAGCCTGACTCTCACCCGTTCCCTAATCCTAACCCGTAGGGGCACACTAACCCGCGCCCTCACACGCACGCTCCCCCTAAAGCGTTGTCGGACCCTCACCTGGACCCTAAACCGTCCCCGTCCCCTAACCCTAACTCCAGCCCGAACCCTAACCCTAACCTTTCCCCGAAGCCTGACCCTCACCCGTCCCCTAATCCTAAATCGTAGGCTCACATTAACGCGCGCCCTCACACGCATGATCCCCCTAAAGCGTTATCGGACCCTCACCTGGACCCTAAACCGTCCCCGTCGCCTAACCCTAACCCTAGCACGAACCCTAACCCTAACCGTTTCCCGAAACCTGACCCTCACCCGTCCCCTAATCCTAAGCCGTACGCTAACACTAACCCACGCCCTCACACGCACGCTCCCCCTAAAGCGTTGTCGGACCCTCACCTGGACCCTAAACCGTCCCCGTCCCCTAACCCTAACCCTAGCCCGAACCCTAACCCTAACCCTTCCCCGATGCCTGACCCTCACCCGTCCCCTAACCCTAACCCGTAGGCTCACACTAACCCGCGACCTCACACGCACGCTCCCCCTAAAGCGTTGTCGGACCCTCACCTGGACCCTAAACCGTCCCCGTCCTCTAACACTAACCCTAGCCCGAACCCTAACCCTAACCCTTCCCCGAAGCCTGACCCTCACCCGTCCCCTAATCCTAACCCGTAGGCTCACACTAACCCGCGCCCTCACACGCATGCTCCCCCTAAAGCGTTGTCGAACACTCACCTGTACCCTAAACCGTCCCCGTCCCCTAACCATAGCCCGAAACCTAACCATAACACTTCCCCGAAGCCTGACCCTCACCCGTCCCCTAATCCTAATCCGTAGGCTCACACTAACCCACGCCCTCACACGCACGCTCCCCCTAAAGCGTTGTCGGACCCTCACCTGGACCCTAAACCGTCCCCGTACCCTAACCCTAACCCTAGCCCGAAACCTAACCCTAACACTTCCCCGAAGCCTGACCCTCACCCGTCCCCTAATCCTAACCCATAGGCTCACACTAATCCGCGCCCTCACATGCACGCTCCCCCTAAAGCATTTTCGGACCCTCACCTGGACCCTAAACCGTCCCCATCCCCTAACCCTAGCTAGAACCCTAACCCTAAACCTTCCCCGAAGCTTGACCCTCACCCGTCCCCTAATCCTAACCCATACACTAACACTAACCCGCCCCCTCACATGCACGCTCCCCCTAAAGCGTTGTCGGACCCTCACCTGGACCCTAAACCGTCCCCGTCCCCTAACCCTAACCCTAGCCCGAACCCTAACCCTAACCCTTCCCCGATGCCTGACCCTCACCCGTCCCCTAACCCTAACCCGTAGGCTCACACTAACCCGCGCCCTCACACGCATGCTCCCCCTAAAGCGTTGTAGGACCCTCACCTGGACCCTAAACCGTTCCCGTACCCTAACCCTAACCCTAGCCCGAACCCTAACCCTAACACTTCCCCGAATCCTGACCCTCACCCGTCCCCTCATCCTAACCCGTACGCTAACACTAACCCGCGCCCTCACACGAACGCTCCCCCTAAAGCGTTGTCAGACCCTCACCTGGACCCTAAACCGTCCCCGTCCCCTAACCCTAACCCTAGCCCGAACCCTAACCCTAACCCTTCCCCGAAGCCTGACCCTCACCCGTCCCCTAATCGTAACCCGTACGCTAACACTAACCCGCGCCCTCACACGCACGCTCCCCTAAAGCGTTGTCGGACCCTCACCTGGACCCTAAACCATCCCCGTCCCCTAACCCTACACCTAGCCCGAACCCTAACCCTAACCCTTCCCCGAAGCCTGACCCTCACCCGTCCCGTAATCCTAACACGTACGCTAACACTAACCCGCGCCCTCACACGCACGCTCCCCCTAAAACGTTGTCGGACCCTCACCTGGACCCTAAACCGTCCCCGTCCCCTAACCCTAACCCTAGCCCGAACCCTAACCCTAAACCTTCCCCGAAGCCTGACCCTCACCCGTTCCCTAATCCTAACCCGTAGGCTCACACTAACCCGCGCCCTCACACGCACGCTCCCCCTAAAGCGTTGTCGGACCCTCACCTGGACCCTAAACCGTCCCCGTCCCCTAACCCTAACTCTAGCCCGAAAACTAACCCTAACCCTTCCCCGAAGCCTGACCCTCACCCGTCCCCTAATCCTAACCCGCACGATAACACTAACCCGGGCCCTCACACGCATTCTCCCCCTAAAGCGTTGTCGGACCCTCACCTGGACCCTAAACTGTCCCCGTCCGCTAACCCTAACCCTAGCCCGAACCCTAACCCTAACCCTTGCCCGAAGCCTGACCCTCACCCGTCCCCTAATCCTAACCCGTACGCTCACACTAACCCGCGCCCTCACACGCACGCTCCCCCTAAAGTGTTGTCGGACCCTCACCTGGACCCTAAACCGTCCCCGTCCCCTAACCCTAACCCTAGCCCGAACCCTAACCCTAACCGTTTCCCGAAGCCTGACCCTCACCCGTCCCCTAATCCTAAGCCGTACGCTAACACTAACCCACGCCCTCACACGCACGCTCCCCCTAAAGCGTTGTCGGACCCTCACCTGGACCCTAAACCGTCCCCGTCCCCTAACCCTAACCCTAGCCCGAACCCTAACCCTAACCCTTCCCCGAAGCGTGACCGTCACCCGCCCCTACTCCTAACCCGTATTCTAACACTAACCCATGCCCTCACACGCACGCTCCCCCTAAAGCGTTGTCGGACCCTCACCTGGACCCTAAACCGTCCCCGTCCCCTAACCCTAACCCTAGCCCGAACCCTAACCCTAACCCTTCCCCGAAGCCTGACCCTCTCCCGTCCCCTAATCCTAACCCGTACGCTAACACTAACCCGCGCCCTCACACGCACGCTCCCCCTAAAGCGTTGTCGGAACCTCACCTGGACCCTAAACCGTCCCCGTCCCCTAAACCTAACCCTAGCCCGAACACTAACCATAACACTTCCCCGAAGCCTGACCCTCACCCGTCCCCTAATCCTAACCCTTACGCTAACACTAACCCGCGTCCTCACACGCACGCTCCCCCTAAAGCGTTGTCGGACCCTCACCTGGACCCTAAGCCGTCCCCGTCCCCTAACCCTAACCCTAGCCCGAACCCTAACCCTAACCCTTCCCCGAAGCCTGACTCTCACCCGTTCCCTAATCCTAACCCGTAGGGGCACACTAACCCGCGCCCTCACACGCACGCTCCCCCTAAAGCGTTGTCGGACCCTCACCTGGACCCTAAACCGTCCCCGTCCCCTAACCCTAACTCCAGCCCGAACCCTAACCCTAACCTTTCCCCGAAGCCTGACCCTCACCCGTCCCCTAATCCTAAATCGTAGGCTCACATTAACGCGCGCCCTCACACGCATGATCCCCCTAAAGCGTTATCGGACCCTCACCTGGACCCTAAACCGTCCCCGTCGCCTAACCCTAACCCTAGCACGAACCCTAACCCTAACCGTTTCCCGAAACCTGACCCTCACCCGTCCCCTAATCCTAAGCCGTACGCTAACACTAACCCACGCCCTCACACGCACGCTCCCCCTAAAGCGTTGTCGGACCCTCACCTGGACCCTAAACCGTCCCCGTCCCCTAACCCTAACCCTAGCCCGAACCCTAACCCTAACCCTTCCCCGATGCCTGACCCTCACCCGTCCCCTAACCCTAACCCGTAGGCTCACACTAACCCGCGCCCTCACACGCACGCTCCCCCTAAAGCGTTGTCGGACCCTCACCTGGACCCTAAACCGTCCCCGTCCTCTAACACTAACCCTAGCCCGAACCCTAACCCTAACCCTTCCCCGAAGCCTGACCCTCACCCGTCCCCTAATCCTAACCCGTAGGCTCACACTAACCCGCGCCCTCACACGCATGCTCCCCCTAAAGCGTTGTCGAACACTCACCTGTACCCTAAACCGTCCCCGTCCCCTAACCATAGCCCGAAACCTAACCATAACACTTCCCCGAAGCCTGACCCTCACCCGTCCCCTAATCCTAATCCGTAGGCTCACACTAACCCACGCCCTCACACGCACGCTCCCCCTAAAGCGTTGTCGGACCCTCACCTGGACCCTAAACCGTCCCCGTACCCTAACCCTAACCCTAGCCCGAAACCTAACCCTAACACTTCCCCGAAGCCTGACCCTCACCCGTCCCCTAATCCTAACCCATAGGCTCACACTAATCCGCGCCCTCACATGCACGCTCCCCCTAAAGCATTTTCGGACCCTCACCTGGACCCTAAACCGTCCCCATCCCCTAACCCTAGCTAGAACCCTAACCCTAAACCTTCCCCGAAGCTTGACCCTCACCCGTCCCCTAATCCTAACCCATACACTAACACTAACCCGCCCCCTCACATGCACGCTCCCCCTAAAGCGTTGTCGGACCCTCACCTGGACCCTAAACCGTCCCCGTCCCCTAACCCTAACCCTAGCCCGAACCCTAACCCTAACCCTTCCCCGATGCCTGACCCTCACCCGTCCCCTAACCCTAACCCGTAGGCTCACACTAACCCGCGCCCTCACACGCATGCTCCCCCTAAAGCGTTGTAGGACCCTCACCTGGACCCTAAACCGTTCCCGTACCCTAACCCTAACCCTAGCCCGAACCCTAACCCTAACACTTCCCCGAATCCTGACCCTCACCCGTCCCCTCATCCTAACCCGTACGCTAACACTAACCCGCGCCCTCACACGAACGCTCCCCCTAAAGCGTTGTCAGACCCTCACCTGGACCCTAAACCGTCCCCGTCCCCTAACCCTAACCCTAGCCCGAACCCTAACCCTAACCCTTCCCCGAAGCCTGACACTCACCCGTTCCCTAATCCTAAACCGTACGCTAACACTAACCCGCGCCCTCACACGCACGCTCCCCCTAAACCGTTGTCGGACCCTCACCTGGACCCTAAACCGTCCCCGTCCCCTAACCCTAACCCTAGCCCGAACCCTAACCCTAACCCTTCCCCGAAGCCTGACCCTCACCCGTCCCCTAATCCTAACCCGTACGCTAACACTAACCCGCGTCCTCACACGCACGCTCCCCCTAAAGCGTTGTCGGACCCTCACTTGGACCCTAAACCGTCCCCGTCCCCTAACCCTAACCCTAGCCCGAACCCTAACACTAACCCTTCCCCGAAGCCTGACCCTCACCCGTCCCCTAATCCTAAGACTTACGCTAACACTAACCCGCGCCCTCACACGCACGCTCCCCCTAAAGCGTTGTCGGACCCTCACCTGGACCCTAAACCGTCCCCTTCCAATAACCCTAACCCTAGCCCGAACCCTAACCCTAAAACTTCCCCGAAGCCTGAACCTCACCTGTCCCCTAATCCTAACCCGTAGGCTCACACTAACCCGCGCCCTCACACGCACGCTCCCCCTAAAGCGTTGTCGGACCTTCACCTGGACCCTAAGCCGTCCCCGTCCCCTAACCCTAACCCTAGCCCGAACCCTAACCCTAACCCTTCCCCGAAGCCTGACCCTCACCCGTCCCCTAATCCTAATCCGTAGGCTCACACTACCCCACGCCCTCACACGCACGCTCCCCCTAAAGCGTTGTCGGACCCTCACCTGGACCCTAAACCGTCCCCGTCCCCTAACCCTAACCCTAGCCCGAACCCTAACCCTAACCCTTCCCATAAGCCTGACCCTCACCCGTCCCCTAATCCTAACCCGTAGGCTCACACTAACCCACGCCCTCACACGCACGCTCCCCCTAAAGCGTTGTCGGACCTTCACCTGGACCCTAAACCGTCCCCGTCCCCTAACCCTAACCCTACCCCGAACCCTAACCCTAACCCTTCCCCGAAGCCTGACCCTCACCCGTCCACTAATCCTAACCCGTACGCTAACACTAACCCGCGCCCTCACACGCACGCTCCCCCTAAAGCGTAGTCGGACCTTCACCTGGACCCTAAGCCGTCCCCGTCCCCTAACCCTAACCCTAGCCCGAACCCTAACCCTAACCCTTCCCCGATGCCTGACCCTCACCCGTTCCCTAATCCTAACCCGTAGGCGCACACTAACCCGCGCCCTCACACGCACGCTCCCCCTAAAGCGTTGTCGGACCCTCACCTGGACCCTAAACAGTCCCCGTCCCCTAACCCTAACCCTAGCCCGAACCCTAACCCTAACACTTCCCCGAAGCCTGACCCTCACCCGTCCCCTAATCCTAACCCGTACGCTAACACTAACCCGCGCCCTCACACGCACGCTCCCCCTAAAGCGTTGTCGGAACCTCACCTGGACCCTAAACCATCCCCGTCCCCTAAACCTAACCCTAGCCCGAACACTAACCCTAACCCTTCCCCGAAGCCTGACCCTCACCCGTCCCGTAATCCTAACACGTACGCTAACACTAACCCGCGCCCTCACACGCACGCTCCCCCTAAAACGTTGTCGGACCCTCACCTGGACCCTAAACCGTCCCCGTCCCCTAACCCTAACCCTAGCCCGAACCCTAACCCTAACCCTTCCCCGAAGCCTGACCCTCACCCTTTCCCTAATCCTAACCCGTAGGCTCACACTAACCCGCGCCCTCACACGCACGCTCCCCCTAAAGCGTTGTCGGACCCTCACCTGGACCCTAAACCGTCCCCGTCCCCTAACCCTAACTCTAGCCCGAAACCTAACCCTAACCCTTCCCCGAAGCCTGACCCTCACCCGTCCCCTAATCCTAACCCGCACGCTAACACTAACCCGGGCCCTCACACGCACGCTCCCCCTAAAGCGTTGTCGGACCCTCACCTGGACCCTAAACTGTCCCCGTCCGCTAACCCTAACCCTAGCCCGAACCCTAACCCTAACCCTTCCCCGAAGCCTGACCCTCACCCGTCCCCTAATCCTAACCCGTACGCTCACACTAACCCGCGCCCTCACACGCACGCTCCCCCTAAAGGGTTGTCGGACCCTCACCTGGACCCTAAACCGTCCCCGTCCCTTAACCCTAACCCTAGCCCGAACCCTAACCCTAACACTTCCCCGAAGCCTGACCCTCACCCGTCCCCTAATCCTAACCCGTAGGCTCACACTAACCCGCGCCCTCACACACACGCTCCCCCTAAAGCGTTGTCGGATCCTCACCTGGACCCTAAACCGTCACCGTACCCTAACCCTAACCCTAGCCCGAACCCTAACCCTAACACTTCCCCGAAGCCTGACCCTCACGCGTCCCCTAATCCTAAGCCGTACGCTAACACTAACCCGCGCCCTTACACGCACGCTCCCCCTAAAGCATTGTCGGACCCTCACCTGGACCCTAAACCGTCCCCGTCCCCTAACCCTAACCCTAGCCCGAACCCTAACCCTAACCCTTCCCCGAAGCCTGACCCTCACCCGTCCCCTAATCGTAACCCGTACGCTAACACTAACCCGCGCCCTCATACGCACGCTCCCCTAAAGCGTTGTCGGACCCTCACCTGGACCCTAAACCGTCCCCGTCCCCTAACCCTAAACCTAGCCCGAACCCTAACCCTAAACCTTCCCCGAAGCCTGACCCTCACCCGTCCTGTAATCCTAACACGTACGCAAACACTAACCCGTGCCCTCACACGCACGCTCCCCCTAAAGCGTTGTCGGACCCTCACCTGGACCCTAAACCGTCCCCGTCCCCTAACCCTAACCCTAGCCCGAACCCTAACCCTAACCCTTCCCCGAAGCCTGACCGTCACCCGCCCCTAATCCTAACCCGTACTCTCACACTAACCCATGCCCTCACACGCACGCTCCCCCTAAAGTGTTGTCGGACCCTCACCTGGACCCTAAACCGTCCCCGTCCCCTAACCCTAACCCTAGCCCGAACCCTAACCCTAACCCTTCCCCGAAGCGTGACCCTCACCCGTCCCCTAACCCTAACCCGTAGGCTCACACTAACCCGCGCCCTCACACGCACGCTCCCCCTAAAGCGTTGTCGGACCCTCACCTGGACCCTAAACCGTCCCCGTCCTCTAACACTAACCCTAGCCCGAACCCTAACTCTAACCCTTCCCCGAAGCCTGACCCTCACCCGTCCCCTAATCCTAACCCGTAGGCTCACACTAACCCGCGCCCTCACACGCATGCTCCCCCTAAAGCGTTGTAGGACCCTCACCTGGACCCTAAACCGTTCCCGTACCCTAACCCTAACCCTAGCCCGAACCCTAACCCTAACACTTCCCCGAAGCCTGACCCTCACCCGTCCCCTCATCCTAACCCGTACGCTAACACTAACCCGCGCCCTCACACGAACGCTCCCCCTAAAGCGTTGTCGGACCCTCACCTGGACCCTAAACCGTCCCCGTCCCCTAACCCTAACCCTAGCCCGAACCCTAACCCTAACCCTTCCCCGAAGCCTGACACTCACCCGTACCCTAATCCTAAACCGTACGCTAACACTAACCCGCGTCCTCACACGCACGCTCCCCCTAAAGCGTTGTCGGACCCTCACTTGGACCCTAAACCGTCCCCGTCCCCTAACCCTAACCCTAGCCCGAACCCTAACACTAACCCTTCCCCGAAGCCTGACCCTCACCCGTCCCCTAATCCTAACCCGTAGGCTCACACTAACCCGCGCCCTCACACGCATGCTCCCCCTAAAGCGTTGTAGGACCCTCACCTGGACCCTAAACCGTTCCCGTACCCTAACCCTAACCCTAGCCCGAACCCTAACCCTAACACTTCCCCGAAGCCTGACCCTCACCCGTCCCCTCATCCTAACCCGTACGCTAACACTAACCCGCGCCCTCACACGAACGCTCCCCCTAAAGCGTTGTCGGACCCTCACCTGGACCCTAAACGGTCCCCGTCCCCTAACCCTAACCCTAGCCCGAACCCTAACCCTAACCCTTCCCATAAGCCTGACCCTCACCCGTCCCCTAATCCTAACCCGTAGGCTCACACTAACCCACGCCCTCACACGCACGCTCCCCCTAAAGCGTTGTCAGTTCTTCACCTGGACCCTAAGCCGTCCCCGTCCCCTAACACTAACCCTAGCCCGAACCCTAACCCTAACACTTCCCCGAAGCCTGACCCTCACCCGTCCACTAATCCTAACCCGTAGGCGCACACTAACCCGCGCCCTCACACGCACGCTCCCCCTAAAGCGTTGTCGGACCCTCACTTGGACCCTAAACCGTCCCCGTCCCCTAACCCTAACCCTATCCCGAACCCTAACCCTAAACCTTCCCCGAAGCCTGACACTCACCCGTCCCCTAATCCTAACCCGTACGCTAACACTAACCAGCGCCCTCACACGCTCGCTCCCCCTAAAGCGTTGTCGGACCCTCACCTGTACCCTAAACCGTCCCCGTCCCCTAACCCTAGCCCGAACCCTAACCATAACACTTCCCCGAAGCCTGACCCTCACCCGTCCCCTAATCCTAATCCGTAGGCTCACACTAACCCACGCCCTCACACGCACGCTCCCCCTAAAGCGTTGTCGGACCCTCACCTGGACCCTAAACCGTCCCCGTACCCTAACCCTAACCCTAGCCCGAAACCTAACCCTAACCCTTCCCCGAAGCCTGACCCTCACCCGTCCCCTAATCCTAACCCGTAGGCTCACACTAATCCGCGCCCTCACATGCACGCTCCCCCTAAAGCATTTTCGGACCCTCACCTGGACCCTAAACCGTCCCCATCCCCTAACCCTAGCTAGAACCCTAACCCTAAACCTTCCCCGAAGCCTGACCCTCACCCGTCCCCTAATCCTAACCCATACACTAACACTAACCCGCCCCCTCACATGCACGCTCCCCCTAAAGCGTTGTCGGACCCTCACCTGGACCCTAAACCGTCCCCGTCCCCTAACCCTAACCCTAGCCCGAACCCTAACCCTTCCCCGAAGCCTGACCCTCACCTGTCCCCTAATCCTAACCCGAAGGCTCACACTAACCCGCGCCCTCACACGCACGCTCCACCTAAAGCGTTGACGGACCCTCACCTGGACCCTAAACCGTCACCGTCCCCTAACCCTAACCCTAGCCCGAACCCTAACCCTAAACCTTCCCCGAAGCCTGACCCTCTCCCGTCCCCTAATCCTAACCCGTAGGCTCACACTAACCCGCGCCCTCACACGCACGCTCCCCCTAAAGCGTTGTCGGACCCTCACCTGGACCCTAAACCGTCCCCGTCCCCTAACCCTAACCCTAGCCCGAAACCTAACCCTAATCCTTCCCCGAAGCCTGACCCTCACCCGTCCACTAATCCTAACCCGTACGCTAACACTAACACGTGCCCTCACACGCACGCTCCCCCTAAAGCGTTGTCGGAACCTCACCTGGACCCTAAACCGTCCCCGTCCCCTAACCCTAACCCTAGCCCGAACCCTAACCCTAACCCTTCCCCGAAGCCTGACACTCACCCGTCCCATAATCCTAACCCGTACGCTAACACTAACCAGCGCCCTCACATGCACGCTCCCCCTAAAGCGTTGTCAGACCCTCACCTGGACCCTAAACCGTTTCCGTCCCCTAACCCTAACCCTAGTCTGAACCCTAACCCTAACCCTTCCCCGAAGCCTTACCCTCACCTGTCCCCTAATCCTAACCCGTACGCTAACACTAACCCGCGCCCTCACACGCACGCTCCCCCTAAAGCGTTGTCGGACCCTCACCTGGACCCTAAACCGTCCCCGTCCCCTAACCCTAACCCTAGCCCGAACCCTAACCCTAACCCTTCCCCGAAGCCTGACCCTCACCCGTCCCCTATTCCTAACCCGTAGGCTCACACTCACCCGCGCCCTCACACGCACGCTCCCCCTAAAGCGTTGTCGGACCCTCACATGTACCCTAAACCGTCCCCGTCCCCTAAACCTAACCCTAGCCCGAACCCTAACCCTAACCCTTCCCCGAAGCCTGACCCTCACCCGTCCCCTAATCCTAAGCCGTACGCTAACACTAACCCGTGCCCTCACACGCACGCTCCCCCTAAAGCGTTGTCGGACCTTCACCTGGACCCTAAACCGTCCCCGTCCCCTGACCCTAACCCTAGCCCGAACCCTAACCCTAAGCCTTCCCCGAAGCCTGACCCTCACCCGTCCCCTAATCGTAACCCGTACGCTAACACTAACCCGCGCCCTCACACGCACGCTCCCCTAAAGCGTTGTCGGACCCTCACCTGGACCATAAACCATCCCCGTCCCCTAACCCTACACCTAGCCCGAACCCTAACCCTAACCCTTCCCCGAAGCCTGACCCTCACCCGTCCCGTAATCCTAACACGTACGCTAACACTAACCCGCGCCCTCACACGCTCGCTCCCCCTAAAACGTTGTCGGACCCTCACCTGGACCCTAAACCGTCCCCGTCCCCTAACCCTAACCCTAGCCCGAACCCTAACCCTAACCCTTCCCCGAAGCCTGACCCTCACCCTTTCCCTAATCCTAACCCGTAGGCTCACACTATCCCGCGCCCTCACACGCACGCTCCCCCTAAAGCGTTGTCGGACCCTCACCTGGACCCTAAACCGTCCCCGTCCCCTAACCCTAACTCTAGCCCGAAACCTAACCCTAACCCTTCCCCGAAGCCTGACCCTCACCCGTCCCCTAATCCTAACCCGCACGCTAACACTAACCCGGGCCCTCACACGCATGCTCCCCCTAAAGCGTTGTCGGACCCTCACCTGGACCCTAAACTGTCCCCGTCCGCTAACCCTAACCCTAGCCCGAACCCTAACCCTAACCCTTCCCCGAAGCCTGACCCTCACCCGTCCCCTAATCCTAACCCGTACGCTCACACTAACCCGCGCCCTCACACGCACGCTCCCCCTAAAGGGTTGTCGGACCCTCACCTGGACCCTAAACCGTCCCCGTCCCTTAACCCTAACCCTAGCCCGAACCCTAACCCTAACCCTTCCCCGAAGCCTGACCCTCACCCGTCCCCTAATCCTAACCCGTAGGCTCACACTAACCCGCGCCCTCACACACACGCTCCCCCTAAAGCGTTGTCGGATCCTCACCTGGACCCTAAACCGTCACCGTACCCTAACCCTAACCCTAGCCCGAACCCTAACCCTAACACTTCCCCGAAGCCTGACCCTCACGCGTCCCCTAATCCTAAGCCGTACGCTAACACTAACCCGCGCCCTCACACGCACGCTCCCCCTAAAGCATTGTCGGACCCTCACCTGGACCCTAAACCGTCCCCGTCCCCTAACCCTAACCCTAGTCCGAACCCTAACCCTAACCCTTCCCCGAAGCCTGACCCTCACCCGTCCCCTAATCGTAACCCGTACGCTAACACTAACCCGCGCCCTCATACGCACGCTCCCCTAAAGCGTTGTCGGACCCTCACCTGGACCCTAAACCGTCCCCGTCCCCTAACCCTAAACCTAGCCCGAACCCTAACCCTAAACCTTCCCCGAAGCCTGACCCTCACCCGTCCCGTAATCCTAACACGTACGCAAACACTAACCCGTGCCCTCACACGCACGCTCCCCCTAAAGCGTTGTCGGACCCTCACCTGGACCCTAAACCGTCCCCGTCCCCTAACCCTAACCCTAGCCCGAACCCTAACCCTAACCCTTCCCCGAAGCCTGACCCTCACCCGTTCCCTAATCCTAACCCGTAGGCTCACACTAACCCGCGCCCTCACACGCACGCTCCCCCTAAAGCGTTGTCGGACCCTCACCTGGACCCTAAACCGTCCCCGTACCCTAAACCTAACCCTAGCCCGAACCCTAACCTTAACACTTCCCCGAAGCCTGACCCTCACCTGTCCCCTAATCCTAACCTGTAGGCTCACACTAACCCGCGCCCTCACACGCACTCTCCCCCTAAAGCATTGTCGGACCTTCACCTGGACCCTAAGCCTTCCCCGTCCCCTAACCCTAACCCTAGCCCGAACCCTAACCCTAAACCTTCCGCGAAGACTGACCCTCACCCGTCCCTAATCCTAACCCGTACGCTAACACTAACCCGCACCCTCACACGCACGCTCCCCCTAAAGCGTTGTCGGACCCTCACCTGGACCCTAAACCGTCCCCGTCCCCTACCTAACCCTAGCCCGAACCCTAACCCTAACCCTTGCCCGAAGCCTGACCCTCACCCGTCCACTAATCCTAACCCGTAGCTCACACTAACCCGCGCCCTCACACACACGCTCCCCCTAAAGCGTTGTCGGACACTCACCTGGACCCTAAACCGTCCCCGTCCCCTAACCCTAATCCTAGCCCGAACCCTAACCCTAACCCTTCCCCGAAGCCTGACACTCACAATTCCCCTAATCCTAACCCGTACGCTAACACTAACCCGCGCCCTCACACGCACGCTTCCCCTAAAGCGTTGTCGGATCCTCACCTGGACCCTAAACCGTTCCCGTCCCCTGACCCTAACCCTAGCCCGAACCCTAACCCTAACCCTTCCCCGAAGCCTGACCCTCACCCGTCTCCTAATCCTAAACCGTAGGCTCACACTAACCCGCGCCCTCACACGCACGCTCCCCCTAAAGCGTTGTCGGACCCTCACCTGGACCCTAAACCGTCCCCGTCCCCTAACCCTAACCCTAGCCCGAACACTAACCATAACACTTCCCCGAAGCCTGACCCTCACCCGTCCCCTAATCCTAACCCTTACGCTAACACTAACCCGCGCCCTCACACGCACGCTCCCCCTAAAGCGTTGTCGAACCCTCACATGGACCCTAAACCGTCCCCGTCCCCTAAACCTAACCCTAGCCCGAACCCTAACCCTAACCCTTCCCCGAAGCCTGACCCTCACCCGTCCCCTAATCCTAACCCGTACGCTAACACTAACCCGCGCCCTCACACGCACGCTCCCCCTAAAGCGTTGTCGGACCCTCACCTGGACCCTAAACCGTCCCCGTCCCCTAACCCTAACTCTAGCCCGAAAACTAACCCTAACCCTTCCCCGAAGCCTGACCCTCACCCGTCCCCTAATCCTAACCCGCACGATAACACTAACCCGGGCCCTCACACGCATTCTCCCCCTAAAGCGTTGTCGGACCCTCACCTGGACCCTAAACTGTCCCCGTCCGCTAACCCTAACCCTAGCCCGAACCCTAACCCTAACCCTTGCCCGAAGCCTGACCCTCACCCGTCCCCTAATCCTAACCCGTACGCTCACACTAACCCGCGCCCTCACACGCACGCTCCCCCTAAAGTGTTGTCGGACCCTCACCTGGACCCTAAACCGTCCCCGTCCCCTAACCCTAACCCTAGCCCGAACCCTAACCCTAACCGTTTCCCGAAGCCTGACCCTCACCCGTCCCCTAATCCTAAGCCGTACGCTAACACTAACCCACGCCCTCACACGCACGCTCCCCCTAAAGCGTTGTCGGACCCTCACCTGGACCCTAAACCGTCCCCGTCCCCTAACCCTAACCCTAGCCCGAACCCTAACCCTAACCCTTCCCCGAAGCGTGACCGTCACCCGCCCCTACTCCTAACCCGTATTCTAACACTAACCCATGCCCTCACACGCACGCTCCCCCTAAAGCGTTGTCGGACCCTCACCTGGACCCTAAACCGTCCCCGTCCCCTAACCCTAACCCTAGCCCGAACCCTAACCCTAACCCTTCCCCGAAGCCTGACCCTCTCCCGTCCCCTAATCCTAACCCGTACGCTAACACTAACCCGCGCCCTCACACGCACGCTCCCCCTAAAGCGTTGTCGGAACCTCACCTGGACCCTAAACCGTCCCCGTCCCCTAAACCTAACCCTAGCCCGAACACTAACCATAACACTTCCCCGAAGCCTGACCCTCACCCGTCCCCTAATCCTAACCCTTACGCTAACACTAACCCGCGTCCTCACACGCACGCTCCCCCTAAAGCGTTGTCGGACCCTCACCTGGACCCTAAGCCGTCCCCGTCCCCTAACCCTAACCCTAGCCCGAACCCTAACCCTAACCCTTCCCCGAAGCCTGACTCTCACCCGTTCCCTAATCCTAACCCGTAGGGGCACACTAACCCGCGCCCTCACACGCACGCTCCCCCTAAAGCGTTGTCGGACCCTCACCTGGACCCTAAACCGTCCCCGTCCCCTAACCCTAACTCCAGCCCGAACCCTAACCCTAACCTTTCCCCGAAGCCTGACCCTCACCCGTCCCCTAATCCTAAATCGTAGGCTCACATTAACGCGCGCCCTCACACGCATGATCCCCCTAAAGCGTTATCGGACCCTCACCTGGACCCTAAACCGTCCCCGTCGCCTAAACCTAACCCTAGCACGAACCCTAACCCTAACCGTTTCCCGAAACCTGACCCTCACCCGTCCCCTAATCCTAAGCCGTACGCTAACACTAACCCACGCCCTCACACGCACGCTCCCCCTAAAGCGTTGTCGGACCCTCACCTGGACCCTAAACCGTCCCCGTCCCCTAACCCTAACCCTAGCCCGAACCCTAACCCTAACCCTTCCCCGATGCCTGACCCTCACCCGTCCCCTAACCCTAACCCGTAGGCTCACACTAACCCGCGCCCTCACACGCACGCTCCCCCTAAACCGTTGTCGGACCCTCACCTGGACCCTAAACCGTCCCCGTCCCCTAACCCTAACCCTAGCCCGAACCCTAACCCTAACCCTTCCCCGAAGCCTGACCCTCACCCGTCCCCTAATCCTAACCCGTACGCTAACACTAACCCGCGTCCTCACACGCACGCTCCCCCTAAAGCGTTGTCGGACCCTCACTTGGACCCTAAACCGTCCCCGTCCCCTAACCCTAACCCTAGCCCGAACCCTAACACTAACCCTTCCCCGAAGCCTGACCCTCACCCGTCCCCTAATCCTAAGACTTACGCTAACACTAACCCGCGCCCTCACACGCACGCTCCCCCTAAAGCGTTGTCGGACCCTCACCTGGACCCTAAACCGTCCCCTTCCCCTAACCCTAACCCTAGCCCGAACCCTAACCGTAAAACTTCCCCGAAGCCTGAACCTCACCTGTCCCCTAATCCTAACCCGTAGGCTCACACTAACCCGCGCCCTCACACGCACGCTCCCCCTAAAGCGTTGTCGGACCTTCACCTGGACCCTAAGCCGTCCCCGTCCCCTAACCCTAACCCTAGCCCGAACCCTAACCCTAACCCTTCCCCGAAGCCTGACCCTCACCCGTCCCCTAATCCTAATCCGTAGGCTCACACTAACCCACGCCCTCACACGCACGCTCCCCCTAAAGCGTTGTCGGACCCTCACCTGGACCCTAAACCGTCCCCGTCCCCTAACCCTAACCCTAGCCAGAACCCTAACCCTAACCCTTCCCATAAGCCTGACCTTCACCCGTCCCCTAATCCTAACCCGTAGGCTCACACTAACCCACGCCCTCACATGCACGCTCCCCCTAAAGCGTTGTCGGACCTTCACCTGGACCCTAAACCGTCCCCGTCCCCTAACCCTAACCCTACCCCGAACCCTAACCCTAACCCTTCCCCGAAGCCTGACCCTCACCCGTCCACTAATCCTAACCCGTACGCTAACACTAACCCGCGCCCTCACACGCACGCTCCCCCTAAAGCGTAGTCGGACCTTCACCTGGACCCTAAGCCGTCCCCGTCCCCTAACCCTAACCCTAGCCCGAACCCTAACCCTAACCCTTCCCCGATGCCTGACCCTCACCCGTTCCCTAATCCTAACCCGTAGGCGCACACTAACCCACGCCCTCACACGCACGCTCCCCCTAAAGCGTTGTCGGACCCTCACCTGGACCCTAAACCGTCCCCGTCCCCTAACCCTAACCCTAGCCCGAACCCTAACCCTAACACTTCCCCGAAGCCTGACCCTCACCCGTCCCCTAATCCTAACCCGTACGCTAACACTAACCCGCGCCCTCACACGCACGCTCCCCCTAAAGCGTTGTCGGAACCTCACCTGGACCCTAAACCATCCCCGTCCCCTAAACCTAACCCTAGCCCGAACACTAACCATAACACTTCCCCGAAGCCTGACCCTCACCCGTCCCCTAATCCTAACCCGTACACTAACACTAACCCGCGTCCTCACACGCACGCTCCCCCTAAAGCATTGTCGGACCCTCACCTGGACCCTAAACCGTCCCCGTCCCCTAACCCTAACCCTAGCCCGAACCCTAACCCTAACCCTTCGCCGAAGCCTGAACCTCACCTGATCCCTAATCCTAACCCGTAGGCTCACACTAACCCGCGCCCTCACACGCACGCTCCCCCTAAAGCGTTGTCAGACCTTCACCTGGACCCTAAGCCGTCCCCGTCCCCTAACCCTAACCCTAGCCCGAACCCTAACCCTAACACTTCCCCGAAGCCTGACCCTCACCCGTCCACTAATCCTAACCCGTAGGCGCACACTAACCCGCGCCCTCACACGCACGCTCCCCCTAAAGCGTTGTCGGACCCTCACCTGGACCCTAAACCGTCCCCGTCCCCTAACCCTAACCCTAGCCCGAACCCTAACCCTAACCCTTCCCCGAAGCCTGACACTCACCCGTCCCCTAATCCTAACCCGTACGCTAACACTAACCAGCGCCCTCACACGCTCGCTCCCCCTAAAGCGTTGTCGAACACTCACCTGTACCCTAAACCGTCCCCGTCCCCTAACCCTAGCCCGAACCCTAACCATAACACTTCCCCGAAGCCTGACCCTCACCCGTCCCCTAATCCTAATCCGTAGGCTCACACTAACCCACGCCCTCACACGCACGCTCCCCCTAAAGCGTTGTCGGACCCTCACCTGGACCCTAAACCGTCCCCGTACCCTAACCCTAACCCTAGCCCGAAACCTAACCCTAACCCTTCCCCGAAGCCTGACCCTCACCCGTCCCCTAATCCTAACCCATAGGCTCACACTAATCCGCGCCCTCACATGCACGCTCCCCCTAAAGCATTTTCGGACCCTCACCTGGACCCTAAACCGTCCCCATCCCCTAACCCTAGCTAGAACCCTAACCCTAAACCTTCCCCGAAGCCTGACCCTCACCCGTCCCCTAATCCTAACCCATACACTAACACTAACCCGCCCCCTCACATGCACGCTCCCCCTAAAGCGTTGTCGGACCCTCACCTGGACCCTAAACCGTCCCCGTCCCCTAACCCTAACCCTAGCCCGAACCCTAACCCTAACCCTTCCCCGATGCCTGACCCTCACCCGTCCCCTAACCCTAACCCGTAGGCTCACACTAACCCGCGCCCTCACACGCATGCTCCCCCTAAAGCGTTGTAGGACCCTCACCTGGACCCTAAACCGTTCCCGTACCCTAACCCTAACCCTAGCCCGAACCCTAACCCTAACACTTCCCCGAAGCCTGACCCTCACCCGTCCCCTCATCCTAACCCGTACGCTAACACTAACCCGCGCCCTCACACGAACGCTCCCCCTAAAGCGTTGTCGGACCCTCACCTGGACCCTAAACCGTCCCCGTCCCCTAACCCTAACCCTAGCCCGAACCCTAACCCTAACCCTTCCCCGAAGCCTGACACTCACCCGTTCCCTAATCCTAAACCGTACGCTAACACTAACCCGCGCCCTCACACGCACGCTCCCCCTAAACCGTTGTCGGACCCTCACCTGGACCCTAAACCGTCCCCGTCCCCTAACCCTAACCCTAGCCCGAACCCTAACCCTAACCCTTCCCCGAAGCCTGACCCTCACCCGTCCCCTAATCCTAACCCGTACGCTAACACTAACCCGCGTCCTCACACGCACGCTCCCCCTAAAGCGTTGTCGGACCCTCACTTGGACCCTAAACCGTCCCCGTCCCCTAACCCTAACCCTAGCCCGAACCCTAACACTAACCCTTCCCCGAAGCCTGACCCTCACCCGTCCCCTAATCCTAAGACTTACGCTAACACTAACCCGCGCCCTCACACGCACGCTCCCCCTAAAGCGTTGTCGGACCCTCACCTGGACCCTAAACCGTCCCCTTCCCCTAACCCTAACCCTAGCCCGAACCCTAACCCTAAAACTTCCCCGAAGCCTGAACCTCACCTGTCCCCTAATCCTAACCCGTAGGCTCACACTAACCCGCGCCCTCACACGCACGCTCCCCCTAAAGCGTTGTCGGACCTTCACCTGGACCCTAAGCCGTCCCCGTCCCCTAACCCTAACCCTAGCCCGAACCCTAACCCTAACCCTTCCCCGAAGCCTGACCCTCACCCGTCCCCTAATCCTAATCCGTAGGCTCACACTAACCCACGCCCTCACACGCACGCTCCCCCTAAAGCGTTGTCGCACCCTCACCTGGACCCTAAACCGTCCCCGTCCCCTAACACTAACCCTAGCCCGAACCCTAACCCTAACCCTTCCCATAAGCCTGACCCTCACCCGTCCCCTAATCCTAACCCGTAGGCTCACACTAACCCACGCCCTCACACGCACGCTCCCCCTAAAGCGTTGTCGGACCTTCACCTGGACCCTAAACCGTCCCCGTCCCCTAACCCTAACCCTACCCCGAACCCTAACCCTAACCCTTCCCCGAAGCCTGACCCTCACCCGTCCACTAATCCTAACCCGTACGCTAACACTAACCCGCGCCCTCACACGCAGGCTCCCCCTAAAGCGTAGTCGGACCTTCACCTGGACCCTAAGCCGTCCCCGTCCCCTAACCCTAACCCTAGCCCGAACCCTAACCCTAACCCTTCCCCGATGCCTGACCCTCACCCGTTCCCTAATCCTAACCCGTAGGCGCACACTAACCCGCGCCCTCACACGCACGCTCCCCCTAAAGCGTTGTCGGACCCTCACCTGGACCCTAAACAGTCCCCGTCCCCTAACCCTAACCCTAGCCCGAACCCTAACCCTAACACTTCCCCGAAGCCTGACCCTCACCCGTCCCCTAATCCTAACCCGTACGCTAACACTAACCCGCGCCCTCACACGCACGCTCCCCCTAAAGCGTTGTCGGAACCTCACCTGGACCCTAAACCATCCCCGTCCCCTAAACCTAACCCTAGCCCGAACACTAACCATAACACTTCCCCGAAGCCTGACCCTCACCCGTCCCCTAATCCTAACCCGTACACTAACACTAACCCGCGTCCTCACACGCACGCTCCCCCTAAAGCATTGTCGGACCCTCACCTGGACCCTAAACCGTCCCCGTCCCCTAACCCTAACCCTAGCCCGAACCCTAACCCTAACCCTTCGCCGAAGCCTGAACCTCACCTGATCCCTAATCCTAACCCGTAGGCTCACACTAACCCGCGCCCTCACACGCACGCTCCCCCTAAAGCGTTGTCAGTTCTTCACCTGGACCCTAAGCCGTCCCCGTCCCCTAACACTAACCCTAGCCCGAACCCTAACCCTAACACTTACCCGAAGCCTGACCCTCACCCGTCCACTAATCCTAACCCGTAGGCGCACACTAACCCGCGCCCTCACACGCACGCTCCCCCTAAAGCGTTGTCGGACCCTCACCTGGACCCTAAACCGTCCCCGTCCCCTAACCCTAACCCTATCCCGAACCCTAACCCTAACCCTTCCCCGAAGCCTGACACTCACCCGTCCCCTAATCCTAACCCGTACGCTAACACTAACCAGCGCCCTCACACGCTCGCTCCCCCTAAAGCGTTGTCGGACCCTCACCTGTACCCTAAACCGTCCCCGTCCCCTAACCCTAGCCCGAACCCTAACCATAACACTTCCCCGAAGCCTGACCCTCACCCGTCCCCTAATCCTAATCCGTAGGCTCACACTAACCCACGCCCTCACACGCACGCTCCCCCTAAAGCGTTGTCGGACCCTCACCTGGACCCTAAACCGTCCCCGTACCCTAACCCTAACCCTAGCCCGAAACCTAACCCTAACACTTCCCCGAAGCCTGACCCTCACCCGTCCCCTAATCCTAACCCGTAGGCTCACACTAATCCGCGCCCTCACATGCACGCTCCCCCTAAAGCATTTTCGGACCCTCACCTGGACCCTAAACCGTCCCCATCCCCTAACCCTAGCTAGAACCCTAACCCTAAACCTTCCCCGAAGCCTGACCCTCACCCGTCCCCTAATCCTAACCCATACACTAACACTAACCCGCCCCCTCACATGCACGCTCCCCCTAAAGCGTTGTCGGACCCTCACCTGGACCCTAAACCGTCCCCGTCCCCTAACCCTAACCCTAGCCCGAACCCTAACCCTTCCCCGAAGCCTGACCCTCACCTGTCCCCTAATCCTAACCCGTAGGCTCACACTAACTCGCGCCCTCACACGCACGCTCCACCTAAAGCGTTGACGGACCCTCACCTGTACCCTAAACCGTCCCCGTCCCCGTCCCCTAACCCTAACTCTAGCCCGAAACCTAACCCTAACCCTTCCCCGAAGCCTGACCCTCACCCGTCCCCTAATCCTAACCCGCACGCTAACACTAACCCGGGCCCTCACACGCATGCTCCCCCTAAAGCGTTGTCGGACCCTCACCTGGACCCTAAACTGTCCCCGTCCGCTAACCCTAACCCTAGCCCGAACCCTAACCCTAACCCTTCCCCGAAGCCTGACCCTCACCCGTCCCCTAATCCTAACCCGTACGCTCACACTAACCCGCGCCCTCACACGCACGCTCCCCCTAAAGGGTTGTCGGACCCTCACCTGGACCCTAAACCGTCCCCGTCCCTTAACCCTAACCCTAGCCCGAACCCTAACCCTAACCCTTCCCCGAAGCCTGACCCTCACCCGTCCCCTAATCCTAACCCGTAGGCTCACACTAACCCGCGCCCTCACACACACGCTCCCCCTAAAGCGTTGTCGGATCCTCACCTGGACCCTAAACCGTCACCGTACCCTAACCCTAACCCTAGCCCGAACCCTAACCCTAACACTTCCCCGAAGCCTGACCCTCACGCGTCCCCTAATCCTAAGCCGTACGCTAACACTAACCCGCGCCCTCACACGCACGCTCCCCCTAAAGCATTGTCGGACCCTCACCTGGACCCTAAACCGTCCCCGTCCCCTAACCCTAACCCTAGTCCGAACCCTAACCCTAACCCTTCCCCGAAGCCTGACCCTCACCCGTCCCCTAATCGTAACCCGTACGCTAACACTAACCCGCGCCCTCATACGCACGCTCCCCTAAAGCGTTGTCGGACCCTCACCTGGACCCTAAACCGTCCCCGTCCCCTAACCCTAAACCTAGCCCGAACCCTAACCCTAAACCTTCCCCGAAGCCTGACCCTCACCCGTCCCGTAATCCTAACACGTACGCAAACACTAACCCGTGCCCTCACACGCACGCTCCCCCTAAAGCGTTGTCGGACCCTCACCTGGACCCTAAACCGTCCCCGTCCCCTAACCCTAACCCTAGCCCGAACCCTAACCCTAACCCTTCCCCGAAGCCTGACCCTCACCCGTTCCCTAATCCTAACCCGTAGGCTCACACTAACCCGCGCCCTCACACGCACGCTCCCCCTAAAGCGTTGTCGGACCCTCACCTGGACCCTAAACCGTCCCCATCCCCTAACCCTAACTCTAGCCCGAAACCTAACCCTAACACTTCCCCGAAGCCTGACCCTCACCCGTCCCCTAATCCTAATCCGTAGGCTCACACTAACCCACGCCCTCACACGCACGCTCCCCCTAAAGCGTTGTCGGACCCTCACCTGGACCCTAAACCGTCCCCGTACCCTAAACCTAACCCTAGCCCGAACCCTAACCTTAACACTTCCCCGAAGCCTGACCCTCACCTGTCCCCTAATCCTAACCCGTAGGCTCACACTAACCCGCGCCCTCACACGCACTCTCCCCCTAAAGCATTGTCGGACCTTCACCTGGACCCTAAGCCTTCCCCGTCCCCTAACCCTAACCCTAGCCCGAACCCTAACCCTAAACCTTCCGCGAAGACTGACCCTCACCCGTCCACTAATCCTAACCCGTAGGCTCACACTAACCCGCGCCCTCACACACACGCTCCCCCTAAAGCGTTGTCGGACACTCACCTGGACCCTAAACCGTCCCCGTCCCCTAACCCTAATCCTAGCCCGAACCCTAACCCTAACCCTTCCCCGAAGCCTGACACTCACAATTCCCCTAATCCTAACCCGTACGCTAACACTAACCCGCGCCCTCACACGCACGCTTCCCCTAAAGCGTTGTCGGATCCTCACCTGGACCCTAAACCGTTCCCGTCCCCTGACCCTAACCCTAGCCCGAACCCTAACCCTAACCCTTCCCCGAAGCCTGACTCTCACCCGTCTCCTAATCCTAAACCGTAGGCTCACACTAACCCGCGCCCTTAGACGCACGCTCCCCCTAAAGCGTTGTCGGAACCTCACCTGGACCCTAAACCGTCCCCATCCCCTAACCCTAACCCTAGCCCGAACCCTAACCCTAACCCTTCCCCGAAGCCTGACCCTCACCCGTCCCCTAATCCTAACCCGCACGCTAACACTAACCCGGGCCCTCACACGCATGCTCCCCCTAAAGCGTTGTCGGACCCTCACCTGGATCCTAAACCGTCCCCGTCCGCTAACCCTAACCCTAGCCCGAACCCTAACCCTAACCCTTCCCCGAAGCTTGACCCTCACCCGTCCCCTAATCCTAACCCGTAGGCTCACACTAACCCGCGCCCTCCCACGCACGCTCCCCCTAAAGCGTTGTCGGACCCTCACCTGGACCCTAAACCGTCCCCGTACCCTAAACCTAACCGTAGCCCGAACCCAAACCCTAACACTTCCCCGAAGCCTGACCCTCACCCGTCCCCTAATCCTAACCCGTACGCTAACACTAACCCGCGCCCTCACACGCACGCTCTCCCTAAAGCGTTGTCGGACCCTCACCTGGACCCTAAACCGTCCCCGTCCCGTAACCCTAACCCTAGCCCGAACCCAAACCCTAACACTTCCCCGAAGCCTGACCCTCACCCGTCCCCTAATCCTAACCCGTACGCTAACACTAACCCGGGCCCTCACACGCACGCTCCCCCTAAAGCGTTGTCGGACCCTCACCTGGACCCTAAACCGTCCCCGTCCCCTAACCCTAACCCTAGCCCGAACCCTAACCCTAACCCTTCCCCGAAGCCTGACTCTCACCCGTCCCCTTATCCTAACCCGTAGGCTCACACTAACCCGCGCCCTCACACGCACGCTCCCCCTAAAGCGTTTTCGGACCCTCACATGGACCCTAAACCGTCCCCGTCCCCTAACCCTAACCCTAGCCCGAACCCTAACCCTAACCCTTCCCCGAAGCCTGACCCTCACCCGTCCCCTAATGCTAACCCGTACGCTAACACTAACCCGCGCCCTCACACGCACGCTCCCCCTAAAGCGTTGTCGGACCCTCACCTGGACCCTAAACCGTCCCCGTCCCCTAACCCTAACCCTAGCCCGAACTCTAACCCTAACCCTTCCCCGAAGCCTGACCCCCACCCGTCCCCTAATCCTAACCCGTACGCTAACACTAACCCGCGCCCTCACACGCACGCTCCCCTAAAGCGTTGTCGGACCCTCACCTGGACCCTAAACCGTCCCCGTCCCCTAACCCTAAACCTAGCCCGAACCCTAACCCTAACCCTTCCCCGAAGCCTGATCCTCACCCGTCCCGTAATCCTAACACGTACGCCAACGCTAACCCGCGCCCTCACACGCACGCTCCCCTTAAAGCATTGTCGGACCGTCACCTGGACCCTAAACCGTCCCCGTCCCGTAACCCTAACCCTAGCCCGAACCCTAACCCTAACCCTTCCCCGAAGCCTGACCCTCACCTGTCCCCTAATCCTAACCCGTAGGCTCACACTAACCCGCGCCCTCACACGCACGCTCCCCATAAATCATTGTCGGACCTTCACCTGGACCCTAAGCCTTCCCCGTCCCCTAACTCTAACCCTAGCCCGAACGCTAACCCTAACCCTTCCGCGAAGCCTGAACCTCACCCGTCCCTAATCCTAACCCGTACGCTAACACTAACCCGCGCCCTCACACGCACGCTCTCCCTAAAGCGTTGTCGGACCCTCACCTGGACCCTAAACCGTCCCCGTCCCCTAACCCTAACCCTAGCCCGAACCCTAACCCTAACCCTTCCCCGAAGCCTGACCCTCACCCGTCCCCTAATCCTAAACCGTAGGCTCACAGTAACCCGCGCCGTCACACGCATGCTCGCCCTAAAGCGTTCCCGGACCCTCACCTGGACCCTAAACCGTCCCCGTACCCTAACCCTAACCCTAGCCCGAACCCAAACCCTAACACTTCCCCGAAGCCTGACCCTCACCCGTCCCCTAATCCTCACCCGTACGCTAACACTAACCCACGCCCTCACACGCACGCTCTCCCTAAAGCGTTGTCGGACCCTCACCTGGACCCTAAACCGTCCCCGTCTCCTAACCCTAACCCTAGCCCGAACCCTAACCCTAACACTTCCCCGAAGCCTGACCCTCACCTGTCCCCTAATCCTAACCCGTAGGCTCACACTAACCCGCGCCCTCACACGCACGCTCCCCCTAAAGCGTTGTCGGACCCTCACCTTGACCCTAAACCGTCCCCGTCCCCTAACCCTAACTCTAGCCCGAAACCTAACCCTAACACTTCCCCGAAGCCTGACCCTCACCCGTCCCCTAATCCTAATCCGTAGGCTCACACTAACCCACGCCCTCACACGCACGCTCCCCCTAAAGTGTTGTCGGACCCTCACCTGGACCCTAAACCGTCCCCGTCCCCTAACCCTAACCCTAGCCCGAACCCTAACCCTAACACTTCCCTGAAGCCTGACCCTCACCCGTCCCCTAATCCTAACCCGTACGCTAACACTAACCCGCGCCCTCACACGCACGCTCCCCCTAAAGCGTTGTCGGACCCTCACCTGGACCCTAAACCGTCCCCGTCCCCTAACCCTTACCCTAGCCCGAACCCTAATCCTAACCCTTCCCCGAAGCCTGACCCTCACCCGTCCCCTAATCCTAACCCATAGGCTCGCACTAGACCGCGCCCTCACACGCACGCTCCCCCTAAAGCGTTGTCGGACCCGCACCTGGACCCTAAACCGTCCCCGTCCCCTAACCCTAACCCTAGCCCGAACCCTAACCCTAACACTTCCCCGAAGCCTGACCCTCAGCCGTCCCCTAATCCTAACCAGTAGGCTCACACTAACCCGCGCCCTCACACGCACGCTCCCCCTAAAGCGTTGTCGGACCCTCACCTGGACCCTAAACCGTCCCCGTCCCCTAAACCTAACCCTAGCCCGAACCCTAAACCTAAAACTTCCCCGAAGCCTGAGCCTCACCCGTCCCCTAATCGTAACCCGTACGCTAAAACTAACCCGCGCCCTCACACGCACGCTCCCCCTAAAGCGTTGTCAGACCCTCACCTGGACCCTAAACCGTCCCCGTCCCCTAACCCTAACCCTATCCCGAACCCTAACCCTAACCCTTCCCCGAAGCCTGACCCTCACCCGTCCCCTAATCCTAACCCGTACGCTAACACTAACCCGCGCCCTCACACGCACGCTCCCCCTAAAGCGTTGTCGGACCCTCACCTTACCCTAAACCGTCCCCGTCCCCTAACCCTAGCCCGAACCCTAACCATAACACTTCCCCGAAGCCTGACCCTCACCCGTCCCATAATCCTAACCCGTACGCTCACACTAACTCGCGCCCTCACACGCACGCTCCCCCTAAAGCGTTGTCAGACCCTCACCTGGACCCTAAACCGTTTCCGTCCCCTAACCCTAACCCTAGTCTGAACCCTAACCCTAACCCTTCCCCGAAGCCTTACCCTCACCTGTCCCCTTATCCTAACCCGTACGCTAACACTAACCCGCGCCCTCACACGCACGCTCCCCCTAAAGCGTTGTCGGACCCTCACCTAGACCCTAAACCGTCCCCGTCCCCTAACCCTAACCCTAGCCCGAACCCTAACCCTAACCCTTCCCCGAAGCCTGACCCTCACCCGTCCCCTAATCCTAACCCGTAGGCTCACACTAACCCGCGCCCTCACACGCACGCTCCCCCTAAAGCGTTGTCGGACCCTCACATGGACCATAAACCGTCCCCGTCCCCTAACCCTAACCCTAGCCCGAACCCTAACCCTAACACTTCCCCGAAGCCTGACCCTCACCCGTCCCCTAATCCTAAGCCGTACGCTAACACTAACCCGCGCCCTCACACGCACGCTCCCCCTAAAGCGTTGTCGGACCCTCACCTGGACCCTAAACCGTCCCCGTCCCCTAACCCTAACCCTAGCCCGAACCCTAACCCTAACCCTTCCCCGAAGCCTGACCCTCACCCGTCCCCTAATCCTAACCCGTACGCTAACACTAACCCGCGCCCTCACACGCACGCTCCCCTAAAGCGTTGTCGGACCCTCACCTGGACCCTAAACCGTCCCCGTCCCCTAACCCTAAACCTAGCCCGAACCCTAACCCTAACCCTTCCCCGAAGCCTGATCCTCACCCGTCCCGTAATCCTAACACGTACGCCAACGCTAACCCGCGCCCTCACACGCACGCTCCCCTTAAAGCATTGTCGGACCGTCACCTGGACCCTAAACCGTCCCCGTCCCGTAACCCTAACCCTAGCCCGAACCCTAACCCTAACCCTTCCCCGAAGCCTGACCCTCACCTGTCCCCTAATCCTAACCCGTAGGCTCACACTAACCCGCGCCCTCACACGCACGCTCCCCATAAATCATTGTCGGACCTTCACCTGGACCCTAAGCCTTCCCCGTCCCCTAACCCTAACCCTAGCCCGAACGCTAACCCTAACCCTTCCGCGAAGCCTGAACCTCACCCGTCCCTAATCCTAACCCGTACGCTAACACTAACCCGCGCCCTCACACGCACGCTCTCCCTAAAGCGTTGTCGGACCCTCACCTGGACCCTAAACCGTCCCCGTCCCCTAACCCTAACCCTAGCCCGAACCCTAACCCTAACCCTTCCCCGAAGCCTGACCCTCACCCGTCCCCTAATCCTAAACCGTAGGCTCACAGTAACCCGCGCCGTCACACGCATGCTCGCCCTAAAGCGTTCCCGGACCCTCACCTGGACCCTAAACCGTCCCCGTACCCTAACCCTAACCCTAGCCCGAACCCAAACCCTAACACTTCCCCGAAGCCTGACCCTCACCCGTCCCCTAATCCTCACCCGTACGCTAACACTAACCCACGCCCTCACACGCACGCTCTCCCTAAAGCGTTGTCGGACCCTCACCTGGACCCTAAACCGTCCCCGTCTCCTAACCCTAACCCTAGCCCGAACCCTAACCCTAACACTTCCCCGAAGCCTGACCCTCACCTGTCCCCTAATCCTAACCCGTAGGCTCACACTAACCCGCGCCCTCACACGCACGCTCCCCCTAAAGCGTTGTCGGACCCTCACCTGGACCCTAAACCGTCCCCGTCCCCTAACCCTAACTCTAGCCCGAAACCTAACCCTAACACTTCCCCGAAGCCTGACCCTCACCCGTCCCCTAATCCTAATCCGTAGGCTCACACTAACCCACGCCCTCACACGCACGCTCCCCCTAAAGCGTTGTCGGACCCTCACCTGGACCCTAAACCGTCCCTGTCCCCTAACCCTAACCCTAGCCCGAACCCTAACCCTAACACTTCCCTGAAGCCTGACCCTCACCCGTCCCCTAATCCTAACCCGTACGCTAACACTAACCCGCGCCCTCACACGCACGCTCCCCCTAAAGCGTTGTCGGACCCTCACCTGGACCCTAAACCGTCCCCGTCCCCTAACCCTTACCCTAGCCCGAACCCTAATCCTAACCCTTCCCCGAAGCCTGACCCTCACCCGTCCCCTAATCCTAACCCATAGGCTCGCACTAGACCGCGCCCTCACACGCACGCTCCCCCTAAAGCGTTGTCGGACCCGCACCTGGACCCTAAACCGTCCCCGTCCCCTAACCCTAACCCTAGCCCGAACCCTAACCCTAACACTTCCCCGAAGCCTGACCCTCAGCCGTCCCCTAATCCTAACCAGTAGGCTCACACTAACCCGCGCCCTCACACGCACGCTCCCCCTAAAGCGTTGTCGGACCCTCACCTGGACCCTAAACCGTCCCCGTCCCCTAAACCTAACCCTAGCCCGAACCCTAAACCTAAGACTTCCCCGAAGCCTGAGCCTCACCCGTCCCCTAATCGTAACCCGTACGCTAACACTAACCCGCGCCCTCACACGCACGCTCCCCCTAAAGCGTTGTCGGACCCTCACCTGGACCCTAAACCGTCCCCGTCCCCTAACCCTAACCCTAGCCCGAACACTTACCCTAACCCTTCCCCGAAGCCTGACCCTCACTCGTCCCCTAATCCTAACACGTACGCTAACACTAACCCGCGCCCTCACACCCACGCTCCGCCTAAAGCGTTTTCGGACCCTCACCTGGACCCTAAACCGTCCCCGTCCCCTAAACCTAACCCTAGCCCGAACCCTAACCCTAACCCTTCCCCGAAGCCTGACCCTCACCCGTCCCCTAATCCTAACACGTAGGCTCACACTAACCCGCGCCCTCACACGCACGCTCCCCCTAAAGCGTTGTCAGACCCTCACCTGGACCCTAAACCGTCCCCGTCCCCTAACCCTAACCCTATCCCGAACCCTAACCCTAACCCTTCCCCGAAGCCTGACCCTCACCCGTCCCCTAATCCTAACCCGTACGCTAACACTAACCCGCGCCCTCACACGCACGCTCCCCCTAAAGCGTTGTCGGACCCTCACCTTACCCTAAACCGTCCCCGTCCCCTAACCCTAGCCCGAACCCTAACCATAACACTTCCCCGAAGCCTGACCCTCACCCGTCCCATAATCCTAACCCGTACGCTCACACTAACTCGCGCCCTCACACGCACGCTCCCCCTAAAGCGTTGTCAGACCCTCACCTGGACCCTAAACCGTTTCCGTCCCCTAACCCTAACCCTAGTCTGAACCCTAACCCTAACCCTTCCCCGAAGCCTTACCCTCAACTGTCCCCTTATCCTAACCCGTACGCTAACACTAACCCGCGCCCTCACACGCACGCTCCCCCTAAAGCGTTGTCGGACCCTCACCTAGACCCTAAACCGTCCCCGTCCCCTAACCCTAACCCTAGCCCGAACCCTAACCCTAACCCTTCCCCGAAGCCTGACCCTCACCCGTCCCCTAATCCTAACCCGTAGGCTCACACTAACCCGCGCCCTCACACGCACGCTCCCCCTAAAGCGTTGTCGGACCCTCACATGGACCATAAACCGTCCCCGTCCCCTAACCCTAACCCTAGCCCGAACCCTAACCCTAACACTTCCCCGAAGCCTGACCCTCACCCGTCCCCTAATCCTAAGCCGTACGCTAACACTAACCCGCGCCCTCACACGCACGCTCCCCCTAAAGCGTTGTCGGACCCTCACCTGGACCCTAAACCGTCCCCGTCCCCTAACCCTAACCCTAGCCCGAACCCTAACCCTAACCCTTCCCCGAAGCCTGACCCTCACCCGTCCCCTAATCCTAACCCGTACGCTAACACTAACCCGCGCCCTCACATGCACGCTCCCCTAAAGCGTTGTCGGACCCTCACCTGGACCCTAAACCGTCCCCGTCCCCTAACCCTAAACCTAGCCCGAAACCTAACCCTAACCCTTCCCCGAAGCCTGACCTTCACCCGTCCCGTAATCCTAACACGTACGCTAACACTAACCCGCTCCCTCACACGCACGCTCCCCCTAAAGCGTTTTCGGACCCCCACCTGGACCCTAAACCGTCCCCGTCCCCTAACCCTAACCCTAGCCTGAACCCTAACCCTAACCCTTCCCCGAAGCCTGACCCTCACCCGTCCCCTAATCCTAACCCGTACGCTGACACTAACCCGCGCCCTCACACGCACGCTCCCCCTAAAGCGATGTCGGACCCTCACCTGGACCCTAAACCGTCCCCGTCCCCTAACCCTAACCCTAGCCCGAACCCTAACCCTAACCCTTCCCCAAAGCCTGACCCTCACCCGTCCCCTAATCCTAACCCGTACGCTAACACTAACCCGCGCCATCACACGCACGCTCCCCCTAAAGCGTTGTCGGACCCTCACCTGGACCCTAAGCCGTCCCCGTCCCCTAACCCTAACCCTAGCCCGAACCCTAACCCTAACACTTCCCCGAAGCCTGACCCTCACCCGTCCATTAATCGTAACCCGTAGGCGCACACTAACCCCCGCCCTCACATGCACGCTCCCCCTAAAGCGTTGTCGGACCCTCACCTGGACCCTAAACCGTCCCCGTCCCCTAACCCTAACCCTATCCCGAACCCTAACCCTAACCCTTCCCCGAAGCCTGACACTCACCCGTCCCCTAATCCTAACCCATACGCTAACACTAACCAGCGCCCTCACACGCACGCTCCCCCTAAAGCGTTGTCGGACACTCACCTGTACCCTAAACCGTCCCCGTCCCCTAACCCTAGCCTGAACCCTAACCATAACACTTCCCCGAAGACTGACCCTCTCCCGTCCCCTAATCCTAATCCGTAGGCTCACACTAACCCACGCCCTCACACGCACGCTCCCCCTAAAGCGTTGTCGGACCCTCACCTGGACCCTAAACTGTCCCCGTACCCTAACCCTAACCCTAGCCCGAAACCTAACCCTAACCCTTCCCCGAAGCCTGACCCTCACCCGTCCCCTAATCCTAACCCGTAGGCTCACACTAATCCGCGCCCTCACATGCACGCTCCCCCTAAAGCATTTTCGGACCCTCACCTGGACCCTAAACCGTCCCCATCCCCTAACCCTAGCTAGAACCCTAACCCTAAACCTTCTCCGAAGCCTGACCCTCACCCGGCCCCTAATCCTAACCCATACACTAACACTAACCCGCCCCCTCACATGCACGCTCCCCCTAAAGCGTTGTCGGACCCTCACCTGGACCCTAAACCGTCCCCGTCCCCTAACCCTAACCCTAGCCCGAACCCTAACCCTTCCCCGAAGCCTGACCCTCACCTGTCCCCTAATCCTAACCCGTAGGCTCACACTAACCCGCGCCCTCACACGCATGCTCCACCTAAAGCGTTGTCGGACCCTCACCTGGACCCTAAACCGTCACCGTCCCCTAACCCTAACCCTAGCCCGAACCCTAACCCTAAACCTTCCCCGAAGCCTGACCCTCTCCCGTCCCCTAATCCTAACCCGTAGGCTCACACTAACCCGCGCCCTCACACGCACGCTCCCCCTAAAGCGTTGTCGGACCCTCACCTGGACCCTAAACCGTCCCCGTCCCCTAACCCTAACCCTAGCCCGAAACCTAACCCTAATCCTTCCCCGAAGCCTGACCCTCACCCGTCCTCTAATCCTAACCCGTACGCTAACACTAACACGTGCCCTCACACGCACGCTCCCCCTAAAGCGTTGTCGGAACCTCACCTGGACCCTAAACCGTCCCCGTCCCCTAACCCTAACCCTAGCCCGAACCCTAACCCTAGCCCTTCCCCGAAGCCTGAACCTCACCTGATCCCTAATCCTAACCCGTAGGCTCACACTAACCCGCGCCCTCACACGCACGCTCCCCCTAAAGCGTTGTCGGACCTTCACCTGGACCCTAAGCCGTCCCCGTCCCCTAACCCTAACCCTAGCCCGAACCCTAACCCTAAACCTTCACCGAAGCCTGACTCTCACCCGTCCACTAATCCTAACCCGTAGGCGCACACTAACCCGCACCCTCACACGCACGTTCCCCCTAAAGCGTTGTCGGACCCTCACCTGGTCCCTAAACCGTCCCCGTCCCCTAACCCTAACCCTATCCCGAACCCTAACCCTAACACTTCCCCGAAGCCTGACACTCAACCGTCCCCTAATCCTAACCCGTACGCTAACACTAACCAGCGCCCTCACACGCACGCTCCCCCTAAAGCGTTGTCAGACCCTCACCTGGACCCTAAACCGTTTCCGTCCGCTAACCCTAACCCTAGTCTGAACCCTAACCCTAACCCTTCCCCGAAGCCTTACCCTCACCTGTCCCCTAATCCTAACCCGTACGCTAACACTAACCCGCGCCCTCACACGCACGCTCCCCCTAAAGCGTTGTCGGACCCTCACCTGGACCCTAAACCGTCCCCGTCCCCTAACCCTAACCCTAGCCCGAACCCTAACCCTAACCCTTCCCCGAAGCCTGACCCTCACCCGTCCCCTATTCCTAACCCGTAGGCTCACACTCACCCGCGCCCTCACACGCACGCTCCCCCTAAAGCGTTGTCGGACCCTCACATGGACCCTAAACCGTCCCCGTCCCCTAAACCTAACCCTAGCCCGAACCCTAACCCTAACCCTTCCCCGAAGCCTGACCCTCACCCGTCCCCTAATCCTAACCCGTACGCTAACACTAACCCGTGCCCTCACACGCACGCTCCCCCTAAAGCGTTGTCGGACCCTCACCTTGACCCTAAACCGTCCCCGTCCCCTGACCCTAACCCTAGCCCGAACCCTAACCCTAACCCTTCCCCGAAGCCTGACCCTCACCCGTCCCCTAATCGTAACCCGTACGCTAACACTAACCCGCGCCCTCACACGCACGCTCCCCTAAAGCGTTGTCGGACCCTCACCTGGACCCTAAACCGTCCCCGTCCCCTAACCCTAACCCTAGCCCGAACCCTAACCCTAACCGTTTCCCGAAGCCTGACCCTCACCCGTCCCCTAATCCTACGCCGTACGCTAACACTAACCCACGCCCTCACACGCACGCTCCCCCTAAAGCGTTGTCGGACCCTCACCTGGACCCTAAACCGTCCCCGTCCCCTAACCCTAACCCTAGCCCGAACCCTAACCCTAACCCTTCCCCGAACCGTGACCGTCACCCGCCCCTACTCCTAACCCGTATTCTAACACTAACCCATGCCCTCACACGCACACTCCCCCTAAAGCGTTGTCGGACCCTCACCTGGACCCTAAACCGTCCCCGTCCCCTAACCCTAACCCTAGCCCGAACCCTAACCCTAACCCTTCCCCGAAGCCTGACCCTCTCCCGTCCCCTAATCCTAACCCGTACGGTAACACTAACCCGCGCCCTCACACGCACGCTCCCCCTAAAGCGTTGTCGGAACCTCACCTGGACCCTAAACCGTCCCCTTCCCCTAAACCTAACCCTAGCCGGAACACTAACCATAACACTTCCCCGAAGCCTGACCCTCACCCGTCCCCTAATCCTAACCCGTACGCTAACACTAACCCGCGTCCTCACACGCACGCTCCCCCTAAAGCGTTGTCGGACCCTCACCTGGACCCTAAGCCGTCCCCGTCCCCTAACCCTAAACCTAGCCCGAACCCTAACCCTAACCCTTCCCCGAAGCCTGACTCTCACCCGTTCCCTAATCCTAACCCGTAGGGGCACACTAACCCGCGCCCTCACACGCACGCTCCCCCTAAAGCGTTGTCGGACCCTCACCTGGACCCTAAACCGTCCCCGTCCCCTAACCCTAACTCCAGCCCGAACCCTAACCCTAACCCTTCCCCGAAGCCTGACCGTCACCCGTCCCCTAATCCTAAACCGTAGGCTCACATTAACGCGCGCCCTCACACGCATGATCCCCCTAAAGCGTTATCGGACCCTCACCTGGACCCTAAACCGTCCCCGTCCCCTAACCCTAACCCTAGCACGAACCCTAACCCTAACCGTTTCCCGAAACCTGACCCTCACCCGTCCCCTAATCCTAAGCCGTACGCTCACACTAACCCGCGCCCTCACACGCACGCTCCCCCTAAAGCGTTGTCGGACCCTCACCTGGACCCTAAACCGTCCCCGTCGCCTAACCCTAACCCTAGCCCGAACCCTAACCCTAACCCTTCCCCGAAGCCTGACCGTCACCCGCCCCTAATCCTAACCCGTACTCTAACACTAACCCATGCCCTCACACGCACGCTCCCCCTAAAGTGTTGTCGGACCCTCACCTGGACCCTAAACCGTCCCCGTCCCCTAACCCTAACCCTAGCCCGAACCCTAACCCTAACCCTTCCCCGAAGCCTGACCCTCACCCGTCCCCTAACCCTAACCCGTAGGCTCACACTAACCCGCGCCCTCACACGCACGCTCCCCCTAAAGCGTTGTCGGACCCTCACCTGGACCCTAAACCGTCCCCGTCCTCTAACACTAACCCTAGCCCGAACCCTAACCCTAACCCTTCCCCGAAGCCTGACCCTCACCCGTCCCCTAATCCTAACCCGTAGGCTCACACTAACCCGCGCCCTCACACGCATGCTCCCCCTAAAGCGTTGTAGGACCCTAAACCGTTCCCGTACCCTAACCCTAACCCTAGCCCGAACCCTAACCCTAACCCTTCCCCGAAGCCTGACCCTCACCCGTCCCCTCATCCTAACCCGTACGCTAACACTAACCCGCGCCCTCACACGAACGCTCCCCCTAAAGCGTTGTCGGACCCTCACCTTGACCCTAAACCGTCCCCGTCCCCTAACCCTAACCCTAGCCCGAACCCTAACCCTAACCCTTCCCCGAAGCCTGACACTCACCCGTACCCTAATCCTAAACCGTACGCTAACACTAACCCGCGCCCTCACACGCACGCTCCCCCTAAACCGTTGTCGGACCCTCACCTGGACCCTAAACCGTCCCCGTCCCCTAACCCTAACCCTAGCCCGAACCCTAACCCTAACCCTTCCCCGAAGCCTGACCCTCACCCGTCCCCTAATCCTAACCCGTACGCTAACACTAACCCGCGTCCTCACACGCACGCTCCCCCTAAAGCGTTGTCGGACCCTCACTTGGACCCTAAACCGTCCCCGTCCCCTAACCCTAACCCTAGCCCGAACCCTAACACTAACCCTTCCCCGAAGCCTGACCCTCACCCGTCCCCTAATCCTAAGACTTACGCTAACACTAACCCGCGCCCTCACACACACGCTCCCCCTAAAGCGTTGTCGGACCCTCACCTGGACCCTAAACCGTCCCCTTCCCCTAACCCTAACCCTAGCCCGAACCCTAACCCTAAACCTTCCCCGAAGCCTGAACCTCACCTGTCCCCTAATCCTAACCCGTAGGCTCACACTAACCCGCGCCCTCACACGCACGCTCCCCCTAAAGCGTTGTCGGACCTTCACCTGGACCCTAAGCCGTCCCCGTCCCCTAACCCTAACCCTAGCCCGAACCCTAACCCTAACCCTTCCCCGAAGCCTGACCCTCACCCGTCCCCTAATCCTAATCCGTAGGCTCACACTAACCCACGCCCTCACACGCACGCTCCCCCTAAAGCGTTGTCGGACCCTCACCTGGACCCTAAACCGTCCCCGTCCCCTAACCCTAACCCTAGCCCGAACCCTAACCCTAACCCTTCCCATAAGCCTGACCCTCACCCGTCCCCTAATCCTAACCCGTAGGCTCACACTAACCCACGCCCTCACACGCACGCTCCCCCTAAAGCGTTGTCGGACCCTCACCTGGACCCTAAACCGTCCCCGTCCCCTAACCCTAACCCTACCCCGAACCCTAACCCTAACCCTTCCCCGAAGCCTGACCCTCACCCGTCCACTAATCCTAACCCGTACGCTAACACTAACCCGCGCTCTCACACGCGCGCTCCCCCTAAAGCGTTGTCGGACCTTCACCTGGACCCTAAGCCGTCCCCGTCCCCTAACCCTAACCCTAGCCCGAACCCTAACCCTAACCCTTCCCCGATGCCTGACCCTCACCCGTTCCCTAATCCTAACCCTTAGGCGCACACTAACCCGCGCCCTCACACGCACGCTCCCCCTAAAGCGTTGTCGGACCCTCACCTGGACCCTAAACCGTCCCCGTCCCCTAACCCTAACCCTAGCCCGAACCCTAACACTAACGCTTCCCCGAAGCCTGACCCTCACCCGTCCCCTAATCCTAACCCGTACGCTAACACTAACCCGCGCCCTCACACGCACGCTCCCCCTAAAGCGTTGTCGGAACCTCACCTGGACCCTAAACCATCCCCGTCCCCTAAACCTAACCCTAGCCCGAACACTAAAAATAAAACTTCCCCGAAGCCTGACCCTCACCCGTCCCCTAATCCTAACCCGTACACTAACACTAACCCGCGTCCTCACACGCACGCTCCCCCTAAAGCATTGTCGGACCCTCACCTGGACCCTAAACCGTCCCCGTCCCCTAACCCTAACCCTAGCCCGAACCCTAACCCTAACCCTTCCCCGAAGCCTGAACCTCACCTGATCCCTAATCCTAACCCGTATGCTCACACTAACCCGCGCCCTCACACGCACGCTCCCCCTAAAGCGTTGTCGGACCTTCACCTGGACCCTAAGCCGTCCCCGTCCCCTAACCCTAACCCTAGCCCGAACCCTAACCCTAACACTTCCCCGAAGCCTGACCCTCACCCGTCCACTAATCCTAACCCGTAGGCGCACACTAACCCCCGCCCTCACACGCACGCTTCCCCTAAAGCGTTGTCGGACCCTCACCTGGACCCTAAACCGTCCCCGTCCCCTAACCCTAACCCTAGCCCGAACCCTAACCCTAACCGTTTCCCGAAGCCTGACCCTCACCCGTCCCCTAATCCTACGCCGTACGCTAACACTAACCCACGCCCTCACACGCACGCTCCCCCTAAAGCGTTGTCGGACCCTCACCTGGACCCTAAACCGTCCCCGTCCCCTAACCCTAACCCTAGCCCGAACCCTAACCCTAACCCTTCCCCGAACCGTGACCGTCACCCGCCCCTACTCCTAACCCGTATTCTAACACTAACCCATGCCCTCACACGCACGCTCCCCCTAAAGCGTTGTCGGACCCTCACCTGGACCCTAAACCGTCCCCGTCCCCTAACCCTAACCCTAGCCCGAACCCTAACCCTAACCCTTCCCCGAAGCCTGACCCTCTCCCGTCCCCTAATCCTAACCCGTACGGTAACACTAACCCGCGCCCTCACACGCACGCTCCCCCTAAAGCGTTGTCGGAACCTCACCTGGACCCTAAACCGTCCCCTTCCCCTAAACCTAACCCTAGCCGGAACACTAACCATAACACTTCCCCGAAGCCTGACCCTCACCCGTCCCCTAATCCTAACCCGTACGCTAACACTAACCCGCGTCCTCACACGCACGCTCCCCCTAAAGCGTTGTCGGACCCTCACCTGGACCCTAAGCCGTCCCCGTCCCCTAACCCTAAACCTAGCCCGAACCCTAACCCTAACCCTTCCCCGAAGCCTGACTCTCACCCGTTCCCTAATCCTAACCCGTAGGGGCACACTAACCCGCGCCCTCACACGCACGCTCCCCCTAAAGCGTTGTCGGACCCTCACCTGGACCCTAAACCGTCCCCGTCCCCTAACCCTAACTCCAGCCCGAACCCTACCCCTAACCCTTCCCCGAAGCCTGACCGTCACCCGTCCCCTAATCCTAAACCGTAGGCTCACATTAACGCGCGCCCTCACACGCATGATCCCCCTAAAGCGTTATCGGACCCTCACCTGGACCCTAAACCGTCCCCGTCCCCTAACCCTAACCCTAGCACGAACCCTAACCCTAACCGTTTCCCGAAACCTGACCCTCACCCGTCCCCTAATCCTAAGCCGTACGCTCACACTAACCCGCGCCCTCACACGCACGCTCCCCCTAAAGCGTTGTCGGACCCTCACCTGGACCCTAAACCGTCCCCGTCGCCTAACCCTAACCCTAGCCCGAACCCTAACCCTAACCCTTCCCCGAAGCCTGACCGTCACCCGCCCCTAATCCTAACCCGTACTCTAACACTAACCCATGCCCTCACACGCACGCTCCCCCTAAAGTGTTGTCGGACCCTCACCTGGACCCTAAACCGTCCCCGTCCCCTAACCCTAACCCTATCCCGAACCCTAACCCTAACCCTTCCCCGAAGCCTGACACTCACCCGTCCCCTAATCCTAACCCGTACGCTAACACTAACCAGCGCCCTCACACGCACGCTCCCCCTAAAGCGTTGTCGGACCCTCACCTGTACCCTAAACCGTCCCCGTCCCCTAACCCTAGCCCGAACCCTAACCATAACACTTCCCCGAAGCCTGACCCTCACCCGTCCCCTAATCCTAATCCGTAGGCTCACACTAACCCACGCCCTCACACGCACGCTCCCCCTAAAGCGTTGTCGGACCCTCACCTGGACCCTAAACCGTCCCCGTACCCTAACCCTAACCCTAGCCCGAAACCTAACCCTAACCCTTCCCCGAAGCCTGACCCTCACCCGTCCCCTAATCCTAACCCGTAGGCTCACACTAATCCGCGCCCTCACATGCACGCTCCCCCTAAAGCATTTTCGGACCCTCACCTGGACCCTAAACCGTCCCCATCCCCTAACCCTAGCTAGAACCCTAACCCTAAACCTTCCCCGAAGCCTGACCCTCACCCGTCCCCTAATCCTAACCCATACACTAACACTAACCCGCCCCCTCACATGCACGCTCCCCCTAAAGCGTTGTCGGACCCTCACCTGGACCCTAAACCGTCCCCGTCCCCTAACCCTAACCCTAGCCCGAACCCTAACCCTTCCCCGAAGCCTGACCCTCACCTGTCCCCTAATCCTAACCCGTAGGCTCACACTAACCCGCGCCCTCACACGCATGCTCCCCCTAAAGCGTTGTAGGACCCTAAACCGTTCCCGTACCCTAACCCTAACCCTAGCCCGAACCCTAACCCTAACCCTTCCCCGAAGCCTGACCCTCACCCGTCCCCTCATCCTAACCCGTACGCTAACACTAACCCGCGCCCTCACACGAACGCTCCCCCTAAAGCGTTGTCGGACCCTCACCTGGACCCTAAACCGTCCCCGTCCCCTAACCCTAACCCTAGCCCGAACCCTAACCCTAACCCTTCCCCGAAGCCTGACACTCACCCGTACCCTAATCCTAAACCGTACGCTAACACTAACCCGCGCCCTCACACGCACGCTCCCCCTAAACCGTTGTCGGACCCTCACCTGGACCCTAAACCGTCCCCGTCCCCTAACCCTAACCCTAGCCCGAACCCTAACCCTAACCCTTCCCCGAAGCCTGACCCTCACCCGTCCCCTAATCCTAACCCGTACGCTAACACTAACCCGCGTCCTCACACGCACGCTCCCCCTAAAGCGTTGTCGGACCCTCACTTGGACCCTAAACCGTCCCCGTCCCCTAACCCTAACCCTAGCCCGAACCCTAACACTAACCCTTCCCCGAAGCCTGACCCTCACCCGTCCCCTAATCCTAAGACTTACGCTAACACTAACCCGCGCCCTCACACACACGCTCCCCCTAAAGCGTTGTCGGACCCTCACCTGGACCCTAAACCGTCCCCTTCCCCTAACCCTAACCCTAGCCCGAACCCTAACCCTAAACCTTCCCCGAAGCCTGAACCTCACCTGTCCCCTAATCCTAACCCGTAGGCTCACACTAACCCGCGCCCTCACACGCACGCTCCCCCTAAAGCGTTGTCGGACCTTCACCTGGACCCTAAGCCGTCCCCGTCCCCTAACCCTAACCCTAGCCCGAACCCTAACCCTAACCCTTCCCCGAAGCCTGACCCTCACCCGTCCCCTAATCCTAATCCGTAGGCTCACACTAACCCACGCCCTCACACGCACGCTCCCCCTAAAGCGTTGTCGGACCCTCACCTGGACCCTAAACCGTCCCCGTCCCCTAACACTAACCCTAGCCCGAACCCTAACCCTAACCCTTCCCATAAGCCTGACCCTCACCCGTCCCCTAATCCTAACCCGTAGGCTCACACTAACCCACGCCCTCACACGCACGCTCCCCCTAAAGCGTTGTCGGACCCTCACCTGGACCCTAAACCGTCCCCGTCCCCTAACCCTAACCCTAGCCCGAACCCTAACCCTAACCCTTCCCCGAAGCCTGACCCTCACCCGTCCACTAATCCTAACCCGTACGCTAACACTAACCCGCGCTCTCACACGCGCGCTCCCCCTAAAGCGTTGTCGGACCTTCACCTGGACCCTAAGCCGTCCCCGTCCCCTAACCCTAACCCTAGCCCGAACCCTAACCCTAACCCTTCCCCGATGCCTGACCCTCACCCGTTCCCTAATCCTAACCCGTAGGCGCACACTAACCCGCGCCCTCACACGCACGCTCCACCTAAAGCGTTGTCGGACCCTCACCTGGACCCTAAACCGTCCCCGTCCCCTAACCCTAACCCTAGCCCGAACCCTAACACTAACGCTTCCCCGAAGCCTGACCCTCACCCGTCCCCTAATCCTAACCCGTACGCTAACACTAACCCGCGCCCTCACACGCACGCTCCCCCTAAAGCGTTGTCGGAACCTCACCTGGACCCTAAACCATCCCCGTCCCCTAAACCTAACCCTAGCCCGAACACTAACCATAACACTTCCCCGAAGCCTGACCCTCACCCGTCCCCTAATCCTAACCCGTACACTAACACTAAACCGCGTCCTCACACGCACGCTCCCCCTAAAGCATTGTCGGACCCTCACCTGGACCCTAAACCGTCCCCGTCCCCTAACCCTAACCCTAGCCCGAACCCTAACCCTAACCCTTCCCCGAAGCCTGAACCTCACCTGATCCCTAATCCTAACCCGTAGGCTCACACTAACCCGCGCCCTCACACGCACGCTCCCCCTAAAGCGTTGTCGGACCTTCACCTGGACCCTAAGCCGTCCCCGTCCCCTAACCCTAACCCTAGCCCGAACCCTAACCCTAACACTTCCCCGAAGCCTGACCCTCACCCGTCCACTAATCCTAACCCGTAGGCGCACACTAACCCCCGCCCTCACACGCACGCTCCCCCTAAAGCGTTGTCGGACCCTCACCTGGACCCTAAACCGTCCCCGTCCCCTAACCCTAACCCTATCCCGAACCCTAACCCTAACCCTTCCCCGAAGCCTGACACTCACCCGTCCCCTAATCCTAACCCGTACGCTAACACTAACCAGCGCCCTCACACGCACGCTCCCCCTAAAGCGTTGTCGGACCCTCACCTGTACCCTAAACCGTCCCCGTCCCCTAACCCTAGCCCGAACCCTAACCATAACACTTCCCCGAAGCCTGACCCTCACCCGTCCCCTAATCCTAATCCGTAGGCTCACACTAACCCACGCCCTCACACGCACGCTCCCCCTAAAGCGTTGTCGGACCCTCACCTGGACCCTAAACCGTCCCCGTACCCTAACCCTAACCCTAGCCCGAACCCTAACCCTAACCCTTCCCCGAAGCCTGACCCTCACCCGTCCCCTAATCCTAACCCGTAGGCTCACACTAATCCGCGCCCTCACATGCACGCTCCCCCTAAAGCATTTTCGGACCCTCACCTGGACCCTAAACCGTCCCCATCCCCTAACCCTAGCTAGAACCCTAACCCTAAACCTTCCCCGAAGCCTGACCCTCACCCGTCCCCTAATCCTAACCCATACACTAACACTAACCCGCCCCCTCACATGCACGCTCCCCCTAAAGCGTTGTCGGACCCTCACCTGGACCCTAAACCGTCCCCGTCCCCTAACCCTAACCCTAGCCCGAACCCTAACCCTTCCCCGAAGCCTGACCCTCACCTGTCCCCTAATCCTAACCCGTAGGCTCACACTAACCCGCGCCCTCACACGCACGCTCCACCTAAAGCGTTGTCGGACCCTCACCTGGACCCTAAACCGTCACCGTCCCCTAACCCTAACCCTAGCCCGAACCCTAACCCTAAACCTTCCCCGAAGCCTGACCCTCTCCCGTCCCCTAATCCTAACCCGTAGGCTCACAGTAACCCGCGCCCTCACACGCACGCTCCCCCTAAAGCGTTGTCGGAACCTCACCTGGACCCTAAATCGTCCCCGTCCCCTAACCCTAACCCTAGCCCGAACCCTAACCCTAGCCCTTCCCCGAAGCCTGAACCTCACCTGATCCCTAATCCTAACCCGTAGGCTCACACTAACCCACGCCCTCACACGCACGCTCCCCCTAAAGCGTTGTCGGACCTTCACCTGGACCCTAAGCCGTCCCCGTCCCCTAACCCTAACCCTAGCCCGAACCCTAACCCTAACCCTTCACCGAAGCCTGACCCTCACCCGTCCACTAATCCTAACCCGTAGGCGCACACTAACCCGCACCCACACACGCACGTTCCCCCTAAAGCGTTGTCGGACCCTCACCTGGTCCCTAAACCGTCCCCGTCCCCTAACCCTAACCCTATCCCAAACCCTAACCCTAACCCTTCCCCGAAGCCTGACACTCACCCGTCCCCTAATCCTAACCCGTACGCTAACACTAACCAGCTCCCTCACACGCACGCTCCCCCTAAAGCGTTGTCAGACCCTCACCTGGACCCTAAACCGTTTCCGTCCGCTAACCCTAACCCTAGTCTGAACCCTAACCCTAACCCTTCCCCGAAGCCTTACCCTCACCTGTCCCCTAATCCTAACCCGTACGCTAACACTAACCCGCGCCCTCACACGCACGCTCCCCCTAAAGCGTTGTCGGACCCTCACCTGGACCCTAAACCGTCCCCGTCCCCTAACCCTAACCCTAGCCCGAACCCTAACCCTAACCCTTCCCCGAAGCCTGACCCTCACCCGTCCCCTATTCCTAACCCGTAGGCTCACACTCACGCGCGCCCTCACACGCACGCTCCCCCTAAAGCGTTGTCGGACCCTCACATGGACCCTAAACCGTCCCCGTCCCCTAAACCTAACCCTAGCCCGAACCCTAACCCTAACCCTTCCCCGAAGCCTGACCCTCACCCGTCACCTAATCCTAACCCGTACGCTAACACTAACCCGTGCCCTCACACCCACGCTCCCCCTAAAGCGTTGTCGGACCCTCACCTTGACCCTAAACCGTCCCCGTCCCCTGACCCTAACCCTAGCCCGAACCCTAACCCTAACCCTTCCCCGAAGCCTGACCCTCACCTGTCCCCTAATCGTAACCCGTACGCTAACACTAACCCGCGCCCTCACACGCACGCTCCCCTAAAGCGTTGTCGGACCCTCACCTGGACCCTAAACCATCCCCGTCCCCTAACCCTACACCTAGCCCGAACCCTAACCCTAACCCTTCCCCGAAGCCTGACCCTCACCCGTCCCGTAATCCTAACACGTACGCTAACACTAACCCGCGCCCTCACATGCACGCTCCCCCTAAAACGTTGTCGGACCCTCACCTGGACCCTAAACCGTCCCCGTCCCCTAACCCTAACCCTAGCCCGAACCCTAACCCTAACCCTTTCCCGAAGCCTGACCCTCACCCGTTCCCTAATCCTAACCCGTAGGCTCACACTAACCCGCGCCCTCACACGCACGCCACCCCTAAAACGTTGTCGGACCCTCACCTGGACCCTAAACCGTCCCCGTCCCCTAACCCTAACTCTAGCCCGAAACCTAACCCTAACCCTTCCCCGAAGCCTGATCCTCACCCGTCCCCTAATCCTAACCCGCACGATAACACTAACCCGGGCCCTCACACGCATTCTCCCCCTAAAGCGTTGTCGGACCCTCACCTGGACCCTAAACTGTCCCCGTCCGCTAACCCTAACCCTAGCCCGAACCCTAACCCTAACCCTTCCCCGAAGCCTGACCCTCACCCGTCCCCTAATCCTAACCCGTACGCTCACACTAACCCGCGCCCTCACACGCACGCTCCCCCTAAAGTGTTGTCGGACCCTCACCTGGACCCTAAACCGTCCCCGTCCCCTAACCCTAACCCTAGCCCGAACCCTAACCCTAACCGTTTCCCGAAGCCTGACCCTCACCCGTCCCCTAATCCTAAGCCGTACGCTAACACTAACCCACGCCCTCACACGCACGCTCCCCCTAAAGCGTTGTCGGACCCTCACCTGGACCCTAAACCGTCCCCGTCCCCTAACCCTAACCCTAGCCCGAACCCTAACCCTAACCCTTCCCCGAAGCGTGACCGTCACCCGCCCCTACTCCTAACCCGTATTCTAACACTAACCCATGCCCTCACACGCACGCTCCCCCTAAAGCGTTGTCGGACCCTCACCTGGACCCTAAACCGTCCCCGTCCCCTAACCCTAACCCTAGCCCGAACCCTAACCCTAACCCTTCCCCGAAGCCTGACCCTCACCCGTCCCCTAATCCTAACCCGTAGGCTCACACTAATCCGCGCCCTCACATGCACGCTCCCTCTAAAGCATTTTCGGACCCTCACCTGGACCCTAAACCGTCCCCATCCCCTAACCCTAGCTAGAACCCTAACCCTAAACCTTCTCCGAAGCCTGACCCTCACCCGGCCCCTAATCCTAACCCATACACTAACACTAACCCGCCACCTCACATGCACGCTCCCCCTAAAGCGTTGTCGGACCCTCACCTGGACCCTAAACCGTCCCCGTCCCCTAACCCTAACCCTAGCCCGAACCCTAACCCTTCCCCGAAGCCTGACCCTCACCTGTCCCCTAATCCTAACCCGTAGGCTCACACTAACCCGCGCCCTCACACGCACGCTCCACCTAAAGCGTTGTCGGACCCTCACCTGGACCCTAAACCGTCACCGTCCCCTAACCCTAACCCTAGCCCGAACCCTAACCCTAAACCTTCCCCGAAGCCTGACCCTCTCCCGTCCCCTAATCCTAACCCGTAGGCTCACACTAACCCGCGCTCTCACACGCACGCTCCCCCTAAAGCGTTGTCGGACCCTCACCTGGACCCTAAACCGTCCCCGTCCCCTAACACTAACCCTAGCCCGAAACCTAACCCTAATCCTTCCCCGAAGCCTGACCCTCACCCGTCCTCTAATCCTAACCCGTACGCTAACACTAACACGTGCCCTCACACGCACGCTCCCCCTAAAGCGTTGTCGGAACCTCACCTGGACCCTAAACCGTCCCCGTCCCCTAACCCTAACCCTAGCCCGAACCCTAACCCTAGCCCTTCCCCGAAGCCTGAACCTCACCTGATCCCTAATCCTAACCCGTAGGCTCACACTAACCCGCGCCCTCACACGCACGCTCCCCCTAAAGCGTTGTCGGACCTTCACCTGGACCCTAAGCCGTCCCCGTCCCCTAACCCTAACCCTAGCCCGAACCCTAACCCTAAACCTTCACCGAAGCCTGACTCTCACCCGTCCACTAATCCTAACCCGTAGGCGCACACTAACCCGCACCCTCACACGCACGTTCCCCCTAAAGCGTTGTCGGACCCTCACCTGGTCCCTAAACCGTCCCCGTCCCCTAACCCTAACCCTATCCCGAACCCTAACCCTAACCCTTCCCCGAAGCCTGACACTCAACCGTCCCCTAATCCTAACCCGTACGCTAACACTAACCAGCGCCCTCACACGCACGCTCCCCCTAAAGCGTTGTCAGACCCTCACCTGGACCCTAAACCGTTTCCGTCCGCTAACCCTAACCCTAGTCTGAACCCTAACCCTAACCCTTCCCCGAAGCCTTACCCTCACCTGTCCCCTAATCCTAACCCGTACGCTAACACTAACCCGCGCCCTCACACGCACGCTCCCCCTAAAGCGTTGTCGGACCCTCACCTGGACCCTAAACCGTCCCCGTCCCCTAACCCTAACCCTAGCCCGAACCCTAACCCTAACCCTTCCCCGAAGCCTGACCCTCACCCGTCCCCTATTCCTAACCCGTAGGCTCACACTCACCCGCGCCCTCACACGCACGCTCCCCCTAAAGCGTTGTCGGACCCTCACATGGACCCTAAACCGTCCCCGTCCCCTAAACCTAACCCTAGCCCGAACCCTAACCCTAACCCTTCCCCGAAGCCTGACCCTCACCCGTCCCCTAATCCTAACCCGTACGCTAACACTAACCCGTGCCCTCACACGCACGCTCCCCCTAAAGCGTTGTCGGACCCTCACCTTGACCCTAAACCGTCCCCGTCCCCTGACCCTAACCCTAGCCCGAACCCTAACCCTAACCCTTCCCCGAAGCGTGACCGTCACCCGCCCCTACTCCTAACCCGTATTCTAACACTAACCCATGCCCTCACACGCACGCTCCCCCTAAAGCGTTGTCGGACCCTCACCTGGACCCTAAACCGTCCCCGTCCCCTAACCCTAACCCTAGCCCGAACCCTAACCCTAACCCTTCCCCGAAGCCTGACCCTCTCCCGTCCCCTAATCCTAACCCGTACGCTAACACTAACCCGCGCCCTCACACGCACGCTCCCCCTAAAGCGTTGTCGGAACCTCACCTGGACCCTAAACCGTCCCCTTCCCCTAAACCTAACCCTAGCCCGAACACTAACCATAACACTTCCCCGAAGCCTGACCCTCACCCGTCCCCTAATCCTAACCCGTACGCTAACACTAACCCGCGTCCTCACACGCACGCTCCCCCTAAAGCGTTGTCGGACCCTCACCTGGACCCTAAGCCGTCCCCGTCCCCTAACCCTAAACCTAGCCCGAACCCTAACCCTAACCCTTCCCCGAAGCCTGACTCTCACCCGTTCCCTAATCCTAACCCGTAGGGGCACACTAACCCGCGCCCTCACACGCACGCTCCCCCTAAAGCGTTGTCGGACCCTCACCTGGACCCTAAACCGTCCCCGTCCCCTAACCCTAACTCCAGCCCGAACCCTAACCCTAACCCTTCCCCGAAGCCTGACCCTCACCCGTCCACTAATCCTAAACCGTAGGCTCACATTAACGCGCGCCCTCACACGCATGATCCCCCTAAAGCGTTATCGGACCCTCACCTGGACCCTAAACCGTCCCCGTCCCCTAACCCTAACCCTAGCACGAACCCTAACCCTAACCGTTTCCCGAAACCTGACCCTCACCCGTCCCCTAATCCTAAGCCGTACGCTCACACTAACCCGCGCCCTCACACGCACGCTCCCCCTAAAGCGTTGTCGGACCCTCACCTGGACCCTAAACCGTCCCCGTCGCCTAACCCTAACCCTAGCCCGAACCCTAACCCTAACCCTTCCCCGAAGCCTGACCGTCACCCGCCCCTAATCCTAACCCGTACTCTAACACTAACCCATGCCCTCCCACGCACGCTCCCCCTAAAGTGTTGTCGGACCCTCACCTGGACCCTAAACCGTCCCCGTCCCCTAACCCTAACCCTAGCCCGAACCCTAACCCTAACCCTTCCCCGAAGCCTGACCCTCACCCGTCCCCTAACCCTAACCCGTAGGCTCACACTAACCCGCGCCCTCACACGCACGCTCCCCCTAAAGCGTTGTCGGACCCTCAACTGGACCCTAAACCGTCCCCGTCCTCTAACACTAACCCTAGCCCGAACCCTAACCCTAACCCTTCCCCGAAGCCTGACCCTCACCCGTCCCCTAATCCTAACCCGTAGGCTCACACTAACCCGCGCCCTCACACGCATGCTCCCCCTAAAGCGTTGTAGGATCCTAAACCGTTCCCGTACCCTAACCCTAACCCTAGCCCGAACCCTAACCCTAACTCTTCCCCGAAGCCTGACCCTCACCCGTCCCCTCATCCTAACCCGTACGCTAACACTAAACCGCGCCCTCACACGAACGCTCCCCCTAAAGCGTTGTCGGACCCTCACCTGGACCCTAAACCGTCCCCGTCCCCTAACCCTAACCCTAGCCCGAACCCTAACCCTAACCCTTCCCCGAAGCCTGACACTCACCCGTACCCTAATCCTAAACCGTACGCTAACACTAACCCGCGCCCTCACACGCACGCTCCCCCTAAACCGTTGTCGGACCCTCACCTGGACCCTAAACCGTCCCCGTCCCCTAACCCTAAGCCTAGCCCGAACCCTAACCCTAACCCTTCCCCGAAGCCTGACCCTCACCCGTCCCCTAATCCTAACCCGTACGCTAACACTAACCCGCGTCCTCACACGCACGCTCCCCCTAAAGCGTTGTCGGACCCTCACTTGGACCCTAAACCGTCCCCGTCCCCTAACCCTAACCCTAGCCCGAACCCTAACACTAACCCTTCCCCGAAGCCTGACCCTCACCCGTCCCCTAATCCTAAGACTTACGCTAACACTAACCCGCGCCCTCACACACACGCTCCCCCTAAAGCGTTGTCGGACCCTCACCTGGACCCTAAACCGTCCCCTTCCCCTAACCCTAACCCTAGCCCGAACCCTAACCCTAAACCTTCCCCGAAGCCTGAACCTCACCTGTCCCCTAATCCTAACCCGTAGGCTCACACTAACCCGCGCCCTCACACGCACGCTCCCCCTAAAGCGTTGTCGGACCTTCACCTGGACCCTAAGCCGTCCCCGTCCCCTAACCCTAACCCTAGCCCGAACCCTAACCCTAACCCTTCCCCGAAGCCTGACCCTCACCCGTCCCCTAATCCTAATCCGTAGGCTCACACTAACCCACGCCCTCACACGCACGCTCCCCCTAAAGCGTTGTCGGACCCTCACCTGGACCCTAAACCGTCCCCGTCCCCTAACCCTAACCCTAGCCCGAACCCTAACCCTAACCCTTCCCCGAAGCCTGACCCTCACCCGTCCCCTAATCCTAACCCGTACGCTAACACTAACCCGCGCCCTCACACGCACGCTCCCCTAAAGCGTTGTCGGACCCTCACCTGGACCCTAAACCGTCCCCGTCCCCTAACCCTAAACCTAGCCCGAACCCTAACCCTAACCCTTCCCCGAAGCCTGATCCTCACCCGTCCCGTAATCCTAACACGTACGCCAACGCTAACCCGCGCCCTCACACGCACGCTCCCCTTAAAGCATTGTCGGACCGTCACCTGGACCCTAAACCGTCCCCGTCCCGTAACCCTAACCCTAGCCCGAACCCTAACCCTAACCCTTCCCCGAAGCCTGACCCTCACCTGTCCCCTAATCCTAACCCGTAGGCTCACACTAACCCGCGCCCTCACACGCACGCTCCCCATAAATCATTGTCGGACCTTCACCTGGACCCTAAGCCTTCCCCGTCCCCTAACCCTAACCCTAGCCCGAACGCTAACCCTAACCCTTCCGCGAAGCCTGAACCTCACCCGTCCCTAATCCTAACCCGTACGCTAACACTAACCCGCGCCCTCACACGCACGCTCTCCCTAAAGCGTTGTCGGACCCTCACCTGGACCCTAAACCGTCCCCGTCCCCTAACCCTAACCCTAGCCCGAACCCTAACCCTAACCCTTCCCCGAAGCCTGACCCTCACCCGTCCCCTAATCCTAAACCGTAGGCTCACAGTAACCCGCGCCGTCACACGCATGCTCGCCCTAAAGCGTTCCCGGACCCTCACCTGGACCCTAAACCGTCCCCGTACCCTAACCCTAACCCTAGCCCGAACCCAAACCCTAACACTTCCCCGAAGCCTGACCCTCACCCGTCCCCTAATCCTCACCCGTACGCTAACACTAACCCACGCCCTCACACGCACGCTCTCCCTAAAGCGTTGTCGGACCCTCACCTGGACCCTAAACCGTCCCCGTCTCCTAACCCTAACCCTAGCCCGAACCCTAACCCTAACACTTCCCCGAAGCCTGACCCTCACCTGTCCCCTAATCCTAACCCGTAGGCTCACACTAACCCGCGCCCTCACACGCACGCTCCCCCTAAAGCGTTGTCGGACCCTCACCTGGACCCTAAACCGTCCCCGTCCCCTAACCCTAACTCTAGCCCGAAACCTAACCCTAACACTTCCCCGAAGCCTGACCCTCACCCGTCCCCTAATCCTAATCCGTAGGCTCACACTAACCCACGCCCTCACACGCACGCTCCCCCTAAAGCGTTGTCGGACCCTCACCTGGACCCTAAACCGTCCCTGTCCCCTAACCCTAACCCTAGCCCGAACCCTAACCCTAACACTTCCCTGAAGCCTGACCCTCACCCGTCCCCTAATCCTAACCCGTACGCTAACACTAACCCGCGCCCTCACACGCACGCTCCCCCTAAAGCGTTGTCGGACCCTCACCTGGACCCTAAACCGTCCCCGTCCCCTAACCCTTACCCTAGCCCGAACCCTAATCCTAACCCTTCCCCGAAGCCTGACCCTCACCCGTCCCCTAATCCTAACCCATAGGCTCGCACTAGACCGCGCCCTCACACGCACGCTCCCCCTAAAGCGTTGTCGGACCCGCACCTGGACCCTAAACCGTCCCCGTCCCCTAACCCTAACCCTAGCCCGAACCCTAACCCTAACACTTCCCCGAAGCCTGACCCTCAGCCGTCCCCTAATCCTAACCAGTAGGCTCACACTAACCCGCGCCCTCACACGCACGCTCCCCCTAAAGCGTTGTCGGACCCTCACCTGGACCCTAAACCGTCCCCGTCCCCTAAACCTAACCCTAGCCCGAACCCTAAACCTAAGACTTCCCCGAAGCCTGAGCCTCACCCGTCCCCTAATCGTAACCCGTACGCTAACACTAACCCGCGCCCTCACACGCACGCTCCCCCTAAAGCGTTGTCGGACCCTCACCTGGACCCTAAACCGTCCCCGTCCCCTAACCCTAACCCTAGCCCGAACACTTACCCTAACCCTTCCCCGAAGCCTGACCCTCACTCGTCCCCTAATCCTAACACGTACGCTAACACTAACCCGCGCCCTCACACCCACGCTCCGCCTAAAGCGTTTTCGGACCCTCACCTGGACCCTAAACCGTCCCCGTCCCCTAAACCTAACCCTAGCCCGAACCCTAACCCTAACCCTTCCCCGAAGCCTGACCCTCACCCGTCCCCTAATCCTAACACGTAGGCTCACACTAACCCGCGCCCTCACACGCACGCTCCCCCTAAAGCGTTGTCAGACCCTCACCTGGACCCTAAACCGTCCCCGTCCCCTAACCCTAACCCTATCCCGAACCCTAACCCTAACCCTTCCCCGAAGCCTGACCCTCACCCGTCCCCTAATCCTAACCCGTACGCTAACACTAACCCGCGCCCTCACACGCACGCTCCCCCTAAAGCGTTGTCGGACCCTCACCTTACCCTAAACCGTCCCCGTCCCCTAACCCTAGCCCGAACCCTAACCATAACACTTCCCCGAAGCCTGACCCTCACCCGTCCCATAATCCTAACCCGTACGCTCACACTAACTCGCGCCCTCACACGCACGCTCCCCCTAAAGCGTTGTCAGACCCTCACCTGGACCCTAAACCGTTTCCGTCCCCTAACCCTAACCCTAGTCTGAACCCTAACCCTAACCCTTCCCCGAAGCCTTACCCTCAACTGTCCCCTTATCCTAACCCGTACGCTAACACTAACCCGCGCCCTCACACGCACGCTCCCCCTAAAGCGTTGTCGGACCCTCACCTAGACCCTAAACCGTCCCCGTCCCCTAACCCTAACCCTAGCCCGAACCCTAACCCTAACCCTTCCCCGAAGCCTGACCCTCACCCGTCCCCTAATCCTAACCCGTAGGCTCACACTAACCCGCGCCCTCACACGCACGCTCCCCCTAAAGCGTTGTCGGACCCTCACATGGACCATAAACCGTCCCCGTCCCCTAACCCTAACCCTAGCCCGAACCCTAACCCTAACACTTCCCCGAAGCCTGACCCTCACCCGTCCCCTAATCCTAAGCCGTACGCTAACACTAACCCGCGCCCTCACACGCACGCTCCCCCTAAAGCGTTGTCGGACCCTCACCTGGACCCTAAACCGTCCCCGTCCCCTAACCCTAACCCTAGCCCGAACCCTAACCCTAACCCTTCCCCGAAGCCTGACCCTCACCCGTCCCCTAATCCTAACCCGTACGCTAACACTAACCCGCGCCCTCACATGCACGCTCCCCTAAAGCGTTGTCGGACCCTCACCTGGACCCTAAACCGTCCCCGTCCCCTAACCCTAAACCTAGCCCGAAACCTAACCCTAACCCTTCCCCGAAGCCTGACCTTCACCCGTCCCGTAATCCTAACACGTACGCTAACACTAACCCGCTCCCTCACACGCACGCTCCCCCTAAAGCGTTTTCGGACCCCCACCTGGACCCTAAACCGTCCCCGTCCCCTAACCCTAACCCTAGCCTGAACCCTAACCCTAACCCTTCCCCGAAGCCTGACCCTCACCCGTCCCCTAATCCTAACCCGTACGCTGACACTAACCCGCGCCCTCACACGCACGCTCCCCCTAAAGCGATGTCGGACCCTCACCTGGACCCTAAACCGTCCCCGTCCCCTAACCCTAACCCTAGCCCGAACCCTAACCCTAACCCTTCCCCAAAGCCTGACCCTCACCCGTCCCCTAATCCTAACCCGTACGCTAACACTAACCCGCGCCATCACACGCACGCTCCCCCTAAAGCGTTGTCGGACCCTCACCTGGACCCTAAGCCGTCCCCGTCCCCTAACCCTAACCCTAGCCCGAACCCTAACCCTAACACTTCCCCGAAGCCTGACCCTCACCCGTCCATTAATCGTAACCCGTAGGCGCACACTAACCCCCGCCCTCACATGCACGCTCCCCCTAAAGCGTTGTCGGACCCTCACCTGGACCCTAAACCGTCCCCGTCCCCTAACCCTAACCCTATCCCGAACCCTAACCCTAACCCTTCCCCGAAGCCTGACACTCACCCGTCCCCTAATCCTAACCCATACGCTAACACTAACCAGCGCCCTCACACGCACGCTCCCCCTAAAGCGTTGTCGGACACTCACCTGTACCCTAAACCGTCCCCGTCCCCTAACCCTAGCCTGAACCCTAACCATAACACTTCCCCGAAGACTGACCCTCTCCCGTCCCCTAATCCTAATCCGTAGGCTCACACTAACCCACGCCCTCACACGCACGCTCCCCCTAAAGCGTTGTCGGACCCTCACCTGGACCCTAAACTGTCCCCGTACCCTAACCCTAACCCTAGCCCGAAACCTAACCCTAACCCTTCCCCGAAGCCTGACCCTCACCCGTCCCCTAATCCTAACCCGTAGGCTCACACTAATCCGCGCCCTCACATGCACGCTCCCCCTAAAGCATTTTCGGACCCTCACCTGGACCCTAAACCGTCCCCATCCCCTAACCCTAGCTAGAACCCTAACCCTAAACCTTCTCCGAAGCCTGACCCTCACCCGGCCCCTAATCCTAACCCATACACTAACACTAACCCGCCCCCTCACATGCACGCTCCCCCTAAAGCGTTGTCGGACCCTCACCTGGACCCTAAACCGTCCCCGTCCCCTAACCCTAACCCTAGCCCGAACCCTAACCCTTCCCCGAAGCCTGACCCTCACCTGTCCCCTAATCCTAACCCGTAGGCTCACACTAACCCGCGCCCTCACACGCATGCTCCACCTAAAGCGTTGTCGGACCCTCACCTGGACCCTAAACCGTCACCGTCCCCTAACCCTAACCCTAGCCCGAACCCTAACCCTAAACCTTCCCCGAAGCCTGACCCTCTCCCGTCCCCTAATCCTAACCCGTAGGCTCACACTAACCCGCGCCCTCACACGCACGCTCCCCCTAAAGCGTTGTCGGACCCTCACCTGGACCCTAAACCGTCCCCGTCCCCTAACCCTAACCCTAGCCCGAAACCTAACCCTAATCCTTCCCCGAAGCCTGACCCTCACCCGTCCTCTAATCCTAACCCGTACGCTAACACTAACACGTGCCCTCACACGCACGCTCCCCCTAAAGCGTTGTCGGAACCTCACCTGGACCCTAAACCGTCCCCGTCCCCTAACCCTAACCCTAGCCCGAACCCTAACCCTAGCCCTTCCCCGAAGCCTGAACCTCACCTGATCCCTAATCCTAACCCGTAGGCTCACACTAACCCGCGCCCTCACACGCACGCTCCCCCTAAAGCGTTGTCGGACCTTCACCTGGACCCTAAGCCGTCCCCGTCCCCTAACCCTAACCCTAGCCCGAACCCTAACCCTAAACCTTCACCGAAGCCTGACTCTCACCCGTCCACTAATCCTAACCCGTAGGCGCACACTAACCCGCACCCTCACACGCACGTTCCCCCTAAAGCGTTGTCGGACCCTCACCTGGTCCCTAAACCGTCCCCGTCCCCTAACCCTAACCCTATCCCGAACCCTAACCCTAACACTTCCCCGAAGCCTGACACTCAACCGTCCCCTAATCCTAACCCGTACGCTAACACTAACCAGCGCCCTCACACGCACGCTCCCCCTAAAGCGTTGTCAGACCCTCACCTGGACCCTAAACCGTTTCCGTCCGCTAACCCTAACCCTAGTCTGAACCCTAACCCTAACCCTTCCCCGAAGCCTTACCCTCACCTGTCCCCTAATCCTAACCCGTACGCTAACACTAACCCGCGCCCTCACACGCACGCTCCCCCTAAAGCGTTGTCGGACCCTCACCTGGACCCTAAACCGTCCCCGTCCCCTAACCCTAACCCTAGCCCGAACCCTAACCCTAACCCTTCCCCGAAGCCTGACCCTCACCCGTCCCCTATTCCTAACCCGTAGGCTCACACTCACCCGCGCCCTCACACGCACGCTCCCCCTAAAGCGTTGTCGGACCCTCACATGGACCCTAAACCGTCCCCGTCCCCTAAACCTAACCCTAGCCCGAACCCTAACCCTAACCCTTCCCCGAAGCCTGACCCTCACCCGTCCCCTAATCCTAACCCGTACGCTAACACTAACCCGTGCCCTCACACGCACGCTCCCCCTAAAGCGTTGTCGGACCCTCACCTTGACCCTAAACCGTCCCCGTCCCCTGACCCTAACCCTAGCCCGAACCCTAACCCTAACCCTTCCCCGAAGCCTGACCCTCACCCGTCCCCTAATCGTAACCCGTACGCTAACACTAACCCGCGCCCTCACACGCACGCTCCCCTAAAGCGTTGTCGGACCCTCACCTGGACCCTAAACCGTCCCCGTCCCCTAACCCTAACCCTAGCCCGAACCCTAACCCTAACCGTTTCCCGAAGCCTGACCCTCACCCGTCCCCTAATCCTACGCCGTACGCTAACACTAACCCACGCCCTCACACGCACGCTCCCCCTAAAGCGTTGTCGGACCCTCACCTGGACCCTAAACCGTCCCCGTCCCCTAACCCTAACCCTAGCCCGAACCCTAACCCTAACCCTTCCCCGAACCGTGACCGTCACCCGCCCCTACTCCTAACCCGTATTCTAACACTAACCCATGCCCTCACACGCACACTCCCCCTAAAGCGTTGTCGGACCCTCACCTGGACCCTAAACCGTCCCCGTCCCCTAACCCTAACCCTAGCCCGAACCCTAACCCTAACCCTTCCCCGAAGCCTGACCCTCTCCCGTCCCCTAATCCTAACCCGTACGGTAACACTAACCCGCGCCCTCACACGCACGCTCCCCCTAAAGCGTTGTCGGAACCTCACCTGGACCCTAAACCGTCCCCTTCCCCTAAACCTAACCCTAGCCGGAACACTAACCATAACACTTCCCCGAAGCCTGACCCTCACCCGTCCCCTAATCCTAACCCGTACGCTAACACTAACCCGCGTCCTCACACGCACGCTCCCCCTAAAGCGTTGTCGGACCCTCACCTGGACCCTAAGCCGTCCCCGTCCCCTAACCCTAAACCTAGCCCGAACCCTAACCCTAACCCTTCCCCGAAGCCTGACTCTCACCCGTTCCCTAATCCTAACCCGTAGGGGCACACTAACCCGCGCCCTCACACGCACGCTCCCCCTAAAGCGTTGTCGGACCCTCACCTGGACCCTAAACCGTCCCCGTCCCCTAACCCTAACTCCAGCCCGAACCCTAACCCTAACCCTTCCCCGAAGCCTGACCGTCACCCGTCCCCTAATCCTAAACCGTAGGCTCACATTAACGCGCGCCCTCACACGCATGATCCCCCTAAAGCGTTATCGGACCCTCACCTGGACCCTAAACCGTCCCCGTCCCCTAACCCTAACCCTAGCACGAACCCTAACCCTAACCGTTTCCCGAAACCTGACCCTCACCCGTCCCCTAATCCTAAGCCGTACGCTCACACTAACCCGCGCCCTCACACGCACGCTCCCCCTAAAGCGTTGTCGGACCCTCACCTGGACCCTAAACCGTCCCCGTCGCCTAACCCTAACCCTAGCCCGAACCCTAACCCTAACCCTTCCCCGAAGCCTGACCGTCACCCGCCCCTAATCCTAACCCGTACTCTAACACTAACCCATGCCCTCACACGCACGCTCCCCCTAAAGTGTTGTCGGACCCTCACCTGGACCCTAAACCGTCCCCGTCCCCTAACCCTAACCCTAGCCCGAACCCTAACCCTAACCCTTCCCCGAAGCCTGACCCTCACCCGTCCCCTAACCCTAACCCGTAGGCTCACACTAACCCGCGCCCTCACACGCACGCTCCCCCTAAAGCGTTGTCGGACCCTCACCTGGACCCTAAACCGTCCCCGTCCTCTAACACTAACCCTAGCCCGAACCCTAACCCTAACCCTTCCCCGAAGCCTGACCCTCACCCGTCCCCTAATCCTAACCCGTAGGCTCACACTAACCCGCGCCCTCACACGCATGCTCCCCCTAAAGCGTTGTAGGACCCTAAACCGTTCCCGTACCCTAACCCTAACCCTAGCCCGAACCCTAACCCTAACCCTTCCCCGAAGCCTGACCCTCACCCGTCCCCTCATCCTAACCCGTACGCTAACACTAACCCGCGCCCTCACACGAACGCTCCCCCTAAAGCGTTGTCGGACCCTCACCTTGACCCTAAACCGTCCCCGTCCCCTAACCCTAACCCTAGCCCGAACCCTAACCCTAACCCTTCCCCGAAGCCTGACACTCACCCGTACCCTAATCCTAAACCGTACGCTAACACTAACCCGCGCCCTCACACGCACGCTCCCCCTAAACCGTTGTCGGACCCTCACCTGGACCCTAAACCGTCCCCGTCCCCTAACCCTAACCCTAGCCCGAACCCTAACCCTAACCCTTCCCCGAAGCCTGACCCTCACCCGTCCCCTAATCCTAACCCGTACGCTAACACTAACCCGCGTCCTCACACGCACGCTCCCCCTAAAGCGTTGTCGGACCCTCACTTGGACCCTAAACCGTCCCCGTCCCCTAACCCTAACCCTAGCCCGAACCCTAACACTAACCCTTCCCCGAAGCCTGACCCTCACCCGTCCCCTAATCCTAAGACTTACGCTAACACTAACCCGCGCCCTCACACACACGCTCCCCCTAAAGCGTTGTCGGACCCTCACCTGGACCCTAAACCGTCCCCTTCCCCTAACCCTAACCCTAGCCCGAACCCTAACCCTAAACCTTCCCCGAAGCCTGAACCTCACCTGTCCCCTAATCCTAACCCGTAGGCTCACACTAACCCGCGCCCTCACACGCACGCTCCCCCTAAAGCGTTGTCGGACCTTCACCTGGACCCTAAGCCGTCCCCGTCCCCTAACCCTAACCCTAGCCCGAACCCTAACCCTAACCCTTCCCCGAAGCCTGACCCTCACCCGTCCCCTAATCCTAATCCGTAGGCTCACACTAACCCACGCCCTCACACGCACGCTCCCCCTAAAGCGTTGTCGGACCCTCACCTGGACCCTAAACCGTCCCCGTCCCCTAACCCTAACCCTAGCCCGAACCCTAACCCTAACCCTTCCCATAAGCCTGACCCTCACCCGTCCCCTAATCCTAACCCGTAGGCTCACACTAACCCACGCCCTCACACGCACGCTCCCCCTAAAGCGTTGTCGGACCCTCACCTGGACCCTAAACCGTCCCCGTCCCCTAACCCTAACCCTACCCCGAACCCTAACCCTAACCCTTCCCCGAAGCCTGACCCTCACCCGTCCACTAATCCTAACCCGTACGCTAACACTAACCCGCGCTCTCACACGCGCGCTCCCCCTAAAGCGTTGTCGGACCTTCACCTGGACCCTAAGCCGTCCCCGTCCCCTAACCCTAACCCTAGCCCGAACCCTAACCCTAACCCTTCCCCGATGCCTGACCCTCACCCGTTCCCTAATCCTAACCCTTAGGCGCACACTAACCCGCGCCCTCACACGCACGCTCCCCCTAAAGCGTTGTCGGACCCTCACCTGGACCCTAAACCGTCCCCGTCCCCTAACCCTAACCCTAGCCCGAACCCTAACACTAACGCTTCCCCGAAGCCTGACCCTCACCCGTCCCCTAATCCTAACCCGTACGCTAACACTAACCCGCGCCCTCACACGCACGCTCCCCCTAAAGCGTTGTCGGAACCTCACCTGGACCCTAAACCATCCCCGTCCCCTAAACCTAACCCTAGCCCGAACACTAAAAATAAAACTTCCCCGAAGCCTGACCCTCACCCGTCCCCTAATCCTAACCCGTACACTAACACTAACCCGCGTCCTCACACGCACGCTCCCCCTAAAGCATTGTCGGACCCTCACCTGGACCCTAAACCGTCCCCGTCCCCTAACCCTAACCCTAGCCCGAACCCTAACCCTAACCCTTCCCCGAAGCCTGAACCTCACCTGATCCCTAATCCTAACCCGTATGCTCACACTAACCCGCGCCCTCACACGCACGCTCCCCCTAAAGCGTTGTCGGACCTTCACCTGGACCCTAAGCCGTCCCCGTCCCCTAACCCTAACCCTAGCCCGAACCCTAACCCTAACACTTCCCCGAAGCCTGACCCTCACCCGTCCACTAATCCTAACCCGTAGGCGCACACTAACCCCCGCCCTCACACGCACGCTTCCCCTAAAGCGTTGTCGGACCCTCACCTGGACCCTAAACCGTCCCCGTCCCCTAACCCTAACCCTAGCCCGAACCCTAACCCTAACCGTTTCCCGAAGCCTGACCCTCACCCGTCCCCTAATCCTACGCCGTACGCTAACACTAACCCACGCCCTCACACGCACGCTCCCCCTAAAGCGTTGTCGGACCCTCACCTGGACCCTAAACCGTCCCCGTCCCCTAACCCTAACCCTAGCCCGAACCCTAACCCTAACCCTTCCCCGAACCGTGACCGTCACCCGCCCCTACTCCTAACCCGTATTCTAACACTAACCCATGCCCTCACACGCACGCTCCCCCTAAAGCGTTGTCGGACCCTCACCTGGACCCTAAACCGTCCCCGTCCCCTAACCCTAACCCTAGCCCGAACCCTAACCCTAACCCTTCCCCGAAGCCTGACCCTCTCCCGTCCCCTAATCCTAACCCGTACGGTAACACTAACCCGCGCCCTCACACGCACGCTCCCCCTAAAGCGTTGTCGGAACCTCACCTGGACCCTAAACCGTCCCCTTCCCCTAAACCTAACCCTAGCCGGAACACTAACCATAACACTTCCCCGAAGCCTGACCCTCACCCGTCCCCTAATCCTAACCCGTACGCTAACACTAACCCGCGTCCTCACACGCACGCTCCCCCTAAAGCGTTGTCGGACCCTCACCTGGACCCTAAGCCGTCCCCGTCCCCTAACCCTAAACCTAGCCCGAACCCTAACCCTAACCCTTCCCCGAAGCCTGACTCTCACCCGTTCCCTAATCCTAACCCGTAGGGGCACACTAACCCGCGCCCTCACACGCACGCTCCCCCTAAAGCGTTGTCGGACCCTCACCTGGACCCTAAACCGTCCCCGTCCCCTAACCCTAACTCCAGCCCGAACCCTACCCCTAACCCTTCCCCGAAGCCTGACCGTCACCCGTCCCCTAATCCTAAACCGTAGGCTCACATTAACGCGCGCCCTCACACGCATGATCCCCCTAAAGCGTTATCGGACCCTCACCTGGACCCTAAACCGTCCCCGTCCCCTAACCCTAACCCTAGCACGAACCCTAACCCTAACCGTTTCCCGAAACCTGACCCTCACCCGTCCCCTAATCCTAAGCCGTACGCTCACACTAACCCGCGCCCTCACACGCACGCTCCCCCTAAAGCGTTGTCGGACCCTCACCTGGACCCTAAACCGTCCCCGTCGCCTAACCCTAACCCTAGCCCGAACCCTAACCCTAACCCTTCCCCGAAGCCTGACCGTCACCCGCCCCTAATCCTAACCCGTACTCTAACACTAACCCATGCCCTCACACGCACGCTCCCCCTAAAGTGTTGTCGGACCCTCACCTGGACCCTAAACCGTCCCCGTCCCCTAACCCTAACCCTATCCCGAACCCTAACCCTAACCCTTCCCCGAAGCCTGACACTCACCCGTCCCCTAATCCTAACCCGTACGCTAACACTAACCAGCGCCCTCACACGCACGCTCCCCCTAAAGCGTTGTCGGACCCTCACCTGTACCCTAAACCGTCCCCGTCCCCTAACCCTAGCCCGAACCCTAACCATAACACTTCCCCGAAGCCTGACCCTCACCCGTCCCCTAATCCTAATCCGTAGGCTCACACTAACCCACGCCCTCACACGCACGCTCCCCCTAAAGCGTTGTCGGACCCTCACCTGGACCCTAAACCGTCCCCGTACCCTAACCCTAACCCTAGCCCGAAACCTAACCCTAACCCTTCCCCGAAGCCTGACCCTCACCCGTCCCCTAATCCTAACCCGTAGGCTCACACTAATCCGCGCCCTCACATGCACGCTCCCCCTAAAGCATTTTCGGACCCTCACCTGGACCCTAAACCGTCCCCATCCCCTAACCCTAGCTAGAACCCTAACCCTAAACCTTCCCCGAAGCCTGACCCTCACCCGTCCCCTAATCCTAACCCATACACTAACACTAACCCGCCCCCTCACATGCACGCTCCCCCTAAAGCGTTGTCGGACCCTCACCTGGACCCTAAACCGTCCCCGTCCCCTAACCCTAACCCTAGCCCGAACCCTAACCCTTCCCCGAAGCCTGACCCTCACCTGTCCCCTAATCCTAACCCGTAGGCTCACACTAACCCGCGCCCTCACACGCATGCTCCCCCTAAAGCGTTGTAGGACCCTAAACCGTTCCCGTACCCTAACCCTAACCCTAGCCCGAACCCTAACCCTAACCCTTCCCCGAAGCCTGACCCTCACCCGTCCCCTCATCCTAACCCGTACGCTAACACTAACCCGCGCCCTCACACGAACGCTCCCCCTAAAGCGTTGTCGGACCCTCACCTGGACCCTAAACCGTCCCCGTCCCCTAACCCTAACCCTAGCCCGAACCCTAACCCTAACCCTTCCCCGAAGCCTGACACTCACCCGTACCCTAATCCTAAACCGTACGCTAACACTAACCCGCGCCCTCACACGCACGCTCCCCCTAAACCGTTGTCGGACCCTCACCTGGACCCTAAACCGTCCCCGTCCCCTAACCCTAACCCTAGCCCGAACCCTAACCCTAACCCTTCCCCGAAGCCTGACCCTCACCCGTCCCCTAATCCTAACCCGTACGCTAACACTAACCCGCGTCCTCACACGCACGCTCCCCCTAAAGCGTTGTCGGACCCTCACTTGGACCCTAAACCGTCCCCGTCCCCTAACCCTAACCCTAGCCCGAACCCTAACACTAACCCTTCCCCGAAGCCTGACCCTCACCCGTCCCCTAATCCTAAGACTTACGCTAACACTAACCCGCGCCCTCACACACACGCTCCCCCTAAAGCGTTGTCGGACCCTCACCTGGACCCTAAACCGTCCCCTTCCCCTAACCCTAACCCTAGCCCGAACCCTAACCCTAAACCTTCCCCGAAGCCTGAACCTCACCTGTCCCCTAATCCTAACCCGTAGGCTCACACTAACCCGCGCCCTCACACGCACGCTCCCCCTAAAGCGTTGTCGGACCTTCACCTGGACCCTAAGCCGTCCCCGTCCCCTAACCCTAACCCTAGCCCGAACCCTAACCCTAACCCTTCCCCGAAGCCTGACCCTCACCCGTCCCCTAATCCTAATCCGTAGGCTCACACTAACCCACGCCCTCACACGCACGCTCCCCCTAAAGCGTTGTCGGACCCTCACCTGGACCCTAAACCGTCCCCGTCCCCTAACACTAACCCTAGCCCGAACCCTAACCCTAACCCTTCCCATAAGCCTGACCCTCACCCGTCCCCTAATCCTAACCCGTAGGCTCACACTAACCCACGCCCTCACACGCACGCTCCCCCTAAAGCGTTGTCGGACCCTCACCTGGACCCTAAACCGTCCCCGTCCCCTAACCCTAACCCTAGCCCGAACCCTAACCCTAACCCTTCCCCGAAGCCTGACCCTCACCCGTCCACTAATCCTAACCCGTACGCTAACACTAACCCGCGCTCTCACACGCGCGCTCCCCCTAAAGCGTTGTCGGACCTTCACCTGGACCCTAAGCCGTCCCCGTCCCCTAACCCTAACCCTAGCCCGAACCCTAACCCTAACCCTTCCCCGATGCCTGACCCTCACCCGTTCCCTAATCCTAACCCGTAGGCGCACACTAACCCGCGCCCTCACACGCACGCTCCACCTAAAGCGTTGTCGGACCCTCACCTGGACCCTAAACCGTCCCCGTCCCCTAACCCTAACCCTAGCCCGAACCCTAACACTAACGCTTCCCCGAAGCCTGACCCTCACCCGTCCCCTAATCCTAACCCGTACGCTAACACTAACCCGCGCCCTCACACGCACGCTCCCCCTAAAGCGTTGTCGGAACCTCACCTGGACCCTAAACCATCCCCGTCCCCTAAACCTAACCCTAGCCCGAACACTAACCATAACACTTCCCCGAAGCCTGACCCTCACCCGTCCCCTAATCCTAACCCGTACACTAACACTAAACCGCGTCCTCACACGCACGCTCCCCCTAAAGCATTGTCGGACCCTCACCTGGACCCTAAACCGTCCCCGTCCCCTAACCCTAACCCTAGCCCGAACCCTAACCCTAACCCTTCCCCGAAGCCTGAACCTCACCTGATCCCTAATCCTAACCCGTAGGCTCACACTAACCCGCGCCCTCACACGCACGCTCCCCCTAAAGCGTTGTCGGACCTTCACCTGGACCCTAAGCCGTCCCCGTCCCCTAACCCTAACCCTAGCCCGAACCCTAACCCTAACACTTCCCCGAAGCCTGACCCTCACCCGTCCACTAATCCTAACCCGTAGGCGCACACTAACCCCCGCCCTCACACGCACGCTCCCCCTAAAGCGTTGTCGGACCCTCACCTGGACCCTAAACCGTCCCCGTCCCCTAACCCTAACCCTATCCCGAACCCTAACCCTAACCCTTCCCCGAAGCCTGACACTCACCCGTCCCCTAATCCTAACCCGTACGCTAACACTAACCAGCGCCCTCACACGCACGCTCCCCCTAAAGCGTTGTCGGACCCTCACCTGTACCCTAAACCGTCCCCGTCCCCTAACCCTAGCCCGAACCCTAACCATAACACTTCCCCGAAGCCTGACCCTCACCCGTCCCCTAATCCTAATCCGTAGGCTCACACTAACCCACGCCCTCACACGCACGCTCCCCCTAAAGCGTTGTCGGACCCTCACCTGGACCCTAAACCGTCCCCGTACCCTAACCCTAACCCTAGCCCGAACCCTAACCCTAACCCTTCCCCGAAGCCTGACCCTCACCCGTCCCCTAATCCTAACCCGTAGGCTCACACTAATCCGCGCCCTCACATGCACGCTCCCCCTAAAGCATTTTCGGACCCTCACCTGGACCCTAAACCGTCCCCATCCCCTAACCCTAGCTAGAACCCTAACCCTAAACCTTCCCCGAAGCCTGACCCTCACCCGTCCCCTAATCCTAACCCATACACTAACACTAACCCGCCCCCTCACATGCACGCTCCCCCTAAAGCGTTGTCGGACCCTCACCTGGACCCTAAACCGTCCCCGTCCCCTAACCCTAACCCTAGCCCGAACCCTAACCCTTCCCCGAAGCCTGACCCTCACCTGTCCCCTAATCCTAACCCGTAGGCTCACACTAACCCGCGCCCTCACACGCACGCTCCACCTAAAGCGTTGTCGGACCCTCACCTGGACCCTAAACCGTCACCGTCCCCTAACCCTAACCCTAGCCCGAACCCTAACCCTAAACCTTCCCCGAAGCCTGACCCTCTCCCGTCCCCTAATCCTAACCCGTAGGCTCACAGTAACCCGCGCCCTCACACGCACGCTCCCCCTAAAGCGTTGTCGGAACCTCACCTGGACCCTAAATCGTCCCCGTCCCCTAACCCTAACCCTAGCCCGAACCCTAACCCTAGCCCTTCCCCGAAGCCTGAACCTCACCTGATCCCTAATCCTAACCCGTAGGCTCACACTAACCCACGCCCTCACACGCACGCTCCCCCTAAAGCGTTGTCGGACCTTCACCTGGACCCTAAGCCGTCCCCGTCCCCTAACCCTAACCCTAGCCCGAACCCTAACCCTAACCCTTCACCGAAGCCTGACCCTCACCCGTCCACTAATCCTAACCCGTAGGCGCACACTAACCCGCACCCACACACGCACGTTCCCCCTAAAGCGTTGTCGGACCCTCACCTGGTCCCTAAACCGTCCCCGTCCCCTAACCCTAACCCTATCCCAAACCCTAACCCTAACCCTTCCCCGAAGCCTGACACTCACCCGTCCCCTAATCCTAACCCGTACGCTAACACTAACCAGCTCCCTCACACGCACGCTCCCCCTAAAGCGTTGTCAGACCCTCACCTGGACCCTAAACCGTTTCCGTCCGCTAACCCTAACCCTAGTCTGAACCCTAACCCTAACCCTTCCCCGAAGCCTTACCCTCACCTGTCCCCTAATCCTAACCCGTACGCTAACACTAACCCGCGCCCTCACACGCACGCTCCCCCTAAAGCGTTGTCGGACCCTCACCTGGACCCTAAACCGTCCCCGTCCCCTAACCCTAACCCTAGCCCGAACCCTAACCCTAACCCTTCCCCGAAGCCTGACCCTCACCCGTCCCCTATTCCTAACCCGTAGGCTCACACTCACGCGCGCCCTCACACGCACGCTCCCCCTAAAGCGTTGTCGGACCCTCACATGGACCCTAAACCGTCCCCGTCCCCTAAACCTAACCCTAGCCCGAACCCTAACCCTAACCCTTCCCCGAAGCCTGACCCTCACCCGTCACCTAATCCTAACCCGTACGCTAACACTAACCCGTGCCCTCACACCCACGCTCCCCCTAAAGCGTTGTCGGACCCTCACCTTGACCCTAAACCGTCCCCGTCCCCTGACCCTAACCCTAGCCCGAACCCTAACCCTAACCCTTCCCCGAAGCCTGACCCTCACCTGTCCCCTAATCGTAACCCGTACGCTAACACTAACCCGCGCCCTCACACGCACGCTCCCCTAAAGCGTTGTCGGACCCTCACCTGGACCCTAAACCATCCCCGTCCCCTAACCCTACACCTAGCCCGAACCCTAACCCTAACCCTTCCCCGAAGCCTGACCCTCACCCGTCCCGTAATCCTAACACGTACGCTAACACTAACCCGCGCCCTCACATGCACGCTCCCCCTAAAACGTTGTCGGACCCTCACCTGGACCCTAAACCGTCCCCGTCCCCTAACCCTAACCCTAGCCCGAACCCTAACCCTAACCCTTTCCCGAAGCCTGACCCTCACCCGTTCCCTAATCCTAACCCGTAGGCTCACACTAACCCGCGCCCTCACACGCACGCCACCCCTAAAACGTTGTCGGACCCTCACCTGGACCCTAAACCGTCCCCGTCCCCTAACCCTAACTCTAGCCCGAAACCTAACCCTAACCCTTCCCCGAAGCCTGATCCTCACCCGTCCCCTAATCCTAACCCGCACGATAACACTAACCCGGGCCCTCACACGCATTCTCCCCCTAAAGCGTTGTCGGACCCTCACCTGGACCCTAAACTGTCCCCGTCCGCTAACCCTAACCCTAGCCCGAACCCTAACCCTAACCCTTCCCCGAAGCCTGACCCTCACCCGTCCCCTAATCCTAACCCGTACGCTCACACTAACCCGCGCCCTCACACGCACGCTCCCCCTAAAGTGTTGTCGGACCCTCACCTGGACCCTAAACCGTCCCCGTCCCCTAACCCTAACCCTAGCCCGAACCCTAACCCTAACCGTTTCCCGAAGCCTGACCCTCACCCGTCCCCTAATCCTAAGCCGTACGCTAACACTAACCCACGCCCTCACACGCACGCTCCCCCTAAAGCGTTGTCGGACCCTCACCTGGACCCTAAACCGTCCCCGTCCCCTAACCCTAACCCTAGCCCGAACCCTAACCCTAACCCTTCCCCGAAGCGTGACCGTCACCCGCCCCTACTCCTAACCCGTATTCTAACACTAACCCATGCCCTCACACGCACGCTCCCCCTAAAGCGTTGTCGGACCCTCACCTGGACCCTAAACCGTCCCCGTCCCCTAACCCTAACCCTAGCCCGAACCCTAACCCTAACCCTTCCCCGAAGCCTGACCCTCACCCGTCCCCTAATCCTAACCCGTAGGCTCACACTAATCCGCGCCCTCACATGCACGCTCCCTCTAAAGCATTTTCGGACCCTCACCTGGACCCTAAACCGTCCCCATCCCCTAACCCTAGCTAGAACCCTAACCCTAAACCTTCTCCGAAGCCTGACCCTCACCCGGCCCCTAATCCTAACCCATACACTAACACTAACCCGCCACCTCACATGCACGCTCCCCCTAAAGCGTTGTCGGACCCTCACCTGGACCCTAAACCGTCCCCGTCCCCTAACCCTAACCCTAGCCCGAACCCTAACCCTTCCCCGAAGCCTGACCCTCACCTGTCCCCTAATCCTAACCCGTAGGCTCACACTAACCCGCGCCCTCACACGCACGCTCCACCTAAAGCGTTGTCGGACCCTCACCTGGACCCTAAACCGTCACCGTCCCCTAACCCTAACCCTAGCCCGAACCCTAACCCTAAACCTTCCCCGAAGCCTGACCCTCTCCCGTCCCCTAATCCTAACCCGTAGGCTCACACTAACCCGCGCTCTCACACGCACGCTCCCCCTAAAGCGTTGTCGGACCCTCACCTGGACCCTAAACCGTCCCCGTCCCCTAACACTAACCCTAGCCCGAAACCTAACCCTAATCCTTCCCCGAAGCCTGACCCTCACCCGTCCTCTAATCCTAACCCGTACGCTAACACTAACACGTGCCCTCACACGCACGCTCCCCCTAAAGCGTTGTCGGAACCTCACCTGGACCCTAAACCGTCCCCGTCCCCTAACCCTAACCCTAGCCCGAACCCTAACCCTAGCCCTTCCCCGAAGCCTGAACCTCACCTGATCCCTAATCCTAACCCGTAGGCTCACACTAACCCGCGCCCTCACACGCACGCTCCCCCTAAAGCGTTGTCGGACCTTCACCTGGACCCTAAGCCGTCCCCGTCCCCTAACCCTAACCCTAGCCCGAACCCTAACCCTAAACCTTCACCGAAGCCTGACTCTCACCCGTCCACTAATCCTAACCCGTAGGCGCACACTAACCCGCACCCTCACACGCACGTTCCCCCTAAAGCGTTGTCGGACCCTCACCTGGTCCCTAAACCGTCCCCGTCCCCTAACCCTAACCCTATCCCGAACCCTAACCCTAACCCTTCCCCGAAGCCTGACACTCAACCGTCCCCTAATCCTAACCCGTACGCTAACACTAACCAGCGCCCTCACACGCACGCTCCCCCTAAAGCGTTGTCAGACCCTCACCTGGACCCTAAACCGTTTCCGTCCGCTAACCCTAACCCTAGTCTGAACCCTAACCCTAACCCTTCCCCGAAGCCTTACCCTCACCTGTCCCCTAATCCTAACCCGTACGCTAACACTAACCCGCGCCCTCACACGCACGCTCCCCCTAAAGCGTTGTCGGACCCTCACCTGGACCCTAAACCGTCCCCGTCCCCTAACCCTAACCCTAGCCCGAACCCTAACCCTAACCCTTCCCCGAAGCCTGACCCTCACCCGTCCCCTATTCCTAACCCGTAGGCTCACACTCACCCGCGCCCTCACACGCACGCTCCCCCTAAAGCGTTGTCGGACCCTCACATGGACCCTAAACCGTCCCCGTCCCCTAAACCTAACCCTAGCCCGAACCCTAACCCTAACCCTTCCCCGAAGCCTGACCCTCACCCGTCCCCTAATCCTAACCCGTACGCTAACACTAACCCGTGCCCTCACACGCACGCTCCCCCTAAAGCGTTGTCGGACCCTCACCTTGACCCTAAACCGTCCCCGTCCCCTGACCCTAACCCTAGCCCGAACCCTAACCCTAACCCTTCCCCGAAGCGTGACCGTCACCCGCCCCTACTCCTAACCCGTATTCTAACACTAACCCATGCCCTCACACGCACGCTCCCCCTAAAGCGTTGTCGGACCCTCACCTGGACCCTAAACCGTCCCCGTCCCCTAACCCTAACCCTAGCCCGAACCCTAACCCTAACCCTTCCCCGAAGCCTGACCCTCTCCCGTCCCCTAATCCTAACCCGTACGCTAACACTAACCCGCGCCCTCACACGCACGCTCCCCCTAAAGCGTTGTCGGAACCTCACCTGGACCCTAAACCGTCCCCTTCCCCTAAACCTAACCCTAGCCCGAACACTAACCATAACACTTCCCCGAAGCCTGACCCTCACCCGTCCCCTAATCCTAACCCGTACGCTAACACTAACCCGCGTCCTCACACGCACGCTCCCCCTAAAGCGTTGTCGGACCCTCACCTGGACCCTAAGCCGTCCCCGTCCCCTAACCCTAAACCTAGCCCGAACCCTAACCCTAACCCTTCCCCGAAGCCTGACTCTCACCCGTTCCCTAATCCTAACCCGTAGGGGCACACTAACCCGCGCCCTCACACGCACGCTCCCCCTAAAGCGTTGTCGGACCCTCACCTGGACCCTAAACCGTCCCCGTCCCCTAACCCTAACTCCAGCCCGAACCCTAACCCTAACCCTTCCCCGAAGCCTGACCCTCACCCGTCCACTAATCCTAAACCGTAGGCTCACATTAACGCGCGCCCTCACACGCATGATCCCCCTAAAGCGTTATCGGACCCTCACCTGGACCCTAAACCGTCCCCGTCCCCTAACCCTAACCCTAGCACGAACCCTAACCCTAACCGTTTCCCGAAACCTGACCCTCACCCGTCCCCTAATCCTAAGCCGTACGCTCACACTAACCCGCGCCCTCACACGCACGCTCCCCCTAAAGCGTTGTCGGACCCTCACCTGGACCCTAAACCGTCCCCGTCGCCTAACCCTAACCCTAGCCCGAACCCTAACCCTAACCCTTCCCCGAAGCCTGACCGTCACCCGCCCCTAATCCTAACCCGTACTCTAACACTAACCCATGCCCTCCCACGCACGCTCCCCCTAAAGTGTTGTCGGACCCTCACCTGGACCCTAAACCGTCCCCGTCCCCTAACCCTAACCCTAGCCCGAACCCTAACCCTAACCCTTCCCCGAAGCCTGACCCTCACCCGTCCCCTAACCCTAACCCGTAGGCTCACACTAACCCGCGCCCTCACACGCACGCTCCCCCTAAAGCGTTGTCGGACCCTCAACTGGACCCTAAACCGTCCCCGTCCTCTAACACTAACCCTAGCCCGAACCCTAACCCTAACCCTTCCCCGAAGCCTGACCCTCACCCGTCCCCTAATCCTAACCCGTAGGCTCACACTAACCCGCGCCCTCACACGCATGCTCCCCCTAAAGCGTTGTAGGATCCTAAACCGTTCCCGTACCCTAACCCTAACCCTAGCCCGAACCCTAACCCTAACTCTTCCCCGAAGCCTGACCCTCACCCGTCCCCTCATCCTAACCCGTACGCTAACACTAAACCGCGCCCTCACACGAACGCTCCCCCTAAAGCGTTGTCGGACCCTCACCTGGACCCTAAACCGTCCCCGTCCCCTAACCCTAACCCTAGCCCGAACCCTAACCCTAACCCTTCCCCGAAGCCTGACACTCACCCGTACCCTAATCCTAAACCGTACGCTAACACTAACCCGCGCCCTCACACGCACGCTCCCCCTAAACCGTTGTCGGACCCTCACCTGGACCCTAAACCGTCCCCGTCCCCTAACCCTAAGCCTAGCCCGAACCCTAACCCTAACCCTTCCCCGAAGCCTGACCCTCACCCGTCCCCTAATCCTAACCCGTACGCTAACACTAACCCGCGTCCTCACACGCACGCTCCCCCTAAAGCGTTGTCGGACCCTCACTTGGACCCTAAACCGTCCCCGTCCCCTAACCCTAACCCTAGCCCGAACCCTAACACTAACCCTTCCCCGAAGCCTGACCCTCACCCGTCCCCTAATCCTAAGACTTACGCTAACACTAACCCGCGCCCTCACACACACGCTCCCCCTAAAGCGTTGTCGGACCCTCACCTGGACCCTAAACCGTCCCCTTCCCCTAACCCTAACCCTAGCCCGAACCCTAACCCTAAACCTTCCCCGAAGCCTGAACCTCACCTGTCCCCTAATCCTAACCCGTAGGCTCACACTAACCCGCGCCCTCACACGCACGCTCCCCCTAAAGCGTTGTCGGACCTTCACCTGGACCCTAAGCCGTCCCCGTCCCCTAACCCTAACCCTAGCCCGAACCCTAACCCTAACCCTTCCCCGAAGCCTGACCCTCACCCGTCCCCTAATCCTAATCCGTAGGCTCACACTAACCCACGCCCTCACACGCACGCTCCCCCTAAAGCGTTGTCGGACCCTCACCTGGACCCTAAACCGTCCCCGTCCCCTAACCCTAACCCTAGCCCGAACCCTAACCCTAACCCTTCCCATAAGCCTGACCCTCACCCGTCCCCTAATCCTAACCCGTAGGCTCACACTAACCCACGCCCTCACACGCACGCTCCCCCTAAAGCGTTGTCGGACCCTCACCTGGACCCTAAACCGTCCCCGTCCCCTAACCCTAACCCTACCCCGAACCCTAACCCTAACCCTTCCCCGAAGCCTGACCCTCAACCGTCCACTAATCCTAACCCGTACGCTAACACTAACCCGCGCTCTCACACGCGCGCTCCCCCTAAAGCGTTGTCGGACCTTCACCTGGACCCTAAGCCGTCCCCGTCCCCTAACCCTAACCCTAGCCCGAACCCTAACCCTAACCCTTCCCCGATGCCTGACCCTCACCCGTTCCCTAATCCTAACCCGTACGCGCACACTAACCCGCGCCCTCACACGCACGCTCCCCCTAAAGCGTTGTCGGACCCTCACCTGGACCCTAAACCGTCCCCGTCCCCTAACCCTAACCCTAGCCCGAACCCTAACACTAACGCTTCCCCGAAGCCTGACCCTCACCCGTCCCCTAATCCTAACCCGTACGCTAACACTAACCCGCGCCCTCACACGCACGCTCCCCCTAAAGCGTTGTCGGAACCTCACCTGGACCCTAAACCATCCCCGTCCCCTAAACCTAACCCTAGCCCGAACACTAACCATAACACTTCCCCGAAGCCTGACCCTCACCCGTCCCCTAATCCTAACCCGTACACTAACACTAACCCGCGTCCTCACACGCACGCTCCCCCTAAAGCATTGTCGGACCCTCACCTGGACCCTAAACCGTCCCCGTCCCCTAACCCTAACCCTAGCCCGAACCCTAACCCTAACCCTTCCCCGAAGCCTGAACCTCACCTGATCCCTAATCCTAACCCGTAGGCTCACACTAACCCGCGCCCTCACACGCACGCTCCCCCTAAAGCGTTGTCGGACCTTCACCTGGACCCTAAGCCGTCCCCGTCCCCTAACCCTAACCCTAGCCCGAACCCTAACCCTAACACTTCCCCGAAGCCTGACCCTCACCCGTCCACTAATCCTAACCCGTAGGCGCACACTAACCCCCGCCCTCACACGCACGCTCCCCCTAAAGCGTTGTCGGACCCTCACCTGGACCCTAAACCGTCCCCGTCCCCTAACCCTAACCCTATCCCGAACCCTAACCCTAACCCTTCCCCGAAGCCTGACACTCACCCGTCCCCTAATCCTAACCCGTACGCTAACACTAACCAGCGCCCTCACACGCACGCTCCCCCTAAAGCGTTGTCGGACCCTCACCTGTACCCTAAACCGTCCCCGTCCCCTAACCCTAGCCCGAACCCTAACCATAACACTTCCCCGAAGCCTGACCCTCACCCGTCCCCTAATCCTAATCCGTAGGCTCACACTAACCCACGCCCTCACACGCACGCTCCCCCTAAAGCGTTGTCGGACCCTCACCTGGACCCTAAACCGTCCCCGTACCCTAACCCTAACCCTAGCCCGAAACCTAACCCTAACCCTTCCCCGAAGCCTGACCCTCACCCGTCCCCTAATCCTAACCCGTAGGCTCACACTAATCCGCGCCCTCACATGCACGCTCCCCCTAAAGCATTTTCGGACCCTCACCTGGACCCTAAACCGTCCCCATCCCCTAACCCTAGCTAGAACCCTAACCCTAAACCTTCCCCGAAACCTGACCCTCACCCGTCCCCTAATCCTAACACATACACAAACACTAACCCGCCCCCTCACATGCACGCTCCCCCTAAAGCGTTGTCGTACACTCACCTGGACCCTAAACCGTCCCCGTCCCCTAACCCTAACCCTAGCCCGAACCCTAACCCTTCCCCGAAGCCTGACCCTCACCTGTCCCCTAATCCTAACCCGTAGGCTCACACTAACCCGCGCCCTCACACGCACGCTCCACCTAAAGCGTTGTCGGACCCTCACCTGGACCCTAAACCGTCACCGTCCCCTAACCCTAACCCTAGCCCGAACCCTAACCCTAAACCTTCCCCGAAGCCTGACCCTCTCCCGTCCCCTAATCCTAACCCGTAGGCTCACAGTAACCCGCGCCCTCACACCCACGCTCCCCCTAAAGCGTTGTCGGAACCTCACCTGGACCCTAAACCTTCCCCGTCCCCTAACCCTAACCCTAGCCCGAACCCTAACCCTAGCCCTTCCCCGAAGCCTGAACCTCACCTGATCCCTAATCCTAACCCGTAGGCTCACACTAACCCACGCCCTCACACGCACGCTCCCCCTAAAGCGTTGTCGGACCTTCACCTGGACCCTAAGCCGTCCCTGTCCCCTAACCCTAACCCTAGCCCGAACCCTAACCCTAACCCTTCACCGAGCCTGACCCTCACCCGTCCACTAATCCTAACCCGTAGGCGCACACTAACCCGCACCCACACACGCACGTTCCCCCTAAAGCGTTGTCGGACCCTCACCTGGTCCCTAAACCGTCCCCGTCCCCTAACCCTAACCCTATCCCGAACCCTAACCCTAACCCTTCCCCGAAGCCTGACACTCACCCGTCCCCTAATCCTAACCCGTACGCTAACACTAACCAGCGCCCTCACACGCACGCTCCCCCTAAAGCGTTGTCAGACCCTCACCTGGACCCTAAACCGTTTCCGTCCGCTAACCCTAACCCTAGTCTGAACCCTAACCCTAACCCTTCCCCGAAGCCTTACCCTCACCTGTCCCCTAATCCTAACCCGTACGCTAACACTAACCCGCGCCCTCACACGCACGCTCCCCCTAAAGCGTTGTCGGACCCTCACCTGGACCCTAAACCGTCCCCGTCCCCTAACCCTAACCCTAGCCCGAACCCTAACCCTAACCCTTCCCCGAAGCCTGACCCTCACCCGTCCCCTATTCCTAACCCGTAGGCTCACACTCACCCGCGCCCTCACACGCACGCTCCCCCTAAAGCGTTGTCGGACCCTCACATGGACCCTAAACCGTCCCCGTCCCCTAAACCTAACCCTAGCCCGAACCCTAACCCTAACCCTTCCCCGAAGCCTGACCCTCACCCGTCACCTAATCCTAACCCGTACGCTAACACTAACCCGTGCCCTCACACCCACGCTCCCCCTAAAGCGTTGTCGGACCCTCACCTTGACCCTAAACCGTCCCCGTCCCCTGACCCTAACCCTAGCCCGAACCCTAACCCTAACCCTTCCCCGAAGCCTGACCCTCACCCGTCCCCTAATCGTAACCCGTACGCTAACACTAACCCGCGCCCTCACACGCACGCTCCCCTAAAGCGTTGTCGGACCCTCACCTGGACCCTAAACCATCCCCGTCCCCTAACCCTACACCTAGCCCGAACCCTAACCCTAACCCTTCCCCGAAGCCTGACCCTCACCCGTCCCGTAATCCTAACACGTACGCTAACACTAACCCGCGCCCTCACACGCACGCTCCCCCTAAAACGTTGTCGGACCCTCACCTGGACCCTAAACCGTCCCCGTCCCCTAACCCTAACCCTAGCCCGAACCCTAACCCTAACACTTTCCCGAAGCCTGACCCTCACCCGTTCCCTAATCCTAACCCGTAGGCTCACACTAACCCGCGCCCTCACACGCACGCCACCCCTAAAGCGTTGTCGGACCCTCACCTGGACCCTAAACCGTCCCCGTCCCCTAACCCTAACTCTAGCCCGAAACCTAACCCTAACCCTTCCCCGAAGCCTGACCCTCACCCGTCCCCTAATCCTAACCCGCACGATAACACTAACCCGGGCCCTCACACGCATTCTCCCCCTAAAGCGTTGTCGGACCCTCACCTGGACCCTAAACTATCCCCGTCCGCTAACCCTAACCCTAGCCCGAACCCTAACCCTAACCCTTCCCCGAAGCCTGACCCTCACCCGTTCCATAATCCTAACCCGTACGCTCACACTAACCCGCGCCCTCACACGCACGCTCCCCCTAAAGTGTTGTCGGACCCTCACCTGGACCCTAAACCGTCCCCGTCCCCTAACCCTAACCCTAGCCCGAACCCTAACCCTAACCGTTTCCCGAAGCCTGACCCTCACCCGTCCCCTAATCCTAAGCCGTACGCTAACACTAACCCACGCCCTCACACGCACGCTCCCCCTAAAGCGTTGTCGGACCCTCACCTGGACCCTAAACCGTCCCCGTCCCCTAACCCTAACCCTAGCCCGAACCCTAACCCTAACCCTTCCCCGAAGCGTGACCGTCACCCGCCCCTACTCCTAACCCGTATTCTAACACTAACCCATGCCCTCACACGCACGCTCCCCCTAAAGTGTTGTCGGACACTCACCTGGACCCTAAACCGTCCCCGTCCCCTAACCCTAACCCTAGCCCGAACCCTAACCCTAACCCTTCCCCGAAGCCTGACCCTCTCCCGTCCCCTAATCCTAACCCGTACGCTAACACTAACCCGCGCCCTCACACGCACGCTCCCCCTAAAGCGTTGTCAGAACCTCACCTGGACCCTAAACCGTCCCCGTCCCCTAAACCTAACCCTAGCCCGAACACTAACCATAACACTTCCCCGAAGCCTGACCCTCACCCGTCCCCTAATCCTAACCCTTACGCTAACACTAACCCGCGTCCTCACACGCACGCTCCCCCTAAAGCGTTGTCGGACCCTCACCTGGACCCTAAGCCGTCCCCGTCCCCTAACCCTAACCCTAGCCCGAACCCTAACCCTAACCCTTCCCCGAAGCCTGACTCTCACCCGTTCCCTAATCCTAACCCGTAGGGGCACACTAACCCGCGCCCTCACACGCCCGCTCCCCCTAAAGCGTTGTCGGACCCTCACCTGGACCCTAAACCGTCCCCGTCCCCTAACCCTAACTCCAGCCCGAACCCTAACCCTAACCTTTCCCCGAAGCCTGACCCTCACCCGTCCGCTAATCCTAAATCGTAGGCTCACATTAACGCGCGCCCTCACACGCATGATCCCCCTAAAGCGTTATCGGACCCTCACCTGGACCCTAAACCGTCCCCGTCCCCTAACCCTAACCCTAGCACGAACCCTAACCCTAACCGTTTCCCGAAACCTGACCCTCACCCGTCCCCTAATCCTAAGCCGTACGCTAACACTAACCCACGCCCTCACACGCACGCTCCCCCTAAAGCGTTGTCGGACCCTCACCTGGACCCTAAACCGTCCCCGTCCCCTAACCCTAACTCTAGCCCGAACCCTAACCCTAACCCTTCCCCGAAGCCTGACCCTCACCCGTCCCCTAACCCTAACCTGTAGGCTCACACTAACCCGCGCCCTCACACGCACGCTCCCCCTAAAGCGTTGTCGAACCCTCACCTGGACCCTAAACCGTCCCCGTCCTCTAACACTAACCCTAGCCCGAACCCTAACCCTAACCCTTCCCCGAAGCCTGACCCTCACCCGTCCCCTAATCCTAACCCGTAGGCTCACACTAACCCGCGCCCTCACACGCATGCTCCCCCTAAAGCGTTGTAGGACCCTCACCTGGACCCTAAACCGTTCCCGTACCCTAACCCTAACCCTAGCCCGAACCCTATCCCTAACACTTCCCCGAAGCCTGACCCTCACCCGTCCCCTCATCCTAACCCGTACGCTAACACTAACCCGCGCCCTCACACGAACGCTCCCCCTAAAGCGTTGTCGGACCCTCACCTGGACCCTAAACCGTCCCCGTCCCCTAACCCTAACCCTAGCCCGAACCCTAACCCTAACCCTTCCCCGAAGCCTGACACTCACCCGTACCCTAATCCTAAACCGTACGCTAACACTAACCCGCGCCCTCACACGCACGCTCCCCCTAAACCGTTGTCGGACCCTCACCTGGACCCTAAACCGTCCCCGTCCCCTAACCCTAACCCTAGCCCGAACCCTAACCCTAACCCTTCCCCGAAGCCTGCCCCTCACCCGTCCCCTAATCCTAACCCGTACGCTAACACTAACCCGCGTCCTCACACGCACGCTCCCCCTAAAGCGTTGTCGGACCCTCACTTGGACCCTAAACCGTCCCCGTCCCCTAACCCTAACCCTAGCCCGAACCCTAACACTAACCCTTCCCCGAAGCCTGACCCTCACCCGTCCCCTAATCCTAAGACTTACGCTAACACTAACCCGCGCCCTCACACGCACGCTCCCCCTAAAGCGTTGTCGGACCCTCACCTGGACCCTAAACCGTCCCCTTCCCCTAACCCTAACCCTAGCCCGAACCCTAACCCTAAAACTTCCCCGAAGCCTGAACCTCACCTGTCCCCTAATCCTAACCCGTAGGCTCACACTAACCCGCGCCCTCACACGCACGCTCCCCCTAAAGCGTTGTCGGACCTTCACCTGGACCCTAAGCCGTCCCCGTCCCCTAACCCTAACCCTAGCCCGAACCCTAACCCTAACCCTTCCCCGAAGCCTGACCCTCACCCGTCCCCTAATCCTAATCCGTAGGCTCACACTAACCCACGCCCTCACACGCACGCTCCCCCTAAAGCGTTGTCGGACCCTCACCTGGACCCTAAACCGTCCCTGTCCCCTAACCCTAACCCTAGCCCGAACCCTAACCCTAACCCTTCCCATAAGCCTGACCCTCACCCGTCCCCTAATCCTAACCCGTAGGCTCACACTAACCCACGCCCTCACACGCACGCTCCCCCTAAAGCGTTGTCGGACCTTCACCTGGACCCTAAACCGTCCCCGTCCCCTAACCCTAACCCTACCCCGAACCCTAACCCTAACCCTTCCCCGAAGCCTGACCCTCACCCGTCCACTAATCCTAACCCGTACGCTAACACTAACCCGCGCCCTCACACGCACGCTCCCCCTAAAGCGTTGTCGGACCTTCACCTGGACCCTAAGCCGTCCCCGTCCCCTAACCCTAACCCTAGCCCGAACCCTAACCCTAACCCTTCCCCGATGCCTGACCCTCACCCGTTCCCTAATCCTAACCCGTAGGCGCACACTAACCCGCGCCCTCACACGCACGCTCCCCCTAAAGCGTTGTCGGACCCTCACCTGGACCCTAAACCGTCCCCGTCCCCTAACCCTAACCCTAGCCCGAACCCTAACCCTAACACTTCCCCGAAGCCTGACCCTCACCCGTCCCCTAATCCTAACCCGTACGCTAACACTAACCCGCGCCCTCACACGCACGCTCCCCCTAAAGCGTTGTCGGAACCTCACCTGGACCCTAAACCATCCCCGTCCCCTAAACCTAACCCTAGCCCGAACACTAACCATAACACTCCTCGAAGCCTGACCCTCACCCGTCCCCTAATCCTAACCCGTACACTAACACTAACCCGCGTCCTCACACGCACGCTCCCCCTAAAGCATTGTCGGACCCTCACCTGGACCCTAAGCCGTCCCCGTCCCCTAACCCTAACCCTAGCCCGAACCCTAACCCTAACACTTCCCCGAAGCCTGACCCTCACCCGTCCACTAATCCTAACCCGTAGGCGCACACTAACCCGCGCCCTCACACGCACGCTCCCCCTAAAGCGTTGTCGGACCCTCACCTGGACCCTAAACCGTCCCCGTCCCCTAACCCTAACCCTATCCCGAACCCTAACCCTAACCCTTCCCCGAAGCCTGACACTCACCCGTCCCCTAATCCTAACCCGTACGCTAACACTAACCAGCGCCCTCACACGCTCGCTCCCCCTAAAGCGTTGTCGGACCCTCACCTGTACCCTAAACCGTCCCCGTCCCCTAACCCTAGCCCGAACCCTAATCATAACACTTCCCCGAAGCCTGACCCTCACCCGTCCCCTAATCCTAATCCGTAGGCTCACACTAACCCACGCCCTCACACGCACGCTCCCCCTAAAGCGTTGTCGGACCCTCACCTGGACCCTAAACCGTTCCCGTACCCTAACCCTAACCCTAGCCCGAACCCTATCCCTAACACTTCCCCGAAGCCTGACCCTCACCCGTCCCCTCATCCTAACCCGTACGCTAACACTAACCCGCGCCCTCACACGAACGCTCCCCCTAAAGCGTTGTCGGACCCTCACCTGGACCCTAAACCGTCCCCGTCCCCTAACCCTAACCCTAGCCCGAACCCTAACCCTAACCCTTCCCCGAAGCCTGACACTCACCCGTACCCTAATCCTAAACCGTACGCTAACACTAACCCGCGCCCTCACACGCACGCTCCCCCTAAACCGTTGTCGGACCCTCACCTGGACCCTAAACCGTCCCCGTCCCCTAACCCTAACCCTAGCCCGAACCCTAACCCTAACCCTTCCCCGAAGCGTGACCGTCACCCGCCCCTACTCCTAACCCGTATTCTAACACTAACCCATGCCCTCACACGCACGCTCCCCCTAAAGTGTTGTCGGACACTCACCTGGACCCTAAACCGTCCCCGTCCCCTAACCCTAACCCTAGCCCGAACCCTAACCCTAACCCTTCCCCGAAGCCTGACCCTCTCCCGTCCCCTAATCCTAACCCGTACGCTAACACTAACCCGCGCCCTCACACGCACGCTCCCCCTAAAGCGTTGTCAGAACCTCACCTGGACCCTAAACCGTCCCCGTCCCCTAAACCTAACCCTAGCCCGAACACTAACCATAACACTTCCCCGAAGCCTGACCCTCACCCGTCCCCTAATCCTAACCCTTACGCTAACACTAACCCGCGTCCTCACACGCACGCTCCCCCTAAAGCGTTGTCGGACCCTCACCTGGACCCTAAGCCGTCCCCGTCCCCTAACCCTAACCCTAGCCCGAACCCTAACCCTAACCCTTCCCCGAAGCCTGACTCTCACCCGTTCCCTAATCCTAACCCGTAGGGGCACACTAACCCGCGCCCTCACACGCCCGCTCCCCCTAAAGCGTTGTCGGACCCTCACCTGGACCCTAAACCGTCCCCGTCCCCTAACCCTAACTCCAGCCCGAACCCTAACCCTAACCTTTCCCCGAAGCCTGACCCTCACCCGTCCGCTAATCCTAAATCGTAGGCTCACATTAACGCGCGCCCTCACACGCATGATCCCCCTAAAGCGTTATCGGACCCTCACCTGGACCCTAAACCGTCCCCGTCCCCTAACCCTAACCCTAGCACGAACCCTAACCCTAACCGTTTCCCGAAACCTGACCCTCACCCGTCCCCTAATCCTAAGCCGTACGCTAACACTAACCCACGCCCTCACACGCACGCTCCCCCTAAAGCGTTGTCGGACCCTCACCTGGACCCTAAACCGTCCCCGTCCCCTAACCCTAACTCTAGCCCGAACCCTAACCCTAACCCTTCCCCGAAGCCTGACCCTCACCCGTCCCCTAACCCTAACCTGTAGGCTCACACTAACCCGCGCCCTCACACGCACGCTCCCCCTAAAGCGTTGTCGAACCCTCACCTGGACCCTAAACCGTCCCCGTCCTCTAACACTAACCCTAGCCCGAACCCTAACCCTAACCCTTCCCCGAAGCCTGACCCTCACCCGTCCCCTAATCCTAACCCGTAGGCTCACACTAACCCGCGCCCTCACACGCATGCTCCCCCTAAAGCGTTGTAGGACCCTCACCTGGACCCTAAACCGTTCCCGTACCCTAACCCTAACCCTAGCCCGAACCCTATCCCTAACACTTCCCCGAAGCCTGACCCTCACCCGTCCCCTCATCCTAACCCGTACGCTAACACTAACCCGCGCCCTCACACGAACGCTCCCCCTAAAGCGTTGTCGGACCCTCACCTGGACCCTAAACCGTCCCCGTCCCCTAACCCTAACCCTAGCCCGAACCCTAACCCTAACCCTTCCCCGAAGCCTGACACTCACCCGTACCCTAATCCTAAACCGTACGCTAACACTAACCCGCGCCCTCACACGCACGCTCCCCCTAAACCGTTGTCGGACCCTCACCTGGACCCTAAACCGTCCCCGTCCCCTAACCCTAACCCTAGCCCGAACCCTAACCCTAACCCTTCCCCGAAGCCTGCCCCTCACCCGTCCCCTAATCCTAACCCGTACGCTAACACTAACCCGCGTCCTCACACGCACGCTCCCCCTAAAGCGTTGTCGGACCCTCACTTGGACCCTAAACCGTCCCCGTCCCCTAACCCTAACCCTAGCCCGAACCCTAACACTAACCCTTCCCCGAAGCCTGACCCTCACCCGTCCCCTAATCCTAAGACTTACGCTAACACTAACCCGCGCCCTCACACGCACGCTCCCCCTAAAGCGTTGTCGGACCCTCACCTGGACCCTAAACCGTCCCCTTCCCCTAACCCTAACCCTAGCCCGAACCCTAACCCTAAAACTTCCCCGAAGCCTGAACCTCACCTGTCCCCTAATCCTAACCCGTAGGCTCACACTAACCCGCGCCCTCACACGCACGCTCCCCCTAAAGCGTTGTCGGACCTTCACCTGGACCCTAAGCCGTCCCCGTCCCCTAACCCTAACCCTAGCCCGAACCCTAACCCTAACCCTTCCCCGAAGCCTGACCCTCACCCGTCCCCTAATCCTAATCCGTAGGCTCACACTAACCCACGCCCTCACACGCACGCTCCCCCTAAAGCGTTGTCGGACCCTCACCTGGACCCTAAACCGTCCCTGTCCCCTAACCCTAACCCTAGCCCGAACCCTAACCCTAACCCTTCCCATAAGCCTGACCCTCACCCGTCCCCTAATCCTAACCCGTAGGCTCACACTAACCCACGCCCTCACACGCACGCTCCCCCTAAAGCGTTGTCGGACCTTCACCTGGACCCTAAACCGTCCCCGTCCCCTAACCCTAACCCTACCCCGAACCCTAACCCTAACCCTTCCCCGAAGCCTGACCCTCACCCGTCCACTAATCCTAACCCGTACGCTAACACTAACCCGCGCCCTCACACGCACGCTCCCCCTAAAGCGTTGTCGGACCTTCACCTGGACCCTAAGCCGTCCCCGTCCCCTAACCCTAACCCTAGCCCGAACCCTAACCCTAACCCTTCCCCGATGCCTGACCCTCACCCGTTCCCTAATCCTAACCCGTAGGCGCACACTAACCCGCGCCCTCACACGCACGCTCCCCCTAAAGCGTTGTCGGACCCTCACCTGGACCCTAAACCGTCCCCGTCCCCTAACCCTAACCCTAGCCCGAACCCTAACCCTAACACTTCCCCGAAGCCTGACCCTCACCCGTCCCCTAATCCTAACCCGTACGCTAACACTAACCCGCGCCCTCACACGCACGCTCCCCCTAAAGCGTTGTCGGAACCTCACCTGGACCCTAAACCATCCCCGTCCCCTAAACCTAACCCTAGCCCGAACACTAACCATAACACTCCTCGAAGCCTGACCCTCACCCGTCCCCTAATCCTAACCCGTACACTAACACTAACCCGCGTCCTCACACGCACGCTCCCCCTAAAGCATTGTCGGACCCTCACCTGGACCCTAAGCCGTCCCCGTCCCCTAACCCTAACCCTAGCCCGAACCCTAACCCTAACACTTCCCCGAAGCCTGACCCTCACCCGTCCACTAATCCTAACCCGTAGGCGCACACTAACCCGCGCCCTCACACGCACGCTCCCCCTAAAGCGTTGTCGGACCCTCACCTGGACCCTAAACCGTCCCCGTCCCCTAACCCTAACCCTATCCCGAACCCTAACCCTAACCCTTCCCCGAAGCCTGACACTCACCCGTCCCCTAATCCTAACCCGTACGCTAACACTAACCAGCGCCCTCACACGCTCGCTCCCCCTAAAGCGTTGTCGGACCCTCACCTGTACCCTAAACCGTCCCCGTCCCCTAACCCTAGCCCGAACCCTAATCATAACACTTCCCCGAAGCCTGACCCTCACCCGTCCCCTAATCCTAATCCGTAGGCTCACACTAACCCACGCCCTCACACGCACGCTCCCCCTAAAGCGTTGTCGGACCCTCACCTGGACCCTAAACCGTTCCCGTACCCTAACCCTAACCCTAGCCCGAACCCTATCCCTAACACTTCCCCGAAGCCTGACCCTCACCCGTCCCCTCATCCTAACCCGTACGCTAACACTAACCCGCGCCCTCACACGAACGCTCCCCCTAAAGCGTTGTCGGACCCTCACCTGGACCCTAAACCGTCCCCGTCCCCTAACCCTAACCCTAGCCCGAACCCTAACCCTAACCCTTCCCCGAAGCCTGACACTCACCCGTACCCTAATCCTAAACCGTACGCTAACACTAACCCGCGCCCTCACACGCACGCTCCCCCTAAACCGTTGTCGGACCCTCACCTGGACCCTAAACCGTCCCCGTCCCCTAACCCTAACCCTAGCCCGAACCCTAACCCTAACCCTTCCCCGAAGCCTGCCCCTCACCCGTCCCCTAATCCTAACCCGTACGCTAACACTAACCCGCGTCCTCACACGCACGCTCCCCCTAAAGCGTTGTCGGACCCTCACTTGGACCCTAAACCGTCCCCGTCCCCTAACCCTAACCCTAGCCCGAACCCTAACACTAACCCTTCCCCGAAGCCTGACCCTCACCCGTCCCCTAATCCTAAGACTTACGCTAACACTAACCCGCGCCCTCACACGCACGCTCCCCCTAAAGCGTTGTCGGACCCTCACCTGGACCCTAAACCGTCCCCTTCCCCTAACCCTAAACCTAGCCCGAACCCTAACCCTAAAACTTCCCCGAAGCCTGAACCTCACCTGTCCCCTAATCCTAACCCGTAGGCTCACACTAACCCGCGCCCTCACACGCACGCTCCCCCTAAAGCGTTGTCGGACCTTCACCTGGACCCTAAGCCGTCCCCGTCCCCTAACACTAACCCTAGCCCGAACCCTAACCCTAACCCTTCCCCGAAGCCTGACCCTCACCCGTCCCCTAATCCTAATCCGTAGGCTCACACTAACCCACGCCCTCACACGCACGCTCCCCCTAAAGCGTTGTCGGACCCTCACCTGGACCCTAAACCGTCCCTGTCCCCTAACCCTAACCCTAGCCCGAACCCTAACCCTAACCCTTCCCATAAGCCTGACCCTCACCCGTCCCCTAATCCTAACCCGTAGGCTCACACTAACCCACGCCCTCACACGCACGCTCCCCCTAAAGCGTTGTCGGACCTTCACCTGGACCCTAAACCGTCCCCGTCCCCTAACCCTAACCCTACCCCGAACCCTAACCCTAACCCTTCCCCGAAGCCTGACCCTCACCCGTCCACTAATCCTAACCCGTACGCTAACACTAACCCGCGCCCTCACACGCACGCTCCCCCTAAAGCGTTGTCGGACCTTCACCTGGACCCTAAGCCGTCCCCGTCCCCTAACCCTAACCCTAGCCCGAACCCTAACCCTAACCCTTCCCCGATGCCTGACCCTCACCCGTTCCCTAATCCTAACCCGTAGGCGCACACTAACCCGCGCCCTCACACGCACGCTCCCCCTAAAGCGTTGTCGGACCCTCACCTGGACCCTAAACCGTCCCCGTCCCCTAACCCTAACCCTAGCCCGAACCCTAACCCTAACACTTCCCCGAAGCCTGACCCTCACCCGTCCCCTAATCCTAACCCGTACGCTAACACTAACCCGCGCCCTCACACGCACGCTCCCCCTAAAGCGTTGTCGGAACCTCACCTGGACCCTAAACCATCCCCGTCCCCTAAACCTAACCCTAGCCCGAACACTAACCATAACACTTCCTCGAAGCCTGACCCTCACCCGTCCCCTAATCCTAACCCGTACACTAACACTAACCCGCGTCCTCACACGCACGCTCCCCCTAAAGCATTGTCGGACCCTCACCTGGACCCTAAGCCGTCCCCGTCCCCTAACCCTAACCCTAGCCCGAACCCTAACCCTAACACTTCCCCGAAGCCTGACCCTCACCCGTCCACTAATCCTAACCCGTAGGCGCACACTAACCCGCGCCCTCACACGCACGCTCCCCCTAAAGCGTTGTCGGACCCTCACCTGGACCCTAAACCGTCCCCGTCCCCTAACCCTAACCCTATCCCGAACCCTAACCCTAACCCTTCCCCGAAGCCTGACACTCACCCGTCCCCTAATCCTAACCCGTACGCTAACACTAACCAGCGCCCTCACACGCTCGCTCCCCCTAAAGCGTTGTCGGACCCTCACCTGTACCCTAAACCGTCCCCGTCCCCTAACCCTAGCCCGAACCCTAACCATAACACTTCCCCGAAGCCTGACCCTCACCCGTCCCCTAATCCTAATCCGTAGGCTCACACTAACCCACGCCCTCACACGCACGCTCCCCCTAAAGCGTTGTCGGACCCTCACCTGGACCCTAAACCGTCCCCGTACCCTAACCCTAACCCTAGCCCGAAACCTAACCCTAACCCTTCCCCGAAGCCTGACCCTCACCCGTCCCCTAATCCTAACCCGTAGGCTCACACTAATCCGCGCCCTCACATGCACGCTCCCCCTAAAGCATTTTCGGACCCTCACCTGGACCCTAAACCGTCCCCATCCCCTAACCCTAGCTAGAACCCTAACCCTAAACCTTCCCCGAAGCCTGACCCTCACCCGTCCCCTAATCCTAACCCATACACTAACACTAACCCGCCCCCTCACATGCACGCTCCCCCTAAAGCGTTGTCGGACCCTCACCTGGACCCTAAACCGTCCCCGTCCCCTAACCCTAACCCTAGCCCGAACCCTAACCCTTCCCCGAAGCCTGACCCTCACCTGTCCCCTAATCCTAACCCGTAGGCTCACACTAACCCGCGCCCTCACACGCACGCTCCCCCTAAAGCGTTGTCGGACCCTCACCTGGACCCTAAACCGTCCCCGTCCCCTAACCCTAACCCTAGCCCGAAACCTAACCCTAATCCTTCCCCGAAGCCTGACCCTCACCCGTCCACTAATCCTAACCCGTACGCTAACACTAACACGTGCCCTCACACGCACGCTCCCCCTAAAGCGTTGTCGGAACCTCACCTGGACCCTAAACCGTCCCCGTCCCCTAACCCTAACCCTAGCCCGAACCCTAACCCTAACCCTTCCCCGAAGCCTGACACTCACCCGTCCCATAATCCTAACCCGTACGCTAACACTAACCAGCGCCCTCACACGCACGCTCCCCCTAAAGCGTTGTCAGACCCTCACCTGGACCCTAAACCGTTTCCGTCCCCTAACCCTAACCCTAGTCTGAACCCTAACCCTAACCCTTCCCCGAAGCCTTACCCTCACCTGTCCCCTAATCCTAACCCGTACGCTAACACTAACCCGCGCCCTCACACGCACGCTCCCCCTAAAGCGTTGTCGGACCCTCACCTGGACCCTAAACCGTCCCCGTCCCCTAACCCTAACCCTAGCCCGAACCCTAACCCTAACCCTTCCCCGAAGCCTGACCCTCACCCGTCCCCTATTCCTAACCCGTAGGCTCACACTCACCCGCGCCCTCACACGCACGCTCCCCCTAAAGCGTTGTCGGACCCTCACATGGACCCTAAACCGTCCCCGTCCCCTAAACCTAACCCTAGCCCGAACCCTAACCCTAACCCTTCCCCGAAGCCTGACCCTCACCCGTCCCCTAATCCTAAGCCGTACGCTAACACTAACCCGTGCCCTCACACGCACGCTCCCCCTAAAGCGTTGTCGGACCTTCACCTGGACCCTAAACCGTCCCCGTCCCCTGACCCTAACCCTAGCCCGAACCCTAACCCTAACCCTTCCCCGAAGCCTGACCCTCACCCGTCCCCTAATCGTAACCCGTACGCTAACACTAACCCGCGCCCTCACACGCACGCTCCCCTAAAGCGTTGTCGGACCCTCACCTGGACCATAAACCATCCCCGTCCCCTAACCCTACACCTAGCCCGAACCCTAACCCTAACCCTTCCCCGAAGCCTGACCCTCACCCGTCCCGTAATCCTAACACGTACGCTAACACTAACCCGCGCCCTCACACGCACGCTCCCCCTAAAACGTTGTCGGACCCTCACCTGGACCCTATACCGTCCCCGTCCCCTAACCCTAACCCTAGCCCGAACCCTAACCCTAACCCTTCCCCGAAGCCTGACCCTCACCCTTTCCCTAATCCTAACCCGTAGGCTCACACTAACCCGCGCCCTCACACGCACGCTCCCCCTAAAGCGTTGTCGGACCCTCACCTGGACCCTAAACCGTCCCCGTCCCCTAACCCTAACTCTAGCCCGAAACCTAACCCTAACCCTTCCCCGAAGCCTGACCCTCACCCGTCCCCTAATCCTAACCCGTACGCTCACACTAACCCGCGCCCTCACACGCACGCTCCCCCTAAAGCATTGTCGGACCCTCACCTGGACCCTAAACCGTCCCCGTCCCCTAACCCTAACCCTAGCCCGAACCCTAACCCTAACCCTTCCCCGAAGCCTGACCCTCACCCGTCCCCTAATCGTAACCCGTACGCTAACACTAACCCGCGCCCTCATACGCACGCTCCCCTAAAGCGTTGTCGGACCCTCACCTGGACCCTAAACCGTCCCCGTCCCCTAACCCTAAACCTAGCCCGAACCCTAACCCTAAACCTTCCCCGAAGCCTGACCCTCACCCGTCCCGTAATCCTAACACGTACGCAAACACTAACCCGTGCCCTCACACGCACGCTCCCCCTAAAGCGTTGTCGGACCCTCACCTGGACCCTAAACCGTCCCCGTCCCCTAACCCTAACCCTAGCCCGAACCCTAACCCTAACCCTTCCCCGAAGCCTGACCCTCACCCGTTCCCTAATCCTAACCCGTAGGCTCACACTAACCCGCGCCCTCACACGCACGCTCCCCCTAAAGCGTTGTCGGACACTCACCTGGACCCTAAACCGTCCCCGTCCCCTAACCCTAAACCTAGCCCGAACCCTAACCCTAAACCTTCCCCGAAGCCTGACCCTCACCCGTCCCGTAATCCTAACACGTACGCAAACACTAACCCGTGCCCTCACACGCACGCTCCCCCTAAAGCGTTGTCGGACCCTCACCTGGACCCTAAACCGTCCCCGTCCCCTAACCCTAACCCTAGCCCGAACCCTAACCCTAACCCTTCCCCGAAGCCTGACCCTCACCCGTTCCCTAATCCTAACCCGTAGGCTCACACTAACCCGCGCCCTCACACGCACGCTCCCCCTAAAGCGTTGTCGGACCCTCACCTGGACCCTAAACCGTCCCCATCCCCTAACCCTAACTCTAGCCCGAAACCTAACCCTAACACTTCCCCGAAGCCTGACCCTCACCCGTCCCCTAATCCTAATCCGTAGGCTCACACTAACCCACGCCCTCACACGCACGCTCCCCCTAAAGCGTTGTCGGACCCTCACCTGGACCCTAAACCGTCCCCGTACCCTAAACCTAACCCTAGCCCGAACCCTAACCTTAACACTTCCCCGAAGCCTGACCCTCACCTGTCCCCTAATCCTAACCCGTAGGCTCACACTAACCCGCGCCCTCACACGCACGCTCCCCCTAAAGCATTGTCGGACCTTCACCTGGACCCTAAGCCTTCCCCGTCCCCTAACCCTAACCCTAGCCCGAACCCTAACCCTAAACCTTCCGCGAAGACTGACCCTCACCCGTCCCTAATCCTAACCCGTACGCTAACACTAACCCGCACCCTCACACGCACGCTCCCCCTAAAGCGTTGTCGGACCCTCACCTGGACCCTAAACCGTCCCCGTCCCCTAATCCTAACCCTAGCCCGAACCCTAACCCTAACCCTTGCCCGAAGCCTGACCCTCACCCGTCCACTAATCCTAACCCGTAGGCTCACACTAACCCGCGCCCTCACACACACGCTCCCCCTAAAGCGTTGTCGGACACTCACCTGGACCCTAAACCGTCCCCGTCCCCTAACCCTAATCCTAGCCCGAACCCTAACCCTAACCCTTCCCCGAAGCCTGACACTCACAATTCCCCTAATCCTAACCCGTACGCTAACACTAACCCGCGCCCTCACACGCACGCTTCCCCTAAAGCGTTGTCGGATCCTCACCTGGACCCTAAACCGTTCCCGTCCCCTGACCCTAACCCTAGCCCGAACCCTAAACCTAACCCTTCCCCGAAGCCTGACCCTCACCCGTCTCCTAATCCTAAACCGTAGGCTCACACTAACCCGCGCCCTTAGACGCACGCTCCCCCTAAAGCGTTGTCGGAACCTCACCTGGACCCTAAACCGTCCCCATCCCCTAACCCTAACCCTAGCCCGAACCCTAACCCTAACCCTTCCCCGAAGCCTGACCCTCACCCGTCCCCTAATCCTAACCCGCACGCTAACACTAACCCGGGCCCTCACACGCATGCTCCCCCTAAAGCGTTGTCGGACCCTCACCTGGATCCTAAACCGTCCCCGTCCGCTAACCCTAACCCTAGCCCGAACCCTAACCCTAACCCTTCCCCGAAGCTTGACCCTCACCCGTCCCCTAATCCTAACCCGTAGGCTCACACTAACCCGCGCCCTCCCACGCACGCTCCCCCTAAAGCGTTGTCGGACCCTCACCTGGACCCTAAACCGTCCCCGTACCCTAAACCTAACCGTAGCCCGAACCCAAACCCTAACACTTCCCCGAAGCCTGACCCTCACCCGTCCCCTAATCCTAACCCGTACGCTAACACTAACCCGCGCCCTCACACGCACGCTCTCCCTAAAGCGTTGTCGGACCCTCACCTGGACCCTAAACCGTCCCCGTCCCGTAACCCTAACCCTAGCCCGAACCCAAACCCTAACACTTCCCCGAAGCCTGACCCTCACCCGTCCCCTAATCCTAACCCGTACGCTAACACTAACCCGGGCCCTCACACGCACGCTCCCCCTAAAGCGTTGTCGGACCCTCACTTGGACCCTAAACCGTCCCCGTCCCCTAACCCTAACCCTAGCCCGAACCCTAACCCTAACACTTCCCCGAAGCCTGACACTCACCCGTCCCCTTATCCTAACCCGTAGGCTCACACTAACCCGCGCCCTCACACGCACGCTCCCCCTAAAGCGTTTTCGGACCCTCACATGGACCCTAAACCGTCCCCGTCCCCTAACCCTAACCCTAGCCCGAACCCTAACCCTAACCCTTCCCCGAAGCCTGACCCTCACCCGTCCCCTAATGCTAACCCGTACGCTAACACTAACCCGCGCCCTCACACTCACGCTCCCCCTAAAGCGTTGTCGGACCCTCACCTGGACCCTAAACCGTCCCCGTCCCCTAACCCTAACCCTAGCCCGAACTCTAACCCTAACCCTTCCCCGAAGCCTGACCCCCACCCGTCCCCTAATCCTAACCCGTACGCTAACACTAACCCGCGCCCTTACACGCACGCTCCCCTAAAGCGTTGTCGGACCCTCACCTGGACCCTAAACCGTCCCCGTCCCCTAACCCTAAACCTAGCCCGAACCCTAACCCTAACCCTTCCCCGAAGCCTGATCCTCACCCGTCCCGTAATCCTAACACGTACGCCAACGCTAACCCGCGCCCTCACACGCACGCTCCCCTTAAAGCATTGTCGGACCGTCACCTGGACCCTAAACCGTCCCCGTCCCGTAACCCTAACCCTAGCCCGAACCCTAACCCTAACCCTTCCCCGAAACCTGACCCTCACCTGTCCCCTAATCCTAACCCGTAGGCTCACACTAACCCGCGCCCTCACACGCACGCTCCCCATAAATCATTGTCGGACCTTCACCTGGACCCTAAGCCTTCCCCGTCCCCTAACCCTAACCCTAGCCCGAACGCTAACCCTAACGCTTCCGCGAAGCCTGAACCTCACCCGTCCCTAATCCTAACCCGTACGCTAACACTAACCCGCGCCCTCACACGCACGCTCACCCTAAAGCGTTGTCGGACCCTCACCTGGACCCTAAACCGTCCCCGTCCCCTAACCCTAACCCTAGCCCGAACCCTAACCCTAACCCTTCCCCGAAGCCTGACCCTCACCCGTCCCCTAATCCTAAACCGTAGGCTCACAGTAACCCGCGCCGTCACACGCATGCTCGCCCTAAAGCGTTCCCGGACCCTCACCTGGACCCTAAACCGTCCCCGTACCCTAACCCTAACCCTAGCCCGAACCCAAACCCTAACACTTCCCCGAAGCCTGACCCTCACCCGTCCCCTAATCCTCACCCGAACGCTAACACTAACCCACGCCCTCACACGCACGCTCTCCCTAAAGCGTTGTCGGACCCTCACCTGGACCCTAAACCGTCCCCGTCTCCTAACCCTAACCCTAGCCCGAACCCTAACCCTAACACTTCCCCGAAGCCTGACCCTCACCTGTCCCCTAATCCTAACCCGTAGGCTCACACTAACCCGCGCCCTCACACGCACGCTCCCCCTAAAGCGTTGTCGGACCCTCACCTGGACCCTAAACCGTCCCCGTCCCCTAACCCTAACTCTAGCCCGAAACCTAACCCTAACACTTCCCCGAAGCCTGACCCTCACCCGTCCCCTAATCCTAATCCGTAGGCTCACACTAACCCACGCCCTCACACGCACGCTCCCCCTAAAGCGTTGTCGGACCCTCACCTGGACCCTAAACCGTCCCTGTCCCCTAACCCTAACCCTAGCCCGAACCCTAACCCTAACACTTCCCTGAAGCCTGACCCTCACCCGTCCCCTAATCCTAACCCGTACGCTAACACTAACCCGCGCCCTCACACGCACGCTCCCCCTAAAGCGTTGTCGGACCCTCACCTGGACCCTAAACCGTCCCCGTCCCCTAACCCTTACCCTAGCCCGAACCCTAATCCTAACCCTTCCCCGAAGCCTGACCCTCACCCGTCCCCTAATCCTAACCCATAGGCTCGCACTAGACCGCGCCCTCACACGCACGCTCCCCCTAAAGCGTTGTCGGACCCGCACCTGGACCCTAAACCGTCCCCGTCCCCTAACCCTAACCCTAGCCCGAACCCTAACCCTAACACTTCCCCGAAGCCTGACCCTCAGCCGTCCCCTAATCCTAACCAGTAGGCTCACACTAACCCGCGCCCTCACACGCACGCTCCCCCTAAAGCGTTGTCGGACCCTCACCTGGACCCTAAACCGTCCCCGTCCCCTAAACCTAACCCTAGCCCGAACCCTAAACCTAACACTTCCCCGAAGCCTGAGCCTCACCCGTCCCCTAATCGTAACACGTACGCTAACACTAACCCGCGCCCTCACACGCACGCTCCCCCTAAAGCGTTGTCGGACCCTCACCTGGACCCTAAACCGTCCCCGTCCCCTAACCCTAACCCTAGCCCGAACACTTATCCTAACCCTTCCCCGAAGCCTGACCCTCACTCGTCCCCTAATCCTAACACGTACGCTAACACTAACCCGCGCCCTCACACCCACGCTCCGCCTAAAGCGTTTTCGGACCCTCACCTGGACCCTAAACCGTCCCCGTCCCCTAAACCTAACCCTAGCCCGAACCCTAACCCTAACCCTTCCCCGAAGCCTGACCCTCACCCGTCCCCTAATCCTAACACGTAGGCTCACACTAACCCGCGCCCTCACACGCACGCTCCCCCTAAAGCGTTGTCAGACCCTCACCTGGACCCTAAACCGTCCCCGTCCCCTAACCCTAACCCTAGCCCGTACCCTAACCCTAACCCTTCCCCGAAGCTTGACCCTCACCCGTCCCCTAATCCTAACCCGTACGCTCACACTAACCCGCGCCCTCACACGCACCCTCCCCCTAAAGCGTTGTCGGACCCTCACCTAGACCCTAAACCGTCCCCATTACCTAACCCTAACCCTAGCCCGAACCCTAACCCTAACCCTTCCCCTAAGCCTGACCCTCACCAGTCTCCTAATCCTAAACCGTACGCTAACACTAACCCGCACCCTCACACGCACGCTCCCCCTAAAGCGTTGTCGGACCCTCACCTGGACCCTAAACCGTCCCCGTCCCCTAACCCTAACCCTAGCACGAACCCTAACCCTAACCCTTCCCCGAAGCCTGACCCTCACCCTTCCCCTAATCCTAACCCGTACGCTAACACTAACTCACGCCCTCACACGCACGCTCCCCCTAAAGCGTTGTCAGACCCTCACCTGGACCCTAAACCGTCCCCGTCCCCTAACCCTAACCGTAGCCCGAACCCTAACCCTAACCCTTCCCCGAAGCCTGACCCTCACCTGTCCCCTAATCCTAACCCGTAGGCTCACACTAACCCGCGCCCTCACACGCACGCTCCCCCTAAAGCATTGTCGGACCCTCACCTGGACCCTAAGCCGTCCCCGTCCCCTAACCCTAACCCTGCCCGAACGCTAACCCTAACCCTTCCCCGAAACCTGACCCTCACCCGTCCCCTAATCCTAACCCGTACGCTAACACTAACCCGCGCCCTCACTCGCACGCTCCCCGTAAAGCGTTGTCGGACCCTCACCTGGACCCTAAACCGTCCCCGTCTCCTAACCCTTACCCTAGCCCGAACCCTAACCCTAACCCTTCCCCGAAGCCTGACCCTCACCCGTCCCCTAATCCTAACCCATAGGCTCGCACTAACCCGCGCCCTCACACGCACGCTCCCCCTAAAGCGTTGTCGGACCCTCACCTGGACCCTAAGCCGTCCCCGTCCCCTAAACCTAACCCTAGCCCGAACCCTAACCCTAACCCTTCCCCAAAGCCTGACCCTCACCCGTCCCCTAATCCTAACCCGTACGCTAACACTAACACGCGCCCTCACACGCACGCTCCCCCTAAAGCGTTGTCGGACCCTCACCTGGACCCTAAACCGTCCCTGTCCCCTAACCCTAGCCCGATCCCTAAACCTAACCCTTCCACGAAGCCTGACCCTCACACGTCCGCTAATCCTAACCCGTACGCGAACTCTAACCCGTACCCTCACACCCACGCTCCCCCTAAAGCCTTGTCGGACCCTCACCTGGGCCCTAAACCGTCCCCATCCACTAACCCTAGCTAGAACCCTAACCCTAAATCTTCCCCGAAGCCTGACCCTCACCCGTCCCCTAATCCTAACCCATACACTAACACTAACCCGCCCCCTCACATGCACGCTCCCCCTAAAGCGTTGTCGGACCCTCACCTGGACCCTAAACCGTCCCCGTCCCCTAACCCTAACCCTAGCCCGAACCCTAACCCTAAAACTTCCCCGAAGCCTGACCCTCAACCGTCCCCTAATCCTAAACAGTAGGCTCACACTAACACGCACCCTCACATGCACACTTCCCCCAAAGCGGTGTCGGACACTCAGCTAGACCCTAAACCGTCCCCATCACCTAAACCTAACCCTAGCCCGAACCCTAAGCCTAACCCTTCCCTTAAGCCGGACACTCATCCGTCCCCTAATCCTAACCCGTAGGCTCACACTAACCTGCGCCCTCACACGCACGCTCCCCCTAAAGCGTTGTCGGACCCTCAACTGGACCCTAAACCGCCCCGTCCCCTAACCCTAAACCTAGCCCGAACCCTAACCCTAACCCTTCCCCGAAGCCTGAACCTCACCCGTCCCCTAATCCTAAGCCGTACGCTAACACTAACCTGTGCCCTCACACGCAGGCTCCCCCTAAAGCGTTGTCGGACACGTACCTGGACGCTAAACCGTCCCCGTCACCTAACCCTAACCCTAACCCGAACCCTAAGCATAACGCTTCCCCGAAGCCTGACCCTCACCCGTCCCCTAATCCTAAACCGTAGGCTCACACTAACACGCACCCTCACACGCACGCTTCCCCCAAAGCCTTGTCGGACCCTCACCTAGACCCTAAACCGTCCCCATTACCTAACCCTAACCGTAGCCCGAACCCTAACCCTAACCATTCCCCGAAGCCTGACCCTCACCCGTCCCGTAATCCTAACCCGTACGCTAACACTAACCCGCGCCCTCACATGCACGCTCCCCCTAAAGCGTTGTCGGACCCTCACCTGGACCCTAAACCGTCCCCATCCCCTAACACTAACCCTAGCCCGAACCCTAACTCTAACACTTCCCCGAAGCCTGACCCTCACCCGTCCTCTAATCCTAACCCGTAGGCTCACACTAACTCGCGCCTTCACACGCACGCTCCCCCTAAAGTGTTGTCGGACCCTCACATGGACCCTAAACCGTCCCCGTCCCCTAACCCTAACCCTAGCCCGATCCCTAACCCTAACCCTTCCATGAAGCCTGACCCTCACCCGTCCCCTAATCCTAAACCGTACGGGAACTCTAACCCGTGCCCTCACACGCACGCTCCCCCTAAATTGTTGTCGGACCCTCACCTGGACCCTAAACCGTCCCCGTCCCCTAACCCTAACCCTAGCCCGAACCCTAACCCTAACCCTTGCCCGAAGCCTGACCCTCACCCGTCCCCTAATCCTAACCCGTAGGCTCACACTAACCCGCGCCCTCACACGCACGCTCCCCCTAAAGCGTTGTCGGACCCTCACCTGAACCCTAAACCGTCCCCGTCCCCTAAACCTAACCCTAGCCCTAACCCTAACCTTAACACTTCCCCAAAGCCTGACCCTCACCCGTCCCCTAATCCTAAACCATATGCTAACACTAACCCACGCCCTCACACGCACGCTCCCCCTAAAGCGTAATCGGACCCTCATCTGGACCCTAAACCGTCCCCGTCCCCTAACCCTAACCTTAGCCCGAACCCTAACCCTAAAACTTCCCCGAAGCCTGACCCTCAACCGTCCCCTAATCCTAACCCGTACGCTAACACTAACCCGCGCCCTCACACGCACGCTCCCCCTAAAGCGTTGTAGGACCCTCACCTGGACCCTAAACCGTCCCCGTACCCTAATCCTAACCCTAGCCCGAACCCTAACCCTAACACTTCCCTGAAGCCTGACTCTCACCCGTCCCCTACTCCTAACCCGTAGGCTCACACTAACCCGCGCCCTCACACGCACGCTCCCCCTAAAGCGTTGTCGGACCCTCACCTGGACCCTAAACCGTCCCCATCCCATAAACCTAACCCTAGCCCGAATCCTAACCCTAACCCTTCCCCGAAGCCTGACCCTCACCTGTCTCCTAATCCTAACCCGTAGGCTCACACTAACCCGCGCCCTCACACGCACGCTCCCCCTAAAGCGTTGTCGGACCCTCACCTGGACCCTAAACCGTCCCCGTCCCCTAACCCTAGCCCGATCCCTAACCCTAACCCTTCCACGAAGCCTGACCCTCACAAGTCCCCTAATCCTAACCCGTACGCGAACTCTAACCCGTGCCCTCACACCCACGCTCCCCCTAAAGCGTTGTCGGACCCTCACCTGGACCCTAAACCGTCCCCGTCCCCTAATCCTAACCCTAGCCCGAACCCTAACCCTAACCCTTCCCCAAAGCCTGACCCTCACCCGTCCCCTAATCCTAACCCGTAGGCTCACACTAACCCGCGCCCTCACACGCACGCTCCCCCTAAAGCGTTGTCGGACCCTCACCTGGACCCTAAACCGTCCCCGTCCCCTAACCCTAACCCTAGCCCGAACCCTAACCCTAACACTTCCCCGAAGCCTGACCCTCACCCGTCCCCTAATCGTAACCCGTAGGCTCACACTAACCAGCGCCCTCACACGCACGCTCCCCCTAAAGCGTTGTCGGACCCTCACCTGGACCCTAAACCGTCCCCGTCCCCTAACTCTAACCCTAGCCCGAACCCTAATCCTAACCCTTCCCCGAAGCCTGACCCTCACCCGTCCCCTAATCCTAACCCGTACGCTAACACTAACCCGCGGCCTCACACGCACGCTCCCCCTAAAGCGTTGTCGGACCCTCACCTGGACCCTAAACCGTCCCCGTCCCCTAACCCTAACCCTAGCCCGAATCTAACCCTAACCATTCCCCGAAGCCTGACCCTCACCCGTCCCCTAATCCTAACCCGTACGCTCACACTAACCCGCGCCCTCACACGCACGCTCCCCCTAAAGCGTAGTCGGACCCTCACCTGGAACCTAAACCGTCCCCGTCCCCTAACCCTAACCCCAGCCCGAACCCTAACCCTAAAACTTCCCCGAAGCCTGACACTCACCCGTCCTTTAATCCTAACCCGTACGCTAACACTAACCCGCGCCCTCACACGCACGCTCCCCCTAAAGCATTGTCGGACCCTCACCTGGACCCTAAACCGTCCCCGTCCCCTAACCCTAACCCTAGCCCGAACCCTAAACCTAACCCTTCCCCGAAGCCTGACCCTCACCCGTCCCCTAATCCTAACCCGTAGGCTCACACTAACCCGCGCCCTCACACGCACGCTCCCCCTAAAGCGTTGTCGGACTCTCACCTGTACCCTAAACCGTCCCCATCCCATAAACCTAACCCTAGCCCGAACCCTAAGCCTAACACTTCCCCGAAGCCTGACACTCATCCGTCCCCTTATCCTAACACGTACGCTAACACTAACCTGCGCCCTCACACGCACGCTCCCCCCAAGGCATTGTCGGACCCTCAACTGGGCCCTAACCCGTCCCCATCACCTAACCCTACCCCTAGCACGAACCCTAAGACTAAACCTTCCCCGAAGCCTGACACTCACCCGTCCCTTAATCCTAACCCGTACGCTAACACTAACCCGCGCCCTCACACGCACGCTCCCCCTAAAGCGTTGTCAGACCCTCACCTGGACCCTAAACCGTCCCCGGCCCCTAACCCTAACCCTAGCCCGAACCCTAACCCTAACACTTCCCTGAAGCCTGACCCTCACCCGTCCCCTAATCCTAACCCGTACGCTAACACTAACCCGCGCCCTCACACGCACGCTCCCCCTAAAGCGTTGTCGGACCCTCACCTGGACCCTAAACCGTCCCCGTCCCCTAACCCTTACCCTAGCCCGAACCCTAACCCTAACCCTTCCCCGAAGCCTGACCCTCACCCGTCCCCTAATCCTAACCCATAGGCTCGCACTAACCCGCGCCCTCACACGCACGCTCCCCCTAAAGCGTTGTCGGACCCTCACCTGGACCCTAAACCGTCCCCGTCCCCTAACCCTTACCCTAGCCCGAACCCTAACCCTAACTCTTCCCCGAAGCCTGACCCTCACCCGTCCCCTAATCCTAACCCATAGGCTCGCACTAACCCGCGCCCTCACACACACGCTCCCCCTAAAGCGTTGTCGGACCCTCACCTGGACCCTAAACCGTCCCCGTCCCCTAATCCTAACCCTAGCCCGAACCCTAACACTAACCCTTCCCCGAAGCCTGACCCTCACCCGTCCCCTAATCCTAACCCGTAGGCTCACACTAACCCGCGCCCTCACACGCACGCTCCCCCTAAAGCGTTGTCGGACCCTCACCTGGACCCTAAACCGTCCCCATCCCATAAACCTAACCCTAGCCCGAACCCTAACCCTAACACTTCCCCGAAGCCTTACCCTCACCCGTCCCCTAATCCTAACCCGTAGGCTCACAGTAACCCGCGCCCTCACACGCACGCTCCCCCTAAAGCGTTGTCGGACCCTCACCTGGACCCTAAACCGTCCCCGTCCCCTAACCCTAACCCTAGCCCGAACCCTAACCCTAACCCTTCCCCGAAGCCTGACCCTCACCCGTCCCCTAATCCTAACCCGTACGCTAACACTAACCAGCGCCCTCACACGCACGCTCCCCCGAAAGCTTTGTCGGACCCTCACCTGGACCCTAAACCGTCCCCGTCCCCTAACCCTTACCCTAGCCCGAACCCTAACCCTAACCCTTTCCTGAAGCCTGACCCTCACCCGTCCCCTAATCCTAACCCATAGGCTCGCACTAACCCACGCCCTCACACGCACGCTCCCCCTAAAGTGTTGTCGGACCCGCACCTGGACCCTAAACCGTCCGCGTCCCCTAACCCTAACCCTAGCCCGAACCCTAACCCTAACACTTCCCCGAAGCCTGACCCTCACCCGTCCCCTAATCCTAACCAGTAGGCTCACACTAACCCGCGCCCTCACATGCACGCTCCCCCTAAAGCGTTGTCGGACCCTCACCTGGACCCTAAACCGTCCCCGTCCCCTAAACCTAACCCTAGCCCGGACCCTAAACCTAACACTTCCCCGAAGCCTGAACCTCACCCGTCCCCTAATCGTAACCCGTACGCTAACACTAACCCGCGCCCTCACACGCACGCTCCCCCTAAAGCGTTGTCAGACCCTCACCTGGACCCTAAACCGTCCCCGTCCCCTAACCCTAACCCTAGCCCGAACACTTACCCTAACTCTTCCCCGAAGCCTGACCCTCACCCGTCCCCTAATCCTAACCCGTAGGCTCACACTAAGCCGCGCCCTCACACGCACGCTCCCCCTAAAGCGTTGTCGGACCCTCACCTGGACCCTAAACCATCCCCATCCCCTAACACTAACCCTAGCCCGAACTCTAACTATAACACTTCCCCGAAGCCTGACCCTCACCCGTCCCCTAATCCTAACCCGTACGCTCACACTAACTCGCGCCCTCACATGCACGCTCCCCCTAAAGCGTTGTCGGACCCTCACCTGGACCCTAAATCGTCCCCGTCCCCTAACCCTAACCTTAGCCCGAACCCTAACCCTAACCCTTTCCCGAAGCCTGACCCTCACCTGTCCCCTAATCCTAACCTGTAGGCTCACACTAACACGCGCCCTCACACGCACGCTCCCCCTAAAGCGTTGTCGGACCCTCACCTGGACTCTAAGCCGTCCCCGTCCCCTAACCCTAACCCTAGCCCGAACCCTAGCCCTAACCCTTCCCCGAATCCTGACCCTCACCCGTCCCCAATCCTAACCCGCACGCTAACACTAACCCAGGCCCTCACACGCATGCTCCCCCTAAAGCGTTGTCGGACCCTCACCTGGACCCTAAACCGTCCCCGTCCCCTAACCCTAACCCTAGCCCGAACCCTAACTCTAACACTTCCCAGAAGCCTGACCGTCACCCGTCCCCTAATCCTAACCCGTAGGCTCACACTAACCCGCGCCCTCACACGCACGCTCCCCCTAAAGCGTTGTCGGACCCTCACCTGGACCCTAAACCGTCCCCGTCCCCTTACCCTAACCCTAGACCGAACCCTAACCCTAACCCTTCCCCGAAGCCTGACCCTCACTCCTCCCCTAATCCTAACCCATAGGCTCACACTTACCCGCGCCATCACACGCACGCTCCCCCTAAAGCGTTGTCGGACCCTCACCTGGACCCTAAACCGTCCCCGTCCCCTAACCCTAAACTTAGCCCGAACACTAACCCTAACCCTTCCCCGAAGCCTGACCCTCACCCGTCCCCTAATGCTAAACCGTAGGCTCACAGTAACCCGCGCCCTCACACGCACGCTCCCCCTAAAGCGTTGTCGGACCCTCACCGGACCGTAAGCCGTCCCCATCCCCTAACACTAACCCTAGCCCGAACCCTAACCCTAAAACTTCCCCGAAGCCTGACCCTCACCCGTCCCCTAATCCTAACCCGCATGCTATCAGTAACCCGGGCCCTCACACGCATGCTCCCCCTAAAGCGTTGTCGGACCCTCACCTGGACCCTAAACCGTCCCCGTCCCCTAACCCTAACCCTAGCCCGAACCCTAACCCTAACACTTCCCCGAAGCCTGACCCTCACCAGTCCCCTAATCCTAACCCGTAGGCTCACACTAACCCGCGCCCTCACACGCACGCTCCCCCTAAAGCGTTGTCGGACCCTCACCTGGACCCTAAACCGTCCCCGTCCCCTAACCCTAACCCTAGCCCGAACCCTAACCCTAACCCTTCCCCGAAGCCTGACACTCACCCGTCCCCTAATCCTAACCCGTAGGCTCACACTAACCCGCGCCCTCACACGCACGCTCCCACTAAAGCGTTGTCAGACCCTCACCTGGAACCTAAACTGTCCCCGTCCCCTAACCCTAACCCTAGTCCGAACACTAACCCTAACACTTCCCCGAAGCCTGACCCTCACACATCCCCTAATGCTAACCAGTACGCTCACACTAACCCGCGCCCTCACACGCACGCTCCCCCTAAAGCGTTGTCGGACCCTCACCTGGACCCTAAACCATCCCCATCCCCTAACACTAACCCTAGCCCGAACTCTAACTATAACACTTCCCCGAAGCCTGACCCTCACCCGTCCCGTAATCCTAACCAGTACGCTCACACTAACTCGCGCCCTCACACGCACGCTCCCCCTAAAGCGTTGTCGGACACTCACCTTGACCCTAAATCGTCCCCGTCCCCTAACCCTAACCTTAGCCCGAACCCTAACCCTAACCCTTTCCCGAAGCCTGACCCTCACTCGTCCCCTAATCCTAACCCATATGCTCACACTTACCCGCGCCATCACACGCACGCTCCCCCTAAAGCGTTGTCGGACCCTCACCTGGACCCTAAACCGTCCCCGTCCCCTAACGCTAAACCTAGCCCGAACACTAACCCTAACCCTTCCCCGAAGCCTGACCCTCACCCGTCCCCTAATGCTAAACCGTAGGCTCACACTAACCCGCGCCCTCACACGCACGCTCCCCCTAAAGCGTTGTCGGACCCTCACCGGACCGTAAGCCGTCCCCATCCCCTAACACTAACCCTAGCCCGAACCCTAACCCTAAAACTTCCCCGAAGCCTGACCCTCACCCGTCCCCTAATCCTAACCCGCATGCTAACAGTAACCCGGGCCCTCAAACGCATGCTCCCCCTAAAGCGTTGTCGGACCCTCACCTGGACCCTAAACCGTCCCCGTCCCCTAACCCTAACCCTAGCCCGAACCCTAACCCTAACACTTCCCCGAAGCCTGACCCTCACCCGTCCCCTAATCCTAACCCGTAGGCTCACACTAACCCGCGCCCTCACACGCACGCTCCCCCTAAAGCGTTGTCGGACCCTCACCTGGACCCTAAACCGTCCCCGTCCCCTAACCCTAACCCTAGCCCGAACCCTAACCCTAACGCTTCCCCGAAGCCTGACACTCACCCGTCCCCTAATCCTAACCCGTAGACTCACACTAACCCGCGCCCTCACACGCACGCTCCCACTAAAGCGTTGTCGGACCCTCACCTGGAACCTAAACTGTCCCCGTCCCCTAACCCTAACCCTAGTCCGAACACTAACCCTAACACTTCCCCAAAGCCTGATCCTCACACATCCCCTAATGCTAACCAGTACGCTCACACTAACCCGCGCCCTCACACGCACGCTCCCCCTAAAGCGTTGTCGGACCCTCACCTGGACCCTAAACCATCCCCATCACCTAACACTAACCCTAGCCCGAACTCTAACTATAACACTTCCCCGAAGCCTGACCCTCACCCGTCCCGTAATCCTAACCCGTACGCTCACACTAACTCGCGCCCTCACACGCACGCTCCCCCTAAAGCGTTGTCGGACCCTCACCTTGACCCTAAATCGTCCCCGTCCCCTAACCGTAACCTTAGCCCGAACCCTAACCCTAACCCTTTCCCGAAGCCTGACCCTCACCTGTCCCCTAATCCTAACCTGTAGGCTCACACTAACACGCGCCCTCACACACACGCTCCCCCTAAAGCGTTGTCGGACCCTCACCTGGACTCTAAGCCGTCCCCGTCCCCTAACCCTAACCCTAGCCCGAACCCTAACCCTAACCCTTCCCCGAAGCCTGACCCTCACCCGTCCCCTAATCCTAACCAGTAGGCTCACACTAACCCGCACCCTGACACGCACGCTCCCCCTAAAGCGTTGTCGGACCCTCACCTGGACCCTAAACCGTCCCCGTCCCCTAAACCTAACCCTAGCCCGGACCCTAAACCTAACACTTCCCCGAAGCCTGAACCTCACCCGTCCCCTAATCGTAACCCGTACGCTAACACTAACCCGCGCCCTCACACGCACGCTCCCCCTAAAGCGTTGTCGGACCCTCACCTGGACCCTAAACCGTCCCCGTCCCCTAACCCTAACCCTAGCCCGAACACTTACCCTAACCCTTCCCCGAAGCCTGACCCTCACCCGTCCCCTAATCCTAACCCGTAGGCTCACACTAACCCGCGCCCTCACACGCACGCTCCCCCTAAAGCGTTGTCGGACCCTCACCTGGACCCTAAACCATCCCCATCCCCTAACACTAACCCTAGCCCGAACTCTAACTATAACACTTCCCCGAAGCCTGACCCTCACCCGTCCCCTAATCCTAACCCGTACGCTCACACTAACTCGGGCCCTCACACGCACGCTCCCCCTAAAGCGTTGTCGGACCCTCACTTGGACCCTAAACCGTCCCCGTCCCCTAACCCTAAACCTAGCCCGAACACTAACCCTAACCCTTTCACGAAGCCTGACCCTCACCCGTCCCCTAATGCTAAACCGTAGGCTCACACTAACCCGCGCCCTCACACGCACGCTCCCCCTAAAGCGTTGTCGGACCCTCACCGGACCGTAAGCCGTCCCTGTCCCCTAACCCTAACCCTAGCCCGAACCCTAACCCTAACACTTCCCCGAAGCCTGACCCACACCCGTCCCCTAATCCTAACCCGCATGCTATCAGTAACCCGGGCCCTCACACGCATGCTCCCCCTAAAGCGTTGTCGGACCCTCACCTGGACCCTAAACCGTCCCCGTCCCCTAACCCTAACCCTAGCCCGAACCCTAACCCTAACCCTTCCCCGAAGCCTTACCCTCACCTGTCCCCTAATCCTAAACCGTAGGCTCACACTAACCCGCGCCCTCACACGCACGCTCCCCCTAAAGCGTTGTCGGACCCTCACCTGGACCCTAAACCGTCCACGTCCCCTAACCCTAACCCTAGCCCGAACCCTAACCCTAACCCTTCCCCGAAGCCTGACACTCACCCGTCCCCTAATCCTAACCCGTAGGCTCACACTAACCCGCGCCCTCACACGCACGCTCCCCCTAAAGCGTTGTCGGACCCTCACCTGGACCCTAAACCGTCCCCGTCCCCTAACCCTAACCCTAGCCCGAAACCTAACACTAACCCTTCCCCGAAGCCTGACCCTCACACGGCCCTTAATCCTAAACCGTACGCTAACACTAACCCACGCCCTGACACGCACGCTCCCATTAAAGCGTTGTCGGACCCTCACCTGGACCCTAAACCGTCCCCGTCCCCTAACCCTAACCCTAGCCCGAACACTAACCCTAACCCTAACACTTCCCCGAAGCCTGACCCTCACCCGTCCCCTAATCCTAACCAGTAGGCTCAACTAACCCGCGCCCTCACACGCACGCTCCCCCTAAAGCGTTGTCGGACCCTCACCTGGACCCTAAAACGTCCCCGTTCCCTAACCCTAACCCTAGCCCGAACCCTAACACTAACCCTTCCCCGAAGCCTGACCCTCACCCGTCCCCTAATCCTAAACCATATGCTAACACTAACCCACGCCCTCACACGCACGCTCCCCCTAAAGCGTAGTCGGACCCTCACCTGGACCCTAAACCGTCCCCGTCCCCTAACCCTAACCCTAGCCCGAACCCTAACCCTAACCCTTCCCCGAAGCCTGACCCTCACCTGTCCCCTAATCCTAAACCGTAGGCTCACACTAACCCGCGCCCTCACACGCATGCTCCCCCTAAAGCGTTGTCGGACCTTCACCTGGACCCTAAGCCGTCCCCGTTCCCTAACCCTAACCCTAGCCCGAACCCTAACCCTAACCCTTCCCCGAAGCCTGACCCTCACCCGTCCCATAATCCTAACCCGTACGCTCACACTAACCCGCGCCCTCACACGCACGCTCCCCCTAAAGCGTTGTCGGACCCTCACCTGGACCCTAAACCGTCCCCGTCCCCTAACCCTAACCCTAGCCCGAACCCTAACCCTAACACTTCCCCGAAGCCTGACCCTCACCCGTCCCCTAATCCTAAACCGTAGGCTCACACTAACCCGCACCCTCACATGCACGCTCCCCCTAAAGCGTTGTCGGACCCTCACCTGGACCCTAAACCGTCCCCGTACCCTAACCCTAACCCTAGCCCGAACCCTAAACCTAACACTTCCCCGAAGCCTGACCCTCACCCGTCCCCTAATCCTAACCCGTACGCTAAAACTAACCCGCGCCTTCACACGCACGCTCCCCCTAAAGCCTTGTCGGACCCTCACCTGGACCCTAAACCGTCCCCTTCCCCTAACCCTAACCCTAGCCCGAACCCTAACCCTAAAACTTCCCCGAAGCCTGATGCTCACCCGTCCCCTAATGCTAACCCGTAGGCTCACACTAACCCGCGCCCTCACACGTACGCTCCCCCTAAAGCGTTGTCGGAGCCTCACCTGGACCCTAAACCGTCCCCGTCCCCGTCCCCTAACCCTAGCCCGAAACCTAACCCTAACACTTCCCCGAAGCCTGACCCTCACCCGTCCCCTAATCCTAAGCCGTACGCTAACACTAAACTGCGCCCTAACACGCACGATCCCCCTAAAGCGTTTTCGGACCCTCACCTGGACCCTAAACCGTCCCGGTCCCCTAACCCTAACCCTAGCCCGAACCCTGACCCTAACCCTTCCCCGAGGCCTCACCCTCACCTGTCCCATAATCCTAAGCCGTAGGCTCACACTAACCCGCGCCCTCACACGCACGCTCCCCCTAAAGCGTTGTCGGAACTTCACCTGGACCCTAAGCCGTCCCCGTCCCCTAACCCTAACCCTAGCACGAACCTTAACCCTAACCCTTTCCCGAAGCCTAACCCTCACCCGTCCCCTAATCCTAACCCTTACACTAACACTAACCCGCGCCCTCACACGCACGATCCCCCTAAAGCGTTTTCGGACCCTCACCTGGACCCTAAACCGTCCCCGTCCCCTAACCCAAACCCTAGCCCGAACCCTAACCCTAACCCTTCCCCGAAGCCTGACCCTGACCCGTCCCCTAATCCTAAACCATAGGCTCACACTAACCCGCGCCCTCACACGCACGCTCCCCCTAAAGCGTTGTCGGACCCACACCTGGACCCTAAACCGTCCCCGTCCCCTAACCCTAACCCTAGCCCGAACCCTAACCCTAACCCTTCCCCGAAGCCTGACCCTCACCCGTCCCATAATCCTAACCCGTACGCTAACACTAACCCGCGCCCTCACATGCATGCTCCCCCTAAAGCGTTGTCGGACCCTCACCTGGACCCTAAACCGTCCCCGTCCCCTAACCCTAACCCTAGCCCGAACCCTAACCCTAACTCTAACCCTTCCCCGAAGCCTGACCCTCACCCGTCCCCTAATCGTAACCCGTAGGCTCAACTAACCCGCGCCCTCACTCGCACGCTCACCCTAAAGCGTTGTCGGACCCTCACCTGGACCCTAAACCGTCCCCGTCCCCTAACCCTAACCCTAGCCCGAACCCTAACCCTAAACCTTCTCCGAAGCCTGACCCTCACACGTCCCTTAATCCTAACCCGTACGCTCACACTAACCCGCGCCCTCACACGCACGCTCCCCCTAAAGCGTTGTCGGATCCTCACCTGGACCCTAAACCGTCCCCGTCCCCTAACCCTAACCCTAGCCCGAACCCTAACCCTAACCCTTCCCTGAAGCCTGACTCTCACCCGTCCCCTAATCCTAACCCGTACGCTCACACTAACCCGCGCCCTCACACTTACGCTCCCCCTACAGCGTTGTCAGTCCCTCACCTAGACCCTAAACCGTCCCCATTACCTAACCCTAACCCTAGCCCGAACCCTAACCCTAACCCTTCCCTGAAGCCTGACCCTCACCCGTCACCTAATCCTAACCCGTACGCTCACACTAACTCACGCCCTCACACGCACCCTCCCCCTAAAGCGTTGTCAAACCCTCACCTGGACCCTAAACCGTCCCCGTCCCCTAACCCTAACCCTAGCCCGAACCCTAACCCTAACCCTTCCCCGAAGCCTGACCCTCACCCGTCCCCTAATCCTAACCCGTACGCTAACACTAACCCACGCCCTCACACGCACGCTCCCCCTAAAGCGTTGTCGGACCCTCACCTGGACCCTAAACCGTCCCCGTCCCCTAACCCTAACCCTAGACCGAACCCTAACCCTTCCCCGAAGCCTGACACTCACCCGTCCACTAATCCTAACCCGTACGCTAACACTAACCCGCGACCTCACACGCACGTTCCACCTAAAGCGTTGTCGGACCCTCACCTGAACCCTAAACCGTCCCAGTCCCCTAACCCTAACCCTAGCCCGAACCCTAACCCTAACCGTTCACCGAAGCCTGACCCTCACCCGTGCCCTAATCCTAACACTTAGGCTCACACTAACCCGGGCCCTCACACGCACGCTCCCCTAAAGCGTTGTCGGACCCTCACCTGGACCCTAAACCGTCCCCGTACCCTAACCCTAACCCTAGCCAGAACCCTAAACCTAACCCTTCCCCGAAGCATGATCCTCACCCGTCCCCTAATCCTAAGCCGTACGCTAACACTAACCCGCGCCCTGACACGCAGGCTCCCCCTAAAACGTTGTCGGACCCTCACCTGGACCCTAAACTGTCCCCGTCCCCTAACCCTAACCCTAGCCCGAACCCTAACCCTAACCCTTCCCCGAAGCCTGACCCTCACCCGTCCCCTAATCCTAACCCGTAAGCTCACACTAACCCGCGCCCTCACATGCACGCTCCCCGTAAAGCGTTCTCGGACCCTCACCTGGACCCTAAACCGTCCCCGTCCCCTAACCCTAACCCTAGCCCGAACCCTAAACCTAACCCTTCTCCGAAGCCTGACCCTCACCCGTCTCCTAATCCTAACCCGTAGGCTCACACTAACCCGCGCCCTCACACGCACGCTCCCCCTAAAGCGTTGTCGGACCCTCACCTGGACCCTAAACCGTCCCCGTCCCCTAACCCAAACCCTAGCCCGAACCCTAACCCTAACACTTCCCCGAAGCCTGACCCTCACCCGTCCCCAAATCCTACCCCGTACGCTAACACTAACACGCGCCCTCACACGCACGCTCCCCCTAAAGCGTTGTTGGACCCTCACCTGGACCCTAAACCGTCCCCGTCCCCTAACCCTAACCCTAGCCCGAACACTAACCCTAACACTTCCCCGAAGCCTGACACTCACCCGTCCCGTAATCCTAACCCGTACGCTCACACTAACTCGCGTCCTCACACGCACGCTCCCCCTAAAGCGTTGTCGGACCCTCACCTGGACCCTAAACCGTCCCCGTCCCCTAACCCTAACCCTAGCCCGAACCCTAACCCTAAACCTTCCCCGAAGCCTGACCCTCACCCGTCCCCAAATCCTAACCTGTACACTAACACTAACCCGCGCCCTCACACGCACGCTCCCCCTAAAGCGTTGTCGGACCCTCACCTGGACCCTAAACCGTCCCCGTCCCCTAACCCTAACCCTAGCCCGAACCCTAACCCTAACCCTTCCCCGAAGCCTGACCCTCACCTGTCCCCTAATCCTAACCCGTAGGCTCACACTAACCCGCGCCCTCACACGCATGCTCCCCCTAAAGCGTTGTCGGACCTTCACCTGGACCCTAAGCCGTCCCCGTTCCCTAACCCTAACCCTAGCCCGAACCCTAACCCTAACCCTTCCCCGAAGCCTGACCCTCACCCGTCCCATAATCCTAACCCGTACGCTCACACTAACCCGCGCCCTCACACGCACGCTCCCCCTAAAGCGTTGTCGGACCCTCACCTGGACCCTAAACCGTCCCCGTCCCCTAACCCTAACCCTAGCCCGAACCCTAACCCTAACACTTCCCCGAAGCCTGACCCTCACCCGTCCCCTAATCCTAAACCGTAGGCTCACACTAACCCGCACCCTCACATGCACGCTCCTCCTAAAGCGTTGTCGGACCCTCACCTGGACCCTAAACCGTCCCCGTACCCTAACCCTAACCCTAGCCCGAACCCTAACCCTAACACTTCCCCGAAGCCTGACCCTCACCCGTCCCCTAATCCTAACCCGTACGCTAAAACTAACCCGCGCCTTCACACGCACGCTCCCCCTAAAGCCTTGTCGGACCCTCACCTGGACCCTAAACCGTCCCCTTCCCCTAACCCTAACCCTAGCCCGAACCCTAACCCTAAAACTTCCCCGAAGCCTGATGCTCACCCGTCCCCTAATGCTAACCCGTAGGCTCACACTAACCCGCGCCCTCACACGTACGCTCCCCCTAAAGCGTTGTCGGAGCCTCACCTGGACCCTAAACCGTCCCCGTCCCCGTCCCCTAACCCTAGCCCGAAACCTAACCCTAACACTTCCCCGAAGCCTGACCCTCACCCGTCCCCTAATCCTAAGCCGTACGCTAACACTAAACCGCGCCCTAACACGCACGATCCCCCTAAAGCGTTTTCGGACCCTCACCTGGACCCTAAACCGTCCCGGTCCCCTAACCCTAACCCTAGCCCGAACCCTGACCCTAACCCTTCCCCGAGGCCTCACCCTCACCTGTCCCATAATCCTAAGCCGTAGGCTCACACTAACCCGCGCCCTCACACGCACGCTCCCCCTAAAGCGTTGTCGGAACTTCACCTGGACCCTAAGCCGTCCCCGTCCCCTAACCCTAACCCTAGCACGAACCTTAACCCTAACCCTTTCCCGAAGCCTGACCCTCACCCGTCCCCTAATCCTAACCCTTACACTAACACTAACCCGCGCCCTCACACGCACGATCCCCCTAAAGCGTTTTCGGACCCTCACCTGGACCCTAAACCGTCCCCGTCCCCTAACCCTAACCCTAGCCCGAACCCTAACCCTAACCCTTCCCCGAAGCCTGACCCTGACCCGTCCCCTAATCCTAAACCATAGGCTCACACTAACCCGCGCCCTCACACGCACGCTCCCCCTAAAGCGTTGTCGGACCCACACCTGGACCCTAAACCGTCCCCGTCCCCTAACCCTAACCCTAGCCCGAACCCTAACCCTAACCCTTCCCCGAAGCCTGACCCTCACCCGTCCCATAATCCTAACCCGTACGCTAACACTAACCCGCGCCCTCACATGCATGCTCCCCCTAAAGCGTTGTCGGACCCTCACCTGGACCCTAAACCGTCCCCGTCCCCTAACCCTAACCCTAGCCCGAACCCTAACCCTAACTCTAACCCTTCCCCGAAGCCTGACCCTCACCCGTCCCCTAATCGTAACCCGTAGGCTCAACTAACCCGCGCCCTCACTCGCACGCTCACCCTAAAGCGTTGTCGGACCCTCACCTGGACCCTAAACCGTCCCCGTCCCCTAACCCTAACCCTAGCCCGAACCCTAACCCTAAACCTTCTCCGAAGCCTGACCCTCACACGTCCCTTAATCCTAACCCGTACGCTCACACTAACCCGCGCCCTCACACGCACGCTCCCCCTAAAGCGTTGTCGGATCCTCACCTGGACCCTAAACCGTCCCCGTCCCCTAACCCTAACCCTAGCCCGAACCCTAACCCTAACCCTTCCCTGAAGCCTGACTCTCACCCGTCCCCTAATCCTAACCCGTACGCTCACACTAACCCGCGCCCTCACACTTACGCTCCCCCTACAGCGTTGTCAGTCCCTCACCTAGACCCTAAACCGTCCCCATTACCTAACCCTAACCCTAGCCCGAACCCTAACCCTAACCCTTCCCTGAAGCCTGACCCTCACCCGTCACCTAATCCTAACCCGTACGCTCACACTAACTCACGCCCTCACACGCACCCTCCCCCTAAAGCGTTGTCAAACCCTCACCTGGACCCTAAACCGTCCCCGTCCCCTAACCCTAACCCTAGCCCGAACCCTAACCCTAACCCTTCCCCGAAGCCTGACCCTCACCCGTCCCCTAATCCTAACCCGTACGCTAACACTAACCCACGCCCTCACACGCACGCTCCCCCTAAAGCGTTGTCGGACCCTCACCTGGACCCTAAACCGTCCCCGTCCCCTAACCCTAACCCTAGACCGAACCCTAACCCTTCCCCGAAGCCTGACACTCAACCGTCCACTAATCCTAACCCGTACGCTAACACTAACCCGCGACCTCACACGCACGTTCCACCTAAAGCGTTGTCGGACCCTCACCTGAACCCTAAACCGTCCCAGTCCCCTAACCCTAACCCTAGCCCGAACCCTAACCCTAACCGTTCACCGAAGCCTGACCCTCACCCGTGCCCTAATCCTAACACTTAGGCTCACACTAACCCGGGCCCTCACATGCACGCTCCCCTAAAGCGTTGTCGGACCCTCACCTGGACCCTAAACCGTCCCCGTACCCTAACCCTAACCCTAGCCAGAACCCTAAACCTAACCCTTCCCCGAAGCATGATCCTCACCCGTCCCCTAATCCTAAGCCGTACGCTAACACTAACCCGCGCCCTGACACGCAGGCTCCCCCTAAAACGTTGTCGGACCCTCACCTGGACCCTAAACTGTCCCCGTCCCCTAACCCTAACCCTAGCCCGAACCCTAACCCTAACCCTTCCCCGAAGCCTGACCCTCACCCGTCCCCTAATCCTAACCCGTAAGCTCACACTAACCCGCGCCCTCACATGCACGCTCCCCGTAAAGCGTTCTCGGACCCTCACCTGGACCCTAAACCGTCCCCGTCCCCTAACCCTAACCCTAGCCCGAACCCTAAACCTAACCCTTCTCCGAAGCCTGACCCTCACCCGTCTCCTAATCCTAACCCGTAGGCTCACACTAACCCGCGCCCTCACACGCACGCTCCCCCTAAAGCGTTGTCGGACCCTCACCTGGACCCTAAACCGTCCCCGTCCCCTAACCCAAACCCTAGCCCGAACCCTAACCCTAACACTTCCCCGAAGCCTGACCCTCACCCGTCCCCAAATCCTACCCCGTACGCTAACACTAACACGCGCCCTCACACGCACGCTCCCCCTAAAGCGTTGTTGGACCCTCACCTGGACCCTAAACCGTCCCCGTCCCCTAACCCTAACCCTAGCCCGAACACTAACCCTAACACTTCCCCGAAGCCTGACACTCACCCGTCCCGTAATCCTAACCCGTACGCTCACACTAACTCGCGTCCTCACACGCACGCTCCCCCTAAAGCGTTGTCGGACCCTCACCTGGACCCTAAACCGTCCCCGTCCCCTAACCCTAACCCTAGCCCGAACCCTAACCCTAAACCTTCCCCGAAGCCTGACCCTCACCCGTCCCCAAATCCTAACCTGTACACTAACACTAACCCGCGCCCTCACACGCACGCTCCCCCTAAAGCGTTGTCGGACCCTCACCTGGACCCTAAACCGTCCCCGTCCCTAACCCTATCCCTAGCCGGAACCCTAACCCTAACCCTTCCCCGAAGCCTGACCTTCACCCGTCCGCTAATCCTAACCCGTACGCTAACACTAACCCACGCCCTCACACGCACGCTCCCCCTAAAGCGTTGTCGGACCCTCACCTGGACCGTAAACCGTCCCCGTCCCCTAACCCTAACCCTAGCCCGAACCCTAACCCTAACCCTTCCCCGAAGCCTGACCCTCACCCGTCCCATAATCCTAACCCGTACGCTCACACTAACCCGCGCCCTCACACACACGCTCCCCCTAAAGCATTGTCGGACCCTCACCTGGACCCTAAACCGTCCCCGTCCCCTAACCCTAACCCTAGCCCGAACCCTAACCCTAACACTTCCCCGAAGCCTGACCCTCACCCGTCCCCTAATCCTAACCCGTACGCTAACACTAACCCGCGCCCTCACACGCACGCTCCCCCTAAAGCGTTGTCGGACCCTCACCTGGACCCTAAACCGTCCCCGTCCCCTAACACTAACCCTAGCCCGAACCCTAACCCTAACCCTTCCCTGAAGCCTGACCCTCACCCGTCCCCTAATCCTAACCCGTAGGCTCACACTAACCCGCGCACTCACACACACGCTCCCCCTAAAGCGTTGTCGGACCCTCACCTGGACCCTAAAACGTCCCCGTTCCCTAACCCTAACCCTAGCCCGAACCCTAACCCTAACACTTCCCCGAAGCCTGACCCTCACCTGTCCCCTAATCCTAACCCGTACGCTAACACTAACCCACGCCCTCACACGCACGCTCCCCCTAAAGTGTTGTCGAACCCTCACCTGGACCCTAAATCGTCCCCGTCCCCTAACCCTAACCCTAGCCCGAACCCTAACCCTAACCCTTCCCCGAAGCCTGACCCTCACCTGTCCCCTAATCCTAACCCGAACGCTAACACTAACCCGCGCCCTCACACGCACGCTCCCCCTAAAGCGTTGTCGGACACTCACCTGGACCCTAAACCGTCCCCGTCCCCTAACCCTAGCCCGATCCCTAACCCTAACCCTTCCACGAAGCCTGACCCTCACACGTCCCCTAATCCTAACCCGTACGCGAAATCAAACCCGTGCCCTCACACGCACGCTCCCCCTAAAGCCTTGTCGGACCCTCACCTGGACCCTAAACCGTCCCCGTCCCCTAACCCTAACCCTAGCCCGAACCCTAACCCTAACCCTTCCCCGAAGCCTGACCCTCACCCGTCCCCTAATCCTAACCCGAAGGCTCACACTAACCCGCGCCCTCACACGCACGCTCCCCCTAAAGCGTTGTCGGACCCTCACCTGGACCCTAAACCGTCCCCATCCCATAAACCTAACCCTAGCCCGAACCCTAACCCTAACCCTTCCCCGAAGCCTGACCCTCACCCGTCCCCTAATCCTAACCCGTAGGCTCACACTAACCCGCGCCCTCACACGCACGCTCCCCCTAAAGCGTTGTCGGACCCTCACCTGGACCCTAAACCGTCCCCGTCCCATAACCCTAACCCTAGCCCGAACCCTAACCCTAACACTTCCCCGAAGCCTGACCCTCACCCGTCCCCTAATCCTAACCCGTAGGCTCACACTAATCCGCGCTTTCACACGCACGCTCCCCCTAAAGCATTTTCGGACCCTCACCTGGAACCTAAACCGTCCCCATCCCCTAACCCTAGCTAGAACCCTAACCCTAACCATTCTGCGAAGCCTGACCCTCACCCGTCCCCTAATCCTAACCCATACGCTAACACTAACCAGCCCCCTCACACGCACGCTCCCCCTAAAGCGTTGTCGGACCCTCACCTGGACCCTAAACCATCCCCATCCCCTAACACTAACCCTAGCCCGAACTCTAACTATAACACTTCCCCGAAGCCTGACCCTCAACCGTCCCCTAATCCTAACCCGTACGCTCACACTAACTCGGGCCCTCACACGCACGCTCCCCCTAAAGCGTTGTCGGACCCTCACCTGGACCCTAAACCGTCCCCGTCCCCTAACCCTAAACCTAGCCCGAACACTAACCCTAACCCTTCCACGAAGCCTGACCCTCACCCGTCCCCTAATGCTAAACCGTAGGCTCACACTAACCCGCGCCCTCACACGCACGCTCCCCCTAAAGCGTTGTCGGACCCTCACCGGACCGTAAGCCGTACCCGTCCCCTAACCCTAACCCTAGCCCGAACCCTAACCCTAACACTTCCCCGAAGCCTGACCCACACCCGTCCCCTAATCCTAACCCGCATGCTAACAGTAACCCGGGCCCTCACACGCATGCTCCCCCTAAAGCGTTGTCGGACCCTCACCTGGACCCTAAACCGTCCCCGTCCCCTAACCCTAACCCTAGCCCGAACCCTAACCCTAACCCTTCCCCGAAGCCTTACCCTCACCTGTCCCCTAATCCTAAACCGTAGGCTCACACTAACCCGCGCCCTCACACGCACGCTCCCCCTAAAGCGTTGTCGGACCCTCACCTGGACCCTAAACCGTCCACGTCCCCTAACCCTAACCCTAGCCCGAACCCTAACCCTAACCCATCCCCGAAGCCTGACACTCACCCGTCCCCTAATCCTAACCCGTAGGCTCACACTAACCCGCGCCCTCACACGCACGCTCCCCCTAAAGCGTTGTCGGACCCTCACCTGGACCCTAAACCGTCCCCGTCCCCTAACCCTAACCCTAGCCCGAAACCTAACACTAACCCTTCCCCGAAGCCTGACCCTCACACGGCCCTTAATCCTAAACCGTACGCTAACACTAACCCGCGCCCTGACACGCACGCTCCCATTAAAGCGTTGTCGGACCCTCACCTGGACCCTAAACCGTCCCCGTCCCCTAACCCTAACCCTAGCCCGAACACTAACCCTAACCCTAACCCTTCCCCGAAGCCTGACCCTCACCCGTCCCCTAATCCTAACCAGTAGGCTCACACTAACCCGCGCCCTCACACGCACGCTCCCCCTAAAGCGTTGTCGGACCCTCACCTGGTCCCTAAACCGTCCCCGTCCCCTAACCCTAACCCTAGCCCGAACCCTAACACTAAACCTTCCCCGAAGCCTGACCCACACCCGTCCCCTAATCCTAACCCGTAGGCTCACACTAACCCGCGCCCTCACACGCATGCTCCCCCTAAAGCATTATCGGACCCTCACCTGGACCCTAAACCGTCCCCATCCCCTAACCGTAACCCTAGACCGAACCCTAACCCTAACACTTCCCCGAAGCCTGACCCTCACCCGTCCCCTAATCCTAACCCGTACGCTAACACTAACCCGCGCCCTCACACGCACGCTCCCCCTAAAGCGTTGTCGGACCCTCACCTGGACCCTAAACCGTCCCCGTCCCCTAACACTTACCCTAGCCCGAACCCTAACCCTAACCCTTCCCCGAAGCCTGACCCTCACCCGTCCCCTAATCCTAACCCATAGGCTCACACTAACCCGCGCTCTCACACGCACGCTCCCCCTAAAGCGTTGTCTGACCCGCACCTGGACCCTAAACCGTCCCCGTCCCCTAACCCTAACCCTAGCCCGAACACTTACCCAAACCCTTCCCCGAAGCCTGACCCTCACCCGTCCCCTAATCCTAACCCGTACGCTAACACTAACCCGCGCCCTCACACCCACGCTCTGCCTAAAGCGTTTTCGGACCCTCACCTGGACCCTAAACCGTCCCCGTCCCCTAAACCTAACCCTAGCCCGAACCCTAACCCTAACACTTCCCCGAAGCCTGACCCTCACCAGTCCCCTAATCCTAACCCGTACGCTAACACTAACCCACGCCCTCACACGCACGCTCCCCCTAAAGCGTTGTGGGACCCTCACCTGGACCCTAAACCATCCCCGTCCCCTAACCCTAACCCTAGCCCGAACCCTAACCCTAACACTTCCCCGAAGCCTGACCCTCACCCGTCCCCTAATCCTAACCCGTACGCTCACACTAACCCACGCCCTCACACGCACGCTCCCCCTAAAGCGTTGTCGGACCCTCACCTGGACCCTAAACCGTCCCCGTCCCCTAACCCTTACCCTAGCCCGAACACTAACCCTAACACTTCCCCGAAGCCTGACCCTCACCCATCCCCTAATCCTAACCCGTAGGCTCACACTAAGCCGCGCCCTCACATGCACGCTCCCCCTAAAGCGTTGTCGGACCCTCACCTGGACCCTCAACCGTCCCCATCCCCTAACCCTAACCCTAGCCCGAACCCTAACTCTAAACCTTCCCAGAAGCCTGACCGTCACCCGTCCCCTAATCCTAACCCGTAGGCTCACACTAACCCGCGCCCTCACACGCACGCTCCCCCTAAAGCGTTGTCAGACCCTCACCGGACCGTAAGCCATCCCCGTCCCCTAACCCTAACCCTAGCCCGAACCCTAACCCTAACACTTCCCCGAAGCCTGACCCTCACCCGTCCCCTAATCCTAACCCGCACGCTAACAGTAACCCGGGCCCTCACACGCATGCTCCCCCTAAAGCGTTGTCGGACCCTCACCTGGACCCTAAACCGTCCCCGTCCCCTAACCCTAACCCTAGCCCGAACACTAACCCTAACACTTCCCCGAAGCCTGACCCTCACCCGTCCCCTAATCCTAACCCGTAGGCTCACACTAACCCGCGCCCTCACACGCACGCTCCCCCTAAAGCGTTGTCGGACCCTCACCTGGACCCTAAACCGTCCCCGTCCCCTAACCCTAACCCTAGCCCGAACCCTAACCCTAACCCTTCCCTGAAGCCTGACCCTCACCCGTCACCTAATCCTAACCCGTACGCTCACACTAACTCGCGCCCTCACACGCACCCTCCCCCTAAAGCGTTGTCAAACCCTCACCTGGACCCTAAACCGTCCCCGTCCCCTAACCCTAACCCTAGCCCGAACCCTAACCCTAACCCTTCCCTGAAGCCTGACCCTCACCCGTCACCTAATCCTAACCCGTACGCTCACACTAACTCGCGCCCTCACACGCACCCTCCCCCTAAAGCGTTGTCAAACCCTCACCTGGACCCTAAACCGTCCCCGTCCCCTATCCTAACCCTAGCCCGAACCCTAACCCTAACCCTTCCCCGAAGCCTGACCCTCACCCGTCCCCTAATCCTAACCCGTACGCTAACACTAACCCACGCCCTCACACGCACGCTCCCCCTAAAGCGTAGTCGGACCCTCACCTGGACCCTAAACCGTCCCCGTCCCCTAACCCTAACCCTAGACCGAACCCTAACCCTTCCCCGAAGCCTGACCCTCACCCGTCCACTAATCCTAACCCGTACGCTAACACTAACCCGCGACCTCACACGCACGTTCCACCTAAAGCGTTGTCGGACCCTCACCTGAACCCTAAACCGTCCCAGTCCCCTAACCCTAACCCTAGCCCGAACCCTAACCCTAACCGTTCACCGAAGCCTGACCCTCACCCGTGCCCTAATCCTAACACTTAGGCTCACACTAACCCGCGCCCTCACACGCACGCTCCCCTAAAGCGTTGTCGGACCCTCACCTGGACCCTAAACCGTCCCCGTACCCTAACCCTAACCCTAGCCAGAACCCTAAACCTAACCCTTCCCCGAAGCATGATCCTCACCCGTCCCCTAATCCTAAGCCGTACGCTAACACTAACCCGCGCCCTGACACGCAGGCTCCCCCTAAAACGTTGTCGGACCCTCACCTGGACCCTAAACTGTCCCCGTCCCCTAACCCTAACCCTAGCCCGAACCCTAACCCTAACCCTTCCCCGAAGCCTGACCCTCACCCGTCCCCTAATCCTAACCCGTAAGCTCACACTAACCCGCGCCCTCACATGCACGCTCCCCGTAAAGCGTTGTCGGACCCTCACCTGGACCCTAAACCGTCCCCGTCCCCTAACCCTAACCCTAGCCCGAACCCTAAACCTAACCCTTCCCCGAAGCCTGACCCTCACCCGTCTCCTAATCCTAACCCGTAGGCTCACACTAACCCGCGCCCTCACACGCACGCTCCCCCTAAAGCGTTGTCGGACCCTCACATGGACCCTAAACCGTCCCCGTCCCCTAACCCAAACCCTAGCCCGAACCCTAACCCTAACACTTCCCCGAAGCCTGACCCTCACCCGTCCCCAAATCCTACCCCGTACGCTAACACTAACACGCGCCCTCACACGCACGCTCACCCTAAAGCGTTGTCGGACCCTCACCTGGACCCTAAACCGTCCCCGTCCCCTAACCCTAACCCTAGCCCGAACACTAACCCTAACACTTCCCCGAAGCCTGACACTCACCCGTCCCCTAATCCTAACCCGTACGCTCACACTAACTCGCGTCCTCACACGCACGCTCCCCCTAAAGCGTTGTCGGACCCTCACCTGGACCCTAAACCGTCCCCGTCCCCTAACCCTAACCCTAGCCCGAACCCTAACCCTAAACCTTCCCCGAAGCCTGACCCTCACCCGTCCCCAAATCCTAACCTGTACACTAACACTAACCCGCGCCCTCACACGCACGCTCCCCCTAAAGCGTTGTCGGACCCTCACCTGGACCCTAAACCGTCCCCGTCCCTAACCCTATCCCTAGCCGGAACCCTAACCCTAACCCTTCCCCGAAGCCTGACCTTCACCCGTCCGCAAATCCTAACCCGTACGCTAACACTAACCCACGCCCTCACACGCACGCTCCCCCTAAAGCGTTGTCGGACCCTCACCTGGACCGTAAACCGTCCCCGTCCCCTAACCCTAACCCTAGCCCGAACCCTAACCCTAACCCTTCCCCGAAGCCTGACCCTCACCCGTCCCATAATCCTAACCCGTACGCTCACATTAACCCGCGCCCTCACACACACGCTCCCCCTAAAGCATTGTCGGACCCTCACCTGGCCCCTAAACCGTCCCCGTCCCCTAACCCTAACTCTAGCCCGAACCCTAACCCTAACCCTTCCCCGAAGCCTGACCCTCACCCGTCCCCTAATCCTAACCCGTAGGCTGACACTAACCCGCGCCCTCACACGCACGCTCCCCCTAAAGCGTTGTCGGAACCTCACCTGGACCCTAAACCGTCCCCGTCCCATAACCCTAACCCTACGTCGAACCCTAACCCTAACCCTTCCCCGAAGCGTGACCCTCACCCGTCCCGTAATCCTAACACGTACGCTAACATTAACCCGCGCCCTCACACGCACACTCCCCCTAAAGCTTTGTCGGACCCTCACCTGGACCCTAAACCGTCCCCGTACCCTAACCCTAACCCTAGCCCGAACCCTAACCATAACACTTCCCCGAAGCCTGACCCTTACCCGTCCCCTAATCCTAACCCGTACGCTCACACTAACTCGCGCCCTCACACGCTCGCTTCCCCTAAAGCATTGTCGGACCCTCACCTGGACCCTAAACCATCCCCGTCCCCTAACACTAACCCTAGCCCGAACCCTAACCCTAACCCTTCCCCGAAGCCTGACCCTCACCCGTCCCCTAATCCTAACCCGTAGGCTCACACTAACCCGCGCCCCACAAGCACGCTCCCCCTAAAGCGTTGTCGGACCTTCACCTGGACCCTAAGCCGTCCCCGTCCCCTAACCCTAACCCTAGCCCGAACCCTAACCCTAACCCTTCCCCGAAGCCTGACCCTCACCCGTCCCCTAATCCTAACACGTAGGCTAACACTAACCCACGCCCTCAAACGCACGCTCCCCCTAAAGCGTTGTCGGACCCTCACCTGGACCCTAAACCGTCCCCGTCCCCTAACCCTAACCCTAGCCCGAACCCTAACCCTAACCCTTCCCCGAAGCCTGACCCTCACCCGTCCCCTAATCCTAACCCTTACGCTAACACTAACCCACGCCCTCACATGCACGCTCCCCCTAAAGCGTTGTCGGACCCTCACCTGGACCCTAAACCGTCCCCGTCTCCTAACCCTAACCCTAGCCCGAACACTAACCCTAACACTTCCCCGAAGCCTGACACTCACCCGTCCCCTAATCCTAACCCGTACGCTCACACTAACTCGCGTCCTCACACGCACGCTCCCCCTAAAGCGTTGTCGGACCCTCACCTGGACCCTAAACCGTCCCCGTCCCCTAACCCTAACCCTAGCCCGAACCGTAACCCTAAACCTTCCCCGAAGCCTGACCCTCACCCGTCCCCAAATCCTAACCTGTACACTAACACTAACCCGCGCCCTCACAGGCACGCTCCCACTAAAGCGTTGTCGGACCCTCACCTGGACCCTAAACCGTCCCCGTCCCTAACCCTATCCCTAGCCCGAACCCTAACCCTAACCCTTCCCCGAAGCCTGACCCTCACCCGTCACCTAATCCTAACCCGTACGCTAACACTAACCCACGCCCTCACACGCACGCTCCCCCTAAAGCGTTGTCGGACCCTCACCTGGACCGTAAACCGTCCCCGTCCCCTAACCCTAACCCTAGCCCGAACCCTAACCCTAACCCTTCCCCGAAGCCTGACCCTCACCCGTCCCATAATCCTAACCCGTACGCTCACACTAACCCGCGCCCTCACACGCACGCTCCCCCTAAAGCGTTGTCGGACCCTCACCTGAACCCTAAACCGTCCCCGTCCCCTAACCCTAACCCTAGCCCGAACCCTAACCCTAACCCTTCCCCGAAGCCTGATCCTGACCCGTCCCCTAATCCTAACCCGTAGGCTCACACTAACCCGCGCCCTCACACGCACGCTCCCCCTAAAGCGTTGTCGGACCCTCACCTGGACCCTAAACCGTCCCCGTCCCTAACCCTAACCCTAGCCCGAACCCTAACCCTAACCCTTCCCCGAAGCCTGACCCTCACCCGTTCCCTAATCCTAATCCGTAGGCTCACACTAACCCGCGCCCTCACACGCACGCTCCCGCTAAAGCGTTGTCGGACCCTCAACTGGACCCTCAACCGTCCCCGTCCCCTAACCCTAACCCTAGCCCGAACCCTAACCCTAACCCTTCCCCGAAGCCTGACCCTCACCCGTCCCCTAATCCTAACACGTACGCTAACATTAACCCGCGCCCTCACACGCACGCTCCCCCTAAAGCATTGTCGGACCCTCACCTGGACCCTAAACCGTCCCCGTACCCTAACCCTAACCCTAGCCCGAACCCTAACCATAACACTTCCCCGAAGCCTGACCCTTACCCGTCCCCTAATCCTAACCCGTACGCTCACACTAACGCGCGCCCTCACATGCTCGCTTCCCCTAAAGCATTGTCGGACCCTCACCTGGACCCTAAACCGTCCCCGTCCCCTAACACTAACCCTAGCCCGAACCCTAACCCTAACCCTTCCCCGAAGCCTGACCCTCACCCGTCCCCTAATCCTAACACTTACGCTAACACTAACCCGCGCCCTCACACGCACGCTCCCCCTAAAGCGTTGTCGGACCTTCACCTGGACCCTAAGCCGTCCCCGTCCCCTAACCCTAACCCTAGCCCGAACCCTAACCCTAACCCTTCCCCGAAGCCTGACCCTCACCCATCCCCTAATCCTAACCCGTAGGCTAACACTAACCCACGCCCTCAAACGCACGCTCCCCCTAAAGCGTTGTCGGACCCTCACCTGGACCCTAAACCGTCCCCGTCCCCTAACCCTAACCCTAGCCCGAACCCTAACCCTAACCCTTCCCCGAAGCCTGACCCTCACCCGTCCCCTAATCCTAACCCTTACGCTAACACTAACCCACGCCCTCACATGCACGCTCCCCCTAAAGCGTTGTCGGACCCTCACCTGGACCCTAAACCGTCCCCGTCCCCTAACCCTAACCCTAGCCCGAACACTAACCCTAACCCTTCCCCGAAGCCTGACCCTCACCCGTCCCCTAATCCTAAACCGTAGGCTCACACTAACCCGCGCCCTCTCACGCACGCTCCCCCTAAAGCGTTGTCGGACCCTCACCTGGACCCTAAACCGTCCCCGTACCCTAACCCTAACCCTAGCCCGAAACCTAACCCTAACACTTCCCCGAAGCCTGGCCCTCACCCGTCCCCTAATCCTAACCCGTAGGCTCACACTAACCTGCGCCCTCACACGCACGCTCCCCCTAAAGCATTGTCGGACCCTCACCTGGACCCTCAACCGTCCCCGTCCCCTAACCCTAACCCTAGCCCGAACCCTAACCCTAACCCTTCCCCGAAGCCTGACCCTCACCCGTCCCCTAATCCTAACCCGTACGCTAACACTAACCCGCGCCCTCACACGCACGCTCCCCCTAAAGCGTTGTCGGACCCTCACCTGGACCCTAAACCGTCCCCGTCCTCTAACCCTAACCCTAGCCCGAAACCTAACCCTAACCCTTCCCCGAAGCCTGACCCTCACCCGTCCCATAATCCTAACCCGTACGCTAACACTAACTCACGCCCTCACACGCACGCTCCCCGTAAAGCGTTGTCGGACCCTCACCTGGACCCTAAACCGTACCCGTCCCCTAACCCTAACCCTAGCCCGAACCCTAACCCTAACACTTCCCCGAAGCCTGACCCTCACCCGTCCCCTAATCCTAACCCGTACGCTCACACTAACCCGCGCGCTCACACGCACGCTCCCCCTAAAGCGTTGTCGGACCCTCACCTGGACCCTAAACCTTCCCCGTCCCCTAACCCTAGCTAGAACCCTAACCCTAAACCTTCCCCGAAGCCTGACCCTCACCCGTCCCCTAATCCTAACGCATACGCTAACACTAACCCGCGCCCTCACACGCACGCTCCCATAAAGCGTTGTCGGACCCTCACCTTGACCCTAAACCGTCCCCGTCCCCTATCCCTAACCCTAGGCCGAAACCTAACCCTAACCCTTCCCCGAAGCCTGACCCTCACCCGTCCCCTAATCCTAACCCATACGCTAACACTAACCAGCGCCCTCACACGCACGCTCCGCCTAAAGCGTTGTCGGACCCTCACCTGGACCCTAAACCGTCCCCGTCCCCTAACCCTAACCCTAGCCCGAACCCTAACCCGAAGCCTTCCCCGAAGCCTGACCGTTACCCGTCCCCTAATCGTAACCCGTACGCTAACACTAACCCGCGCCCTCACATGCTCGCTCCCCCTAAAGCGTTGTCGGACCCTCACCTGGACCCTAAACCGTCCCCGTCCCCTAACCCTAACCCTAGCCCGAACCCTAACCCTAACCCTTCCCCGAAGCCTGACCCTCACCCGTCCCCTAATCCTAACCTGTACGCTAACACTAACCCGCGCCCTCACACGCACGCTCCCCCTAAAGCGTTGTCAGACCCTCACCTGGACCCTCTACCGTCCCCGGCCCTAACCCTAACCCTAGCCCGAACACTAACCATAACACTTCCCCGAAGCCTGACCCTCACCCGTCCCCTAATCCTAATCTGTACGCTCACACTAACCCTCGCCCTCACACGCACGCTCCCCCTAAAGCGTTGTCGGACCCTCAAGTGGACCCTAAACCGTCCACGTCCCCTAACCCTAACCCTAGCCCGAACCCTAACCCTAACTCTTCCCCAAAGCCTGACCCTCACCCGTCCCCTAATCCTAACCCGTAGGCTCACACTAACCCGCGCCCTCACACGCACGCTCACCCTAAAGCGTTGTCGGACCCTCACCTGGACTCTAAACCGTCCCCGTCCCCTAACCCTAACCCTAGCCCGAACCCTAACCCTAACCCTTCCCCGAAGCCTGACCCTCACCCGTCCCCTAATCCTAACCCGTAGGCTCACACTAACCCGCGCCCCACACGCACGCTCCCCCTAAAGCGTTGTCGGACCTTCACCTGGACCCTAAGCCGTCCCCGTCCCCTAACCCTAACCCTAGCCCGAACCCTAACCCTAACCCTTCCCCGAAGCCTGACCCTCACCCGTCCCCTAATCCTAACACGTAGGCTAACACTAACCCACGCCCTCAAACGCACGCTCCCCCTAAAGCGTTGTCGGACCCTCACCTGGACCCTAAACCGTCCCCGTCCCCTAACCCTAACCCTAGCCCGAACCCTAACCCTAACCCTTCCCCGAAGCCTGACCCTCACCCGTCCCCTAATCCTAACCCTTACGCTAACACTAACCCACGCCCTCACATGCACGCTCCCCCTAAAGCGTTGTCGGACCCTCACCTGGACCCTAAACCGTCCCCGTCTCCTAACCCTAACCCTAGCCCGAACACTAACCCTAACACTTCCCCGAAGCCTGACACTCACCCGTCCCCTAATCCTAACCCGTACGCTCACACTAACTCGCGTCCTCACACGCACGCTCCCCCTAAAGCGTTGTCGGACCCTCACCTGGACCCTAAACCGTCCCCGTCCCCTAACCCTAACCCTAGCCCGAACCGTAACCCTAAACCTTCCCCGAAGCCTGACCCTCACCCGTCCCCAAATCCTAACCTGTACACTAACACTAACCCGCGCCCTCACAGGCACGCTCCCACTAAAGCGTTGTCGGACCCTCACCTGGACCCTAAACCGTCCCCGTCCCTAACCCTATCCCTAGCCCGAACCCTAACCCTAACCCTTCCCCGAAGCCTGACCCTCACCCGTCCCCTAATCCTAACCCGTACGCTAACACTAACCCACGCCCTCACACGCACGCTCCCCCTAAAGCGTTGTCGGACCCTCACCTGGACCGTAAACCGTCCCCGTCCCCTAACCCTAACCCTAGCCCGAACCCTAACCCTAACCCTTCCCCGAAGCCTGACCCTCACCCGTCCCATAATCCTAACCCGTACGCTCACACTAACCCGCGCCCTCACACGCACGCTCCCCCTAAAGCGTTGTCGGACCCTCACCTGAACCCTAAACCGTCCCCGTCCCCTAACCCTAACCCTAGCCCGAACCCTAACCCTAACCCTTCCCCGAAGCCTGATCCTGACCCGTCCCCTAATCCTAACCCGTAGGCTCACACTAACCCGCGCCCTCACACGCACGCTCCCCCTAAAGCGTTGTCGGACCCTCACCTGGACCCTAAACCGTCCCCGTCCCTAACCCTAACCCTAGCCCGAACCCTAACCCTAACCCTTCCCCGAAGCCTGACCCTCACCCGTTCCCTAATCCTAATCCGTAGGCTCACACTAACCCGCGCCCTCACACGCACGCTCCCGCTAAAGCGTTGTCGGACCCTCAACTGGACCCTCAACCGTCCCCGTCCCCTAACCCTAACCCTAGCCCGAACCCTAACCCTAACCCTTCCCCGAAGCCTGACCCTCACCCGTCCCCTAATCCTAACACGTACGCTAACATTAACCCGCGCCCTCACACGCACGCTCCCCCTAAAGCATTGTCGGACCCTCACCTGGACCCTAAACCGTCCCCGTACCCTAACCCTAACCCTAGCCCGAACCCTAACCATAACACTTCCCCGAAGCCTGACCCTTACCCGTCCCCTAATCCTAACCCGTACGCTCACACTAACGCGCGCCCTCACATGCTCGCTTCCCCTAAAGCATTGTCGGACCCTCACCTGGACCCTAAACCGTCCCCGTCCCCTAACACTAACCCTAGCCCGAACCCTAACCCTAACCCTTCCCCGAAGCCTGACCCTCACCCGTCCCCTAATCCTAACACTTACGCTAACACTAACCCGCGCCCTCACACGCACGCTCCCCCTAAAGCGTTGTCGGACCTTCACCTGGACCCTAAGCCGTCCCCGTCCCCTAACCCTAACCCTAGCCCGAACCCTAACCCTAACGCTTCCCCGAAGCCTGACCCTCACCCATCCCCTAATCCTAACCCGTAGGCTAACACTAACCCACGCCCTCAAACGCACGCTCCCCCTAAAGCGTTGTCGGACCCTCACCTGGACCCTAAACCGTCCCCGTCCCCTAACCCTAACCCTAGCCCGAACCCTAACCCTAACCCTTCCCCGAAGCCTGACCCTCACCCGTCCCCTAATCCTAACCCTTACGCTAACACTAACCCACGCCCTCACATGCACGCTCCCCCTAAAGCGTTGTCGGACCCTCACCTGGACCCTAAACCGTCCCCGTCCCCTAACCCTAACCCTAGCCCGAACACTAACCCTAACCCTTCCCCGAAGCCTGACCCTCACCCGTCCCCTAATCCTAAACCGTAGGCTCACACTAACCCGCGCCCTCTCACGCACGCTCCCCCTAAAGCGTTGTCGGACCCTCACCTGGACCCTAAACCGTCCCCGTACCCTAACCCTAACCCTAGCCCGAAACCTAACCCTAACACTTCCCCGAAGCCTGACCCTCACCCGTCCCCTAATCCTAACCCGTAGGCTCACACTAACCTGCGCCCTCACACGCACGCTCCCCCTAAAGCATTGTCGGACCCTCACCTGGACCCTCAACCGTCCCCGTCCCCTAACCCTAACCCTAGCCCGAACCCTAACCCTAACCCTTCCCCGAAGCCTGACCCTCACCCGTCCCCTAATCCTAACCCGTACGCTAACACTAACCCGCGCCCTCACACGCACGCTCCCCCTAAAGCGTTGTCGGACCCTCACCTGGACCCTAAACCGTCCCCGTCCTCTAACCCTAACCCTAGCCCGAAACCTAACCCTAACCCTTCCCCGAAGCCTGACCCTCACCCGTCCCATAATCCTAACCCGTACGCTAACACTAACTCACGCCCTCACACGCACGCTCCCCGTAAAGCGTTGTCGGACCCTCACCTGGACCCTAAACCGTCCCCGTCCCCTAACCCTAACCCTAGCCCGAACCCTAACCCTAACACTTCCCCGAAGCCTGACCCTCACCCGTCCCCTAATCCTAACCCGTACGCTCACACTAACCCGCGCGCTCACACGCACGCTCCCCCTAAAGCGTTGTCGGACCCTCACCTGGACCCTAAACCTTCCCCGTCCCCTAACCCTAGCTAGAACCCTAACCCTAAACCTTCCCCGAAGCCTGACCCTCACCCGTCCCCTAATCCTAACGCATACGCTAACACTAACCCGCGCCCTCACACGCACGCTCCCCCTAAAGCGTTGTCGGACCCTCACCTGGACCCTAAACCGTCCCCGTCCCCTAACCCTAACCCTAGCCCGATCCCTAACCCTAACCCTTCCCCGAAGCCTGACCCTCACCCGTCCCCTAATCCTAACCCGTACACTCACACTAACCCGCGCCCTCACACGCACGCTCCCCCTAAAGCGTTGTCGGACGCTCTCCTGGACCCTAAACCGTCCCCGTCCCCTTACCCTAACCCTAGCCCGAACCCTAACCCTAATCCTTCCCCGAAGCCTGACCCTCACCCGTCCCCTAATCCTAACCCGTACGCTCACACTAACCCGCGCCCTCACACGCACGCTCCCCCTAAAGCGTTGTCGGACCCTCACCTGGACCCTAAACCGTCCCGGTCCCCTAACACTAACCCTAGCCCGAACCCTAACCCTAACCCTTCCCCAAAGCCTGACCCTCACCCGTCCCCTAATCCTAACCCGTAGGCTAACACTAACCCACGCCCTCACACGCCCGCTCCCCCTAAAGCATTGTCGGACCCTCACCTGGATCCTAAACCGTCCCCGTCCCCTAACCCTAACCCTAGCCCGAACCCTAACCCGAACCCTTCCCCGAAGCATGACCCTCACCCGTCCCATAATCGTAAGCCGTATGCTAACACTAACCCGCGCCCTCACACGCACGCTCCCCCTAAAGCGTTGTCAGACCCTCACCTGGACCCTAAACCGTCCCCGTCCCCTAACCCTAACCCCAGCCCGAACCCTAACCCTAACCCTTCCCCGAAGCCTGACCCTCACCCGTCCCCTAATCCTAACCCGTAGGCTCACACTAACCCGCGCCCTCACACGCACGCTCCACGTGAAGCGTTGTCGGACCCTCACCTGAACCCTAAACCGTCCCCGTCCCCTAACCCTAACCCTAGCCCAAACCCTAACCCTAAACCTTCCCCGAAGCCTGACACTCACCCGTCCCATAATCCTAACCCGTACGCTAACACTAACGCGCGCCCGCACACGCACGCTCCCCCTAAAGCATTGTCGGACACTCACCTGGACCCTAAACCGTCCCCTAACCCTAACCCTAACCCTAGCCCGAACCCTAAACCTAACCCTTCCCCGAAGCCTGACCCTCACCCGTCCCCTAATCCTAAACTGTACGCTCACACTAACCCGCGCCCTCACACGCACGCTCCCCCTAAAGCGTTGTCGGACCCTCACCTGGACCCTAAACCGTCCCCGTCCCCTAACCCTAACCCTAGCCCGAACCCTAACCCTAACCCTTCCCCGAAGCCTGACCCTCACCCGTCCCCTAATCCTAACCCGTAGGCTCAAACTAACCCGCACCCTCACACGCACGCTCCCCCTAAAGCGTTGTCGGACCCTCACCTGGACCCTAAACCGTCCCCTTACCCTAACCCTAGCCCGAACCCTAACCCTAACCCTTCCCCGAAGCCTGACCCTCACCCGTCCCCTAATCCTAACCTGTACGCTAACACTAAACCGGGCCCTCACACGCACGCTCCCCCTAAAGCGTTGTCGGACCCTCACCTGGACCCTAAACCGTCCCCGTCCCCTAACACTAACCCTAGCCCGAACCCTAACCCTAACCCTTCCCCGAAGCCTGACCCTCACCCGTCCCCTAATCCTAAACCGTACGCTCACACTAACCAGCGCCCTCACACGCACGCTCCCCCTAAAGCGTTGTCGGACCCTCACCTGAACCCTAAACCGTCCCCGTCCCCTAACCCTAACCCTAGCCCGAACCCTAACCCTAACCCTTCTCCAAAGCCTGACCCTCACCCGTCCCCTAATCCTAACCCGTAGGGTCACACTAATCCGCGCCCTCACACGCACGCTCCCCCTAAAGCGTTGTTGGACACTCACCTGGATCCTAAACCGTCCCCGTCCCCTAACCCTAACCCTAGCCCGAACCCTAACCCTAACACTTCCCCGAAGCCTGACGCTCACCCGTCCCCTATTCCTAACCCTTAGGCTCACACTAAGCCGCGCCCTCACACGCACGCTCCCCCTAAAGCGTTGTCGGACCCTAACCTGGACCCTAAACCGTCCCCGTCCCCTAACCCTAACCCTAGCCCGAACCCTAACCCTAACCATTCCCCGAAGCCTGACCCTCACGCGTCCCCTAATCCTAACCCGAAGGCTCACACTAACCCGCGCCCTCACACGCACGCTCCCCCTAAAGCGTTGTCGGACCCTCACCTGGACCCTAAACCGTTCCCTAACCCTAAACCTAGCCCGAACCCTAACCCTAACACTTCCCCGAAGCCTGACCCTCACCCGTCACCTTATCCTAACCCGTAGGCTCACACTAACCCGCGCCCTCACACGCACGCTCCCACTAAAGCGTTGTCGGACCCTCACCTGGACCCTAAACCGTCCCCGTCCCCGTCCCCTAACCCTAGCCCGAACCCTAACCCTAACCCTTCCCCGAAGCCTGACCCTCACCCGTCCCCTAATCCTAACCCGTACGCTAACACTAACCCGCGCCCTCACACGCACGCTCCCCCTAAAGCGTTGTCGGACCCTCACCTGAACCCTAAACCGTTCCCGTCCCCTAACCCTAACCCTAGCCCAAACCCTAACCCTAACCCTTTCCCGAAGCCTTACCCTCAACCGTCCACTAATCCTAACCCGTACGCTCACACTAACCCGCGCCCTCACACGCACGCTCCCCCTAAAGCGTTGTCGGACCCTCACCTCGACCCTAAACCGTCCCCAAACCCTAACCCTAGCCCGAACCCTAACCCTAACCCTTCCCCGAAGCCTGACCTTCACCCGTCCCCTAATCCTAACCCGTACGCTCACACTAACCCGCGCCCTCACACGCACGCTCCCCCTAAAGCGTTGTCGGACCCTCACCTGGAACCTAAACCGTCCCCGTTCCCTAACCCTAACCCTAGCCCGAACCCTAACCCTAACCCTTCCCCGAAGCCTGACCCTCACCCGTCCCATAATCGTAAGCCGTATGCTAACACTAACCCGCGCCCTCACACGCACGCTCCCCCTAAAGCGTTGTCAGACCCTCACCTGGACCCTAAACCGTCCCCGTCCCCTAACCCTAACCCCAGCCCGAACCCTAACCCTAACCCTTCCCCGAAGCCTGACCCTCACCCGTCCCCTAATCCTAACCCGTAGGCTCACACTAACCCGCGCCCTCACACGCACGCTCCACGTGAAGCGTTGTCGGACCCTCACCTGAACCCTAAACCGTCCCCGTCCCCTAACCCTAACCCTAGCCCAAACCCTAACCCTAAACCTTCCCCGAAGCCTGACACTCACCCGTCCCATAATCCTAACCCGTACGCTAACACTAACGCGCGCCCGCACACGCACGCTCCCCCTAAAGCATTGTCGGACACTCACCTGGACCCTAAACCGTCCCCTAACCCTAACCCTAACCCTAGCCCGAACCCTAAACCTAACCCTTCCCCGAAGCCTGACCCTCACCCGTCCCCTAATCCTAAACTGTACGCTCACACTAACCCGCGCCCTCACACGCACGCTCCCCCTAAAGCGTTGTCGGACCCTCACCTGCACTCTAAACCGTCCCCGTTCCCTAACCCTAACCCTAGGCCGAACCCTAACCCTAACACTTCCCCGAAGCCTGACCCTCACCCGTCCTCTAATCCTAACCCGTAGGCTCAAACTAACCCGCACCCTCACACGCACGCTCCCCCTAAAGCGTTGTCGGACCCTCACCTGGACCCTAAACCGTCCCCTAACCCTAACCCTAGCCCGAACCCTAACCCTAACCCTTCCCCGAAGCCTGACCCTCACCCGTCCCCTAATCCTAACCTGTACGCTAACACTAAACCGGGCCCTCACACGCACGCTCCCCCTAAAGCGTTGTCGGACCCTCACCTGGACCCTAAACCGTCCCCGTCCCCTAACCCTAACCCTAGCCCGAACCCTAACCCTAACCCTTCCCCGAAGCCTGACCCTCACCCGTCCCCTAATCCTAAACCGTACGCTCACACTAACCCGCGCCCTCACACGCACGCTCCCCCTAAAGCGTTGTCGGACCCTCAACTGGACCCTAAACCGTCCCCGTCCCCTAACCCTAACCCTAGCCCGAACCCTAACACTAACCCTTCCACGAAGCCTGACCCTCACCCGTCCCCTAGTCCTAACCCGTACGCTCACACTAACCCGCGCCCTCACACGCACGCTCCCCCTAAATCGTTGTCGGACCCTCACCTGGACCCTAAACCGTCCCCGTCCCCTAACCCTAACCCTAGCCCGAAACCTAACCCTAACCCTTCCCCGAAGCCTGACCCTCACCCGTCCCATAATCCTAACCCGTACGCTAACACTAACCCACGCACTCACACGCACGCTCCCCGTAAAGCGTTGTCGGACCCTCACCTGGACCCTAAACCGTCCCCGTCCCCTAACCCTAACCCTAGCCTGAACCCTAACCCTAACACTTCCCCGAAGCCTGACCCTCACCCGTCCCCTAATCCTAACCCGTACGCTCACACTAACCCGCGCGATCACACGCACGCTCCCCCTAAAGCGTTGTCGGACCCTCACCTGGACCCTAAACCGTCCCCGTCCCCTAACCCTAACCCTAGCCAGAACCCTAACTCTAACTCTTCCCCGAAGCCTAACCCTCACCCGTCCCCTAATCCTAACGCATACGCTAACACTAACCTGCGCCCTCACACGCACGCTCCCCCTAAAGCGTTGTCGGACCCTCACCTTGACCCTAAACCGTCCCCGTCCCCTATCCCTAACCCTAGGCCGAACCCTAACCCTAACCCTTCCCCGAAGCCTGACCCTCACCCGTCCACTAATCCTAACCCGTAGGCTCACACTAACCCGCGCCCTCACACGCACGCTCCCCCTAAAGCGTTGTCGGACCCTCACCTGGATCCTAAACCGTCCCCGTCCCCTAACCCTAACCCTAGCCCGAACCCTAACCCTAACCCTTCCCCGAAGCCTGACCCTCACCCGTCCCCTAATCCTAACCCGTACGCTAAGACTAACCCACGCCCTCACACGCACGCTCCCCCTAAAGCGTTGTCGGACCCTCACCTGGACCCTAAACCGTCCCCGTCCCTTAACCCTAACCCTAGCCCGAAACCTAACCCTAACACTTCCCCGAAGCCTGACCCTCACCCGTCCCCTAATCCTAACCCATACGCTCACACTAACCCGCACCCTCACACGCACGCTCCCCCTAAAGCGTTGTCGGACCCTCACCTGGACCCTAAACCGTCCCCGTTCCCTAACACTAACCCTAGCCCGAACCCTAACCCTAAACCTTCCCCAAAGCCTGACCCTCACCCGTCCCCTCTTCCGAACCCGTAGGCTCACACTACCCCGCGCCCTCACACGCACGCTCCCCCTAAAGCGTTGTCGGACCCTCACCTGGACCCTAAACCGTCCCCGTCCCCTAACCCTAACCCTAGCACGAACCCTAACCCTAACCCTTCCCCGAAGCCTGACCCTCACCCGTCCTCTAATCCTAACCCGTACGCTAACACTAAACTGCGCCCTCACACGCACGCTCCCCCTAAAGCGTTGTCGGACCCTCACCTGAACCCTAAACCTTCCCCATCCCCTAACCCTAACCCTAGCCCGAACCCTAACCCTAACCCTTCCCCGAAGCCTGACCCTCACCCGTCCCCTAATCCTAACCCGTAGGCTCACACTAACTCGCGCCCTCACACGCACGCTCCCCCTAAAGCGTTGTCGGACCCTCACCTGGACCCTAAACCGTCCCCGTTCCCTAACCCTAACCCTAGTCCGAACCCTAACCCTAACCCTTCCTCGAATCCTGACCCTCACCCCTCCCCTAATCGTAACCCGTACGCTCACACTAACCCGCACCCTCACACACACGCTCCCCATAAAGCGGTGTCGGACCCTCACCTGGACCCTAAACCGTCCCCGTCCCCTAACACTAACCCTAGCCCGAACCCTAACCCTAACCCTTCCCCGAAGCCTGACCCTCACCCGTCCCCTAATCCTAAACCGTACGCTCACAATAACCCGCGCCCTCACACGCACGCTCCCCCTAAAGCGTTGTCGGACCCTCACCTGGACCCTAAACCGTCCCCGTCCCCTAACCCTAACCCTAGCCCGAACCCTAACCCTAACCCTTCTCCAAAGCCTGACCCTCACCCGTCCCCTAATCCTAACCCGTAGGGTCACTCTAATCCGCGCCCTCACACGCACGCTCCCCCTAAAGCGTTGTTGGACCCTCACCTGGACCCTAAACCGTCCCCGTCCCCTAACCCTAACCCTAGCCCGAACCCTAACCCTTCCCCGAAGCCTGACCCTCACCCGTCCTCTAATCCTAACCCGTACGCTAACACTAAACCGCGCCCTCACACGCACGCTCCCCCTAAAGCGTTGTCGGACCCTCACCTGGACCCTAAACCGTTCCCTAACCCTAACCCTAGCCCGAACCCTAACCCTAACCCTTCCCCGAAGCCTGACCCTCACCCGTTCCCTAATCCTAACCTGTACGCTAACACTAACCCGTGCCCTCACACGCACGCTCCCCCTAAAGCGTTGTCGGACCCTCACCTGGACCCTAAACCGTCCCCGTCCCCTAACCCTAACCCTAGACCGAACCCTAACCCTAACCTTTCCCCGAAGCCTGACCCTCACCCGTCCCCTAATCCTAACACGTACGCGCACACTAACCCGCGCCCTCACACGCACGCTCCCCCTAAAGCGTTGTCGGACCCTCACCTGGACCCTAAACAGTCCCCGTCCCCTAACCCTAACCCTAGCCCGAACCGTAAGCCTAACACTTCCCCGAAGCCTGACCCTCACCCGTCCCCTAATCCTAACCCGTAGGCTCACACTAACCCGCGCCCTCACACGCACGCTCCCCCTAAAGCGTTGTCGGACCCTCACCTGGACCCTAAACCGTCCCCGTCCCCATCCCCTAACCCTAGCCCGAACCCTACCCCTAACCCTTCCCCGAAGCCTGACCCTCACCCGTCCCCTAATCCTAACCCGTACGCTAACACTAACCCGCGCCCTCACACGCACGCTCCCCCTAAAGCGTTGTCGGACCCTCACCTGGACCCTAAACCGTCCCCGTCCCCTAACCCTAACCCTAGCCCGAACCCTAACCCTAACCCTTCCACGAAGCCTGACCCTCACCCGTCCCCTAATCCTAACCCGTACGCTAACACTAACCCGTGCCCTCACACGCACGCTCCCCCTAAAGCGTTGTCAGACCCTCACCTGAACCCTAAACCGTCCCCGTCCCCTAACCCTAACCCTAGCCCAAACCCTAACCGTAACCCTTTCCCGAAGCCTTACCCTCACCCTTCCCCTAATCCTAACCCGTACGCTAACACTAACCCGCGCCCTCACACGCACGCTCCCCCTAAAGCGTTGTCGGACCCTCACCTGGACCCTAAACCGTCCCAGTCCCCTAACCCTAACCCTAGCCCGAACCCTAACCCTAACCCTTCCCCGAAGCCTGACCCTCACCCCTCCCCTAATCCTAACCCGTACGCTCACACTAACCCGCGCCCTCACACGCACGCTCCCCCTAAAGCGTTGTCGGACCCTCACCTGGACCCTAAACCGTCCCCGTCCCCTAACCGTAACCCTAACCCTAGCCCGAACCCTAACCCGAACCCTTCCCCGAAGCCTGACCCTCACCCGTCCCCTAATCCTAACCCGTACGCTCACACTAACCCGCGCCCTCACACGCACGCTCCCCCTAAAGCGTTGTCGGACCCTCACCTGGACCCTAAACCGTCCCCGTCCCCTAACCCTAACCCTAGCCTGAACCCTAACCCTAACCCTTCCCCGAAGCCTGACCCTCACCCGTCCCCTAATCCTAACCCGTACGCTAAGACTAACCCACGCCCTCACACGCACGCTCCCCCTAAAGCGTTGTCGGACCCTCACCTGGACCCTAAACCGTCCCCGTCCCTTAACCCTAACCCTAGCCCGAAACCTAACCCTAACACTTCCCCGAAGCCTGACCCTCACCCGTCCCCTAATCCTAACCCATACGCTCACACTAACCCGCACCCTCACACGCACGCTCCCCCTAAAGCGTTGTCGGACCCTCACCTGGACCCTAAACCGTCCCCGTTCCCTAACACTAACCCTAGCCCGAACCCTAACCCTAAACCTTCCCCAAAGCCTGACCCTCACCCGTCCCCTCTTCCGAACCCGTAGGCTCACACTACCCCGCGCCCTCACACGCACGCTCCCCCTAAAGCGTTGTCGGACCCTCACCTGGACCCTAAACCGTCCCCGTCCCCTAACCCTAACCCTAGCACGAACCCTAACCCTAACCCTTCCCCGAAGCCTGACCCTCACCCGTCCTCTAATCCTAACCCGTACGCTAACACTAAACTGCGCCCTCACACGCACGCTCCCCCTAAAGCGTTGTCGGACCCTCACCTGAACCCTAAACCTTCCCCATCCCCTAACCCTAACCCTAGCCCGAACCCTAACCCTAACCCTTCCCCGAAGCCTGACCCTCACCCGTCCCCTAATCCTAACCCGTAGGCTCACACTAACTCACGCCCTCACACGCACGCTCCCCCTAAAGCGTTGTCGGACCCTCACCTGGACCCTAAACCGTCCCCGTTCCCTAACCCTAACCCTAGCCCGAACCCTAACCCTAACCCTTCCTCGAATCCTGACCCTCACCCCTCCCCTAATCGTAACCCGTACGCTCACACTAACCCGCACCCTCACACACACGCTCCCCATAAAGCGGTGTCGGACCCTCACCTGGACCCTAAACCGTCCCCGTCCCCTAACACTAACCCTAGACCGAACCCTAACCCTAACCCTTCCCCGAAGCCTGACCCTCACCCGTCCCCTAATCCTAAACCGTACGCTCACAATAACCCGCGCCCTCACACGCACGCTCCCCCTAAAGCGTTGTCGGACCCTCACCTGGACCCTAAACCGTCCCCGTCCCCTAACCCTAACCCTAGCCCGAACCCTAACCCTAACCCTTCTCCAAAGCCTGACCCTCACCCGTCCCCTAACCCTAACCCGTAGGGTCACTCTAATCCGCGCCCTCACACGCACGCTCCCCCTAAAGCGTTGTTGGACACTCACCTGGACCCTAAACCGTCCCCGTCCCCTAACCCTAACCCTAGCCCGAACCCTAACCCTTCCCCGAAGCCTGACCCTCACCCGTCCTCTAATCCTAACCCGTACGCTAACACTAAACCGCGCCCTCACACGCACGCTCCCCCTAAAGCGTTGTCGGACCCTCACCTGGACCCTAAACCATTCCCTAACCCTAACCCTAGCCCGAACCCTAACCCTAACCCTTCCCCGAAGCCTGACCCTCACCCGTTCCCTAATCCTAACCTGTACGCTAACACTAACCCGTGCCCTCACACGCACGCTCCCCCTAAAGCGTTGTCGGACCCTCACCTGGACCCTAAACCGTCCCCGTCCCCTAACCCTAACCCTAGACCGAACCCTAACCCTAACCCTTCCCCGAAGCCTGACCCTCACCCGTCCCCTAATCCTAACACGTACGCGCACACTAACCCGCGCCCTCACACGCACGCTCCCCCTAAAGCGTTGTCGGACCCTCACCTGGACCCTAAACAGTCCCCGTCCCCTAACCCTAACCCTAGCCCGAACCGTAAGCCTAACACTTCCCCGAAGCCTGACCCTCACCCGTCCCCTAATCCTAACCCGTAGGCTCACACTAACCCGCGCCCTCACACGCACGCTCCCCCTAAAGCGTTGTCGGACCCTCACCTGGACCCTAAACCGTCCCCGTCCCCGTCCCCTAACCCTAGCCCGAACCCTACCCCTAACCCTTCCCCGAAGCCTGACCCTCACCCGTCCCCTAATCCTAACCCGTACGCTAACACTAACCCGCGCCCTCACACGCACGCTCCCCCTAAAGCGTTGTCGGACCCTCACCTGGACCCTAAACCGTCCCCGTCCCCTAACCCTAACCCTAGCCCGAACCCTAACCCTAACCCTTCCACGAAGCCTGACCCTCACCCGTCCCCTAATCCTAACCCGTACGCTAACACTAACCCGTGCCCTCACACGCACGCTCCCCCTAAAGCGTTGTCAGACCCTCACCTGAACCCTAAACCGTCCCCGTCCCCTAACCCTAACCCTAGCCCAAACCCTAACCGTAACCCTTTCCCGAAGCCTTACCCTCACCCTTCCCCTAATCCTAACCCGTACGCTAACACTAACCCGCGCCCTCACACGCACGCTCCCCCTAAAGCGTTGTCGGACCCTCACCTGGACCCTAAACCGTCCCAGTCCCCTAACCCTAACCCTAGCCCGAACCCTAACCCTAACCCTTCCCCGAAGCCTGACCCTCACCCCTCCCCTAATCCTAACCCGTACGCTCACACTAACCCGCGCCCTCACATGCACGCTCCCCCTAAAGCGTTGTCGGACCCTCACCTGGACCCTAAACCGTCCCCGTCCCCTAACCCTACCTAGCCTGAACCCTAACCCTAACACTTCCCCGAAGCCTGACTCTCACCCGTCCCCTAATCCTAACCCATAGGCTCACACTAACCCGCACCCTCACACGCACGCTCCCCCTAAAGCGTTGTCGGACCCTCACCTGGACCCGAAACCGTCCCTCTCCCCTAACCCTAACTTTAGCCTGAACCCTAACCCTAACACTTCCCCGAAGCCTGACCCTCACCCGTCCCCTAATCCTAACCCGTACGCTCACACTAACACCCGCCCTCACACACACGGTCCCCCTAAAGCGTTGTCGGACCCTCACCTGGACCCTAAACCGTCCCCGTCCCCTAACCCTAACCCTAGCCGAAACCCTAACCCTAACCGTTCCCCGAAGCCTGACCCTCACGCGTCCCCTAATCCTAACCCGTAAGCTCACACTAACCCGCGCCCTCACACGCACGCTCTCCCTAAAGCGTTGTCGGACCCTCACCTGGACCCTAAACCGTCCCCGTCCCCTAACCCTAACCCTAGCCCGAACCCTAACCCTAACCCTTCCCCGAAGCCTGACCCTCACCCGCCCCCTAATCCTAACCCGTAGGCTCACACTAACCCGCGCCCTCACACGCACGCTCCCCCTAAAGCGTTGTCGGACCCTCACCTGGACCCTAAACCGTCCCCGTCCCCTAACACTAACCCTAGCCCGAACCCTAACCCTAACACTTCCCCGAAGCCTGACCCTCACCCGTCCCCTAATACTAACCCGTAAGCTAACACTAACCCGCGCCCTCACACGCACACTCCCCCTAAAGCGTTGACGGACCCTCACCTGGACCGTAAACCGTCCCCGTCCCCTAACCCTAACCCTAGCCCGAACCCTAACCCTAACCCTTCCCCGAAACCTGACCCTAACCCGTCCCCTAATCCTAACCCGTACGCTAACACTAACCCACGCCCTCACACTCACGCTCCCCCTAAAGCGTTGTCGGACCCTCACCTGGACCCTAAACCGTCCCCGTCCCCTAACCCTAACCCTAGCCCAAACCCTAAACCTAACACTTCCCCGAAACCTGACCCTCACCCGTCCCCTAATCCTAAACCGTAGGCTTACACTAACCCGCGCCCTCACACGCACGCTCCCCCTAAAGCGTTGTCGGACCCTCACCTGGACCCTAAACCGTCCCCGTCCCCTAACCGTAACCCTAGCCCGAACCCTAACCCTAACCCTTCCCCGAAGCCTGACCCTCACCCGTTCTCTAATCCTAACCCGTACGCTAACAATAACCTGCGCCCTCACACGCACGCTGCCCCTAAAGCGTTGTCGGACCCTCACCTGGACCCTAAACCGTCCCCGTCCCCTATCCCTAAACCTAGCCCGAACCCTAAACCTAACCCTTCCCCGAAGCCTGACCCTCACCCGTCCCCTATCCTAAACCGTACGGTAACACTAACCCGCGCCCTCACACGCACGCTCCCCCTAAAGCGTTGTCGGACCCTCACCTGGAGCCTAAACCGTCCCCGTCCCCTAACCCTAACCCTAGCCCGAACCCTAACCCTAACCCTTCCCCGAAGCCTAACCCTCACAGGTCACCTAATCCTAACCCGTAGGCTCACACTAACTCGCGCCCTCACACGCTCGATCCCCCTAAAGCGTTGTCGGACCCTCACCTGGACCCTAAACCGTCCCCGTCACCTAACCCTAACCCTAGCCCGAACCCTAACCCTAACACTTCCCCAAAGCCTGACGCTCACCCGTCCCTAATCCTAACCCGTACGCTAACAATAACCTGCGCCCTCACACGCACGCTGTCCCTAAAGCGTTGTCGGACCCTCACCTGGACCCTAAACCGTCCCCGTCCCCTAACCCTAACCCTAGCCCGAACCCTAACCCTAAACCTTCCCCGAAGCCTGACCCTCACCCGTCCCCTAATCCTAACCCGTACGCTAACACTAACCCGCGCCCTCACACGCACGCTCCCCCTAAAGCGTTGTCGGACCCTCACCTGGACCCTAAACCGTCCCCGTCCCCTAAACCTAACCCTAGCCCGAACCCTAACCCTAACCCTTCCCTGAAGCCTGACCCTCACCCGTCTCTTAATCCTAACCCGTAGGCTCACACTAACCCGTGCCCTCAAACGCACGCTCCCCCTAAAGCATTGTCGGACCCTCACCTTGACCCTAAACCGTCCTCGTCCCCTATACCTAAACCTAGCCCGAACCCTAACCCTAACCCTTCCCCGAAGCCTGACCCTCACCCGTCCCCTATCCTAACCGGTACGGTAACACTAACCCGCGCCCTCACACACACGCTCCCCCTAAAGCGTTGTCGGACCCTCTCCTGGACCCTAAACCGTCCCCGTCCCCTAACCCTAACCCTAGCCCGAACCCTAACCCTAACCCATCCCCGAAGCCTGACCCTCACCCGTCTCTTAATCCTAACCCGTAGGCTCACACTAACCCGCGCCCTCAAACGCACGCTCCCCCTAAAGCGTTGTCGGACCCTCACCTGGACCCTAAACCGTCCCCGTCCCCATCCCTAAACCTAGCCCGAACCCTAACCCTAACCCTTCCCCGAAGCCTGACCCTCACCCGTCCCCTCTCCTAACCCGTACGGTAACACTAACCCGCGCCCTCACACGCACGCTCCCCCTAAAGCGTTGTCGGACCCTCACCTGGACACTAAACCGTCCCCGTCCCCTAACCGTAACCCTAGCCGGAACCCTAACCCTAACCCTTCCACGAAGCCTGACGCTCACCCTTCCCCTAATCCTAACCCGTACGCTAACTCTAACCCGCGCACTCACACGCACGCTCCCCCTAAAGCATTGTCGGACCCTCACCTGGACCCTAAACCGTCCCCGTCCCCTAACCCTAACCCTAGCCCGAACCCTAACCCTAACACTTCCCCGAAGCCTGACCCTCACCCGTCCCCTAATCCTAAACCGTAGGTGCACACTAAGACGCGCCCTCACACGCACACTCCCCCTAAAGCGTTGTCGGACACTCACCTGGACCCTAAACCGTCCCCGTCCCCTAACCCACACCCTAGCCCGAACCCTAACCCTAACCCTTCCCCGAAGCCTGACCCTCACCCGTCCCCTAATCCTAACCCGTACGTTCACACAAACCCGCGCCCTCACACGCACGCTCCCCCTAAAGCGTTGTCGGACCCTCACCTGGACCCTAAACCGTCCCCGTCCCCTAACCCTAGTCCGAAACCTAACACTAACACTTCCCCGAAGCCTGACCCTCACCCGTCCCTTAATCCTAACCCGTACGCTAACACTAACCCGCGCCCTCACACGCACGCTCCCCCTAAAGCGTTGTCGGACCCTCACCTGGACCCTAAACCGTCCCCGTCCCCTAACCCTAACCCTAGCCCGAACCCTAACCCTAACCCTTCCCCGAAGCCTGACCCTCACGCGTCCCCTAATCCTAACCCGTAGGCTCAAACTAACCCGCGCCCTCACACGCACGCTCCCCCTAAAGCGTTGTCGGACCCTCACCTGGACCCTAAACCTTCCCCGTCCCCTAAACCTAACCCTAGCCCGAACCCTAAACCTAACCCTTCCCCGAAGCCTGACCCTCACCCGTCCCATAATCCTAACCCATACGCTAACACTAACCCGCGCCCTCACACGCACGCTACCCCTAAAGCGTTGTCGGACCCTCACCTGGACCCTAAACCGTTCCCTAACCCTAACCCTTGCCCGAACCCTAACCCTAACCCTTCCCCGAAGCCTGACCCTCACCCGTCCCCTAATCCTAACCCGTAAGCTAACACTAACCCGCGCCCTCACACGCAAGCTCCCCCTAAAGCGTTGTCGGACCCTCACCTGGATCCTAAACCGCCCCCGTCCCCTAACCCTAACCCTAGCCCGAACCCTAACCCTAACCCTTCCCCGAAGCCTGACCCTCACCCGTCCCCTAATCCTAAACCGTAGGCTCACACTAAGCCGCGCCCTCACACGCACGCTCCCCCTAAATCGTTGTCGGACCCTCACCTGGACCCTAAACCGTCCCCGTCCCCTAACCCTAACCCTAGCACGAACCCTAACCCTAACTCTTCCCCAAAGACTGACCCTTATCCGTCCCCTAATCCTAACCCGTACGCTAACACTAACCCGCGCCCTCACACGCACGCTCCCCCTAAAGCGTTGTCGGACCCTCACCTGGACCCTAAACCGTCCACGCCCCCTAACCCTAACCCTAGCCCGAACACTAACCCTAACCCTTCCCCGAACCCTGACCCTCACCCGTCCCCTAATCCTAACCCGTAGGCTCACACTAACCCGCGCCCTCACACGCACGCTCCCCTTAAAGCGTTGTCGGACCCTCACCTGAACCCTAAACCTTCCCCATCCCCTAACCCTAACCCTAGCCCGAACCCTAACCCTAACCCCTCCCCGAAGCCTGACCCTCACCCGTCCCCTAATCCTAACCCGTACGCTAACACTAACCCGCGCCCTCACACGCACGCTCCCCCTAAAGCGTTGTCGGACCCTCACCTGGACCCTAAACCGTCCCCGTCCCCTAAACCTAACCCTAGCCCGAACCCTAACTCTAACCCTTCCCCGAAGCCTGACCCTCACCCATCCCCTAATCGTAACCCGTAGGCTCACACTAACCCGCACCCTCACACGCACGCTCCCCCTAAAGCGTTGTCGGACCCTCACCTGGATCCTAAACCGTCCCCGTCCCCTAACCCTAACCCTAGCCCGAACCCTAACCCTAACCCTTCCCCGAAGCCTGACCCTCACCCGTCCCCTAATCCTAACCCGTACGCTAACACTAACCCGCGCCCTCACACGCACGCTCCCCCTAAAGCGTTGTCGGACCCTCACCTGGACCTTAAACTGTCCCCGTCCCCTAACCCTAACCCTAGCCCGAACCCTAACCCTAACACTTCCCCGAAGCCTGACCCTCACCCGTCCCCTAATCCTAAGCCGTACGCTCACACTAACCCGCGCCCTCACACGCACGCTGCCCCTAAAGCGTTGTCGGACCCTCACCTGGACCCTAAACCGTCCCCGTCCCCGTCCCCTAACCCTAGCCCGAACCCTAACCCTAACCCTTCCCCGAAGCCTGACCCTCACCCGTCCTCTAATCCTAACCCGTACGCTAACACTAAACCGCGCCCTCACACGCACGCTCCCCCTAAAGCGTTGTCGGACCCTCACCTGGACCCTAAACCTTCCCCGTCCCCTAACCCTAACCCTAGCCCGAACCCTAAACCTAACCCTTCCCCGAAGCCTGACCCTCACCCGTACCCTAATCCTAACCCTTAGGCTCACACTAACTCGCGCCCTCACACGCACGCTCCCACTAAAGCGTTGTCGGACCCTCACCTGGACCCTAAACCGTCCCCGTTCCCTAACCCTAACCCTAGCCCGAACCCTAACCCTAACCCTTCCTCGAATCCTGACCCTCACCCCACCCCTAATCCTAACCCGTACGCTCACACTAACCCGCGCCCTCACACACACGCTCCCCATAAAGCGGTGTCGGACCCTCACCTGGACCCTAAACCATCCCCGTCCCCTAACACTAACCCTAGCCCGAACCCTAACCCTAACCCTTCCCCGAAGACTGACCCTCACCCGTCCCCTAATCCTAAACCGTACGCTCACACTAACCCACGCCCTCACACGCACGCTCCCCCTAAAGCGTTGTCGGACCCTCACCTGGACCCTAAACCGTCCCCGTCCCCTAACCCTAACCCTAGCCCGAACCCTAACCCTAACTCTTCCCCTAAGCCTGACCCTCACCCGTCCCCTAATCCTAACCCGTAGGCTCACACTAACCCGCGCCCTCACACGAACGCTCCCCATAAATTGTTGTCGGACACTCACCTGGATCCTAAACCGTCCCCGTCCCCTAACCCTAACCCTAGCCCGAACCCTAACCCTAACCCTTCCCCGAAGCCTGATGCTCACCCGTCCCCTATTCCTAACCCTTAGGCTCACACTAAGCCGCGCCCTCACACGCACGCTCCCCCTAAAGCGTTGTCGGACCCTAACCTGGAACCTAAACCGTCCCCGTCCCCTAACCCTAACCCTAGCCCGAACCCTAACCCTAACCCTTCCCCGAAGCCTGACCCTCACCCGTCCCCTAATCCTAACCCATACGCTAACAATAAACCGCGCCCTCACACGCACGCTCCCCCTAAAGCGTTGTCGGACCCTCACCTGGACCCTAAACCGTCCCCGTCCCCTAACCCTAACCCTAGACCGAACCCTAACCCTAACCCTTCCCCGAAGCCTGACCCTCACCCGTTCCGTAATCCTAACTTGGACGCTAACACTAACCCGTGCCCTCACACGCACGCTCCCCCTAAAGCGTTGTCGGACCCTCACCTGGACCCTAAACCGTCCGCGTCCCCTAACCCTAACCCTAGACCGAACCCTAACCCTAACCCTTCCCCGAAGCCTGACCCTCACCCGTCCCCTAATCCTAACCCGTACGCTCACACTAACCCGCGCCCTCACACGCACGCTCCCCGTAAAGCATTGTCGGACCCTCACCTGGACCCTAAACCGTCCCCGTCCCCTAACCCTAACCCTAGCCCGAACCCTAAGCCTAACACTTCCCCGAAGCCTGACCCTCACCCGTCCCCTAATCCTAACCCGTAGGCTCACACTAAGCCGCGACCTCACACGCACGCTCCCCCTAAAGCGTTGTAGGACCCTCACCTGGACCCTAAACCGTCCCCGTCCCCGTCCCCTAACCCTAGCCCGAACCCTAACCCTAACCCTTCCCCGAAGCCTGACCCTCACCCGTCCCCTAATCCTAACCCGTACGCTAACACTAACCCGCGCCCTCACACGCACGCTCCCCCTAAAGCGTTGTCGGACCCTCACCTGGACCCTAAACCGTCCCCGTCCCCTAACCCTAACCCTAGCCCGAACCCTAACCCAAACCCTTCCCCGAAGCCTGACCCTCACCCGTCCCCTAATCCTAACCCGTACGCTAACACTAACCCGTGCCCTCACACGCACGCTCCCCCTAAAGCGTTGTCGGACCCTCACCTGAACAGTAAACCGTCCCCGTCCCCTAACCCTAACCCTAGCCCAAACCCTAACCCTAACCCTTTCCCGAAGCCTTACCCTCACCCGTCCCCTAATCCTAACCCGTACGCTAACACTAACCCGCGCCCTCACACGCACGCTCCCCCTAAAGCGTTGTCGGACCCTCACCTGGACCCTAAACCGTCCCCATCCCCTAACCCTAACCCTAGCCCGAACCCTAACCCTAACCCTTCCCCGAAGCCTGACCCTCACCCCTCCCTTAATCCTAACCAGTACGCTCACACTAACCTGCGCCCTCACATGCACGCTCCCCCTAAAGCGTTGTCGGACCCTCACATGGACCCTAAACCGTCCCCGTCCCCTAACCCTACCTAGCCTGAACCCTAACCCTAACACTTCCCCGAAGCCTGACCCTCACCCGTTCCCTAATCCTAACCCGTAGGCTCACACTAACCCGCACCCTCACACGCACGCTCCCCCTAAAGCGTTGTCGGACCCTCACCTGGACCCTAAACCGTCCCTCTCCCCTAACCCTAACTTTAGCCTGAACCCTAACCCTAACACTTCCCCGAAGCCTGACCCTCACCCGTCCCCTAATCCTAACCCGTACGCTAACACTAACCCGCGACCTCACACGCACGCTCCCCCTAAAGCGTTGTCGGACCCTCACCTGGACCCTAAACCGTCCCCGTCCCCTAACCCTAACCCTAGCCCGAACCCTAACCCTAACCCTTCCCCGAAGCCTGACCCTCACCCGTCCCCTAATCCTAACCCGTACGCTAACACTAACCCGCGCCCTCACACGCACGCTCCCCCTAAAGCGTTGTCGGACCCTCACCTCGACCCTAAACCGTCCCCTAACCCTAACCCTAGCCCGAACCCTAACCCTAACCCTTCCCCGAAGCCTGACCTTCACACGTCCCCTAATCCTAACCCGTACGCTCACACTAACCCGCGCCCTCACACGCACGCTCCCCCTAAAGCGTTGTCGGACCCTAACCTGGAACCTAAACCGTCCCCGTCCCCTAACCCTAACCCTAGCCCGAACCCTAACCCTAACTCTTCCCCGAAGCCTGACCCTCACCCATCCCCTAATCCTAAACCGTACGCTCCCACTAACCCGCGCCCTCACACGCACTCTCCCCCTAAAGCGTTGTCGGACCCTCACCTGGACCCTAAACCGTCCCCGTCCCCTAACCCTAACCCTAGCCCGAACCCTAACCCTAACCCTTCCCCGAAGCCAGACCCTCACCCGTCCCCTAATCCTAACACGTACGCTCACACTAACCCGCGCCCTCACATGCACGCTCCCCCTAAAGCGTTGTCGGACCCTCACCTGAACCCTAAACCGTCCCCTAACCCTAACCCTACCCCGAACCCTAACCCTAACCCTTCCCCGAAGCCTGACCCTCACCCGTCCCCTAATCCTAACCCGTACGCTAACGCTAACCCGCGCCCTCACTCGCTCGCTCCCACTATAGTGTTGTCAGACCCTCACCTGGACCCTAAACCGTCCCCGTCCCCTAACTCTAGCCCTAGCCCGAACCCTAACCCTAACCCTTCCCCGAAGCCTGAACCTCACCCGTCCCCTAATCCTAACCCGTAGGCTCACACTAACCCACGCCTTCACACGCACGCTCCCCCTTAAGCGTTGTCGGACCCTCACCTGGACCCTAAACCGTCCCCGTCCCCTAACCCTAACCCTAACCCGAACCCTAACCCTAACCCTTCCCCGAAGCCTGACACTCACCCGTCCCCTAATCCTAATCCGTACGCTAACACTAACCCGCGCCCTCACACGCACGCTCCCCCTAAAGCGTTGTCGGACCCTAACCTGGACCCTAAACCGTCCCCGTACCCTAACCCTAACCCTAGCCCGAACCCTAACCCTAACACTTCCCCGAAGCCTGACCCTCACCCGTCCCCTAATCCTAACCCGTAGGCTCACACTAACCCGCGCCCTCACATGCACGCTCCCCCTAAAGCGTTGTCGGTCCCTCACCTGGACCCTAAACCGTCCCCGTCCCCTAACCCTAACCCTAGCCCAAACCCTAACCCTAAGCCTTCCCTGAAGCCTGACCCTCACCCGTCCCCTAATCCTAACCCGTACGCTCACACTAACACCCGCCCTCACACACACGGTCCCCCTAAAGCGTTGTCGGACCCTCACCTGGACCCTAAACCGTCCTCGTCCCCTAACCCTAACCCTAGCCCAAACCCTAAACCTAACACTTCCCCGAAACCTGACCCTCACCCGTCCCCTAATCCTAACACGTAGGCTTACACTAACCCGCGCCCTCACACGCACGCTCCGCCTAAAGCGTTGTCAGACCCTCACCTGGACCCTAAACCGTCCCCGTCCCCTAACCCTAACCCTAGCCCGAACCCTAACCCTAACGCTTCCCCGAAGCCTGACCCTCACCCGTCCCGTAATCCTAACCCGTAGGCTCACACTAACCTGCGCCCTCACACGCACGCTCCCCCTAAAGCGTTGTCGGACCCTCACCTGGACCCTAAACCGTCCCCATTACCTAACACTAACCCTAGCCCGAACCCTAACCCTAACCCTTCCCCGAAGCCTGACCCTCACCCGTCCCATAATCCTAACCCGTAGGCTCACACTAACCCGCGCCCTCACACGCACGCTCCCCCTAAAGCGTTGTCGGACCCTCACCTAGACCCTAAACCGTCCCCGTCCCCTAAAACTAACCCTAGCCCGAAACCTAACCCTAACCCTTCCCCGAAACCTGACCCTCACCCGTCCCCTAATCCTAACCCGTACGCTAACACTAACCCGCGCCCTCACACGCACGCTCCCCCTAAAGCATTGTCGGACCCTCACCTGGACCCTAAACATTCCCCGTCCCCTAACCCTAACCCTAGCCCGAACCCTAACCCTAACACTTCCCCGAAGCCTGACCCTCACCCGTCCCCTAATCCTAAACCGTAGGTGCACACTAAGCCGCGCCCTCACACGCACACTCCCCCTAAAGCGTTGTCGGACCCTCACCTGGACCCTAAACCGTCCCCGTCCCCTAACCCACACCCTAGCCCGAACCCTAACCCTAACCCTTCCCCGAAGCCTGACCCTCACCCGTCCCCTAATCCTAACCCGTACGTTCACACTAACCCGCGCCCTCACACGCACGCTCCCCCTAAAGCGTTGTCGGACCCTCACCTGGACCCTAAACCGTCCCCGTCCCCTAACCCTAGTCCGAACCCTAACCCTAACACTTCCCCGAAGCCTGACACTCACCCGTCCCCTAATCCTAACCCGTACGCTCACACTAACCCGGGCCCTCACACGCACGCTCCCCCTAAAGCGTTGTCGGACCCTCACCTGGACCCTAAACCGTCCCCGTCCCCTAACCCTAACCCTAGCCCGAACCCTAACCCTAACCCTTCCCCGAAGCCTGACCCTCACCCGTCCCCTAATCCTAACCCGTAGGCTAACACTAACCCACGCCCTCACACGCACGCTCCCCCTAAAGCGTTGTCGGACCCTCACCTGGACCCTAAACCGTCCCCGTCCCCTAACCCTAACCCTAGCCCGAACCCTAACCCTAACCCTTCCCCGAAGCCTGACCCTCACGCGTCCCCTAATCCTAACCCGTAGGCTCACACTAACCCGCGCCCTCACACGCACGCTCCCCCTAAAGCGTTGTCGGACCCTCACCTGGACCCTAAACCTTCCCCGTCCCCTAAACCGAACCCTAGCCCGAACCCTAACCCTAACCCTTCCCCGAAGCCTGACCCTCACCCGTCCCATAATCCTAACCCGTACGCTAACACTAACCCGCGCCCTCACACGCACGCTCCCCCTAAAGCGTTGTCGGACCCTCACCTGGACCCTAAACCGTCCCCGTCCCCTAACACTAACCCTAGCCCGAACCCTAACCCTAACTCTTCCCTGAAGCCTGACCCTCACCCGTCCCCTAATCCTAACCCGTAGGCTCACACTAACCCGCGCCCTCACACGCACGCTCCCCCTAAAGCGTTGTCGGACCCTCACCTGGACCCTAAACCGTCCCCGTCCCCTAACCGTAACCCTAGCCCGAACCCTAAACCTAACCCTTCCCCGAAGCCTGACCCTCACACGTCCCATAATCCTAATCCGTAGGCTCACACTAACCTGCGCCCTCACACGCACGCTCCCCCTAAAGCGTTTTCGGACCCTCACCTTGACCCTCAACCGTCCCCGTCCCCTAACCCTAACCCTAGCCTGAACCCTAACCCTAACACTTCCCCGAAGCCTGACCCTCACCCGTTCTCTAATCCTAAACCGTACGCTAACAATAACCTGCGCCCTCACACGCACGCTGCCCCTAAAGCGTTGTCGGACCCTCACCTGGACCCTAAACCGTCCCCGTCCCCTAACCCTAACCCTAGCTCGAACCCTAACCCTAACACTTCCCCGAAGCCTGACCCTCACCCGTCCCCTAATCCTAACCCGTACGGTAACACTAACCCGCGCCCTCACACGCACGCTCCCCCTAAAGCGTTGTCGGACCCGCACCTGGAACCTAAACCGTCCCCGTCCCCTAACCCTAACCCTAGCCCGAACCCTAACCCTTAACCTTCCCCGAAGCCTAACACTCACACGTCACCTAATCCTAACCCGTAGGCTCACACTAACCCGCGCCCTCACACGTTCGATCCCCCTAAAGCGTTGTCGGACCCTCACCTGGACCCTAAACCGTCCCCGTCCCCTAACCCTAACCCTAGCCCGAACCCTAACCCTAACCCTTCCCAGAATCCTGACCCTCACACGTCCCCTAACCCTAACCCGTAGGCTCACACTAACCCGCGCCCTCACACGCACACTCCCCCTAAAGCATTGTCGGACCCTCACCTGGACCCTAAACCGTCCCCGTCCCCTATCCCTAAACCTAGCCCGAACCCTAACCCTAACCCTTCCCCGAAGCCTGACCCTCACCCGTCCCCTATCCTAACCCGTTCGGTAACACTAACCCGCGCCCTCACACGCACGCTCCCCCTAAATCGTTGTCGGACCCTCACCTGGACCCTAAACCGTCCCCGTCCCCGTCCCCTAACCCTAGCCCGAACCCTAACCCTAACCCTTCCCCGAAGCCTGACGCTCACCCGTCCCCTAATCCTAATCCGTACGGTAACACTAACCCGCGCCCTCACACGCACGCTCCCCCTAAAGCGTTGTCGGACCCTCACCTGGACCCTAAACCGTCCCCGTCCCCTAACCCTAACCCTAGCCCGAAACCTAACCCTAACCCTTCCCTGAAGCCTAACACTCACACGTCACCTAATCCTAACCCGTAGGCTCACACTAACCCGCGCCCTCACACGCTCGATCCCCCTAAAGCGTTGTCGGACCCTCACCTGGACCCTAAACCGTCCCCGTCCCCTAACCCTAACCCTAGCCCGAACCCTAACCCTAACCCTTCCCCGAAGCCTGACACTCACCCGTCCCCTAACCCTAACCCGTAGGCTCACACTAACCCGCGCCCTCACACGCACACTCCCCCTAAAGCGTTGTCGGACCCTCACCTGGACCCTAAACCGTCCCCGTCCCCTAACCCTAACCCTAGCCCGAACCCTAACCCTAACACTTCCCCGAAGCCTGACCCTCACCCGTCCCCTAATCCTAACCCGTACGCTAACACTAACCCGCGCCCTCACACGCACGCTCCCCCTAAAGCGTTGTCGGACCCTCACCTGGACCCTAAACCGTCCCCGTCCCCTAACCCTAACCCTAGCCCGAACCCTAAACCTAACCCTTCCCCAAAGCCTGACCCTCACCCGTCCCCTATTCCTAACCCGTACGCTAACACTAACCCGCACCCTCACACGCACGCTCCCCCTTAAGCGTTGTCGGACCCTCACCTGGACCCTAAACCGTCCCCGTCCCCTAACACTAACCCTAGCCCGAACCCTAACCCTAACCCTTCCCCGAAGCCTGACCCTCACCCGTCCCCTAATCCTAACACGTACGCTCACACTAATCCGCGCCCTCACACGCACGCTCCCCCTAAAGCGTTTTCGGACCCTCACCTGGACCCTAAACCGTCCCCGTCCCCGTCCCCTAACCCTAGCCCGAACCCTAACCCTAACCCTTCCCCGAAGCCTGACCCTCACCCGTCCCCTAATCCTAACCCGTACGCTAACACTAACCCGCGCCCTCACACGCACGCTCCCCCTAAAGCGTTGTCGGACCCTCACCTGGACCCTAAACCGTCCCCTTCCCCTAACCCTAACCCTAGCCAGAACCCTAACCCTAACCCTTCCCCGAAGCCTGACCCTCACCCGTCCCCTAATCCTAACCCGTACGCTAACACTAACCCGTGCCCTCACACGCACGCTCCCCCTAAAGCGTTGTCGGACCCTCACCTGAACCCTAAACCGTCCCCGTCCCCTAACCCTAACCCTAGCCAGAACCCTAACCCTAACCCTTTCCCGAAGCCTTACCCTCACCCGTCCCCTAATCCTAAACCGTACGCTAACACTAACCCGCGCCCTCACACGCACGCTCCCCCTAAAGCGTTGTCGGACCCTCACCTGGACCCTAAACCGTCCCCGTCCCCTAACCCTAACCCTAGCCCGAACCCTAACCCTAACCCTTCCCCGAAGCCTGACCCTCACCCGTCCCCTAATACTAACCCATACGCTAACACTAATCCACGCCCTCACACGCACGCTACCCCTAAAGCGTTGTCGGACCCTCACCTGGACCCTAAACCGTTCCCTAACCCTAACCCTAGCCCGAACCCTAACCCTAACCCTTCCCCGAAGCCTGACCCTCACCCGTTCCCTAATCCTAACCTGTACGCTAACACTAACCCGTGCCCTCACACGCACGCTCCCCCTAAAGCGTTGTCGGACCCTCAGCTGGACCCTAAACCGTCCCCGTCCCCTAACCCTAACCCTAGACCGAACCCTAACCCTAACCCTTCCCCGAAGCCAGACCCTCACCCGTCCCCTAATCCTAACCCGTACGCTCACACTAACCCGCGCCCTCACACGCACGCTCCCCCTAAAGCGTTGTCGGACCCTAACCTGGACCCTAAACCGTCCCCGTCCCCTAACCCTACCTAGCCTGAACCCTAACCCTAACCCTTCCCCGAAGCCTGACCCTCAACCGTCCCCTAATCCTAACCCGTAGGCTCACACTAACACGCACCCTCACACGCACGCTCCCCCTAAAGCGTTGTCGGACCCTCACCTGGACCCGAAACCGTCCCTCTCCCCTAACCCTAACTTTAGCCTGAACCCTAACCCTAACACTTCCCCGAAGCCTGACCCTCACCCGTCCCCTAATCCTAACCCGTACGCTAACACTAACCCGCGACCTCACACGCACGCTCCCCCTAAAGCGTTGTCGGACCCTCACCTGGACCCTAAACCGTCCCCGTACCCTAACCCTAACCCTAGCCCGAACCCTAACCCTAACCCTTCCCCGAAGCCTGACCCTCACCCGTCCCTTAATCCTAACCCGTACGCTAACACTAACCCGCGCCCTCACACGCACGCTCCCCCTAAAGCGTTGTCGGACCCTCACCTCGACCCTAAACCGTCCCCTAACCCTAACCCTAATCCGAACCCTAACCCTAACCCTTCCCCGAAGCCTGACCTTCACCCGTCCCCTAATCCTAACCCGTACGCTCACACTAACCCGCGCCCTCACACGCACGCTCCCCCTAAAGCGTTGTCGGACCCTCACCTGGAACCTAAACTGTCCCCGTCCCCTAACCCTAACCCTAGCCCGAACCCTAACCCTAACCCTTCCCCGAAGCCAGACCCTCACCCGTCCCCTAATCCTAACCCGTACGCTCACACTAACCCGCGCCCTCACACGCACGCTCCCCCTAAAGCGTTGTCGGACCCTCACCTGGACCCTAAACCGTCCCGGTTCCCTAACCCTAACTCTAGCCCGAACCCTAACCCTAACCCTTCCCCGAAGCCTGACCCTCACCCGTCCCCTAATCCTAACCTGTAGGCTCACACTAACCCGCGCCCTCACATGCACGCTCCCCCTAAAGCGTTGTTGGACACTCACCTGGACCCTAAACCGTCCCCTAACCCTAACCCTAGCCCGAACACTAACCCTAACCCTTCCCCGAAACCTGACCCTCACCCGTCCCCTAATCCTAACCCGTACGCTAACACTAACCCGTGCCCTCACACGCACGCTCCCCCTAAAGCGTTGTCGGACCCTCACCTGAACCCTAAACCGTCCCCGTCCCCTAACCTTAACCCTAGCCCGAACCCTAACCCTATCCCTTTCCCGAAGCCTTACCCTCACCCGTCCCCTAATCCTAACCCGTACGCTAACACTAACCCGCGCCCTCACACGCACGCTCCCCCTAAAGCGTTGTCGGACCCTCACCTGGACCCTAAACCGTCCCCGTCCCCTAACCCTAACCCTAGCCCGAACCCTAACCCTAACCCTTCCCCGAAGCCTGAACCTCAACCGTCCCCTAATCCTAACCCGTACGCTAACACTAACCCGCGCCCTCACACGCACGCTCCCCCTAAAGCGTTGTCATACACTCACCTGGACCCTAAACCGTCCCCGTCCCCTAACCCTAACCCTAGCCCGAACCCTAACCCTAAAACTTCCCCGAAGCCTGATGCTCACCCGTCCCCTAATGCTAACCCGTAGGCTCACACTATCCAGCGCCCTCACACGTACGCTCCCCGTAAAGCGTTGTCGGACCCTCACCTGGACCCTAAACCGTCCCCGTCCCCTAACCCTAACCCTAGCCCGAAACCTAACCCTAACACTTCCCCGAAGCCTGACCCTCACCCGTCCCCTAATCCTAACCCGTACGCTAACACTAACCCGCGCCCTCACACGCACGCTCCCCCTAAAGCGTTGTCGGACCCTCACCTGGACCCTAAACCGTCCCCGTCCCCTAACCCTAACCCTAGCCCGAACCCTAAACCTAACCCTTCCCCAAAGCCTGACCCTCACCCGTCCCCTATTCCTAACCCGTACGCTAACACTAACCCGCACCCTCACACGCACGCTCCCCCTTAAGCGTTGTCGGACCCTCACCTGGACCCTAAACCGTCCCCGTCCCCTAACACTAACCCTAGCCCGAACCCTAACCCTAACCCTTCCCCGAAGCCTGACCCTCACCCGTCCCCTAATCCTAACACGTACGCTCACACTAATCCGCGCCCTCACACGCACGCTCCCCCTAAAGCGTTTTCGGACCCTCACCTGGACCCTAAACCGTCCCCGTCCCCGTCCCCTAACCCTAGCCCGAACCCTAACCCTAACCCTTCCCCGAAGCCTGACCCTCACCCGTCCCCTAATCCTAACCCGTACGCTAACACTAACCCGCGCCCTCACACGCACGCTCCCCCTAAAGCGTTGTCGGACCCTCACCTGGACCCTAAACCGTCCCCTTCCCCTAACCCTAACCCTAGCCAGAACCCTAACCCTAACCCTTCCCCGAAGCCTGACCCTCACCCGTCCCCTAATCCTAACCCGTACGCTAACACTAACCCGTGCCCTCACACGCACGCTCCCCCTAAAGCGTTGTCGGACCCTCACCTGAACCCTAAACCGTCCCCGTCCCCTAACCCTAACCCTAGCCAGAACCCTAACCCTAACCCTTTCCCGAAGCCTTACCCTCACCCGTCCCCTAATCCTAAACCGTACGCTAACACTAACCCGCGCCCTCACACGCACGCTCCCCCTAAAGCGTTGTCGGACCCTCACCTGGACCCTAAACCGTCCCCGTCCCCTAACCCTAACCCTAGCCCGAACCCTAACCCTAACCCTTCCCCGAAGCCTGACCCTCACCCGTCCCCTAATACTAACCCATACGCTAACACTAATCCACGCCCTCACACGCACGCTACCCCTAAAGCGTTGTCGGACCCTCACCTGGACCCTAAACCGTTCCCTAACCCTAACCCTAGCCCGAACCCTAACCCTAACCCTTCCCCGAAGCCTGACCCTCACCCGTTCCCTAATCCTAACCTGTACGCTAACACTAACCCGTGCCCTCACACGCACGCTCCCCCTAAAGCGTTGTCGGACCCTCAGCTGGACCCTAAACCGTCCCCGTCCCCTAACCCTAACCCTAGACCGAACCCTAACCCTAACCCTTCCCCGAAGCCAGACCCTCACCCGTCCCCTAATCCTAACCCGTACGCTCACACTAACCCGCGCCCTCACACGCACGCTCCCCCTAAAGCGTTGTCGGACCCTAACCTGGACCCTAAACCGTCCCCGTCCCCTAACCCTACCTAGCCTGAACCCTAACCCTAACCCTTCCCCGAAGCCTGACCCTCAACCGTCCCCTAATCCTAACCCGTAGGCTCACACTAACACGCACCCTCACACGCACGCTCCCCCTAAAGCGTTGTCGGACCCTCACCTGGACCCGAAACCGTCCCTCTCCCCTAACCCTAACTTTAGCCTGAACCCTAACCCTAACACTTCCCCGAAGCCTGACCCTCACCCGTCCCCTAATCCTAACCCGTACGCTAACACTAACCCGCGACCTCACACGCACGCTCCCCCTAAAGCGTTGTCGGACCCTCACCTGGACCCTAAACCGTCCCCGTACCCTAACCCTAACCCTAGCCCGAACCCTAACCCTAACCCTTCCCCGAAGCCTGACCCTCACCCGTCCCTTAATCCTAACCCGTACGCTAACACTAACCCGCGCCCTCACACGCACGCTCCCCCTAAAGCGTTGTCGGACCCTCACCTCGACCCTAAACCGTCCCCTAACCCTAACCCTAATCCGAACCCTAACCCTAACCCTTCCCCGAAGCCTGACCTTCACCCGTCCCCTAATCCTAACCCGTACGCTCACACTAACCCGCGCCCTCACACGCACGCTCCCCCTAAAGCGTTGTCGGACCCTCACCTGGAACCTAAACTGTCCCCGTCCCCTAACCCTAACCCTAGCCCGAACCCTAACCCTAACCCTTCCCCGAAGCCAGACCCTCACCCGTCCCCTAATCCTAACCCGTACGCTCACACTAACCCGCGCCCTCACACGCACGCTCCCCCTAAAGCGTTGTCGGACCCTCACCTGGACCCTAAACCGTCCCGGTTCCCTAACCCTAACTCTAGCCCGAACCCTAACCCTAACCCTTCCCCGAAGCCTGACCCTCACCCGTCCCCTAATCCTAACCTGTAGGCTCACACTAACCCGCGCCCTCACATGCACGCTCCCCCTAAAGCGTTGTTGGACACTCACCTGGACCCTAAACCGTCCCCTAACCCTAACCCTAGCCCGAACCCTAACCCTAACCCTTCCCCGAAACCTGACCCTCACCCGTCCCCTAATCCTAACCCGTACGCTAACACTAACCCGTGCCCTCACACGCACGCTCCCCCTAAAGCGTTGTCGGACCCTCACCTGAACCCTAAACCGTCCCCGTCCCCTAACCTTAACCCTAGCCCGAACCCTAACCCTATCCCTTTCCCGAAGCCTTACCCTCACCCGTCCCCTAATCCTAACCCGTACGCTAACACTAACCCGCGCCCTCACACGCACGCTCCCCCTAAAGCGTTGTCGGACCCTCACCTGGACCCTAAACCGTCCCCGTCCCCTAACCCTAACCCTAGCCCGAACCCTAACCCTAACCCTTCCCCGAAGCCTGAACCTCAACCGTCCCCTAATCCTAACCCGTACGCTAACACTAACCCGCGCCCTCACACGCACGCTCCCCCTAAAGCGTTGTCATACACTCACCTGGACCCTAAACCGTCCCCGTCCCCTAACCCTAACCCTAGCCCGAACCCTAACCCTAAAACTTCCCCGAAGCCTGATGCTCACCCGTCCCCTAATGCTAACCCGTAGGCTCACACTATCCAGCGCCCTCACACGTACGCTCCCCGTAAAGCGTTGTCGGACCCTCACCTGGACCCTAAACCGTCCCCGTCCCCTAACCCTAACCCTAGCCCGAAACCTAACCCTAACACTTCCCCGAAGCCTGACCCTCACCCGTCCCCTAATCCTAAGCCGTACGATAACACTAAACCGCGCCCTCACACGCACGCTCCCCCTAAAGCGTTGTCGAACCCTCACCTGGACCCTAAACCGTCCCGGTCCCCTAACCCTAACCCTAGCCCGAACCCTGACCCTAACCCTTCCCCGAAGCCTGACCCTCACCTGTCCCCTAATCCTAAGCCGTAGGCTCACACTAACCCGCGCCCTCACACGCACGCTCCCCCTAAAGCGTTGTCGGAACTTCACCTGGACCCTAAGCCGTCCCCGTCCCCTAACCCTAACCCTAGCACGAACCTTAACCCTAACCCTTCCCCGAAGCCTGACCCTCACCCGTCCCCTAATCCTAACCCTTACACTAACACTAACCCGCGCCCTCACACGCACGCTCCCCCTAAAGCTTTTTCGGACCCTCACCTGGACCCTAAACCGTCCCCGTCCCCTAACCCTAACCCTAGCCCGAACCCTAAACCTAACACTTCCCCGAAGCCTGACCCTCACCCGTCCCCTAATCCTAACCCGTAGGCTCACACTAACCCGCGCCCTCACACGCACGATCCCCCTAAAGCGTTGTCGGACCCTCACCTGGACCCTAAACCTTCCCCGTCCCCTAACCCTAACCCTAGCCCGAACCCTAACACTAACCCTTCCCCGAAGCCTTACCCTCACCCGTCCCCTAATCCTAACCCGTACGCTAACACTAACCCGCGCCCTCACACGCAGGCTCCCCCTAAAGCGTTGTCGGACCCTCACCTGAACCCTAAACCGTCCTCGTCCCCTAACCCTAACCCTAGCCCGAACCGTAACCCTAACCCTTCCCCGAAGCCTGACCCTCACGCGTCCGTTAATCCTAAGCCGTACGCTAACACTAACCCGCGCCCTCACACGCAGGCTCCCCCTAAAGCGTTGTCGGACCCTCACCTGGACCCTAAACTGTCCCCGTCCCCTAACCATAACCCTAGCCCGAACCCTAACCCTAACACTTCCCCGAAGCCTGACCCTCACCCGTCCCCTAATCCTAACCCGTACGCTCACACTAACCCGCGCCCTCACACGCACGCTCCCCCTAAAGCGTTGTCGGACCCTCACCTGGACCCTAAACCGTCCCCGTCCCCTAACCCGAACCCTAGCCCGAACCCTAACCCTAACCCTTCCCTGAAGCCTGACCCTCACCCGTCCCCTAATCCTAAGCCTTAAGCTAACACTAACCCGCGCCCTCACACGCACGCTCCCCCTAAAGCGTTGTCGGACCCTCACCTGGACCCTAAACCGTCCCCGTCCCCTAACCCTAACCCTAGCCCGAACCCTAACCCTAAACCTTCCCCGAAGCCTGACCCTCACCCGTCCCCTAATCCTAACCCGTACCCTAACACTTATCCGCGCCCTCACACGCACGCTCCCCCTAAAGCGTTGTCGGACCCTCACCTGGACCCTAAACCGTCCCCGTCCCCTAACCCTAACCCTAGCCCGAACCCTAACCCTAACACTTCCCCGAAGCCTGACACTCACACATCCCCTAATGCTAACCCGTACGCTCACACTAACCTGCGCCCTCACACGCACGCTCCCCCTAAAGCGTTGTCGGACCCTCTCCTGGACCCTAAACCGTCCCCGTCCCCTAACCCTAACCCTAGCCCGAACCCTAACCCTAACACTTCCCCGAAGCCTGACACTCACCCGTCCCCTAATCCTAAACCATAGGCTCACACTAACCCGCGCCCTCACACGCACGCTCCCCCTAAAGCGTTGTCGGACCCTCACCTGGACCCTAAGCCGTCCCCGTCCCCTAACCCTAACCCTAGCCCGAACCCTAACCCTAACCCTTCCCCGAAGCCTGACCCTCACCCGTCCCCTAATGCTAACCCGTACGCTAACACTAACCCGCGCCCTCACACGCACGCTCCCCCTAAAGCGTTGTCGGACCCTCACCTGAACCCTAAATCGTCCCCGTCCCCTAACCCTAACCCTAGCCCGAACCCTAACCCTAACACTTCCCCGAAGCCTGACCCTCACCCGTCCCCTAATCCTAACCCGTAGGCTCACACTAACCCGCGCCCTCACAAGCACGCTCCCCATGAAGCGTTGTCGGACCCTCACCTGGACCCTAAACCGTCCCCGTCCCCTAACCCTAACCCTAGCCCGAACCCTAACCCTAACTTTTCCCCGAAGCCTGACCCTCACCCGTGCCCTAATCCTTACCCGTACGCTAACACTAACCCGCGGCCTCACACGCACGCTCCCCCTAAAGCGTTGTGGGACCCTCACCTGGACCCTAAACCGTCCCCGTCCCCTAACACTAACCCTAGCCCGAACCCTAACCCTAACCCTTCCCCGAAGCCTGACCCTCACCCGTCCCCTAATCCTAAACCATAGGCTCACACTAACCCGCGCCCTCACACGCACGCTCCCCCTAAAGCGTTGTCGGACCCGCACCTGGACCCTAAACCGTCCCCGTCCCCTAACCCTAACCCTAGCCCGAACCCTAACCCTAACCCTAACCCTTCCCCGAAGCCTGACCCTCACCCGTCCCCTAATCGTAACCCGTAGGCTCAACTAACCCGCGCCCTCACTCGCACGCTCACCCTAAAGCGTTGTCGGACCCTCACCTGGACCCTAAACCGTCCCCGTCCCCTAACCCTAACCCTAGCCCGAACCCTAACCCTAACCCTTCCCCGAAGCCTGACCCTCACCCGTCCCCTAATCCTAACCCGTACGCTCACACTAACCCGCGCCCTCACACGTACGCTCCCCCTACAGCATTGTCAGTCCCTCACCTAGACCCTAAACCGTCCCCATTACCTAACCCTAACCCTAGCCCGAACCCTAACCCTAACCCTTCCCCGAAGCCTGACCCTCACACGTCCCCTAATCCTAACCATACGCTAACACTAACCCGCGCCCTCACACGCACGCTCACCCTAAAGCGTTGTCGGACCCTCACCTGGACCCTAAACCGTCCCCGTCCCCTAACCCTAACCCTAGCCCGAACCGTAAACCTAACACTTCCCCGAAGCCTGACCCTCACCCGTCCCCTAATCCTAACACGTACGCTAACACTAACCCGCGCCCTCACACGCACGCTCCCCCTAAAGCGTTGTCGGACCCTCACCTGGACCCTAAACCGTCCCCGTCCCCTAACCCTAACCCTAGCCCGAACCCTAAACCTAACACTTCCCCGAAGCCTGACCCTCACCCGTCCCATAATCCTAACCCGTACGCTAACACTAACCCGCGCCCTCACACGCACGCTCCCCCTAAAGCGTTGTCGGACCCTCACCTGGATCCTAAACCGTCCCCGTCCCCTAACACTAACCCTAGCCCGAACCCTAACCCTAACCCTTCCTTGAAGCCTGACCCTAACCCGTCCCCTAATCCTAACCCGTAGGCTCACACTAACCCACGCACTCACACGCACGCTCCCCCTAAAGCGTTGTCGGTCCCTCACCTGGACCCTAAAACGTCCCCGTTCCCTAACCCTAACCCTAGCCCGAACCCTAACCCTAACACTTCCCCGAAGCCTGACCCTCACCTGTCCCCTAATCCTAACCCGTACGCTAACACTAACCCGCGCCCTCACACGCACGCTCCCCCTAAAGTGTTGTCGGACCCTCACCTGGACCCTAAACCGTCCCCGTCCCCTAACCCTAACCCTAGCCCGAACCCTAACCCTAAACCTTCCCCGAAGCCTGACCCTCACCTGTCCCCTAATCCTAACCCGTACGCTAACACTAACCCGCGCCCTCACACGCACGCTCCCCCTAAAGCGTTGCCGGACACTCACCTGGACCCTAAACCGTCCCCGTCCCCTAACCCTAGCCCGATCCCTAACCCTAACACTTCCCCGAAGCCTGACCCTCACCCATCCCCTAATCGTAACCCGTAGGCTCACACTAAGCCGCGCCCTCACATGCACGCTCCCCCTAAAGCGTTGTCGGACCCTCACCTGGACCCTCAACCGTCCCCGTCCCCTAACCCTAACCCTAGCCCGAACCCTAACTCTAACCCTTCCCAGAAGCCTGACCGTCACCCGTCCCCTAATCCTAACCCGTAGGCTCACACTAACCCGCGCCCTCACACGCACGCTCCCCCTAAAGCGTTGTCGGACCCTCACCGGACCGTAAGCCGTCCCCGTCCCCTAACCCTAACCCTAGCCCGAACCCTAACCCTAACACTTCCCCGAAGCCTGAACCTCACCCGTCCCCTAATCCTAACCCGCACGCTAACAGTAACCCGGGCCCTCACACGCATGCTCCCCCTAAAGCGTTGTCGGACCCTCACCTGGACCCTAAACCGTCCCCGTCCCCTAACCCTAACCCTAGCCCGAACACTAACCCTAACACTTCCCCGAAGCCTGACCCTCACCCGTCCCCTAATCCTAACCCGTAGGCTCACACTAACCCGCGCCCTCACACGCACGCTCCCCCTAAAGCGTTGTCGGACCCTCACCTGGACCCTAAACCGTCCCCGTGCCCTAACCCTAACCCTAGCCCGAACCTTAACCCTAACCCTTCCCCGAAGCCTGACCCTCACCCGTCCCCTAATCCTAACCCGTAGGCTCACACTAACCCGCGCCCTCACACGCACGCTCCCCCTAAAGCGTTGTCGGACCATCACCTGGACCCTAAACCGTCCCCGTCCCCTAACCCTAACCCTAGCCCGAACCCTAACCCTAACCCTTCCCCGAAGCCTGACCCTCACCCGTCCCCTAATCATAACCCGTACGCTAACACTAACCCACGCCCTCACACGCACGCACCCCCTAAAGCATTGTCGGACCCTCACCTGGACCCTAAACCGTCCCCGTCCCCTAACCCTAAACCTAGCCCGAACCCTAACCCTAACCCTTCCCCGAAGCCTGACCCTCACCCGTCCCCTAATCCTAACCCGTACGCTCACACTAACTCGCGCCCTCACACGCACCCTCCCCCTAAAGCGTTGTCAGACCCTCACCTGGACCCTAAACCGTCCCCGTCCCCTATCCTAACCCTAGCCCGAACCCTAACCCTAACCCTTCCCCGAAGCCTGACCCTCACCTGTCCCCTAATCCTAACCCGTACGCTCACACTAACCCGCGCCCTCACACGCACGCTCCCCCTAAAGCGTTGTCGGACCCTCACCTGGACCGTAAACCGTCCCCGTCCCCTAACCCTAACCCTAGCCCGAACCCTAACCCTAACACTTCCCCGAAGCCTGACCCTCACCCGTCCCCTAATCCTAACACGCACGCTAACAGTAACCCGGGCCCTCACACGCATGCTCCCCCTAAAGCGTTGTCGGACCCTCACCTGGACCTTAAACCGTCCCCGTCCCCTAACCCTAACCCTAGCCCGAACCCTAACCCTAAACCTTCCCCGAAGCCTGACCCTCACCCGTCCCCTAATCCTAACCCGTAGGCTCACACTAACCCGCGCCCTCAAAGGAACGCTCCCCCTAAAGCGTTGTCGGACCCTCACCTGGACCCTAAACCGTCCCCGTCCCCTAACCCTAACCCTAGACCGAACCCTAACCCTAACCCTTCCCCGAAGCCTGACCCTCACCCGTCCCCTAATCCTAACCCGTACCCTAACACTTATCCGCGCCCTCACACGCACGCTCCCCCTAAAGCGTTGTCGGACCCTCACCTGGACCCTAAACCGTCCCCGTCCCCTAACCCTAACCCTAGCCCGAACCCTAACCCTAACACTTCCCCGAAGCCTGACACTCACCCATCCCCTAATGCTAACCCGTACGCTCACACTAACCTGCGTCCTCACACGCACGCTTCCCCTAAAGCGTTGTCGGACCTTCTCCTGGACCCTAAACCGTCCCCGTCCCCTAACCCTAACCCTAGCCCGAACCCTAACCCTAACACTTCCCCGAAGCCTGACACTCACCCGTCCCCTAATCCTAAACCATAGGCTCACACTAACCCGCGCCCTCACACGCACGCTCCCCCTAAAGCGTTGTCGGACCCTCACCTGGACCCTAAGCCGTCCCCGTCCCCTAACCCTAACCCTAGCCCGAACCCTAACCCTAACCCTTCCCCGAAGCCTGACCCTCACCCGTCCCCTAATCCTAACCCGTACGCTAACACTAACCCGCGCCCTCACACGCACGCTCCCCCTAAAGCGTTGTCGGACCCTCACCTGGACCCTAAATCGTCCCCGTCCCCTAACCCTAACCCTAGCCCGAACCCTAACCCTAACACTTCCCCGAAGCCTGACCCTCACCCGTCCCCTAATCCTAACCCGTAGGCTCACACTAACCCGCGCCCTCACAAGCACGCTCCCCCTAAAGTGTTGTCGGACCCTCACCTGGACCCTAAACCGTCCCCGTCCCCTAACCCTAACCCTAGCCCGAACCCTAACCCTAACCCTTCCCCGAAGCCTGACCCTCACCTGTCCCCTAATCCTAACCCGTACGCTAACACTAACCCGCGCCCTCACACGCACGCTCCCCCTAAAGCGTTGTCGGACCCTCACCTGGACCCTAAACCGTCCCCGTCCCCTAACCCTAACCCTAGCCCGAACCCTAAACCTAACACTTCCCCGAAGCCTGACCCTCACCCGTCCCCTAATCCTAACCCGTACGCTAACACTAACCCGCGCCCTCACACGCATGCTCCCCCTAAAGCGTTGTCGGACCCTCACCTGGACCCTAAACCGTCCCCGTCCCCTAACCCTAACCCTAGCCCGAACCCTAATCCTAACCCTTCCCCGAAGCCTGACCCTCACCCGTCCCATAATCCTAACCCGTACGCTAACACTAACCCGCGCCCTCACAAGCACGCTCCCCCTAAAGCGTTGTCGGACCCTCACCTGGATCCTAAACCGTCCCCGTCCCCTAACACTAACCCTAGCCCGAACCCTAACCCTAACACTTCCCTGAAGCCGGACCCTCACCCGTCCCCTAATCCTAACCCGTACACTAACACTAAACCACGCGCTCACACGCACGCTCCGCCTAAAGCGTTGTCGGACCCTCACCTGGACCCTAAACCGTCCCCGTCCCCTAACCCGAACCCTAGCCCGAACCCTAAACCTAACCCTTCCCCGAAGCCTGACCCTCACCCGTCCCCTAATCCTAAGCCTTAAGCTAACACTAACCCGCGCCCTCACACGCACGCTCCCCCTAAAGCGTTGTCGGACCCTCACCTGGACCCTAAACCGTCCCCGTCCCCTAACCCTAACCCTAGCCCGAACCCTAACCCTAACCCTAACACTTCCCCGAAGCCTGACCCTCACCCGTCCCCTAATCGTAACCCGTAGGCTCAACTAACCCGCGCCCTCACTCGCACGCTCCCCCTAAAGCGTTGTCGGACCCTCACCTGGACCCTAAACCGTCCCCGTCCCCTAACCCTAACCCTAGCCCGAACCCTAACCCTAACCCTTCCCCGAAGCCTGACCCTCACCCGTCCCCTAATCCTAACCCGTACGCTCACACTAACCCGCGCCCTCACACGTACGCTCCCCCTACAGCGTTGTCAGTCCCTCACCTAGACCCTAAACCGTCCCCATTACCTAACCCTAACCCTAGCCCGAACCCTAACCCTAACCCTTCCCCGAAGCCTAACCCTCACCCGTCCCCTAATCCTAACCATACGCTAACACTAACCCGCGCCCTCACACGCACGCTCACCCTAAAGCGTTGTCGGACCCTCACCTGGACCCTAAACCGTCCCCGTCCCCTAACCCTAACCCTAGCCCGAACCCTAAACCTAACACTTCCCCGAAGCCTGACCCTCACCCGTCCCCTAATCCTAACCCGTACGCTAACACTAACCCGCGCCCTCACACGCACGCTCCCCCTAAAGCGTTGTCGGACCCTCACCTGGACCCTAAACCGTCCCCGTCCCCTAACCCTAACCCTAGCCCGAACCCTAAACCTAACCCTTCCCCGAAGCCTGACCCTCACCCGTCCCATAATCCTACCCCGTACGCTAACACTAACCCACGCCCTCACACGCACGCTCCCCCTAAAGCGTTGTCGGACCCTCACCTGGATCCTAAACCGTCCCCGTCCCCTAACACTAACCCTAGCCCGAAACCTATCCCTAACCCTTCCCTGAAGCCTGACCCTAACCCGTCCCCTAATCCTAACCCGTAGGCTCACACTAACCCGCGCCCTCACACGCACGCTCCCCCTAAAGCGTTGTCGGACCCTCACCTGGACCCTAAACCGTCCCCGTCCCCTAACCCTAACCCTAGCCCGAACCCTAACCCTAACCCTTCCCCGAAGCCTGACCCTCACCCGTTCCCTAATCCTAACACGTAGGCTCACACTAACCCGCGCCCTCACACGCACGCTCCCCCTAAAGCGTTGTCGGACCCTCACCTGGACCCTAAACCGTCCCCGTCCCCTAACCCTAACCCTAGCCCGAACCCTAACCCTAACCCTTCCCCGAAGCCTGACCCTCACCCGTCCCCTAATCATAACCCGTACGCTAACACTAACCCACGCCCTCACACGCACGCACCCCCTAAAGCATTGTCGGACCCTCACCTGGACCCTAAACCGTCCCCGTCCCCTAACCCTAAACCTAGAACGAACCCTAACCCTAACCCTTCCCCGAAGCCTGACCCTCACCCGTCCCCTAATCCTAACCCGTACGCTCACACTAACTCGCGCCCTCACACGCACCCTCCCCCTAAAGCGTTGTCAGACCCTCACTTGGACCCTAAACCGTCCCCGTCCCCTATCCTAACCCTAGCCCGAACCCTAACCCTAACCCTTCCCCGAAGCCTGACCCTCACCTGTCCCCTAATCCTAAACCGTAGGCTCACACTAACCCGCGCCCTCACACGCACGCTCCCCCTAAAGCGTTGTCGGACCCTCACCTGGACCGTAAACCGTCCCCGTCCCCTAACCCTAACCCTAGCCCGAACCCTAACCCTAACACTTCCCCGAAGCCTGACCCTCACCCGTCCCCTAATCCTAACACGCACGCTAACAGTAACCCGGGCCCTCACACGCATGCTCCCCCTAAAGCGTTGTCGGACCCTCACCTGGACCTTAAACCGTCCCCGTCCCCTAACCCTAACCCTAGCCCGAACCCTAACCCTAACCCTTCCCCGAAGCCTGACCCTCACCCGTCCCCTAATCCTAACCCGTAGGCTCACACTAACCCGCGCCCTCACAGGCACGCTCCCCCTAAAGCGTTGTTGGACCCTCACCTGGACCCTAAACCGTCCCCGTCCCCTAACCCTAACCCTAGACCGAACCCTAACCCTAACCCTTCCCCGAAGCCTGACCCTCACCCGTCCCCTAATCCTAACTCGTACGCTAACACTAACCCGCGCCCTCACACGCACGTTCCACCTAAAGCGTTGTCGGACCCTCACCTGAACTCTAAACCGTCCCCGTCCCCTAACCCTAACCCTAGCCCGAACCCTAACCCTAACCGTTCACCGAAGCCTGTCCCTCACCCGTCCCCTAATCCTAACACTTAGGCTCACACTAACCCGCGCCCTCACACACACGCTCCCCCTAAAGCGTTGTCGGACCCTCACCTGGACCGTAAACCGTCCCCGTCCCCTAACCCTAACTCTAGCCCGAACCCTAACCCTAACCCTTCCCCGAAGCCTGACCCTCACCCGTGCCCTAATCCTAACCCGTACGCTAACACTAACCCGCGCCCTCACACGCACGCTCCCCCTAAAGCGTTGTCGGACCCTCACCTGGACCCTAAACCGTCCCCGTACCCTAACCCTAACCCTAGCCCGAACCCTAACCCTAACCCTTCCCCAAAGCCTGACCCTCACCCTTCCCCTAATCCTAACCCGTACGCTAACACTAACCCGCGCCCTCACACGCACGCTCCCCCTAAAGCGTTGTCGGACCCTCACCTGGACCCTAAACCGTCCCCGTCCCCTAACCCTAACCCTAGCCCGAACCCTAACCCTAACACTTCCCCGAAGCCTGACCCTCACCCGTCCCCTAATCCTAACCCGTACGCTCACACTAACCCGCGCCCTCACACGCACGCTCCCCCTAAAGCGTTGTCGGACCCTCACCTGGACCCTAAACCGTCCCCGTCCCCTAACCCTAACCCTAGCCCGAACCCTAACCCTAACCCTTCCCCGAAGCCTGACCCTCACCCGTCCCCTAATCATAACCCGTACGCTAAGACTAACCCACGCCCTCACACGCACGCACCCCCTAAAGCATTGTCGGACCCTCACCTGGACCCTAAACCGTCCCCGTCCCCTAACCCTAAACCTAGCCCGAACCCTAACCCTAACCCTTCCCCGAAGCCTGACCCTCACCCGTCCCCTAATCCTAACCCGTACGCTAACACTAACCCGCGCCCTCACACGCACGCTCCCCCTAAAGCGTTGTCGGACCCTCACCTGGACCCTAAACCGTCCCTGTCCCCTAACCCTAACCCTAGCCCGAACCCTAACCCTAACCCTTGCCCGAAGCCTGACCCTCACCCGTCCCCTAATCCTAACCCGTACGCTAACACTAACCCGCGCCCTCACACGGACGCTCCCCCTAAAGCGTTGTCGGACCCTCACCTGGACCCTAAACCGTCCCCGTCCCATAACCCTAACCCTAGCCCGAACCGTATCCCTAAACCTTCCCCGAAGCCTGACCCTCACCCGTCCCCTAATCCTAACCCGTACGCTAACACTAAACCGCGCCCTCACACGCACGCTCCCCCTAAAGCGTTGTCGGACCCTCACCTGGACCCTAAACCGTCCCCGTCCCCTAACCCTAACCCTAGCCCGAACCCTAACACTAACCCTTCCCCGAAGCCTGACCCTCACCTGTCCCCTAATCCTAACCCGTACGCTAACACTAACCCGCGCCCTCACACGCACGCTCCCCCTAAAGCGTTGTCGGACCCTCACCTGGACCCTAAACCGTCCCCGTCCCCTAACCCTAACCCTAGCCCGAACCCTAACCCTAACCCTTCCCCGAAGCCTGATCCTGACCCGCCCCCTAATCCTAACCCGTAGGCTCACACTAACCCGCGCCCTCACACGCACGCTCCCCCTAAAGCGTTGTCGGACCCTCAGCTGGACCCTAAACCATCCCCGTCCCCTAAACCTAACCCTAGCCCGAACCCTAACCCTAACCCTTCCCCGAAGCCTGACCCTCACCCGTCCCCTAATCCTAATCCGTAGGCTCACACTAACCCGCGCCCTCACACGCACGCTCCCGCTAAAGCGTTGTCGGACCCTCACCTGGACCCTCAACCGTCCCCGTCCCCTAACCCTAACCCTAGCCCGAACCCTAACCCTAACCCTTCCCCGAAGCCTGACCCTCACCCGTCCCCTAATCCTAACCCGTACGCTCACACTAACTCGCGCCCTCACACGGTCGCTCCCCCTAAAGCATTGTCGGACCCTCACCTGGACCCTAAACCGTCCCCGTCCCCTAACACTAACCCTAGCCCGAACCCTAACCCTAAACCTTCCCCGAAGCCTGACCCTCACCCGTCCCCTAATCGTAACCCGTAGGCTAACACTAACCCACGCCCTCAAACGCACGCTCCCCCTAAAGCGTTGTCGGACCCTCACCTGGACCCTAAACCGTCCCCGTCCCCTAACCCTAACCCTAGCCCGAACCCTAACCCTAACACTTCCCCGAAGCCTGACCCTCACCCGTCCCCTAATCCTAACCCTTACGCTAACACTAACCCACGCCCTCAAATGCACGCTCCCCTAAAGCGTTGTCGGACCCTCACCTGGACCCTAAACCGTCCCCGTCCCCTAAACCTAACCCTAGCCCGAACACTAACCCTAACCCTTCCCCGAAGCCTGACCCTCACCCGTCCCCTAATCCTAAACCGTAGGCTCACACTAACCCGCGCCCTCTCACGCACGCTCCCCCTAAAGCGTTGTCGGACCCTCACCTAGACCCTAAACCGTTCCCGTCCCCTAACCCTTACCCTAGCCCGAAACCTAACCCTAACCCTTCCCCGAAGCCTGACCCTCACCCGTCCCCTAATCCTAACCCGTAGGCTCACACTAACCTGCGCCCTCACACGCACGCTCCCCCTAAAGCATTGTCCGACCCTCACCTGGACCCTCAACCGTCCCAGTCCCCTAACCCTAACCCTAGGCCGAACCCTAACCCTAACCCTTCCCCGAAGCCTCACACTCAGCCGTCCCCTAATCCTAACCCATACGCTAACACTAACCCGCGCCCTCACACGGACGCTCCCCCTAAAGCGTTGTCGGACCCTCACCTGGACCCTAAACCGTCCCCGTCCCATAACCCTAACCCTAGCCCGAACCGTATCCCTAAACCTTCCCCGAAGCCTGACCCTCACCCGTCCCCTAATCCTAACCCGTACGCTAACACTAAACCGCGCCCTCACACGCACGCTCCCCCTAAAGCGTTGTCGGACCCTCACCTGGACCCTAAACCGTCCCCGTCCCCTAACCCTAACCCTAGCCCGAACCCTAACACTAACCCTTCCCCGAAGCCTGACCCTCACCTGTCCCCTAATCCTAACCCGTACGCTAACACTAACCCGCGCCCTCACACGCACGCTCCCCCTAAAGCGTTGTCGGACCCTCACCTGGACCCTAAACCGTCCCCGTCCCCTAACCCTAACCCTAGCCCGAACCCTAACCCTAACCCTTCCCCGAAGCCTGATCCTGACCCGCCCCCTAATCCTAACCCGTAGGCTCACACTAACCCGCGCCCTCACACGCACGCTCCCCCTAAAGCGTTGTTGGACCCTCACCTGGACCCTAAACGGTCCCCGTCCCATAACCCTAACCCTAGCCCGAACCCTAACCCTAACCCTTCCCTGAAGCCTGACCCTCACCCGTCCCCTAATCCTAATCCGTAGGCTCACACTAACCCGCGCCCTCACACGCACGCTCCCGCTAAAGCGTTGTCGGACCCTCACCTGGACCCTCAACCGTCCCCGTCCCCTAACCCTAACCCTAGCCCGAACCCTAACCCTAACCCTTCCCCGAAGCCTGACCCTCACCCGTCCCCTAATCCCAACCCGTACGATAACATTAACCCGCGCCCTCACACGCACGCTCCCCCTAAAGCATTGTCGGACCCTCACCTGGACCCTAAACGGTCCCCGTACCCTAACCCTAACCCTAGCCCGAACCCTAACCATAACACTTCCCCGAAGCCTGACCCTTACCCGTCCCCTAATCCTAACCCGTACGCTCACACTAACTCGCGCCCTCACACGGTCGCTCCCCCTAAAGCATTGTCGGACCCTCACCTGGACCCTAAACCGTCCCCGTCCCCTAACACTAACCCTAGCCCGAACCCTAACCCTAAACCTTCCCCGAAGCCTGACCCTCACCCGTCCCCTAATCGTAACCCGTAGGCTAACACTAACCCACGCCCTCAAACGCACGCTCCCCCTAAAGCGTTGTCGGACCCTCACCTGGACCCTAAACCGTCCCCGTCCCCTAACCCTAACCCTAGCCCGAACCCTAACCCTAACACTTCCCCGAAGCCTGACCCTCACCCGTCCCCTAATCCTAACCCTTACGCTAACACTAACCCACGCCCTCAAATGCACGCTCCCCTAAAGCGTTGTCGGACCCTCACCTGGACCCTAAACCGTCCCCGTCCCCTAAACCTAACCCTAGCCCGAACACTAACCCTAACCCTTCCCCGAAGCCTGACCCTCACCCGTCCCCTAATCCTAAACCGTAGGCTCACACTAACCCGCGCCCTCTCACGCACGCTCCCCCTAAAGCGTTGTCGGACCCTCACCTGGACCCTAAACCGTTCCCGTCCCCTAACCCTTACCCTAGCCCGAAACCTAACCCTAACCCTTCCCCGAAGCCTGACCCTCACCCGTCCCCTAATCCTAACCCGTAGGCTCACACTAACCTGCGCCCTCACACGCACGCTCCCCCTAAAGCATTGTCCGACCCTCACCTGGACCCTCAACCGTCCCAGTCCCCTAACCCTAACCCTAGGCCGAACCCTAACCCTAACCCTTCCCCGAAGCCTCACACTCAGCCGTCCCCTAATCCTAACCCATACGCTAACACTAACCCGCGCCCTCACACGGACGCTCCCCCTAAAGCGTTGTCGGACCCTCACCTGGACCCTAAACCGTCCCCGTCCCATAACCCTAACCCTAGCCCGAACCGTATCCCTAAACCTTCCCCGAAGCCTGACCCTCACCCGTCCCCTAATCCTAACCCGTACGCTAACACTAAACCGCGCCCTCACACGCACGCTCCCCCTAAAGCGTTGTCGGACCCTCACCTGGACCCTAAACCGTCCCCGTCCCCTAACCCTAACCCTAGCCCGAACCGTAACACTAACCCTTCCCCGAAGCCTGACCCTCACCTGTCCCCTAATCCTAACCCGTACGCTAACACTAACCCGCGCCCTCACACGCACGCTCCCCCTAAAGCGTTGTCGGACCCTCACCTGGACCCTAAACCGTCCCCGTCCCCTAACCCTAACCCTAGCCCGAACCCTAACCCTAACCCTTCCCCGAAGCCTGATCCTGACCCGCCCCCTAATCCTAACCCGTAGGCTCACACTAACCCGCGCCCTCACACGCACGCTCCCCCTAAAGCGTTGTCGGACCCTCAGCTGGACCCTAAACCATCCCCGTCCCCTAAACCTAACCCTAGCCCGAACCCTAACCCTAACCCTTCCCCGAAGCCTGACCCTCACCCGTCCCCTAATCCTAATCCGTAGGCTCACACTAACCCGCGCCCTCACACGCACGCTCCCGCTAAAGCGTTGTCGGACCCTCACCTGGACCCTCAACCGTCCCCGTCCCCTAACCCTAACCCTAGCCCGAACCCTAACCCTAACCCTTCCCCGAAGCCTGACCCTCACCCGTCCCCTAATCCTAACCCGTACGCTAACAGTAACCCGCCCCCTCACAAGCACGCTCCCCCTAAACTTTGTCGGACCCTCACCTGGACCCTAAACCGTCCCCATCACCTAACCCTAACCCTAGCCCGAACCCTAACCCTAACCCTTCCCCGAAGCCTGACACTCACCCGTTCCCTAATCCTAACCCGTAGGCTCACACTAACCCGCGCCCTCACACGCACGCTCCCCCTAAAGCGTTGTCGGACCCTCACCTGGAACCTAAACCGTCCCCGTCCCATAACCCTAACCCTAGCCCGAACCCTAACCCTAACCCTTCCCCGAAGCCTGACCCTCACCCGTCCCCTAATCCTAACCCGTACGCTAACACTAAACCGCGCCCTCACACGCACGCTCCCCCTAAAGCGTTGTCGGACCCTCACCTGGACCCTAAACCGTCCCCGTCCCCTAACCCTAACCCTAGCCCGAACCTTAACCCTAAGACTTCCCCGAAGCCTGATCCTCACCCGTCCCCTAATCCTAACCCGTAGGCTCACACTAACCCGCGCCCTCACACGCACGCTCCCCCTAAAGCGTTGTCGTACCCTCACCTGGACCCTAAACCGTCCCCGTCCCATAACCCTAACCCTAGCCCGAACCCTAACCCTAACCCTTCCCCGAAGCCTGACCCTTACCCGTCCCCTAATCCTAATCCGTAGGCTCTAACTAACCCGCGCCCTCACACGCACGCTCCTGCTAAAGCGTTGTCGGACCCTCACCTGGACCTTCAACCGTCCCCGTCCCTTAACCCTAACCCTAGCCCGAAACCTAACCCTAACCCTTCCCCGAAGCCTGACCCTCACCCGTCCCCTAATCCTAACCCGTACGCCAACATTAACCCGCGCCCTCACACGCACGCTCCCCCTAAAGCATTGTCGGACCCTCACCTGGACCCTAAACCGTCCCCGTACCCTAACCCTAACCCTAGCCCGAACCCTAACCATAACACTTCCCCGAAGCCTGACCCTTACCCGTCTCCTAATCCTAACCCGTACGCTCACACTAACTCGCGCCCTCACACGCTCGCTCCCCCTAAAGCATTGTCGGGCCTCACCTGGACCCTAAACCGTCCCCGTCCCCTAACACTAACCCTAGCCCGAACCCTAACCCTAACCCTTCCCCGAAGCCTGACCCTCACCCGTACCCTAATCCTAACCCGTAGGCTCACACTAACCCGCGCCCTCACACGCACGCTCCCCCTAAAGCGTTGTCGGACCTTCACTTGACCCAAAGCCGTCCCCGTCCCCTAACCCTAACCCTAGCCCGAACCCTAACCCTAACCCTTCCCCGAAGCCTGACCCTCACCCGTCCCCTAATCCTAACCCGTACGCTAACACTAACCCGCCCCCTCACAAGCACGCTCCCCCTAAAGCTTTGTCGGACCCTCACCTGGACCCTAAACCGTCCCCATCCCCTAACCCTAACCCTAGCCCGAACCCTAACCCTAACCCTTCCCCGAAGCCTGACCCTCACCCGTCCCCTAATCCTAACCCGTAGGCTCACACTAACCCGCGCCCTCACACGCACGCTCCCCCTAAAGCGTTGACGGACCCTCACTTGGACCCTAAACCGTCCCCGTCCCATAACCCTAACCCTAGCCCGAACCCTAACCCTAACCCTTCCCCGAAGCCTGACCCTCACCCGTCCCCTAATCCTAACCCGTACGCTAACACTAAACCGCGCCCTCACACGCACGCTCCCCCTAAAGCGTTGTCGGACCCTCACCTGGACCCTAAACCGTCCCCGTCCCCTAACCCTAACCCTAGCCCGAACCTGAAACCTAAGACTTCCCCGAAGCCTGATCCTCACCCGTCCCCTAATCCTAACCCGTAGGCTCACACTAATCCGCGCCCTCACACGCACGCTCCCCCTAAAGCGTTGTTGGACCCTCACCTGGACCCTAAACGGTCCCCGTCCCATAACCCTAACCCTAGCCCGAACCCTAACCCTAACCCTTCCCTGAAGCCTGACCCTCACCCGTCCCCTAATCCTAATCCGTAGGCTCACACTAACCCGCGCCCTCACACGCACGCTCCCGCTAAAGCGTTGTCGGACCCTCACCTGGACCCTCAACCGTCCCCGTCCCCTAACCCTAACCCTAGCCCGAACCCTAACCCTAACCCTTCCCCGAAGCCTGACCCTCACCCGTCCCCTAATCCTAACCCGTACGATAACATTAACCCGCGCCCTCACACGCACGCTCCCCCTAAAGCATTGTCGGACCCTCACCTGGACCCTAAACGGTCCCCGTACCCTAACCCTAACCCTAGCCCGAACCCTAACCATAACACTTCCCCGAAGCCTGACCCTTACCCGTCCCCTAATCCTAACCCGTACGCTCACACTAACTCGCGCCCTCACACGGTCGCTCCCCCTAAAGCATTGTCGGACCCTCACCTGGACCCTAAACCGTCCCCGTCCCCTAACACTAACCCTAGCCCGAACCCTAACCCTAAACCTTCCCCGAAGCCTGACCCTCACCCGTCCCCTAATCGTAACCCGTAGGCTAACACTAACCCACGCCCTCAAACGCACGCTCCCCCTAAAGCGTTGTCGGACCCTCACCTGGACCCTAAACCGTCCCCGTCCCCTAACCCTAACCCTAGCCCGAACCCTAACCCTAACACTTCCCCGAAGCCTGACCCTCACCCGTCCCCTAATCCTAACCCTTACGCTAACACTAACCCACGCCCTCAAATGCACGCTCCCCTAAAGCGTTGTCGGACCCTCACCTGGACCCTAAACCGTCCCCGTCCCCTAAACCTAACCCTAGCCCGAACACTAACCCTAACCCTTCCCCGAAGCCTGACCCTCACCCGTCCCCTAATCCTAAACCGTAGGCTCACACTAACCCGCGCCCTCTCACGCACGCTCCCCCTAAAGCGTTGTCGGACCCTCACCTGGACCCTAAACCGTTCCCGTCCCCTAACCCTTACCCTAGCCCGAAACCTAACCCTAACCCTTCCCCGAAGCCTGACCCTCACCCGTCCCCTAATCCTAACCCGTAGGCTCACACTAACCTGCGCCCTCACACGCACGCTCCCCCTAAAGCATTGTCCGACCCTCACCTGGACCCTCAACCGTCCCAGTCCCCTAACCCTAACCCTAGGCCGAACCCTAACCCTAACCCTTCCCCGAAGCCTCACACTCAGCCGTCCCCTAATCCTAACCCATACGCTAACACTAACCCGCGCCCTCACACGCACGCTCCCCGTAAAGCGTTGTCGGACCCTCACCTGGACCCTAAACCGTCCCCGTCCTCTAACCCTAACCCTAGCCCGAAACCTAACCCTAACCCTTCCCCGAAGCCTGACCCTCACCCGTCCCATAATCCTAACCCGTACGCTAACACTAACCCACGCCCTCACATGCACGCTCCCCGTAAAGCGTTGTCGGACCCTCACCTGGACCCTAAACCGTCCCCGTCCCCTAACCCTAACCCTAGCCCGAACCCTAACCCTAACCCTTCCCTGAAGCCTGACCCTCACCCGTCCCCTAATCCTAACCCGTACGCTCACACTAACCCGCGCGCTCACACGCACGCTCCCCCTAAAGCGTTGTCGGACCCTCACCTGGACCCTAAACCGTCCCCTTCCCCTAACCCTAGCTAGAACCCTAACCCTAAACCTTCCCCGAAGCCTGACCCTCACCCGTCCCCTAATCCTAACGCATACGCTAACACTAAACCGCGCCCTCACACGCACGCTCCCCCTAAAGCGTTCTCGGACCCTCACCTTGACCCTAAACCGTCCCCGTCCCCTATCCCTAACCCTAGGCCGAACCCTAACCCTAACCCTTCCCCGAATCCTGACCCTCACCCGTCCCCTAATACTAACCCGTACGCTAACACTAACCAGCGCCCTCACACGCACGCTCCGCCTAAAGCGTTGTCGGACCCTCACCTGGACCCTAAACCGTCCCCGTCCCCTAAACCTAACCCTAGCCCGAACCCTAACCCTAACACTTCCCCGAAGCCTGACCCTTACCCGTCCCCTGATCCTAACCTGTACGCTAACACTAACCCGTGCCCTCACATGCACGCTCCCCCTAAAGCGTTGTCGGACCCTCACCTGGACCCTAAACCGTCCCCATCCCCTAACCCTAACCCTAGCCCGAACCCTAACCCTAACCCTTCCCCGAAGCCTGACCCTCACCCGTCCCCTAATCCTAACCCGTACGCTAACACTAACCCGCGCCCTCACACGCACGCTCCCCCTAAAGCGTTGTCAGACCCTCACCTGCACCCTCTACCGTCCCCGTCCCCTAACCCTAACCCTAGCCCGAACCCTAACCCTAACCCTTCCCCGAAGCCTGACCCTCACCCGTCCCCTAATCCTAACCCGTAGGCTCACACTAAGCCGCGCCCTCACACGCACGCACCCCCTAAAGCGTTGTCGGACCCTCACCTGGACCCTAAACCTTCCCCGTCCCCTAACCCTAACCCTAGCACGAATCCTAACCCGAACACTTCCCCGAAGCCTGACCCTCACCCGTCCCATAATCCTAATCCGTACGCTAACACTAACCCGCGCCCTCACACGCACGCTCCCCCTAAAGCGTTGTCGGACCCTCACCTGGACCCTAAACCGTCCCCGTCCCCTAACCCTAACCGTAGCCCGAACCCTAACCCTAACTCTTCCCCGAAGCCTGACCCTCACCCGTCCCCTAATCCTAACCCGTAGGCTCACACTAACCCTTGCCCTCACACGCACGCTCCCCCTAAAGCGTTGTCGGACCCTCACCTGGACCCTAAACCGTCCCCGTCCCCTAACCCTAACCCTAGCCCGAAACCTAACCCTAACCCTTCCCCGAAGCCTGACCCTCACCCGTCCCCTAATCCTAACCCGTACGCTCACACTAACCCTCGCCCTCACACGCACGCTCCCCCTAAAGCGTTGTCGGACCCTCACCTGGACCCTAAACCGTCCCCGTCACCTAACCCTAACCCTAGCCCGAACCCTAACCCTAACCCTTCCCCGAAGCCTGACCCTCACCCGTCCCCTAATCCTAATCCGTAGGCTCACACTAACCCGTGCCCTCACACGCACGCTCCCGCTAAAGCGTTGTCGGACCCTCACCTGGACCCTCAACCGTCCCCGTCCCCTAACCCTAACCCTAGCCCGAACCCTAACCCTAACCCTTCCCCGAAGCCTGACCCTCACCCGTCCCCTAATCCTAACCCGTACGCTAACACTAACCCGCCCCCTCACACGCACGCTCCCCCTAAAGCGTTGTCGGACCCTCACCTGGACCCTAAACCGTCCCCATCCCCTAACCCTAACCCTAGCCCGAACCCTAACCCTAACCCTTCCCCGAAGCCTGACCCTCACCCGTCCCCTAATCCTAACTCGTAGGCTCACACTAACACGCGCCCTCACACGCACGCTCCCCCTAAAGCGTTGTCGGACCCTCACCTGGACCCTAAACAGTCCCCGTCCCATAACCCTAACCCTAGCCCGAACCCTAACCCTAACCCTTCCCCGAAGCCTGACCCTCACCCGTCCCCTAATCCTAACCCGTACGCTAACACTAAACCGCGCCCTCACACGCACGTTCCCCTAAAGCGTTGTCGGACCCTCACCTGGACCCTAAACCGTCCCCGTCCCCTAACCCTAACCCTAGCCCGAACCCTAACCCTAACCCTTCCCCGAAGCCTGATACTCACCCGTCCCCTAATCCTAATCCGTAGGCTCACACTAACCCGCGCCCTCACACGCACGCTCCCGCTAAAGCGTTGTCGGACCCTCACCTGGACCCTAAACCGTCCCCGTCCCCTAACCCTAACCCTAGCCCGAACCCTAACCCTAACCCTTCCCCGAAGCCTGACCCTCACCCGTCCCCTAATCCTAACCCGTACACTAACATTAACCCGCGCCCTCACACGCACGCTCCCCCTAAAGCATTGTCGGACCCTCACCTGGACCCTAAACCGTCCCCATCCCCTAACCCTAACCCTAGCCCGAACCCTAACCCTAACACTTCCCCGAAGCCTGACCCCCACCCGTCCCCTAATCCTAACTCGTAGGCTCACACTAACCCGCGCCCTCACACGCACGCTCCCCCTAAAGCGTTGTCGGACCCTCACCTGGACCCTAAACCTTCCCCGTCCCATAACCCTAACCCTAGCCCGAACCCTAACCCTAACCCTTCCCCGAAGCCTGACCCTCACCCGTCCCCTAATCCTAACCCGTACGCTAACACTAAACCGCGCCCTCACACGCACGTTCCCCTAAAGCGTTGTCGGACCCTCACCTGGACCCTAAACCGTCCCCGTCCCCTAACACTAACCCTAGCCCGAACACTAACCCTAACCCTTCCCCGAAGCCTGACCCTCACCCGTCCCCTAATCCTAAACCGTAGGCTCACACTAACCCGCGCCCTCTCACGCACGCTCCCCCTAAAGCGTTGTCGGACCCTCACCTGGACCCTAAACCGTCCCCGTCCCCTAACCCTAACCCTAGCCCGAAACCTAACCCTAACCCTTCCCCGAAGCCTGACCCTCACCCGTCCCCTAATCCTAACCCGTAGGCTCACACTAACCTGCGCCCTCACACGCACGCTCCCCCTAAAGCATTGTCGGACCCTCACCTGGACCCTCAACCGTCCCCGTCCCCTAACCCTAACCCTAGCCCGAACCCTAACCCTAACCCTTCCCCGAAGCCTGACCCTCACCCGTCACCTAATCCTAACCCGTACGCTAACACTAACCCGCGCCCTCACACGCACGCTCCCCCTAAAGCGTTGTCGGACCCTCACCTGGACCCTAAACCGTCCCCGTCCCCTAACCCTAACCCTAGCCCGAAACCTAACCCTAACCCTTCCCCGAAGCCTGACCCTCACCCGTCCCATAATCCTAACCCGTACGCTAACACTAACCCACGCCCTCACATGCACGCTCCCCGTAAAGCGTTGTCGGACCCTCACCTGGACCCTAAACCGTCCCCGTCCCCTAACCCTAACCCTAGCCCGAACCCTAACCCTAACCCTTCCCCGAAGCCTGACCCTCACCCGTCCCCTAATCCTAACCCGTACGCTCACACTAACACGCGCGCTCACACGCACGCTCCCCCTAAAGCGTTGTCGGACCCTCACCTGGACCCTAAACGGTCCCCTTCCCCTAACCCTAGCTAGAACCCTAACCCTAAACCTTCCCCGAAGCCTGACCCTCACCCGTCCCCTAATCCTAACGCATAAGCTAACACTAACCCGCGCCCTCACACGCACGCTCCCCCTAAAGCGTTCTCGGACCCTCACCTTGACCCTAAACCGTCCCCGTCCCCTATCCCTAACCCTAGGCCGAACCCTAACCCTAACCCTTCCCCGAATCCTGACCCTCACCCGTCCCCTAATACTAACCCGTACGCTAACACTAACCAGCGCCCTCACACGCACGCTCCGCCTAAAGCGTTGTCGGACCCTCACCTGGACCCTAAACCGTCCCCGTCCCCTAACCCTAACCCTAGCACGAAACCTAACCCGAACACTTCCCCGAAGCCTGACCCTCACCCGTCCCCTAATCCTAATCCGTACGCTAACACTAACCTGCGCCCTCACACGCACGCTCCCCCTAAAGCGTTGTCGGACCCTCACCTGGACCCTAAACCGTCCCCGTCCCCTAACCCTAACCGTAGCCCGAACCCTAACCCTAACTCTTCCCCGAAGCCTGACCCTCACCCGTCCCCTAATCCTAACCCGTAGGCTCACACTAACCCGTGCCCTCACACGCACGCTCCCCATAAAGCGTTGTCGGACCCTCACCTGGACCCTAAACCGTCCCCGTCCCCTAACCCTAACCCTAGCCCGAAACCTAACCCTAACCCTTCCCCGAAGCCTGACCCTCACCCGTCCCCTAATCCTAACCCGTACGCTCACACTAACCCTCGCCCTAACACGCACGCTCCCCCTAAAGCGTTGTCGGACCCTCACCTGGACCCTAAACCGTCCCCGTCCCCTAACCCTAACCCTAGCCCGATCCCTAACCCTAACCCTTCCCCGAAGCCTGACCCTCACCCGTCCCCTAATCCTAATCCGTAGGCTCACACTAACCGCCGCCCTCACACGCACGCTCCCGCTAAAGCATTGTCGGACACTCACCTGGACCCTCAACCGTCCCCGTCCCCTAACCCTAACCCTAGCCCGAACCCTAACCCTAACCCTTCCCCGAAGCCTGACCCTCACCCGTCCCCTAATCCTAACCCGTAGGCTCACACTAACCCGCGCCCTCACACGCACGCTCCCCCTAAAGCGTTGTCGGACCCTCACTTGGACCCTAAACCGTCCCCGTCCCATAACCCTAACCCTAGCCCGAACCCTAACCCTAACCCTTCCCCGAAGCCTGACCCTCACCCGTCCCCTAATCCTAACCCGTACGCTAACACTAAACCGCGCCCTCACACGCACGCTCCCCCTAAAGCGTTGTCGGACCCTCACCTGGACCCTAAACCGTCCCCGTCCCCTAACCCTAACCCTAGCCCGAACCTGAAACCTAAGACTTCCCCGAAGCCTGATCCTCACCCGTCCCCTAATCCTAACCCGTAGGCTCACACTAATCCGCGGCCTCACACGCACGCTCCCCCTAAAGCGTTGTTGGACCCTCACCTGGACCCTAAACCGTCCCCGTCCCATAACCCTAACCCTAGCCCGAACCCTAACCCTAACCCTTCCCCGAAGCCTGACCCTCACCCGTCCCCTAATCCTAATCCGTAGGCTCACACTAACCCGCGCCCTCACACGCACGCTCCCGCTAAAGCGTTGTCGGACCCTCACCTGGACCCTCAACCGTCCCCGTCCCCTAACCCTAACCCTAGCCCGAACCCTAACCCTAACCCTTCCCCGAAGCCTGACCCTCACCCGTCCCCTAATCCTAACCCGTACGATAACATTAACCCGCGCCCTCACACGCACGCTCCCCCTAAAGCATTGTCGGACCCTCACCTGGACCCTAAACGGTCCCCGTACCCTAACCCTAACCCTAGCCCGAACCCTAACCATAACACTTCCCCGAAGCCTGACCCTTACCCGTCCCCTAATCCTAACCCGTACGCTCACACTAACTCGCGCCCTCACACGGTCGCTCCCCCTAAAGCATTGTCGGACCCTCACCTGGACCCTAAACCGTCCCCGTCCCCTAACACTAACCCTAGCCCGAACCCTAACCCTAACCCTTCCCCGAAGCCTGACCCTCACCCGTCCCCTAATCCTAACCCGTAGGCTCACACTAACCCGCGCCCTCACACGCACGCTCCCCCTAAAGCGTTGTCGGACCTTCACCTGGACCCTAAGCCGTCCCAGTCCCCTAACCCTAACCCTAGCCCGAACCCTAACGCTAAACCTTCCCCGAAGCCTGACCCTCACCCGTCCCCTAATCCTAACCCGTAGGCTAACACTAACCCACGCCCTCAAACGCACGCTCCCCCTAAAGCGTTGTCGGACCCTCACCTGGACCCTAAACCGTCCCCGTCCCCTAACCCTAACCCTAGCCCGAACCCTAACCCTAACACTTCCCCGAAGCCTGACCCTCACCCGTCCCCTAATCCTAACCCTTACGCTAACACTAACCCACGCCCTCAAATGCACGCTCCCCTAAAGCGTTGTCGGACCCTCACCTGGACCCTAAACCGTCCCCGTCCCCTAACCCTAACCCTAGCCCGAACACTAACCCTAACCCTTCCCCGAAGCCTGACCCTCACCCGTCCCCTAATCCTAAACCGTAGGCTCACACTAACCCGCGCCCTCTCACGCACGCTCCCCCTAAAGCGTTGTCGGACCCTCACCTGGACCCTCAACCGTCCCAGTCCCCTAACCCTAAACCTAGCCCGAACCCTAACCCTAACCCTTCCCCGAAGCCTGACCCTCAGCCGTCCCCTAATCCTAACCCATACGCTAACACTAACCCGCGCCCTCACACGCACGCTCCCCGTAAAGCGTTGTCGGACCCTCACCTGGACCCTAAACCGTCCCCGTCCTCTAACCCTAACCCTAGCCCGAAACCTAACCCTAACCCTTCCAAGAAGCCTGACCCTCACCCGTCCCATAATCCTAACCCGTACGCTAACACTAACCCACGCCCTCACATGCACGCTCCCCGTAAAGCGTTATCGGACCCTCACCTGGACCCTAAACCGTCCCCGTCCCCTAACCCTAACCCTAGCCCGAACCCTAACCCTAACCCTTCCCTGAAGCCTGACCCTCACCCGTCCCCTAATCCTAACCCGTACGCTCACACTAACCCGCGCGCTCACACGCACGCTCCCCCTAAAGCGTTGTCGGACCTTCACCTGGACTCTAAACCGTCCCCTTCCCCTAACCCTAGCTAGAACCCTAACCCTAAACCTTCCCCGAAGCCTGACCCTCACCCGTCCCCTAATCCTAACGCATACGCTAACACTAAACCGCGCCCTCACACGCACGCTCCCCCTAAAGCGTTCTCGGACCCTCACCTTGACCCTAAACCGTCCCCGTCCCCTATCCCTAACCCTAGGCCGAACCCTAACCCTAACCCTTCCCCGAATCCTGACCCTCACCCGTCCCCTAATACTAACCCGTACGCTAACACTAACCAGCGCCCTCACACGCACGCTCCGCCTAAAGCGTTGTCGGACCCTCACCTGGACCCTAAACCGTCCCCGTCCCCTAACCCTAACCCTAGCCCGAACCCTAACCCTAAGACTTCCCCGAAGCCTGACCCTTACCCGTCCCCTGATCCTAACCCGTACGCTAACACTAACCCGCGCCCTCACATGCACGCTCCCCCTAAAGCGTTGTCGGACCCTCACCTGGACCCTAAACCGTCCCCATCCCCTAACCCTAACCCTAGCCCGAACCCTAACCCTAACCCTTCCCCGAAGCCTGACCCTCACCCGTCCCCTAATCCTAACCCGTACGCTAACACTAACCCGCGCCCTCACACGCACACTCCCCCTAAAGCGTTGTCAGACCCTCACCTGCACCCTCTACCGTCCCCGTCCCCTAACCCTAACCCTAGCCCGAACACTAACCCTAACACTTCCCCGAAGCCTGACCCTCACCCGTCCCCTAATCCTAACCCGTAGGCTCACACTAAGCCGCGCCCTCACACGCACGCACCCCCTAAAGCGTTGTCGGACCCTCACCTGGACCCTAAACCTTCCCCGTCCCCTAACCCTAACCCTAGCACGAACCCTAACCCGAACACTTCCCCGAAGCCTGACCCTCACCCGTCCCCTAATCCTAATCCGTACGCTAACACTAACCCGCGCCCTCACACGCACGCTCCCCCTAAAGCGTTGTCGGACCCTCACCTGGACCCTAAACCGTCCCCGTCCCCTAACCCTAACCGTAGCCCGAACCCTAACCCTAACTCTTCCCCGAAGCCTGACCCTCACCCGTCCCCTAATCCTAACCCGTAGGCTCACACTAACCCGTGCCCTCACACGCACGCTCCCCCTAAAGCGTTGTCGGACCCTCACCTGGACCCTAAACCGTCCCCGTCCCCTAACCCTAACCCTAGCCCGAAACCTAACCCTAACCCTTCCCCGAAGCCTGACCCTCACCCGTCCCCTAATCCTAACCCGTACGCTCACACTAACCCTCGCCCTCACACGCACGCTCCCCCTAAAGCGTTGTCGGACCCTCACCTGGACCCTAAACCGTCCCCGTCACCTAACCCTAACCCTAGCCCGAACCCTAACCCTAACCCTTCCCCGAAGCCTGACCCTCACCCGTCCCCTAATCCTAATCCGTAGGCTCACACTAACCCGTGCCCTCACACGCACGCTCCCGCTAAAGCGTTGTCGGACCCTCACCTGGACCCTCAACCGTCCCCGTCCCCTAACCCTAACCCTAGCCCGAACCCTAGCCCTAACCCTTCCCCGAAGCCTGACCCTCACCCGTCCCCTAATCCTAACCCGTACGCTAACACTAACCCGCGCCCTCACACGCACGCTCCCCCTAAAGCGTTGTCGGACCCTCACCTGGACCCTAAACCGTCCCCATCCCCTAACCCTAACCCTAGCCCGAACCCTAACCCTAACCCTTCCCCGAAGCCTGACCCTCACCCGTCCCCTAATCCTAACTCGTAGGCTCACACTAACACGCGCCCTCACACGCACGCTCCCCCTAAAGCGTTGTCGGACCCTCACCTGGACCCTAAACCGTCCCCGTCCCATAACCCTAACCCTAGCCCGAACCCTAACCCTAACCCTTCCCCGAAGCCTGACCCTCACCCGTCCCCTAATCCTAACCCGTACGCTAACACTAAACCGCGCCCTCACACGCACGTTCCCCTAAAGCGTTGTCGGACCCTCACCTGGACCCTAAACCGTCCCCGTCCCCGTCCCCTAACCCTAGCCCGAACCCTATCCCTAACCCTTCCCCGAAGCCTGATACTCACCCGTCCCCTAATCCTAATCCGTAGGCTCACACTAACCCGCGCCCTCACACGCACGCTCCCGCTAAAGCGTTGTCGGACCCTCACCTGGACCCTAAACCGTCCCCGTCCCCTAACCCTAACCCTAGCCCGAACCCTAACCCTAACCCTTCCCCGAAGCCTGACCCTCACCCGTCCCCTAATCCTAACCCGTACACTAACATTAACCCGCGCCCTCACACGCACGCTCCCCCTAAAGCATTGTCGGACCCTCACCTGGACCCTAAACCGTCCCCATCCCCTAACCCTAACCCTAGCCCGAACCCTAACCCTAACCCTTCCCCGAAGCCTAACCCCCACCCGTCCCCTAATCCTAACTCGTAGGCTCACACTAACCCGCGCCCTCACACGCACGCTCCCCCTAAAGCGTTGTCGGACCCTCACCTGGACCCTAAACCGTCCCCGTCCCATAACCCTAACCCTAGCCCGAACCCTAACCCTAACCCTTCCCCGAAGCCTGACCCTCACCCGTCCCCTAATCCTAACCCGTACGCTAACACTAAACCGCGCCCTCACACGCACGTTCCCCTAAAGCGTTGTCGGACCCTCACCTGGACCCTAAACCGTCCCCGTCCCCTAACACTAACCCTAGCCCGAACACTAACCCTAACCCTTCCCCGAAGCCTGACCCTCACCCGTCCCCTAATCCTAAACCGTAGGCTCACACTAACCCGCGCCCTCTCACGCACGCTCCCCCTAAAGCGTTGTCGGACCCTCACCTGGACCCTAAACCGTCCCCGTCCCCTAACCCTAACCCTAGCCCGAAACCTAACCCTAACCCTTCCCCGAAGCCTGACCCTCACCCGTCCCCTAATCCTAACCCGTAGGCTCACACTAACCTGCGCCCTCACACGCACGCTCCCCCTAAAGCATTGTCGGACCCTCACCTGGACCCTCAACCGTCCCCGTCCCCTAACCCTAACCCTAGCCCGAACCCTAACCCTAACCCTTCCCCGAAGCCTGACCCTCACCCGTCACCTAATCCTAACCCGTACGCTAACACTAACCCGCGCCCTCACACGCACGCTCCCCCTAAAGCGTTGTCGGACCCTCACCTGGACCCTAAACCGTCCCCGTCCCCTAACCCTAACCCTAGCCCGAAACCTAACCCTAACCCTTCCCCGAAGCCTGACCCTCACCCGTCCCATAATCCTAACCCGTACGCTAACACTAACCCACGCCCTCACATGCACGCTCCCCGTAAAGCGTTGTCGGACCCTCACCTGGACCCTAAACCGTCCCCGTCCCCTAACCCTAACCCTAGCCCGAACCCTAACCCTAACCCTTCCCCGAAGCCTGACCCTCACCCGTCCCCTAATCCTAACCCGTACGCTCACACTAACACGCGCGCTCACACGCACGCTCCCCCTAAAGCGTTGTCGGACCCTCACCTGGACCCTAAACGGTCCCCTTCCCCTAACCCTAGCTAGAACCCTAACCCTAAACCTTCCCCGAAGCCTGACCCTCACCCGTCCCCTAATCCTAACGCATAAGCTAACACTAACCCGCGCCCTCACACGCACGCTCCCCCTAAAGCGTTCTCGGACCCTCACCTTGACCCTAAACCGTCCCCGTCCCCTATCCCTAACCCTAGGCCGAACCCTAACCCTAACCCTTCCCCGAATCCTGACCCTCACCCGTCCCCTAATACTAACCCGTACGCTAACACTAACCAGCGCCCTCACACGCACGCTCCGCCTAAAGCGTTGTCGGACCCTCACCTGGACCCTAAACCGTCCCCGTCCCCTAACCCTAACCCTAGCACGAAACCTAACCCGAACACTTCCCCGAAGCCTGACCCTCACCCGTCCCCTAATCCTAATCCGTACGCTAACACTAACCTGCGCCCTCACACGCACGCTCCCCCTAAAGCGTTGTCGGACCCTCACCTGGACCCTAAACCGTCCCCGTCCCCTAACCCTAACCGTAGCCCGAACCCTAACCCTAACTCTTCCCCGAAGCCTGACCCTCACCCGTCCCCTAATCCTAACCCGTAGGCTCACACTAACCCGTGCCCTCACACGCACGCTCCCCATAAAGCGTTGTCGGACCCTCACCTGGACCCTAAACCGTCCCCGTCCCCTAACCCTAACCCTAGCCCGAAACCTAACCCTAACCCTTCCCCGAAGCCTGACCCTCACCCGTCCCCTAATCCTAACCCGTACGCTCACACTAACCCTCGCCCTAACACGCACGCTCCCCCTAAAGCGTTGTCGGACCCTCACCTGGACCCTAAACCGTCCCCGTCCCCTAACCCTAACCCTAGCCCGATCCCTAACCCTAACCCTTCCCCGAAGCCTGACCCTCACCCGTCCCCTAATCCTAATCCGTAGGCTCACACTAACCGCCGCCCTCACACGCACGCTCCCGCTAAAGCATTGTCGGACACTCACCTGGACCCTCAACCGTCCCCGTCCCCTAACCCTAACCCTAGCCCGAACCCTAACCCTAACCCTTCCCCGAAGCCTGACCCTCACCCGTCCCCTAATCCTAACCCGTAGGCTCACACTAACCCGCGCCCTCACACGCACGCTCCCCCTAAAGCGTTGTCGGACCCTCACTTGGACCCTAAACCGTCCCCGTCCCATAACCCTAACCCTAGCCCGAACCCTAACCCTAACCCTTCCCCGAAGCCTGACCCTCACCCGTCCCCTAATCCTAACCCGTACGCTAACACTAAACCGCGCCCTCACACGCACGCTCCCCCTAAAGCGTTGTCGGACCCTCACCTGGACCCTAAACCGTCCCCGTCCCCTAACCCTAACCCTAGCCCGAACCTGAAACCTAAGACTTCCCCGAAGCCTGATCCTCACCCGTCCCCTAATCCTAACCCGTAGGCTCACACTAATCCGCGGCCTCACACGCACGCTCCCCCTAAAGCGTTGTTGGACCCTCACCTGGACCCTAAACCGTCCCCGTCCCATAACCCTAACCCTAGCCCGAACCCTAACCCTAACCCTTCCCCGAAGCCTGACCCTCACCCGTCCCCTAATCCTAATCCGTAGGCTCACACTAACCCGCGCCCTCACACGCACGCTCCCGCTAAAGCGTTGTCGGACCATCACCTGGACCCTCAACCGTCCCCGTCCCCTAACCCTAACCCTAGCCCGAACCCTAACCCTAACCCTTCCCCGAAGCCTGACCCTCACCCGTCCCCTAATCCTAACCCGTACGATAACATTAACCCGCGCCCTCACACGCACGCTCCCCCTAAAGCATTGTCGGACCCTCACCTGGACCCTAAACGGTCCCCGTACCCTAACCCTAACCCTAGCCCGAACCCTAACCATAACACTTCCCCGAAGCCTGACCCTTACCCGTCCCCTAATCCTAACCCGTACGCTCACACTAACTCGCGCCCTCACACGGTCGCTCCCCCTAAAGCATTGTCGGACCCTCACCTGGACCCTAAACCGTCCCCGTCCCCTAACACTAACCCTAGCCCGAACCCTAACCCTAACCCTTCCCCGAAGCCTGACCCTCACCCGTCCCCTAATCCTAACCCGTAGGCTCACACTAACCCGCGCCCTCACACGCACGCTCCCCCTAAAGCGTTGTCGGACCTTCACCTGGACCCTAAGCCGTCCCAGTCCCCTAACCCTAACCCTAGCCCGAACCCTAACCCTAAACCTTCCCCGAAGCCTGACCCTCACCCGTCCCCTAATCCTAACCCGTAGGCTAACACTAACCCACGCCCTCAAACGCACGCTCCCCCTAAAGCGTTGTCGGACCCTCACCTGGACCCTAAACCGTCCCCGTCCCCTAACCCTAACCCTAGCCCGAACCCTAACCCTAACACTTCCCCGAAGCCTGACCCTCACCCGTCCCCTAATCCTAACCCTTACGCTAACACTAACCCACGCCCTCAAATGCACGCTCCCCTAAAGCGTTGTCGGACCCTCACCTGGACCCTAAACCGTCCCCGTCCCCTAACCCTAACCCTAGCCCGAACACTAACCCTAACCCTTCCCCGAAGCCTGACCCTCACCCGTCCCCTAATCCTAAACCGTAGGCTCACACTAACCCGCGCCCTCTCACGCACGCTCCCCCTAAAGCGTTGTCGGACCCTCACCTGGACCCTCAACCGTCCCAGTCCCCTAACCCTAACCCTAGCCCGAACCCTAACCCTAACCCTTCCCCGAAGCCTGACCCTCAGCCGTCCCCTAATCCTAACCCATACGCTAACACTAACCCGCGCCCTCACACGCACGCTCCCCGTAAAGCGTTGTCGGACCCTCACCTGGACCCTAAACCGTCCCCGTCCTCTAACCCTAACCCTAGCCCGAAACCTAACCCTAACCCTTCCAAGAAGCCTGACCCTCACCCGTCCCATAATCCTAACCCGTACGCTAACACTAACCCACGCCCTCACATGCACGCTCCCCGTAAAGCGTTATCGGACCCTCACCTGGACCCTAAACCGTCCCCGTCCCCTAACCCTAACCCTAGCCCGAACCCTAACCCTAACCCTTCCCCGAAGCCTGACCCTCACCCGTCCCCTAATCCTAACCCGTACGCTCACACTAACACGCGCGCTCACACGCACGCTCCCCCTAAAGCGTTGTCGGACCCTCACCTGGACCCTAAACCGTCCCCTTCCCCTAACCCTAGCTAGAACCCTAACCCTAAACCTTCCCCGAAGCCTGACCCTCACCCGTCCCCTAATCCTAACGCATAAGCTAACACTAACCCGCGCCCTCACACGCACGCTCCCCCTAAAGCGTTCTCGGACCCTCACCTTGACCCTAAACCGTCCCCGTCCCCTATCCCTAACCCTAGGCCGAACCCTAACCCTAACCCTTCCCCGAATCCTGAACCTCACCCGTCCCCTAATACTAACCCGTACGCTAACACTAACCAGCGCCCTCACACGCACGCTTCGCCTAAAGCGTTGTCGGACCCTCACCTGGACCCTAAACCGTCCCCGTCCCCTAACCCTAACCCTAGCACGAACCCTAACCCGAACACTTCCCCGAAGCCTGACCCTCACCCGTCCCCTAATCCTAATCCGTACGCTAACACTAACCCGCGCCCTCACACGCACGCTCCCCCTAAAGCGTTGTCGGACCCTCACCTGGACCCTAAACCGTCCCCGTCCCCTAACCCTAACCGTAGCCCGAACCCTAACCCTAACTCTTCCCCGAAGCCTGACCCTCACCCGTCCCCTAATCCTAACCCGTAGGCTCACACTAACCCGTGCCCTCACACGCACGCTCCCCATAAAGCGTTGTCGGACCCTCACCTGGACCCTAAACCGTCCCCGTCCCCTAACCCTAACCCTAGCCCGAAACCTAACCCTAACCCTTCCCCGAAGCCTGACCCTCACCCGTCCCCTAATCCTAACCCGTACGCTCACACTAACCCTCGCCCTCACACGCACGCTCCCCCTAAAGCGTTGTCGGACCCTCACCTGGACCCTAAACCGTCCCCGTCACCTAACCCTAACCCTAGCCCGAACCCTAACCCTAACCCTTCCCCGAAGCCTGACCCTCACCCGTCCCCTAATCCTAATCCGTAGGCTCACACTAACCCGTGCCCTCACACGCACGCTCCCGCTAAAGCGTTGTCGAACCCTCACCTGGACCCTCAACCCTCCCCGTCCCCTAACCCTAACCCTAGCCCGAACCCTAACCCTAACCCTTCCCCGAAGCCTGACCCTCACCCGTCCCCTAATCCTAACCCGTACGCTAACACTAACCCGCCCCCTCACACGCACGCTCCCCCTAAAGCTTTGTCGGACCCTCACCTGGACCCTAAACCGTCCCCATCCCCTAACCCTAACCCTAGCCCGAACCCTAACCCTAACCCTTCCCCGAAGCCTGACCCTCACCTGTCCCCTAATCCTAACCCGTAGGCTCACACTAACCCGCGCCCTCACACGCACGCTCCCCTTAAAGCATTGTCGGACCCTCACCTGGACCCTAAACCGTCCCCGTCCCATAACCCTAACCCTAGACCGAAGCCTAACCCTAACCCTTCCCCGAAGCCTGACCCTCACCCGTCCCCTAATCCTAATATGTAGGCTCACACTAACCCGTGCCCTCACACGCACGCTCCCGCTAAAGCGTTGTCGGACCCTCACCTGGACCCTAAACCGTCCCCGTCCCCTAACCCTAACCCTAGCCCGAACCCTAACCCTAACACTTCCCCGAAGCCTGACCCTTACCCGTCCCCTAATCCTAACCCGTACGTTCACACTAACTCGCGCCCTCACACGCTCGCTCCGCCTAAAGCGTTGTCGGACCCTCACCTGGACCGTAAACCATCCCCGTCCCCTAACCCTAACCCTAGCCCGAACCCTAACCCTAACCCTTCCCCGAAGCCTGACCCTCACCCGTCCCCTAATCCTAACCCGTAGGCTCACACTAACCCGCGCCCTCACACGCACGCTCCCCCTAAAGCGTTGTCGGACCCTCACCTGGACCCTAAGCCGTCCCCGTCCCCTAACCCTAACCCTAGCCCGAACCCTAACCCTAACCCTTCCCCGAAGCCTGACCCTCACCCGTCCCCTAATGCTAACCCGTACGCTAACACTAACCCACGCCCTCAAACCTACGCTACCCCTAAAGCGTTGTCGGACCCTCACCTGGACCCTAAACCGTCCCCGTCCCCTAACCCTAACCCTAGCCCGAACCCTAACCCTAACCCTTCCCCGAAGCCTGACCCTCACCCGTCCCCTAATGCTAACCCGTACGCTAACACTAACCCGCGCACTCACACTCACGCTCCCCCTAAAGCGTTGTCGGAACCTCACCTGGACCCTAAACCGTCCCCGTCCTCTAACCCTAACCCTAGCCCGAAACCTAACCCTAACCCTTCCCCGAAGCCTGACCCTCACCCGTCCCATAATCCTAACCCGTACGCTAACACTAACCCACGCCCTCACACGCACGCTCCCCGTAAAGCGTTGTCGGACCCTCACCTGGACCCTAAACCGTCCCCATCCCCTAACCCTAACCCGAACCCTAACCCTAACACTTCCCCGAAGCCTGACCCTCACCCGTCCCCTAATCCTAACCCGTACGCTCACACTAACCCGCGCGCTCACACGCACGCTCCCCCTAAAGCGTTGTCGGACCCTCACCTGGACCCTAAACCGTCCCCGTCCCCTAACCCTAGCTAGATCCCTAACCCTAAACCTTCCCCGAAGCCTGACCCTCACCCGTCCCCTAATCCTAACGCATACGCTAACACTAACCCGCGCCCTCACACGCACGCTCCCCCTAAAGCGTTGTCGGACCCTCACCTGGACCCTAAACCGTCCCCGTCCCCTATCCCTAACCATATGCCGAACCCTAACCCTAACCCTTCCCCGAAGCCTGACCCTCACCCGTCCCCTAATCCTAACCCATACGCTAACACTAACCAGCGCCCTCACACGCACGCTCCGCCTAAAGCGTTGTCGGACCCTCACCTGGACCCTAAACCGTCCCCGTCCCCTAACCCTAACCCTAGCCCGAACCCTAACCCTAACCCTTCCCCGAAGCCTGACCCTTACCCGTCCCCTTATCCTAACCCGTACGCTAACACTAACCAGCGCCCTCACATGCACGCTCCCCCTAAAGCGTTGTCGGACCCTCACCTGGACCCTAAACCGTCCCCGTCCCCTAACCCTAACCCTAGCCCGAACCCTAACCCTAACCCTTCCCCGAAGCCTGACCCTCACCCGTCCCCTAATCCTAACCTGTACGCTAACACTAACCCGCGCCCTCACACGCATGCTCCCCCTAAAGCGTTGTCAGACCCTCACCTGGACCCTCTACCGTCCCCGGCCCTAACCCTAATCCTAGCCCGAACACTAACCCTAACCCTTCCCCGAAGCCTGACCCTCACCCGTCCCCTAATCCTAACCCGTAGGCTCACACTAAGCCGCGCCCTCACACGCACGCACCCCCTAAAGCGTTGTCGGACCCTCACCTGGACCCTAAACCGTCCCCGTCCCCTAACCCTAACCCTAGCACGAACCCTAACCCTAACCCTTCCCCGAAGCCTGACCCTCACCCGTCACCTTTTCCTAACCCGTACGCTCACACTAATCCGCGCCCTCACACGCACGCTCCCCCTAAAGCGTTGTCGGACCCTCACCTGGACCCTAAACCGTCCCCGTCCCCGTCCCCTAACCCTAGCCCGAACCCTAACCCTAACCCTTCCCCGAAGCCTGACCCTCACCCGTCCCCTAATCCTAACCCGTACGCTAACACTAACCCGCGCCCTCACACGCACGCTCCCCCTAAAGCGTTGTCGGACCCTCACCTGGACCCTAAACCGTCCCCGTCCCCTAACCCTAACCCTAGCCCGAACCCTAACCCTAACCCTTCCCCGAAGCCTGACCCTCACCCGTCCCCTAATCCTAACCCGTACGCTAACACTAACCCGCGCCCTCACACGCACGCTCCCCCTAAAGCGTTGTCGGACCCTCACCTGAACCCTAAACCGTCCCCGTCCCCTAACCCTAACCCTAGCCCAAACCCTAACCCTAAACCTTTCCCGAAGCCTTACCCTCACCCGTCCCCTAATCCTAACCCGTACGCTCACACTAACCCGCGCCCTCACACGCACGCTCCCCCTAAAGCGTTGTCGGACCCTCACCTGGACCCTAAACCGTCCCCGTCCCCTAACCCTAACCCTAGCCCGAACCCTAACCCTAAACCTTCCCCGAAGCCTGACCCTCACCCCTCCCCTAATCCTAACCCGTAGGCTCACACTAACCCGCGCCCTCACACGCACGCTCCCCCTAAAGCGTTGTCGGACCCTCACCTCGACCCTAAACCGTCCCCAAACACTAACCCTAGCCCGAACCCTAACCCTAACCCTTCCCCGAAGCCTGACTTTCACCCGTCCCCTAATCCTAACACTTACGCTAACACTAACCCGCACCCTCACACGCACGCTCCCCCTAAAGCGTTGTCGGACCCTCACCTGGACCCTAAACCGTCCACGTCCCCTAACCCTAACCCTAGCCCGAACCCTAACCCTAACTCTTCCCCAAAGCCTGACCCTCACCCGTCCCATAATCCTAACCCGTACACTCACACTAACCCGTGCCCTCACACGCACGCTCCCCCTAAAGCGTTGTCGGACCCTCACCTGGACCCTAAACCCTCCCTGTCCCCTAACCCTAACCCTAGCCCGATCCCTAACCCTAACCCTTCCCCGAAGCCTGACCCTCCCCCGTCCCCTAATCCTAACCCGTACACTCACACTAACCCGCGCCCTCACACGCACGCTCCCCCTAAAGCGTTGTCGGATGCTCACCTGGACCCTAAACCGTCCCCGTCCCCTAACCCTAACCCTAGCCCGAACCCTAACCCTAATCCTTCCCCGAAGCCTGACCCTCACCCGTCCCCTAATCCTAACCCGTACGCTCACACTAACCCGCGCCCTCACACACACGCTCCCCCTAAAGCGTTGTCGGACCCTCACCTGGACCCTAAACCGTCCCGGTCCCCTAACACTAACCCTAGCCCGAACCCTAACCCTAACCCTTCCCCAAAGCCTGACCCTCACCCGTCCCCTAATCCTAACCCGTAGGCTAACACTAACCCACGCCCTCACACGCACGCTCCCCCTAAAGCATTGTCGGACCCTCATGTGGATCCTAAACCGTCCCCGTCCCCTAACGGTAACCCTAGCTCGAACCCTAACCATAACACTTCCCCGAAGCCTGACCCTCACCCGTCCCCTAATCCTAACCCGTAGGCTCACACTAACCCGTGCCCTCACACGCACGCTCCCCCTAAAGCGTTGTCGGACCCTCACCTGGACCCTAAACCGTCCCCGTCCCCTAACCGTAACACTAACCCTAGCCCGAACCCTAATTCGAACCCTTCCCCGAAGCCTGACCCTCACCCGTCCCCTAATCCTAACCCGTACGCTCACACTAACCCGCGCCCTCACACGCACGCTCCCCGTAAAGCGTTGTCGGACCCTCACCTGGACCCTAAACCGTCCCCGTCCCCTAAACCTAACCCTAGCCCGAACCCTAACCCTAACACTTCCACGAAGCCTGACCCTCACCCATCCCCTAATCCTAACACGTACGCTCACACTAACCCGCGCGCTCACACGCACGCTCCCCCTAAAGCGTTGTCGGACCCTCACCTGGACCCTAAACCGTCCCCGTCCCCTAACCCTAACCCTAGCCCGAACCCTAACCCTAACACTTCCCCGAAGCCTGACCCTCACCCGTCCCCTAATCCTAACGCATACGCTAACACTAACCTGCCCCCTCACACGCACGCTCCCCCTAAAGCGTTGTCGGACCCTCACCTTGACCCTAAACCGTCCCCGTCCCCTATCCCTAACCCTAGGCCGAACCCTAACCCTAACCCTTCCCCGAAGCCTGACCCTCACCCGTCCCCTAATCCTAACCCGTACGCTAACACTAACCAGCGCCCTCACACGCACGCTCCGCCTAAAGCGTTGTCGGACCCTCACCTGGAACCTAAACCGTCCCCGTCCCCTAACCCTAACCCTAGATCGAACCCTAACCCTAAGCCTTCCCCGAAGCCTCACCCTTACCCGTCCCCTAATCCTAACCCGTATGCTAACACTAACCCGCGCCCTCACATGCACGCTCCCCCTAAAGCGTTGTCGGACCCTCACCTGGACCCTAAACCGTCCCCGTCCCCTAACCCTAACCCTAGCCCGAACCCTAACCCTTCCCCGAAGCCTGACCCTCACCCGTCCCCTAATCCTAATCCGTACGCTAACACTAACCCGCGCCCTCACACGCACGCTCCCCCTAAAGCGTTGTCGGACCCTCACCTGGACCCTAAACCGTCCCCGTCCCCTAACCCTAACCCTAGCCCGAACCCTAAGCCTAACGCTTCCCCGAAGCCTGACCCTCACCCGTCCCCTAATCCTAACCCGTAGGCTCACACTAACCCGTGCCCTCACACGCACGCTCCCCCTAAAGCGTTGTCGGACCCTCACCTGGACCCTAAACCGTCCCCGTCCCCTAACCCTAACCCTAGCCCGAACCCTAACCCTAATCCTTCCCCGAAGCCTGACCCTCACCCGTCCCCTAATCCTAACCCGTAGGCTCACACGAACCCGCACCCTCACACGCACGCTCACCCTAAAGTGTTGTCGGACCCTCACCTGGACCCTAAACCGTTCCCGTCCCCTAACCCTAACCCCAGCCCGAACCCTAACCCTAACCCTTCCCCGAAGCCTGACCCTCACCCGTCCCCTAATCCTAACCTGTACGTTAACACTAAACCGCGCCCTCACACGCACGCTTCCCCTAAAGCGTTGTCGGACCCTCACCTGGACCCTAAACCGTCCCCGTCCCCTAACCCTAACCTTAGCCCGAACCCTAACCCTAAACCTTCCCCGAAGCCTGACCCTCACACGTCCCCTAATCGTAACCCGTACGCTCACACTAACCCGCGCCCTCACACGCACGCTCACCCTAAAGCGTTGTCGGACCCTCACCTGGACCCTAAACCGTCCCCGTCCCCTAACCCTAACCCTAGCCCGAAACCTAACACTAACCCTTCCCCGAAGCCTGACCCTCACCCGTCCCATAATCCTAACCCGTACGCTAACACTAACCCACGCGCTCACACGCACGCTCCCCGTAAAGCGTTGTCGGACCCTCACCTGGACCCTAAACCGTCCCCATCCCCTAACCCTAACCCTAGCCCGAACCCTAACCCTAACCCTTCCCCAAAGACTGACCCTCACCCGTCACCTAATCCTAACCCGTAGGCTCAAACTAACCCGCGCCCTCACACGCACACTCCCCCTAAAGCGTTGTCGGACCCTCACCTGGACCCTAAACCGTCCCCGTCCCCTAACCCTAGCCCGAACCCTAACCGTAAACCTTCCCCGAAGCCTGACCCTCACCCGTCCCCTAATCCTAACACTTACGCTAACACGAACCCACGCCTCCACACGCACGCTCCCCCTAAAGCGTTGTCGGACCCTCACCTGGACCCTAAACCTTCCCCGTACCCTAACCCTAACCCTAGCCCGATCCCTAACCCTAACCCTTCCCCGAAGCCTGACCCTCACCCGTCCCCTAATCCTAACCCGTAGGCTCACACTAACCTGCGCCCTCACACGCACGCTCCCCCTAAAGCATTGTCGGACCCTCACCTGGACCCTAAACCGTCCCCGTCCCCTAACCGTAACCCTAACCCTAGCCGGAACCCTAACCCGAACCCTTCCCCGAAGCCTGACCCTCACACGTCCCCTAATCCTAACTCGTAGGCTCACACTAACCCACGCCCTCACACGCACGCTCCACCTAAAGCGTTGTCGGACCCCCACCTGGACCCTAAACCGTTCCCGTACCCTAACCCTAGCCCGAACCCTAACCCTAACACTTCCCCGAAGCCTGACCCTCACCCGTCCCATAATCCTAACCCTTACGCAAACACTAACCCGCGCCCTCACACGCACGCTCCCCCTAAAGCGTTGTCGGACCCTCACCTGGACCCTAAACCGTCCCCATCCCCTAACCCTAACCCTAGCCCGAACCATAACCCTAACCCTTCCACGAAGCCTGACCCTCACCCGTCCCCTAATCCTAACCCATACGCTAACACTAATCCGTGCCCTCACACGCACGCTACCCCTAAAGCTTTGTCGGACCCTCACCTGGACCCTAAACCGTTCCCTAACCCTAACCCTAGCCCGAACCCTAACCCTAACCCTTCCCCGAAGCCTGACCCTCACCCGTTCCCTAATCCTAACCTGTACGCTAACACTAACCCGTGCCCTCACACGCACGCTCCCCCTAAAGCGTTGTCGGACCCTCACCTGGACTCTAAACAGTCCCCGTCCCCTAACCGTAACCCTAGACCGAACCCTAACCCTAACCCTTCCCCGAAGCCTGACACTCACCCGTCCCCTAATCCTAACCCGTACGCTCACACTAACCCGCGCCCTCACACGCACGCTCCCCCTAAAGCGTTGTCGGACCCTCACCTGGACCATAAACCGTCCCCGTCCCCTAACCCTAACCCTAGCCCGAACCCTAAGCCTAACACTTCCCCGAAGCCTCACCCTCACCCGTCCCCTAATCCTAAACTGTAGGCTCACACTAACCCGCGCCCTCACATGCACGCTCCCCCTAAAGCGTTGTCGGACCCTCACCTGGACCCTAAACCGTCCCCGTCCCCGTCCCCTAACCCTAGCCCGAACCCTAACCCTAACCCTTCCCCGAAGCCTGACCCTCACCCGTCCCCTAATCCTAACCCGTACGCTAACACTAACCCGCGCCCTCACACGCACGCTCCCCCTAAAGCGTTGTCGGACCCTCACCTGGACCCCTAGCCGTCCCCGTCCCTTAACCCTAATCCTAGCCCGAACCCTAACCCTAACCCTTCCCCGAAGCCTGACCCTCACACGTCCCCTAATCCTAACCCGTACGCTAACACTAACCCGTGCCCTCACACGCACGCTCCCCCTAAAGCGTTGTCGGACCCTCACCTGGACCCTAAACCGTCCCCGTCCCCTAACCCTAACCCTAGCCCAAACCCTAACCGTAACCCTTTCCCGAAGCCTTACCCTCACCCGTCCCCTAATCCTAACCCGTACGCTAACACTAACCCGCGCCCTCACACGCACGCTCCCCCTAAAGCGTTGTCGGACCCTCACCTGGACCCTAAACCGTCCCCGTCCCCTAACCCTACCTAGCCTGAACCCTAACCCTAACCCTTCCCCGAAGCCTGACCCTCACCCGTCCCCTAATCCTAACCCGTAGGCTCACACTAACCCGCACCTTCACACGCACGCTCCCCCTAAAGCGTTGTCGGACCCTCACCTGGACCCGAAACCGTCCCTCTCCCCTAAACCTAACTTTAGCCTGAACCCTAACCCTAACACTTCCCCGAAGCCTGACCCTCACCCGTCCCCTAATCCTAACCCGTACGCTATCACAAACCCGCGACCTCACACGCACGCTCCCCCTAAAGCGTTGTCGGACCCTCACCTGGACCCTAAACCGTCCCCGTCCCCGTCCCCTAACCCTAGCCCGAACCCTAACCCTAACACTTCACCGAAGCCTGACCCTCACCCGTCCCCTAATCCTAACCTGTAGGCTCACACTAACCCACGCCCTCACATGCACGCTCCCCCTAAAGCGTTGTCGGACCCTCACCTGGACCCTAAACCGTCCCCTAACCCTAACCCTAGCCCGAACCCTAACCCTAACCCTTCCCCGAAGCCTGACCCTCACCCGTCCCCTAATCCTAACCCGTACGCTAACACTAACCCGCGCCATCACACGCACGCTCCCCCTAAAGCGTTGTCGGACCCTAACCTGGACCCTAAACCGTCCCCGTACCCTAACCCTAACCCTAGCCCGAACCCTAAGCCTAACACTTCCCCGAAGCCTCACCCTCACCCGTCCCCTAATCCTAACCCGTAGGCTCACACTAACCCGCGCCCTCACACGCACGCTCCCCCTAAAGCGTTGTCGGACCCTCACCTGGACCCTAAACCGTCCCCGTCCCCGTCCCCTAACCCTAGCCCGAACCCTAACCTTAACCCTTCCCCGAAGCCTGACCCTCACCCGTCCCCTAATCCTAACCCGTACGCTAACACAAACCCGCGACCTCACACGCACGCACCCCCTAAAGCGTTGTCGGACCCTCACCTGGACCCTAAACCGTCCCCGTCCCCTAACCCTAACCCTAGCCCGAACCCTAAACCTAACCCTTCACCGAAGCCTGACCCTCACCCGTCCCCTAATCCTAACCCGTACGCTAACACTAACCCGCGCCCTCACACGCACGCTCCCCCTAAAGCGTTGTCGGACCCTCACCTCGAACGTAAACCGTCCCCTAACCCTAACCCTAGCCCGAACCCTAACCCTAACCCTTCCCCGAAGCATGACCTTCACCCGTCCCCTAATCCTAACCCTTACGCTCACACTAACCCGCGCCCTCACACGCACGCTCCCCCTAAAGCGTTGTCGGACCCTCACCTGGAACCTAAACCGTCCCCGTCCCCTAACCCTAACCCTAGCCCGAACCCTAACCCTAACCCTTCCCCGAAGCCTGACCCTCACCCATCCCCTAATCCTAAACCGTACGCTCACACTAACCCGCGCCCTCACACGCATGCTCCCCCTAAATCGTTGTCGGACCCTCACCTGGACCCTAAACCGTCCCCGTCCCCTAACCCTAACCCTAGCCCGAACCCTAACCCTAACACTTCACCGAAGCCTGACCCTCACCCGTCCCCTAATCCTAACCTGTAGGCTCACACTAACCCACGCCCTCACATGCACGCTCCCCCTAAAGCGTTGTCGGACCCTCACCTGGACCCTAAACCGTCCCCTAACCCTAACCCTAGCCCGAACCCTAACCCTAACACTTCCCCGAAGCCTGACCCTCACCCGTCCCCTAATCCTAACCCGTACGCTAACACTAACCCGCGCCCTCACACGCACGCTCCCCCTAAAGCGTTGTCGGACCCTAACCTGGACCCTAAACCGTCCCCGTACCCTAACCCTAACCCTAGCCCGAAACCTAAGCCTAACACTTCCCCGAAGCCTCACCCTCACCCGTCCCCTAATCCTAACCCGTAGGCTCACACTAACCCGCGCCCTCACACGCACGCTCCCCCTAAAGCGTTGTCGGACCCTCACCTGGACCCTAAACCGTCCCCGTCCCCTAACCCTAACCCTAGCCCGAACCCTAACCCTAACCCTTCCCCGAAGCCTGACCCTCACCCATCCCCTAATCCTAAACCGTACGCTCACACTAACCCGCGCCCTCACACGCACGCTCCCCCTAAATCGTTGTCGGACCCTCACCTGGACCCTAAACCGTCCCCGTCCCCTAACCCTAACCCTAGCCCGAACCCTAACCCTAACACTTCACCGAAGCCTGACCCTCACCCGTCCCCTAATCCTAACCTGTAGGCTCACACTAACCCGCGCCCTCACATGCACGCTCCCCCTAAAGCGTTGTCGGACCCTACCTGGACCCTAAACTGTCCCCGAACCCTAACCCTAGCCCGAACCCTAACCCTAACCCTTCCCCGAAGCCTGACCCTCACCCGTCCCCTAATCCTAATCCGTACGCTAACACTAACCCGCGCCCTCACACGCACGCTCCCCCTAAAGCGTAGTCGGACCCTAACCTGGACCCTAAACCGTCCCCGTACCCTAACCCTAACCCTAGCCCGAACCCTAAGCCTAACACTTCCCCGAAGCCTGACCCTCACCCGTCCCCTAATCCTAACCCGTAGGCTCACACTAACCCGCGCCCTCACACGCACGCTCCCCCTAAAGCGTTGTCGGACCATCACCTGGACCCTAAACCGTCCCCGTCCCCGTCCCCTAACCCTAGCCCGAACCCTAACCCTAACCCTTCCCCGAAGCCTGACCCTCACCCGTCCCCTAATCCTAACCCGTACGCTAACACTAACCCGCGCCCTAACACGCACGCTCCCCCTAAAGCGTTGTCGGACCCTCACCTGGACCCTAAACCGTCCCCGTCCCCTAACCCTAACCCTAGCCCGAACCCTAACCCTAACCCTTCCCCGAAGCCTGACCCTCACCCGTCCCCTAATCCTAACCCGTACGCTAACACTAACCCGTGCCCTCACACGCACGCTCCCCCTAAAGCGTTGTCGGACCCTCACCTGGACCCTAAACCGTCCCCGTCCCCTAACCCTAACCCTAGCCCAAACCCTAACCGTAACACTTTCCCGAAGCCTTACGCTCACCCGTCCCCTAATCCTAACCCGTACGCTAACACTAACCCGCGCCCTCACACGCACGCTCCCCCTAAAGCGTTGTCGGACCCTCACCTGGACCCTAAACCGTCCCCGTCCCCTAAGCCTAACCCTAGCCCGAACCCTAACCCTAACCCTTCCCCGAAGCCTGACCCTCACCCCTCCCCTAATCCTAACCCGTACGCTCACACTAACCCGCGCCCTCACATGCACGCTCCCCCTAAAGCGTTGTCGGACCCTCACCTGGACCCTAAACCGTCCCCGTCCCCTAACCCTACCTAGCCTGAACCCTAACCCTAACCCTTCCTCGAAGCCTGACCCTCACCCGTCCCCTAATCCTAACCCGTAGGCTCACACTAACCCGCACCCTCACACGCACGCTCCCCCTAAAGCGTTGTCGGACCCTCACCTGGACCCGAAACCGTCCCTCTCCCCTAACCCTAACTTTAGCCTGAACCCTAACCCTAACACTTCCCCGAAGCCTGACCCTCACCCGTCCCCTAATCCTAACCTGTACGCTAACACAAACCCGCGACCTCACACGCACGCTCCCCCTAAAGCATTGTCGGACCCTCACCTGGACCCTAAACCGTCCCCGTCCCCTAACCCTAACCCTAGCCCGAACCCTAACCCTAACCCTTCACCGAAGCCTGACCCTCACCCGTCCCCTAATCCTAACCCGTACGCTAACACTAACCCGCGCCCTCACACGCACGCTCCCCATAAAGCGTTGTCGGACCCTCACCTCGACCCTAAACCGTCCCCTAACCCTAAACCTAGCCCGAACCCTAACCCTAACACTTCCCCGAAGCCTGACCTTCACCCGTCCCCTAATCCTAAACCTTACGCTCACACTAACCCGCGCCCTCACACGCACGCTCCCCCTAAAACGTTGTCGGACCCTCACCTGGAACCTAAACCGTCCCCGTCCCCTAACCCTAACCCTAGCCCGAACACTAACCCTAACCCTTCCCCGAAGCCTGACCCTCACCCATCCCCTAATCCTAAACCGTACGCTCACACTAACCCGCGCCCTCACACGCACGCTCCCCCTAAATCGTTGTCGGACCCTCACCTGGACCCTAAACCGTCCCCGTCCCCTAACCCTAACCCTAGCCCGAACCCTAACCCTAACACTTCACCGAAGCCTGACCCTCACCCGTCCCCTAATCCTAACCTGTAGGCTCACACTAACCCGCGCCCTCACATGCACGCTCCCCCTAAAGCGTTGTCGGACCCTCACCTGGACCCTAAACCGTCCCCTAACCCTAACCCTAGCCCGAACCCTAACCCTAACCCTTCCCCGAAGCCTGACCCTCACCCGTCCCCTAATCCTAATCCGTACGCTAACACTAACCCGCGCCCTCACACGCACGCTCCCCCTAAAGCGTTGTCGGACCCTAACCTGGACCCTAAACCGTCCCCGTACCCTAACCCTAACCCTAGCCCGAACCCTAACCCTAACACTTCCCCGAAGCCTGACCCTCACCCGTCCCCTAATCCTAACCCGTAGGCTCACACTAACCCGCGCCCTCACATTCACGCTCCCCCTAAAGCGTTGTCGGACCCTCACCTGGACCCTAAACCGTCCCCGTCCCCTAACCCTAACCCTAGCCCAAACCCTAACCCTAACCCTTCCCCGAAGCCTGACCCTCACACGTCCCCTAATCCTAACCCGTACGCTCACACTAACACCCGCCCTTACACACACGGTCCCCCTAAAGCGTTGTCGGACCCTCACCTGGACCCTAAACCGTCCCCGTCCCCTAACCCTAACCCTAGCCCGAACCCTAACCCTAATCGTTCCCCGAAGCCTGACCCTCACCCGTCCCCTAATCCTAACCCGTACGCTCACACTAACCCGCGCCCTCACACGCACGCTCCCCCTAAAGCGTTGTCGGACCCTCACCTGGACCCTAAACCGTCCCCGTCCCCTAAACCTAACCCTAGCCCGAACCCTAACCCTAACCCTTCCCCGAAGCCTGACCCTCACTCGTCCCATAATCCTAACCCGTAGGCTCACACTAACCCGCACCCTCACACGCACGCTCCCCCTAAAGCGTTGTCGGACCCTCACCTGGACCCTAAACCGTCCCCGTCCCCTAACCCTAACCCTAGCCCGAACCCTAACCCTAACCCTTCCCCGAAGCCTGACCCTCACCCGTCCCCTAATCCTAACCCGTAAGCTCACACTAACCCGCGCCCTCACACGCACGCTCTCCCTAAAGCGTTGTCGGACCCTCACCTGGACCCTAAACCGTCCCCGTCCCCTAACCCTAACCCTAGCCCGAACCCTAACCCTAACCCTTCCCCGAAGCCTGACCCTCACCCGCCCCCTAATCCTAACCCGTAGGCTCACACTAACCCGGGCCCTCACACGCACGCTCCCCCTAAAGCGTTGTCGGACCCTCACCTGGACCCTAAACCGTCCCCGTCCCCTAACCCTAACCCTAGCCCGAACCCTAACCCTAACCCTTCCCCGAAGCCTGACCCTCACCCGTCCCCTAATACTAACCCGTACGCTAACACTAACCCACGCCCTCACACGCACACTCCCCCTAAAGCGTTGTCGGACCCTCACCTGGACCCTAAACCGTCCCCGTCCCCTAACCCTAACCCTAGCCCAAACCCTAACCCTAACCCTTCCCCGAAACCTGACCCTCACCCGTCCCCTAATCCTAACCCGTACGCTAACACTAACCCACGCCCTCACACGCACGCTCCCCCTAAAGCGTTGTCGGACCCTCACCTGGACCCTAAACCGTCCCCGTCCCCTAACCCTAACCCTAGCCCGAACCCTAACCCTAACCCTTCCCCGAATCCTGACCCTCACCCGTCCCCTAATCCTAACCCGTAGGCTCACACTAACCCGCGCCCTCACACGCACGCTCCCCCTAAACCGTTGTCGGACCCTCACCTGGACCCTAAACCGTCCCCGTCCCCTAACCCTAACCCTAGCCCGAACCCTAACCCTAACTCTTCCCCGAAGCCTGACCCTCACCCGTCCCCTAATCCTAACCCGTACACTCACACTAACCCGCGCCCTCACACGCACGCTCCCCCTAAAGCATTGTCGGACCCTCACCTGGATCCTAAACCGTCCCCGTCCCCTAACCCTAACCCTAGCCCGAACCCTAACCCTAAACCTTCCCCGAAGCCTGACCCTCACCCGTCCCCTAATCCTAACCCGTAGGCTCACACTAAGCCGCGCCCTCACACGCACGCTCCCCCCAAAGCGTTGTCGGACCCTCACCTGGACCCTAAACCGTCCCCGTCCCCTAACCCTAACCCTAGCCCGAAACCTAACCCTAACCCTTCCCCGAAGCCTGACCCTCACCCGTCCCCTAATCCTAACCCGTAGGCTCACACTAACCTGCGCCCTCACACGCACGCTCCCCCTAAAGCATTGTCGGACCCTCACCTGGACCCTAAACCGTCCCCGTCCCCTAACCGTAACCCTAACCCTAGCCGGAACCCTAACCCGAACCCTTCCCCGAAGCCTGACCCTCACACGTCCCCTAATCCTAACTCGTAGGCTCACACTAACCCACGCCCTCACACGCACGCTCCACCTAAAGCGTTGTCGGACCCCCACCTGGACCCTAAACCGTTCCCGTACCCTAACCCTAGCCCGAACCCTAACCCTAACCCTTCCCCGAAGCCTGACCCTCAGCCGTCCCCTAATCCTAACCCTTACGCAAACACTAACCCGCGCCCTCACACGCACGCTCCCCCTAAAGCGTTGTCGGACCCTCACCTGGACCCTAAACCGTCCCCATCCCCTAACCCTAACCCTAGCCCGAACCATAACCCTAACCCTTCCACGAAGCCTGACCCTCACCCGTCCCCTAATCCTAAACCATACGCTAACACTAATCCGTGCCCTCACACGCACGCTACCCCTAAAGCTTTGTCGGACCCTCACCTGGACCCTAAACCGTTCCCTAACCCTAACCCTAGCCCGAACCCTAACCCTAACCCTTCCCCGAAGCCTGACCCTCACCCGTTCCCTAATCCTAACCTGTACGCTAACACTAACCCGTGCCCTCACACGCACGCTCCCCCTAAAGCGTTGTCGGACCCTCACCTGGACTCTAAACAGTCCCCGTCCCCTAACCGTAACCCTAGACCGAACCCTAACCCTAACCCTTCCCCGAAGCCTGACCCTCACCCGTCCCCTAATCCTAACCCGTACGCTCACACTAACCCGCGCCCTCACACGCACGCTCCCCCTAAAGCGTTGTCGGACCCTCACCTGGACCATAAACCGTCCCCGTCCCCTAACCCTAACCCTAGCCCGAACCCTAAGCCTAACACTTCCCCGAAGCCTCACCCTCACCCGTCCCCTAATCCTAAACTGTAGGCTCACACTAACCCGCGCCCTCACATGCACGCTCCCCCTAAAGCGTTGTCGGACCCTCACCTGGACCCTAAACCGTCCCCGTCCCCGTCCCCTAACCCTAGCCCGAACCCTAACCCTAACCCTTCCCCGAAGCCTGACCCTCACCCGTCCCCTAATCCTAACCCGTACGCTAACACTAACCCGCGCCCTCACACGCACGCTCCCCCTAAAGCGTTGTCGGACCCTCACCTGGACCCCTAGCCGTCCCCGTCCCTTAACCCTAATCCTAGCCCGAACCCTAACCCTAACCCTTCCCCGAAGCCTGACCCTCACACGTCCCCTAATCCTAACCCGTACGCTAACACTAACCCGTGCCCTCACACGCACGCTCCCCCTAAAGCGTTGTCGGACCCTCACCTGGACCCTAAACCGTCCCCGTCCCCTAACCCTAACCCTAGCCCAAACCCTAACCGTAACCCTTTCCCGAAGCCTTACCCTCACCCGTCCCCTAATCCTAACCCGTACGCTAACACTAACCCGCGCCCTCACACGCACGCTCCCCCTAAAGCGTTGTCGGACCCTCACCTGGACCCTAAACCGTCCCCGTCCCCTAACCCTACCTAGCCTGAACCCTAACCCTAACCCTTCCCCGAAGCCTGACCCTCACCCGTCCCCTAATCCTAACCCGTAGGCTCACACTAACCCGCACCTTCACACGCACGCTCCCCCTAAAGCGTTGTCGGACCCTCACCTGGACCCGAAACCGTCCCTCTCCCCTAAACCTAACTTTAGCCTGAACCCTAACCCTAACACTTCCCCGAAGCCTGACCCTCACCCGTCCCCTAATCCTAACCCGTACGCTATCACAAACCCGCGACCTCACACGCACGCTCCCCCTAAAACGTTGTCGGACCCTCACCTGGAACCTAAACCGTCCCCGTCCACTAACCCTAACCCTAGCCCGAACACTAACCCTAACCCTTCCCCGAAGCCTGACCCTCACCCATCCCCTAATCCTAAACCGTACGCTCACACTAACCCGCGCCCTCACACGCACGCTCCCCCTAAATCGTTGTCGGACCCTCACCTGGACCCTAAACCGTCCCCGTCCCCTAACCCTAACCCTAGCCCGAACCCTAACCCTAACACTTCACCGAAGCCTGACCCTCACCCGTCCCCTAATCCTAACCTGTAGGCTCACACTAACCCGCGCCCTCACATGCACGCTCCCCCTAAAGCGTTGTCGGACCCTCACCTGGACCCTAAACCGTCCCCTAACCCTAACCCTAGCCCGAACCCTAACCCTAACCCTTCCCCGAAGCCTGACCCTCACCCGTCCCCTAATCCTAATCCGTACGCTAACACTAACCCGCGCCCTCACACGCACGCTCCCCCTAAAGCGTTGTCGGACCCTAACCTGGACCCTAAACCGTCCCCGTACCCTAACCCTAACCCTAGCCCGAACCCTAACCCTAACACTTCCCCGAAGCCTGACCCTCACCCGTCCCCTAATCCTAACCCGTAGGCTCACACTAACCCGCGCCCTCACATTCACGCTCCCCCTAAAGCGTTGTCGGACCCTCACCTGGACCCTAAACCGTCCCCGTCCCCTAACCCTAACCCTAGCCCAAACCCCTACCCTAACCCTTCCCCGAAGCATGACCCTCACACGTCCCCTAATCCTAACCCGTACGCTCACACTAACACCCGCCCTTACACACACGGTCCCCCTAAAGCGTTGTCGGACCCTCACCTGGACCCTAAACCGTCCCCGTCCCCTAACCCTAACCCTAGCCCAAACCCTAACCCTAACCGTTCCCCGAAGCCTGACCCTCACCCGTCCCCTAATCCTAACCCGTACGCTCACACTAACCCGCGCCCTCACACGCACGCTCCCCCTAAAGCGTTGTCGGACCCTCACCTGGACCCTAAACCGTCCCCGTCCCCTAACCCTAACCCTAGCCCGAACCCTAACCCTAACCCTTCCCCGAAGCCTGACCCTCACTCGTCCCATAATCCTAACCCGTAGGCTCACACTAACCCGCGCCCTCACACGCACGCTCCCCCTAAAGCGTTGTCGGACCCTCACCTGGACCCTAAACCGTCCCCGTCCCCTAACCCTAACCCTAGCCCGAACCCTAACCCTAACCCTTCCCCGAAGCCTGACCCTCACCCGTCCCCTAATCCTAACCCGTAAGCTCACACTAACCCGCGCCCTCACACGCACGCTCTCCCTAAAGCGTTGTCGGACCCTCACCTGGACCCTAAACCGTCCCCGTCCCCTAACCCTAACCCTAGCCCGAACCCTAACCCTAACCCTTCCCCGAAGCCTGACCCTCACCCGCCCCCTAATCCTAACCCGTAGGCTCACACTAACCCGCGCCCTCACATGCACGCTCCCCCTAAAGCGTTGTCGGACCCTCACCTGGACCCTAAACCGTCCCCGTCCCCTAACCCTAACCCTAGCCCGAACCCTAACCCTAACCCTTCCCCGAAGCCTGACCCTCACCCGTCCCCTAATACTAACCCGTACGCTAACACTAACCCGCGCCCTCACACGCACACTCCCCCTAAAGCGTTGTCGGACCCTCACCTGGACCCTAAACCGTCCCCGTCCCCTAACCCTAACCCTAGCCCAAACCCTAACCCTAACCCTTCCCCGAAACCTGACCCTCACCCGTCCCCTAATCCTAACCCGTACGCTAACACTAACCCACGCCCTCACACGCACGCTCCCCCTAAAGCGTTGTCGGACCCTCACCTGGACCCGAAACCGTCCCTCTCCCCTAACCCTAACTTTAGCCTGAACCCTAACCCTAACACTTCCCCGAAGCCTGACCCTCACCCGTCCCCTAATCCTAACCTGTACGCTAACACAAACCCGCGACCTCACACGCACGCTCCCCCTAAAGCATTGTCGGACCCTCACCTGGACCCTAAACCGTCCCCGTCCCCTAACCCTAACCCTAGCCCGAACCCTAACCCTAACCCTTCACCGAAGCCTGACCCTCACCCGTCCCCTAATCCTAACCCATACGCTAACACTAACCCGCGCCCTCACACGCACGCTCCCCCTAAAGCGTTGTCGGACCCTCACCTTGAGCCTAAACCGTCCCCTAACCCTAACCCTAGCCCGAACCCTAACCCTAACCCTTCCCCGAAGCCTGACCTTCACCCGTCCCCTAATCCTAACCCTTACGCTCACACTAACCCGCGCCCTCACACACACGCTCCCCCTAAAGCGTTGTCGGACCCTCACCTGGAACCTAAACCGTCCCCGTCCCCTAACCCTAACCCTAGCCCGAACCCTAACCCTAACCCTTCCCCGAAGCCTGACCCTCACCCATCCCCTAATCCTAAACCATAGGCTCACACTAACCCGCGCCCTCACACGCATGCTCCCCCTAAATCGTTGTCGGACCCTCACCTGGACCCTAAACCGTCCCCGTCCCCTAACCCTAGCCCGAACCCTAACCCTAACACTTCACCGAAGCCTGACCCTCACCCGTCCCCTAATCCTAACCTGTAGGCTCACACTAACCCGCGCCCTCACATGCACGCTCCCCCTAAAGCGTTGTCGGACCCTCACCTGGACCCTAAACCGTCCCCTAACCCTAACCCTAGCCCGAACCCTAACCCTAACCCTTCCCCGAAGCCTGACCCTCACCCGTCCCCTAATCCTAATCCGTACGCTAACACTAACCCGCGCCCTCACACGCACGCTCCCCCTAAAGCGTTGTCGGACCCTAACCTGGACCCTAAACCGTCCCCGTACCCTAACCCTAACCCTAGCCCGAACCCTAACCCTAACACTTCCCCGAAGCCTGACCCTCACCCGTCCCCTAATCCTAACCCGTAGGCTCACACTAACCCGCGCCCTCACATTCACGCTCCCCCTAAAGCGTTGTCGGACCCTCACCTGGACCCTAAACCGTCCCCGTCCCCTAACCCTAACCCTAGCCCAAACCCTAACCCTAACCCTTCCCCGAAGCCTGACCCTCACACGTCCCCTAATCCTAACCCGTACGCTCACACTAACACCCGCCCTTACACACACGGTCCCCCTAAAGCGTTGTCGGACCCTCACCTGGACCCTAAACCGTCCCCGTCCCCTAACCCTAACCCTAGCCCGAACCCTAACCCTAACCGTTCCCCGAAGCCTGACCCTCACCCGTCCCCTAATCCTAACCCGTACGCTCACACTAACCCGCGCCCTCACACGCACGCTCCCCCTAAAGCGTTGTCGGACCCTCACCTGGACCCTAAACCGTCCCCGTCCCCTAAACCTAACCCTAGCCCGAACCCTAACCCTAACCCTTCCCCGAAGCCTGACCCTCACTCGTCCCATAATCCTAACCCGTAGGCTCACACTAACCCGCACCCTCACACGCACGCTCCCCCTAAAGCGTTGTCGGACCCTCACCTGGACCCTAAACCGTCCCCGTCCCCTAACCCTAACCCTAGCCCGAACCCTAACCCTAACCCTTCCCCGAAGCCTGACCCTCACCCGTCCCCTAATCCTAACCCGTAAGCTCACACTAACCCGCGCCCTCACACGCACGCTCTCCCTAAAGCGTTGTCGGACCCTCACCTGGACCCTAAACCGTCCCCGTCCCCTAACCCTAACCCTAGCCCGAACCCTAACCCTAACCCTTCCCCGAAGCCTGACCCTCACCCGCCCCCTAATCCTAACCCGTAGGCTCACACTAACCCGCGCCCTCACACGCACGCTCCCCCTAAAGCGTTGTCGGACCCTCACCTGGACCCTAAACCGTCCCCGTCCCCTAACCCTAACCCTAGCCCGAACCCTAACCCTAACCCTTCCCCGAAGCCTGACCCTCACCCGTCCCCTAATACTAACCCGTACGCTAACACTAACCCACGCCCTCACACGCACACTCCCCCTAAAGCGTTGTCGGACCCTCACCTGGACCCTAAACCGTCCCCGTCCCCTAACCCTAACCCTAGCCCAAACCCTAACCCTAACCCTTCCCCGAAACCTGACCCTCACCCGTCCCCTAATCCTAACCCGTACGCTAACACTAACCCACGCCCTCACACGCACGCTCCCCCTAAAGCGTTGTCGGACCCTCACCTGGACCCTAAACCGTCCCCGTCCCCTAACCCTAACCCTAGCCCGAACCCTAACCCTAACCCTTCCCCGAATCCTGACCCTCACCCGTCCCCTAATCCTAACCCGTAGGCTCACACTAACCCGCGCCCTCACACGCACGCTCCCCCTAAACCGTTGTCGGACCCTCACCTGGACCCTAAACCGTCCCCGTCCCCTAACCCTAACCCTAGCCCGAACCCTAACCCTAACTCTTCCCCGAAGCCTGACCCTCACCCGTCCCCTAATCCTAACCCGTACACTCACACTAACCCGCGCCCTCACACGCACGCTCCCCCTAAAGCATTGTCGGACCCTCACCTGGATCCTAAACCGTCCCCGTCCCCTAACCCTAACCCTAGCCCGAACCCTAACCCTAAACCTTCCCCGAAGCCTGACCCTCACCCGTCCCCTAATCCTAACCCGTAGGCTCACACTAAGCCGCGCCCTCACACGCACGCTCCCCCCAAAGCGTTGTCGGACCCTCACCTGGACCCTAAACCGTCCCCGTCCCCTAACCCTAACCCTAGCCCGAAACCTAACCCTAACCCTTCCCCGAAGCCTGACCCTCACCCGTCCCCTAATCCTAACCCGTAGGCTCACACTAACCTGCGCCCTCACACGCACGCTCCCCCTAAAGCATTGTCGGACCCTCACCTGGACCCTAAACCGTCCCCGTCCCCTAACCGTAACCCTAACCCTAGCCGGAACCCTAACCCGAACCCTTCCCCGAAGCCTGACCCTCACACGTCCCCTAATCCTAACTCGTAGGCTCACACTAACCCACGCCCTCACACGCACGCTCCACCTAAAGCGTTGTCGGACCCCCACCTGGACCCTAAACCGTTCCCGTACCCTAACCCTAGCCCGAACCCTAACCCTAACCCTTCCCCGAAGCCTGACCCTCAGCCGTCCCCTAATCCTAACCCTTACGCAAACACTAACCCGCGCCCTCACACGCACGCTCCCCCTAAAGCGTTGTCGGACCCTCACCTGGACCCTAAACCGTCCCCATCCCCTAACCCTAACCCTAGCCCGAACCATAACCCTAACCCTTCCACGAAGCCTGACCCTCACCCGTCCCCTAATCCTAACCCATACGCTAACACTAATCCGTGCCCTCACACGCACGCTACCCCTAAAGCTTTGTCGGACCCTCACCTGGACCCTAAACCGTTCCCTAACCCTAACCCTAGCCCGAACCCTAACCCTAACCCTTCCCCGAAGCCTGACCCTCACCCGTTCCCTAATCCTAACCTGTACGCTAACACTAACCCGTGCCCTCACACGCACGCTCCCCCTAAAGCGTTGTCGGACCCTCACCTGGACTCTAAACAGTCCCCGTCCCCTAACCGTAACCCTAGACCGAACCCTAACCCTAACCCTTCCCCGAAGCCTGACCCTCACCCGTCCCCTAATCCTAACCCGTACGCTCACACTAACCCGCGCCCTCACACGCACGCTCCCCCTAAAGCGTTGTCGGACCCTCACCTGGACCATAAACCGTCCCCGTCCCCTAACCCTAACCCTAGCCCGAACCCTAAGCCTAACACTTCCCCGAAGCCTCACCCTCACCCGTCCCCTAATCCTAAACTGTAGGCTCACACTAACCCGCGCCCTCACATGCACGCTCCCCCTAAAGCGTTGTCGGACCCTCACCTGGACCCTAAACCGTCCCCGTCCCCGTCCCCTAACCCTAGCCCGAACCCTAACCCTAACCCTTCCCCGAAGCCTGACCCTCACCCGTCCCCTAATCCTAACCCGTACGCTAACACTAACCCGCGCCCTCACACGCACGCTCCCCCTAAAGCGTTGTCGGACCCTCACCTGGACCCCTAGCCGTCCCCGTCCCTTAACCCTAATCCTAGCCCGAACCCTAACCCTAACCCTTCCCCGAAGCCTGACCCTCACACGTCCCCTAATCCTAACCCGTACGCTAACACTAACCCGTGCCCTCACACGCACGCTCCCCCTAAAGCGTTGTCGGACCCTCACCTGGACCCTAAACCGTCCCCGTCCCCTAACCCTAACCCTAGCCCAAACCCTAACCGTAACCCTTTCCCGAAGCCTTACCCTCACCCGTCCCCTAATCCTAAGCCGTACGCTAACACTAACCCGCGCCCTCACACGCACGCTCCCCCTAAAGCGTTGTCGGACCCTCACCTGGACCCTAAACCGTCCCCGTCCCCTAACCCTACCTAGCCTGAACCCTAACCCTAACCCTTCCCCGAAGCCTGACCCTCACCCGTCCCCTAATCCTAACCCGTAGGCTCACACTAACCCGCACCTTCACACGCACGCTCCCCCTAAAGCGTTGTCGGACCCTCACCTGGACCCGAAACCGTCCCTCTCCCCTAAACCTAACTTTAGCCTGAACCCTAACCCTAACACTTCCCCGAAGCCTGACCCTCACCCGTCCCCTAATCCTAACCCGTACGCTATCACAAACCCGCGACCTCACACGCACGCTCCCCCTAAAGCGTTGTCGGACCCTCACCTGGACCCTAAACCGTCCCCGTCCCCGTCCCCTAACCCTAGCCCGAACCCTAACCCTAACACTTCACCGAAGCCTGACCCTCACCCGTCCCCTAATCCTAACCTGTAGGCTCACACTAACCCACGCCCTCACATGCTCGCTCCCCCTAAAGCGTTGTCGGACCCTCACCTGGACCCTAAACCGTCCCCTAACCCTAACCCTAGCCCGAACCCTAACCCTAACCCTTCCCCGAAGCCTGACCCTCACCCGTCCCCTAATCCTAACCCGTACGCTAACACTAACCCGCGCCATCACACGCACGCTCCCCCTAAAGCGTTGTCGGACCCTAACCTGGACCCTAAACCGTCCCCGTACCCTAACCCTAACCCTAGCCCGAACCCTAAGCCTAACACTTCCCCGAAGCCTCACCCTCACCCGTCCCCTAATCCTAACCCGTAGGCTCACACTAACCCGCGCCCTCACACGCACGCTCCCCCTAAAGCGTTGTCGGACCCTCACCTGGACCCTAAACCGTCCCCGTCCCCGTCCCCTAACCCTAGCCCGAACCCTAACCTTAACCCTTCCCCGAAGCCTGACACTCACCCGTCCCCTAATCCTAACCCGTACGCTAACACAAACCCGCGACCTCACACGCACGCACCCCCTAAAGCGTTGTCGGACCCTCACCTGGACCCTAAACCGTCCCCGTCCCCTAACCCTAACCCTAGCCCGAACCCTAAACCTAACCCTTCACCGAAGCCTGACCCTCACCCGTCCCCTAATCCTAACCCGTACGCTAACACTAACCCGCGCCCTCACACGCACGCTCCCCCTAAAGCGTTGTCGGACCCTCACCTCGAACGTAAACCGTCCCCTAACCCTAACCCTAGCCCGAACCCTAACCCTAACCCTTCCCCGAAGCATGACCTTCACCCGTCCCCTAATCCTAACCCTTACGCTCACACTAACCCGCGCCCTCACACGCACGCTCCCCCTAAAGCGTTGTCGGACCCTCACCTGGAACCTAAACCGTCCCCGTCCCCTAACCCTAACCCTAGCCCGAACCCTAACCCTAACCCTTCCCCGAAGCCTGACCCTCACCCATCCCCTAATCCTAAACCGTACGCTCACACTAACCCGCGCCCTCACACGCACGCTCCCCCTAAATCGTTGTCGGACCCTCACCTGGACCCTAAACCGTCCCCGTCCCCTAACCCTAACCCTAGCCCGAACCCTAACCCTAACACTTCACCGAAGCCTGACCCTCACCCGTCCCCTAATCCTAACCTGTAGGCTCACACTAACCCACGCCCTCACATGCACGCTCCCCCTAAAGCGTTGTCGGACCCTCACCTGGACCCTAAACCGTCCCCTAACCCTAACCCTAGCCCGAACCCTAACCCTAACACTTCCCCGAAGCCTGACCCTCACCCGTCCCCTAATCCTAACCCGTACGCTAACACTAACCCGCGCCCTCACACGCACGCTCCCCCTAAAGCGTTGTCGGACCCTAACCTGGACCCTAAACCGTCCCCGTACCCTAACCCTAACCCTAGCCCGAAACCTAAGCCTAACACTTCCCCGAAGCCTCACCCTCACCCGTCCCCTAATCCTAACCCGTAGGCTCACACTAACCCGCGCCCTCACACGCACGCTCCCCCTAAAGCGTTGTCGGACCCTCACCTGGACCCTAAACCGTCCACGTCCCCGTCCCCTAACCCTAGCCCGAACCCTAACCCGAACCCTTCCCCGAAGCCTGACCCTCACCCGTCCCCTAATCCTAACCCGTACGCTAACACAAACCCGCGACCTCACACGCACGCACCCCCTAAAGCGTTGTCGGACCCTCACCTGGACCCTAAACCGTCCCCGTCCCCTAACCCTAACCCTAGCCCGAACCCTAAACCTAACCCTTCACCGAAGCCTGACCCTCACCCGTCCCCTAATCCTAACCCGTACGCTAACACTAACCCGCGCCCTCACACGCACGCTCCCCCTAAAGCGTTGTCGGACCCTCACCTCGACCCTAAACCGTCCCCTAACCCTAACCCTAGCCCGAACCCTAACCCTAACCCTTCCCCGAAGCATGACCTTCACCCGTCCCCTAATCCTAACCCTTACGCTCACACTAACCCGCGCCCTCACACGCACGCTCCCCCTAAAACGTTGTCGGACCCTCACCTGGAACCTAAACCGTCCCCGTCCCCTAACCCTAACCCTAGCCCGAACCCTAACCCTAACCCTTCCCCGAAGCCTGACCCTCACCCATCCCCTAATCCTAAACCGTACGCTCACACTAACCCGCGCCCTCACACGCACGCTCCCCCTAAATCGTTGTCGGACCCTCACCTGGACCCTAAACCGTCCCCGTCCCCTAACCCTAACCCTAGCCCGAACCCTAACCCTAACACTTCACCGAAGCCTGACCCTCACCCGTCCCCTAATCCTAACCTGTAGGCTCACACTAACCCGCGCCCTCACATGCACGCTCCCCCTAAAGCGTTGTCGGACCCTCACCTGGACCCTAAACTGTCCCCGAACCCTAACCCTAGCCCGAACCCTAACCCTAACCTTTCCCCGAAGCCTGACCCTCACCCGTCCCCTAATCCTAATCCGTACGCTAACACTAACCCGCGCCCTCACACGCACGCTCCCCCTAAAGCGTAGTCGGACCCTAACCTGGACCCTAAACCGTCCCCGTACCCTAACCCTAACCCTAGCCCGAACCCTAAGCCTAACACTTCCCCGAAGCCTGACCCTCACCCGTCCCCTAATCCTAACCCGTAGGCTCACACTAACCCGCGCCCTCACACGCACGCTCCCCCTAAAGCGTTGTCGGACCATCACCTGGACCCTAAACCGTCCCCGTCCCCGTCCCCTAACCCTAGCCCGAACCCTAACCCTAACCCTTCCCCGAAGCCTGACCCTCACCCGTCCCCTAATCCTAACCCGTACGCTAACACTAACCCGCGCCCTAACACGCACGCTCCCCCTAAAGCGTTGTCGGACCCTCACCTGGACCCTAAACCGTCCCCGTCCCCTAACCCTAACCCTAGCCCGAACCCTAACCCTAACCCTTCCCCGAAGCCTGACCCTCACCCGTCCCCTAATCCTAACCCGTACGCTAACACTAACCCGTGCCCTCACACGCACGCTCCCCCTAAAGCGTTGTCGGACCCTCACCTGGACCCTAAACCGTCCCCGTCCCCTAACCCTAACCCTAGCCCAAACCCTAACCGTAACACTTTCCCGAAGCCTTACCCTCACCCGTCCCCTAATCCTAACCCGTACGCTAACACTAACCCGCAACCTCACACGCACGCTCCCCCTAAAGCGTTGTCGGACCCTCACCTGGACCCTAAACCGTCCCCGTCCCCTAAGCCTAACCCTAGCCCGAACCCTAACCCTAACCCTTCCCCGAAGCCTGACCCTCACCCCTCCCCTAATCCTAACCCGTACGCTCACACTAACCCGCGCCCTCACATGCACGCTCCCCCTAAAGCGTTGTCGGACCCTCACCTGGACCCTAAACCGTCCCCGTCCCCTAACCCTACCTAGCCTGAACCCTAACCCTAACCCTTCCTCGAAGCCTGACCCTCACCCGTCCCCTAATCCTAACCCGTAGGCTCACACTAACCCGCACCCTCACACGCACGCTCCCCCTAAAGCGTTGTCGGACCCTCACCTGGACCCGAAACCGTCCCTCTCCCCTAACCCTAACTTTAGCCTGAACCCTAACCCTAACACTTCCCCGAAGCCTGACCCTCACCCGTCCACTAATCCTAACCTGTACGCTAACACAAACCCGCGACCTCACACGCACGCTCCCCCTAAAGCATTGTCGGACCCTCACCTGGACCCTAAACCGTCCCCGTCCCCTAACCCTAACCCTAGCCCGAACCCTAACCCTAACCCTTCACCGAAGCCTGACCCTCACCCGTCCCCTAATCCTAACCCGTACGCTAACACTAACCCGCGCCCTCACACGCACGCTCCCCATAAAGCGTTGTCGGACCCTCACCTCGACCCTAAACCGTCCCCTAACCCTAAACCTAGCCCGAACCCTAACCCTAACCCTTCCCCGAAGCCTGACCTTCACCCGTCCCCTAATCCTAAACCTTACGCTCACACTAACCCGCGCCCTCACACGCACGCTCCCCCTAAAACGTTGTCGGACCCTCACCTGGAACCTAAACCGTCCCCGTCCCCTAACCCTAACCCTAGCCCGAACACTAACCCTAACCCTTCCCCGAAGCCTGACCCTCACCCATCCCCTAATCCTAAACCGTACGCTCACACTAACCCGCGCCCTCACACGCACGCTCCCCCTAAATCGTTGTCGGACCCTCACATGGACCCTAAACCGTCCCCGTCCCCTAACCCTAACCCTAGCCCGAACCCTAACCCTAACACTTCACCGAAGCCTGACCCTCACCCGTCCCCTAATCCTAACCTGTAGGCTCACACTAACCCGCGCCCTCACATGCACGCTCCCCCTAAAGCGTTGTCGGACCCTCACCTGGACCCTAAACCGTCCCCTAACCCTAACCCTAGCCCGAACCCTAACCCTAACCCTTCCCCGAAGCCTGACCCTCACCCGTCCCCTAATCCTAATCCGTACGCTAACACTAACCCGCGCCCTCACACGCACGCTCCCCCTAAAGCGTTGTCGGACCCTAACCTGGACCCTAAACCGTCCCCGTACCCTAACCCTAACCCTAGCCCGAACCCTAACCCTAACACTTCCCCGAAGCCTGACCCTCACCCGTCCCCTAATCCTAACCCGTAGGCTCACACTAACCCGCGCCCTCACATTCACGCTCCCCCTAAAGCGTTGTCGGACCCTCACCTGGACCCTAAACCGTCCCCGTCCCCTAACCCTAACCCTAGCCCAAACCCTAACCCTAACCCTTCCCCGAAGCATGACCCTCACACGTCCCCTAATCCTAACCCGTACGCTCACACTAACACCCGCCCTTACACACACGGTCCCCCTAAAGCGTTGTCGGACCCTCACCTGGACCCTAAACCGTCCCCGTCCCCTAACCCTAACCCTAGCCCAAACCCTAACCCTAACCGTTCCCCGAAGCCTGACCCTCACCCGTCCCCTAATCCTAACCCGTACGCTCACACTAACCCGCGCCCTCACACGCACGCTCCCCCTAAAGCGTTGTCGGACCCTCACCTGGACCCTAAACCGTCCCCGTCCCCTAACCCTAACCCTAGCCCGAACCCTAACCCTAACCCTTCCCCGAAGCCTGACCCTCACTCGTCCCATAATCCTAACCCGTAGGCTCACACTAACCCGCGCCCTCACACGCACGCTCCCCCTAAAGCGTTGTCGGACCCTCACCTGGACCCTAAACCGTCCCCGTCCCCTAACCCTAACCCTAGCCCGAACCCTAACCCTAACCCTTCCCCGAAGCCTGACCCTCACCCGTCCCCTAATCCTAACCCGTAAGCTCACACTAACCCGCGCCCTCACACGCACGCTCTCCCTAAAGCGTTGTCGGACCCTCACCTGGACCCTAAACCGTCCCCGTCCCCTAACCCTAACCCTAGCCCGAACCCTAACCCTAACCCTTCCCCGAAGCCTGACCCTCACCCGCCCCCTAATCCTAACCCGTAGGCTCACACTAACCCGCGCCCTCACATGCACGCTCCCCCTAAAGCGTTGTCGGACCCTCACCTGGACCCTAAACCGTCCCCGTCCCCTAACCCTAACCCTAGCCCGAACCCTAACCCTAACCCTTCCCCGAAGCCTGACCCTCACCCGTCCCCTAATACTAACCCGTACGCTAACACTAACCCGCGCCCTCACACGCACACTCCCCCTAAAGCGTTGTCGGACCCTCACCTGGACCCTAAACCGTCCCCGTCCCCTAACCCTAACCCTAGCCCAAACCCTAACCCTAACCCTTCCCCGAAACCTGACCCTCACCCGTCCCCTAATCCTAACCCGTACGCTAACACTAACCCACGCCCTCACACGCACGCTCCCCCTAAAGCGTTGTCGGACCCTCACCTGGACCCGAAACCGTCCCTCTCCCCTAACCCTAACTTTAGCCTGAACCCTAACCCTAACACTTCCCCGAAGCCTGACCCTCACCCGTCCCCTAATCCTAACCTGTACGCTAACACAAACCCGCGACCTCACACGCACGCTCCCCCTAAAGCATTGTCGGACCCTCACCTGGACCCTAAACCGTCCCCGTCCCCTAACCCTAACCCTAGCCCGAACCCTAACCCTAACCCTTCACCGAAGCCTGACCCTCACCCGTCCCCTAATCCTAACCCATACGCTAACACTAACCCGCGCCCTCACACGCACGCTCCCCCTAAAGCGTTGTCGGACCCTCACCTCGAGCCTCAACCGTCCCCTAACCCTAACCCTAGCCCGAACCCTAACCCTAACCCTTCCCCGAAGCCTGACCTTCACCCGTCCCCTAATCCTAACCCTTACGCTCACACTAACCCGCGCCCTCACACACACGCTCCCCCTAAAGCGTTGTCGGACCCTCACCTGGAACCTAAACCGTCCCCGTCCCCTAACCCTAACCCTAGCCCGAACCCTAACCCTAACCCTTCCCCGAAGCCTGACCCTCACCCATCCCCTAATCCTAAACCATAGGCTCACACTAACCCGCGCCCTCACACGCATGCTCCCCCTAAATCGTTGTCGGACCCTCACCTGGACCCTAAACCGTCCCCGTCCCCTAACCCTAGCCCGAACCCTAACCCTAACACTTCACCGAAGCCTGACCCTCACCCGTCCCCTAATCCTAACCTGTAGGCTCACACTAACCCGCGCCCTCACATGCACGCTCCCCCTAAAGCGTTGTCGGACCCTCACCTGGACCCTAAACCGTCCCCTAACCCTAACCCTAGCCCGAACCCTAACCCTAACCCTTCCCCGAAGCCTGACCCTCACCCGTCCCCTAATCCTAATCCGTACGCTAACACTAACCCGCGCCCTCACACGCACGCTCCCCCTAAAGCGTTGTCGGACCCTAACCTGGACCCTAAACCGTCCCCGTACCCTAACCCTAACCCTAGCCCGAACCCTAACCCTAACACTTCCCCGAAGCCTGACCCTCACCCGTCCCCTAATCCTAACCCGTAAGCTCACACTAACCCGCGCCCTCACATTCACGCTCCCCCTAAAGCGTTGTCGGACCCTCACCTGGACCCTAAACCGTCCCCGTCCCCTAACCCTAACCCTAGCCCAAACCCTAACCCTAACCCTTCCCCGAAGCCTGACCCTCACACGTCCCCTAATCCTAACCCGTACGCTCACACTAACACCCGCCCTTACACACACGGTCCCCCTAAAGCGTTGTCGGACCCTCACCTGGACCCTAAACCGTCCCCGTCCCCTAACCCTAACCCTAGCCCGAACCCTAACCCTAACCGTTCCCCGAAGCCTGACCCTCACCCGTCCCCTAATCCTAACCCGTACGCTCACACTAACCCGCGCCCTCACACGCACGCTCCCCCTAAAGCGTTGTCGGACCCTCACCTGGACCCTAAACCGTCCCCGTCCCCTAACCCTAACCCTAGCCCGAACCCTAACCCTAACCCTTCCCCGAAGCCTGACCCTCACTCGTCCCATAATCCTAACCCGTAGGCTCACACTAACCCGCACCCTCACACGCACGCTCCCCCTAAAGCGTTGTCGGACCCTCACCTGGACCCTAAACCGTCCCCGTCCCCTAACCCTAACCCTAGCCCGAACCCTAACCCTAACCCTTCCCCGAAGCCTGACCCTCACCCGTCCCCTAATCCTAACCCGTAAGCTCACACTAACCCGCGCCCTCACACGCACGCTCTCCCTAAAGCGTTGTCGGACCCTCACCTGGACCCTAAACCGTCCCCGTCCCCTAACCCTAACCCTAGCCCGAACCCTAACCCTAACCCTTCCCCGAAGCCTGACCCTCACCCGCCCCCTAATCCTAACCCGTAGGCTCACACTAACCCGCGCCCTCACACGCACGCTCCCCCTAAAGCGTTGTCGGACCCTCACCTGGACCCTAAACCGTCCCCGTCCCCTAACCCTAACCCTAGCCCGAACCCTAACCCTAACCCTTCCCCGAAGCCTGACCCTCACCCGTCCCCTAATACTAACCCGTACGCTAAGACTAACCCACGCCCTCACACGCACACTCCCCCTAAAGCGTTGTCGGACCCTCACCTGGACCCTAAACCGTCCCCGTCCCCTAACCCTAACCCTAGCCCAAACCCTAACCCTAACCCTTCCCCGAAACCTGACCCTCACCCGTCCCCTAATCCTAACCCGTACGCTAACACTAACCCACGCCCTCACACGCACGCTCCCCCTAAAGCGTTGTCGGACCCTCACCTGGACCCTAAACCGTCCCCGTCCCCTAACCCTAACCCTAGCCCGAACCCTAACCCTAACCCTTCCCCGAATCCTGACCCTCACCCGTCCCCTAATCCTAACCCGTAGGCTCACACTAACCCGCGCCCTCACACGCACGCTCCCCCTAAACCGTTGTCGGACCCTCACCTGGACCCTAAACCGTCCCCGTCCCCTAACCCTAACCCTAGCCCGAACCCTAACCCTAACTCTTCCCCGAAGCCTGACCCTCACGCGTCCCCTAATCCTAACCCGTACGCTAACACTAACCCGCGCCCTCACACGCACGCTCCCCCTAAAGCGTTGTCGGACCCTCACCTAGACCCTAAACCGTCCCCGTCCCCTAAAACTAACCCTAGCCCGAAACCTAACCCTAACACTTCCCCGAAGCCTGTCCCTCACCCGTCCCCTAATCCTAAACCGTAGGTGCACACTAAGCCGTGCCCTCACACGCGCACTCCCCCTAAAGCGTTGTCGGACCCTCACCTGGACCCTAAACCGTCCCCGTCCCCTAACCCACACCCTAGCCCGAACCCTATCCCTAACCCTTCCCCGAAGCCTGACCCTCACCCGTCCCCTAATCCTAACCCGTACGTTCACAGAAACCCGCGCCCTCACACTCACGCTCCCCCTAAAGCGTTGTCGGACCCTCACCTGGACCCTAAACCGTCCACGTCCCCAACCCTAGTCCGAACCCTAACCCTAACACTTCCCCGAAGCCTGACCCTCACCCGTCCCCTAATCCTAACCCGTACGGTAACACTAACCCGCGCCCTCACACGCACGCTCCCCCTAAAGCGTTGTCGGACCCTCACCTGGACCCTAAACCGTCCCCGTCCCCTAACCCTAACCCTAGCCCGAACCCTAACCCTAACCCTTCCCCGAAGCCTGACCCTCACCCGTCCCCTAATCCTAACCCGTAGGCTAACACTAACCCACGCCCTCACACGCACGCTCCCCCTAAAGCGTTGTCGGACCCTCACCTGGACCCTAAACCGTCCCCGTCCCCTAACCCTAACCCTAGCCCGAACCCTAACCCTAACCCTTCCCCGAAGCCTGACCCTCACGCATCCCCTAATCCTAACCCGTAGGCTCACACTAACCCGCGCCCTCACATGCACGCTCCCCCTAAAGCGTTGTCGGACCCTCACCTGGACCCTAAACCGTCCCCGTCCCCTAACCCTAACCCTAGACCGAACCCTAACCCTAACCCTTCCCCGAAGCCTGACCCTCACCCGTCCCCTAATCCTAACCCGTACACTCACACTAACCCGCGCCCTCACACGCACGCTCCCCCTAAAGCGTTGTCAGACCCTCACCTGGACCCTAAACCTTCCCCATCCCCTAAACCTAACCCTAGCCCGAACCCTAAACCTAACCCTTCCCCGAAGCCTGACCCTCACCCGTCCCATAATCCTAACCCATACGCTAACACTGACCCGCGCCCTCATACGCACGCTCCCCCTAAAGCGTTGTCGGACCGTCACCTGGACCCTAAACCGTTCCCTAACCCTAACCCTAGCCCGAACCCTAACCCTAACCCTTCCCCGAAGCCTGACCCTCACCCGTTCCCTAATCCTAACCTGTACGCTAACACTAACCCGTGCCCTCACACGCAAGCTCCCCCTAAAGCGTTGTCGGACCCTCACCTGGACCCTAAACCGTCCCCGTCCCCTAACCCTAACCCTAGACCGAACCCTAACCCTAACCCTTCCCCGAAGCCTGACCCTCACCCGTCCCCTAATCTTAACCCGTACACTCACAATAACCCGCGCCCTCACACGCACGGTCCCCCTAAAGCGTTGTCAGACCCTCACCTGGACCCTAAACCGTCCCCGTCCATTAACCCTAACCCTAGCCCGAACCCTAACCCTAACCCTTCCTCAAAGCCTGACCCTCACCCGTCCCCTAATACTAACTAGTAGGCTCACACTAACCCGCGCCCTCACACCCACGCTCCCCCTAAAGCGTTGTCGGACCCCCACCTGGACCCTAAACCGTCCCCGTCCCCTAACCCTTGCCCGAACGCTAACCCTAACGCTTCCCCGAAGCCTGACCCTCACCCGTCCCATAATCCTAACCCTTACGCAAACACTAACCCGCGCCCTCACACGCACGCTCCCCCTAAAGCGTTGTCGGACCCTCACCTGGACCCTAAACCGTCCCCGTCCCCTAACCCTAACCCTAGCCCGAACCCTAACCCTAAACCTTCCCCGAAGCCTGACCCTCACCCGTCCCCTAATCCTAACCCGTACTCTCACACTAATCCGCGCCCTCACACGCACGCTCCCCCTAAAGCGTTGTCGGACCCTCACCTGGACCCTAAACCGTCCCCGTCCCCTAACCCTAACCCTAGCCCGAACCCTAACCCTAACCCTTCCCCGAAGCCTGACGCTCACCCGTCCCTAATCCTAACCCGTACGCTAACAATAACCAGCGCCCTCACACGCACGCTGTCCCTAAAGCGTTGTCGGACCCTCACCTGGACCCTAAACCGTCCCCGTCCCCTAACCCTAACCCTAGCCCGAACCCTAACCCTAACCCTTCCCCGAAGCCTGACCCTCACCCGTCCCCTAATCCTAACCCGTACGCTAACACTAACCCGCGCCCTCACACGCACGCTCCCCCTAAAGCGTTGTCGGACCCTCACCTGGACCCTAAACCGTCCCCGTCCCCTATCCCTAAACCTAGCCCGAACCCTAACCCTAACCCTTCCCCGAAACCTGACCCTCACCCGTCCCCTAATCCTAACACGTACGCTAACACTAACCCACGCCCTCACACGCACGCTCCCCCTAAAGCGTTGTCGGACCCTCACCTGGACCTTAAACCGTCCCCGTCCCCTAACCCTAACCCTAGCCCAAACCCTAAACCTAACCCTTCCCCGAAACCTGACCCTCACCCGTCCCCTAATCCTAACCCGTAGGCTTACACTAACCCGCGCCCTCACACGCATGCTCCCCCTAAAGCGTTGTCGGACCCTCACCTGGACCCTAAACCGTCCCCGTCCCCTAACCCTAACCCTAGCCCGAACCCTAACCCTAACCCTTCCCCGAAGCCTGACCCTCACCCGTCCCCTAATCCTAACCCGTAGGCTCACACTAACCCGCGCCCTCACACGCACGCTCCCCCTAAAGCGTTGTCGGACCCTCACCTGGACCCTAAACCGTCCCCATTACCTAACACTAACCCTAGCCCGAACCCTAACCCTAACCCTTCCCCGAAGCCTGACCCTCACCCATCCCATAATCCTAACCCGTAGGCTCACAATAACCCGCGCCCTCACACGCACGCTCCCCCTAAAGCGTTGTCAGACCCTCACCTGGACCCTAAACCTTCCCCATCCCCTAAACCTAACCCTAGCCCGAACCCTAAACCTAACCCTTCCCCGAAGCCTGACCCTCACCCGTCCCATAATCCTAACCCATACGCTAACACTGACCCGCGCCCTCATACGCACGCTCCCCCTAAAGCGTTGTCGGACCGTCACCTGGACCCTAAACCGTTCCCTAACCCTAACCCTAGCCCGAACCCTAACCCTAACCCTTCCCCGAAGCCTGACCCTCACCCGTTCCCTAATCCTAACCTGTACGCTAACACTAACCCGTGCCCTCACACGCAAGCTCCCCCTAAAGCGTTGTCGGACCCTCACCTGGACCCTAAACCGTCCCCGTCCCCTAACCCTAACCCTAGACCGAACCCTAACCCTAACCCTTCCCCGAAGCCTGACCCTCACCCGTCCCCTAATCTTAACCCGTACACTCACAATAACCCGCGCCCTCACACGCACGGTCCCCCTAAAGCGTTGTCAGACCCTCACCTGGACCCTAAACCGTCCCCGTCCATTAACCCTAACCCTAGCCCGAACCCTAACCCTAACCCTTCCTCAAAGCCTGACCCTCACCCGTCCCCTAATACTAACTAGTAGGCTCACACTAACCCGCGCCCTCACACCCACGCTCCCCCTAAAGCGTTGTCGGACCCCCACCTGGACCCTAAACCGTCCCCGTCCCCTAACCCTTGCCCGAACGCTAACCCTAACGCTTCCCCGAAGCCTGACCCTCACCCGTCCCATAATCCTAACCCTTACGCAAACACTAACCCGCGCCCTCACACGCACGCTCCCCCTAAAGCGTTGTCGGACCCTCACCTGGACCCTAAACCGTCCCCGTCCCCTAACCCTAACCCTAGCCCGAACCCTAACCCTAAACCTTCCCCGAAGCCTGACCCTCACCCGTCCCCTAATCCTAACCCGTACTCTCACACTAATCCGCGCCCTCACACGCACGCTCCCCCTAAAGCGTTGTCGGACCCTCACCTGGACCCTAAACCGTCCCCGTCCCCTAACCCTAACCCTAGCCCGAACCCTAACCCTAACCCTTCCCCGAAGCCTGACGCTCACCCGTCCCTAATCCTAACCCGTACGCTAACAATAACCAGCGCCCTCACACGCACGCTGTCCCTAAAGCGTTGTCGGACCCTCACCTGGACCCTAAACCGTCCCCGTCCCCTAACCCTAACCCTAGCCCGAACCCTAACCCTAACCCTTCCCCGAAGCCTGACCCTCACCCGTCCCCTAATCCTAACCCGTACGCTAACACTAACCCGCGCCCTCACACGCACGCTCCCCCTAAAGCGTTGTCGGACCCTCACCTGGACCCTAAACCGTCCCCGTCCCCTATCCCTAAACCTAGCCCGAACCCTAACCCTAACCCTTCCCCGAAACCTGACCCTCACCCGTCCCCTAATCCTAACACGTACGCTAACACTAACCCACGCCCTCACACGCACGCTCCCCCTAAAGCGTTGTCGGACCCTCACCTGGACCTTAAACCGTCCCCGTCCCCTAACCCTAACCCTAGCCCAAACCCTAAACCTAACCCTTCCCCGAAACCTGACCCTCACCCGTCCCCTAATCCTAACCCGTAGGCTTACACTAACCCGCGCCCTCACACGCATGCTCCCCCTAAAGCGTTGTCGGACCCTCACCTGGACCCTAAACCGTCCCCGTCCCCTAACCCTAACCCTAGCCCGAACCCTAACCCTAACCCTTCCCCGAAGCCTGACCCTCACCCGTCCCCTAATCCTAACCCGTAGGCTCACACTAACCCGCGCCCTCACACGCACGCTCCCCCTAAAGCGTTGTCGGACCCTCACCTGGACCCTAAACCGTCCCCATTACCTAACACTAACCCTAGCCCGAACCCTAACCCTAACCCTTCCCCGAAGCCTGACCCTCACCCATCCCATAATCCTAACCCGTAGGCTCACAATAACCCGCGCCCTCACACGCACGCTCCCCCTAAAGCGTTGTCGGACCCTCACCTGGACCCTAAACCGTCCCCGTCCCCTAACCCTAACCCTAGCCCGAACCCTAACCCTAACCCTTCCCCGAAGCCTGACCCTCACCCGTCCCCTAATACTAACCCGTACGCTAACACTAAACCGCGCCCTCACACGCACACTCCCCCTAAAGCGTTGTCGGACCCTCACCTGGACCCTAAACCGTCCCCGTCCCCTAACCCTAAACCTAGCCCGAACCCTAACCCTAACCCTTCCCCGAAACCTGACCCTCACCCGTCCCCTAATCCTAACCCGTAGGCTCACACTAACCCGCGCCCTCACACGCACGCTCCCCCTAAAGCGTTGTCGGACCCTCACCTGGACCCTAAACCGTCCCCGTCCCCTAACCCTAACCCTAGCCCGAACCCTAACCCTAACACTTCCCCGAAGCCTGACCCTCACCCGTCCCCTAATCCTAACCCGTAGGCTCACACTAACCCGCACCCTCACACGCACGCTCCCCCTAAAGCGTTGTCGGACCCTCACCTGGACCCTAAACCATCTCCATTACCTAACCCTAACCCTAGCCCGAACCCTAACCCTAACCCTTCCCCGAAGCCTGACCCTCACCCGTCCCCTAATACTAACCCGTACGCTAACACTAAACCGCGCCCTCACACGCACACTCCCCCTAAAGCGTTGTCGGACCCTCACCTGGACCCTAAACCGTCCCCGTCCCCTAACCCACACCCTAGCCCGAACCCTAACCCTAACCCTTCCCCGAAGCCTGACCCTCACCCGTCCCCTAATCCTAACCCGTACGTTCACACTAACCCGCGCCCTCACACGCACGCTCCCCCTAAAGCGTTGTCGGACCCTCACCTGGACCCTAAACCGTCCCCGTCCCCTAACCCTAACCCTAGCCCGAACCCTAACCCTAACCCTTCCCCGAAGCCTGACCCTCACCCGTCCCCTAATCCTAACCCGTAGGCTAACACTAACCCACGCCCTCACACGCACGCTCCCCCTAAAGCGTTGTCGGACACTCACCTGGACCCTAAACCGTCCCCGTCCCCTAACCCTAACCCTAGCCCGAACCCTAACCCTAACCCTTCCCCGAAGCCTGACCCTCACACGTCCTCTAATCCTAACCCGTAGGCTCACACTAACCCACGCCCTCACACGCACGCTCCCCCTAAAGCGTTGTCGGACCCTCACCTGGACCCTAAACCTTCCCCGTCCCCTAAACCGAACCCTAGCCCGAACCTTAACCCTAACCCTTCCCCGAAGCCTGACCCTCACCCGTCCCCTAATCGTAAGCCGTACACTAACACTAACCCGCGCCCTCACACGCACGCTCCCCCTAAAGCGTTGTCAGACCCTCACCTGGACCCTAAACCGTCCCCGTCCCCTAACACTAACCCTAGCCCGAACCCTAACCCTAACCCTTCCCCGAAGCCTGACCCTCACCCGTCCCCTAATCCTAACCCGTAGGCTCACACTAACCCGCGCCCTCACACGCACGCTCCCCCTAAAGCGTTGTCGGACCCTCACCTGGACCCTAAACCGTCCCCGTCCCCTAAACGTAACCCTAGCCCGAATCCTAAACCTAACTCTTCCTCGAAGCCTGACCCTCACACGTGCCAAAATCCTAATCCGTAGGCTCACACTAACCCGCGCCCTCACACGCACGCTCCCCCTAAAGCGTTGTCGGACCCTCACCTGGACCCTAAACCGTCCCCGTCCCCTAACCCTAACCCTAGCCCGAACCCTAACCCTAACCCTTCCCCGAAGCCTGACCCTCACCCGTTCTCTAATCCTAACCCGTACGCTAACAATAACCTGCGCCCTCACACGCACGCTGCCCCTAAAGCGTTGTCGGACCCTCACCTGGACCCTAAACCGTCCCCGTCCCCTAACCCTAACCCTAGCCCGAACCCTAACCCTAAACCTTCCCCGAAGCCTGACCCTCACCCGTCCCCTAATCCTAACCCGTACGCTAACACTAACCCGCGCCCTCACACGCACGCTCCCCCTAAAGCGTTGTCGGACCCTCACCTGGACCCTAAACCGTCCCCGTCCCCTAACCCTAACCCTAGCCCTAACCCTAACCCTAACACTTCCACGAAGCCTGACCCTCACCCGTCCCCTAATCCTAACCCGTACGGTAACACTAACACGCGCCCTCACACGCACACTCCCCCTAAAGCGTTGTCGGACCCTCACCTGGACCCTAAACCGTCCCCGTCCCCTATCCCTAAACCTAGCCCGAACCCTAACCCTAACCCTTCCCCGAAGCCTGACCCTCACCCGCCCCCTATCCTAACCCGTACGGTAACACTAACCCGCGCCCTCACACGCACGCTCCCCCTAAAGCGTTGTCGGACCCTCACCTGGACCCTAAACCGTCCCCGTCCCCTAACCCTAACCCTAGCCCGAACCCTAACCCTAACCCTTCCCCGAAGCCTGACGCTCACCCGTCCCCTAATCCTAACCCGTACGGTAACACTAACCCGCGCCCTCACACGCACGCTCCCCCTAAAGCGTTGTCGGACCCTCACCTGGACCCTAAACCGTCCCCGTCCCCTAACCCTAAACCTAGCCCGAACCCTAACCCTAACCCTTCCCCGAAGCATGAGCCTCACCCGTCCCCTAATCCTAACCCGTACGCTACCACTAACCTGCGCCCTCACACGCACGCTCCCCCTAAAGCGTTGTCGGACCCTCACCTGGACCCTAAACCGTCCACGTCCCCAACCCTAGTCCGAACCCTAACCCTAACACTTCCCCGAAGCCTGACCCTCACCCGTCCCCTAATCCTAACCCGTACGGTAACACTAACCCGCGCCCTCACACGCACGCTCCCCCTAAAGCGTTGTCGGACCCTCACCTGGACCCTAAACCGTCCCCGTCCCCTAACCCTAACCCTAGCCCGAACCCTAACCCTAACCCTTCCCCGAAGCCTGACCCTCACACGTCCCCTAATCCTAACCCGTGGGCTAACACTAACCCACGCCCTCACACGCACGCTCCCCCTAAAGCGTTGTCGGACCCTCACCTGGACCCTAAACCGTCCCCGTCCCCTAACCCTAACCCTAGCCCGAACCCTAACCCTAACCCTTCCCCGAAGCCTGACCCTCACGCATCCCCTAATCCTAACCCGTAGGCTCACACTAACCCGCGCCCTCACATGCACGCTCCCCCTAAAGCGTTGTCGGACCCTCACCTGGACCCTAAACCGTCCCCGTCCCCTAACCCTAACCCTAGACCGAACCCTAACCCTAACCCTTCCCCGAAGCCTGACCCTCACGCGTCCCCTAATCCTAACCCGTACACTCACACTAACCCGCGCCCTCACACGCAAGCTCCCCCTAAAGCGTTGTCAGACCCTCACCTGGACCCTAAACCTTCCCCATCCCCTAAACCTAACCCTAGCCCGAACCCTAAACCTAACCCTTCCCCGAAGCCTGACCCTCACCCGTCCCATAATCCTAACCCATACGCTAACACTGACCCGCGCCCTCATACGCACGCTACCCCTAAAGCGTTGTCGGACCGTCACCTGGACCCTAAACCGTTCCCTAACCCTAACCCTAGCCCGAACCCTAACCCTAACCCTTCCCCGAAGCCTGACCCTCACCCGTTCCCTAATCCTAACCTGTACGCTAACACTAACCCGTGCCCTCACACGCACGCTCCCCCTAAAGCGTTGTCGGACCCTCACCTGGACCCTAAACCGTCCCCGTCCCCTAACCCTAACCCTAGACCGAACCCTAACCCTAACCCTTCCCCGAAGCCTGACCCTCACCCGTCCCCTAATCCTAACCCGTACACTCACACTAACCCGCGCCCTCACACGCACGCTCCCCCTAAAGCGTTGTCAGACCCTCACCTGGACCCTAAACCGTCCCCGTCCATTAACCCTAACCCTAGCCCGAACCCTAACCCTAACCCTTCCTCAAAGCCTGACCCTCACCCGTCCCCTAATACTAACTAGTAGGCTCACACTAACCCGCGCCCTCACACCCACGCTCCCCCTAAAACGTTGTCGGACCCCCACCTGGACCCTAAACCGTCCCCGTCCCCTAACCCTTGCCCGAACGCTAACCCTAACGCTTCCCCGAAGCCTGACCCTCACCCGTCCCATAATCCTAACCCTTACGCAAACACTAACCCGCGCCCTCACACGCACGCTCCCCCTAAAGCGTTGTCGGACCCTCACCTGGACCCTAAACCGTCCCCGTCCCCTAACCCTAACCCTAGCCCAAACCCTAAACCTAACCCTTCCCCGAAACCTGACCCTCACCCGTCCCCTAATCCTAACCCGTAGGCTTACACTAACCCGCGCCCTCACACGCACGCTCCCCCTAAAGCGTTGTCGGACCCTCACCTGGACCCTAAACCGTCCCCGTCCCCTAACCCTAACCCTAGCCCGAACCCTAACCCTAACGCTTCCCCGAAGCCTGACCCTCACCCGTCCCCTAATCCTAACCCGTAGGCTCACACTAACCCGTGCCCTCACACGCACGCTCCCCCTAAAGCGTTGTCGGACCCTCACCTGGACCCTAAACCTTCCCCGTCCCCTAAACCGAACCCTAGCCCGAACCCTAACCCTAACCCTTCCCCGAAGCCTGACCCTCACCCGTCCCCTAATCGTAAGCCGTACACTAACACTAACCCGCGCCCTCACACGCACGCTCCCCCTAAAGCGTTGTCAGACCCTCACCTGGACCCTAAACCGTCCCCGTCCCCTAACACTAACCCTAGCCCGAACCCTAACCCTAACCCTTCCCCGAAGCCTGACCCTCACCCGTCCCCTAATCCTAACCCGTAGGCTCACACTAACCCGCGCCCTCACACGCACGCTCCCCCTAAAGCGTTGTCGGACCCTCACCTGGACCCTAAACCGTCCCCGTCCCCTAAACGTAACCCTAGCCCGAATCCTAAACCTAACCCTTCCCCGAAGCCTGACCCTCACACGTGCCAAAATCCTAATCCGTAGGCTCACACTAACCCGCGCCCTCACACGCACGCTCCCCCTAAAGCGTTGTCGGACCCTCACCTGGACCCTAAACCGTCCCCGTCCCCTAACCCTAACCCTAGCCCGAACCCTAACCCTAAACCTTCCCCGAAGCCTGACCCTCACCCGTCCCCTAATCCTAACCCGTACGCTAACACTAACCCGCGCCCTCACACGCACGCTCCCCCTAAAGCGTTGTCGGACCCTCACCTGGACCCTAAACCGTCCCCGTCCCCTAACCCTAACCCTAGCCCTAACCCTAACCCTAACACTTCCCCGAAGCCTGACCCTCACCCGTCCCCTAATCCTAACCCGTACGGTAACACTAACCCGCGCCCTCACACGCACACTCCCCCTAAAGCGTTGTCGGACCCTCACCTGGACCCTAAACCGTCCCTGTCCCCTATCCCTAAACCTAGCCCGAACCCTAACCCTAACCCTTCCCCGAAGCCTGACCCTCACCCGCCCCCTATCCTAACCCGTACGGTAACACTAACCCGCGCCCTCACACGCACGCTCCCCCTAAAGCGTTGTCGGACCCTCACCTGGACCCTAAACCGTCCCCGTCCCCTAACCCTAACCCTAGCCCGAACCCTAACCCTAACCCTTCCCCGAAGCCTGACGCTCACCCGTCCCCTAATCCTAACCCGTACGGTAACACTAACCCGCGCCCTCACACGCACGCTCCCCCTAAAGCGTTGTCGGACCCTCACCTGGACCCTAAACCGTCCCCGTCCCCTAACCCTAAACCTAGCCCGAACCCTAACCCTAACCCTTCCCCGAAGCATGAGCCTCACCCGTCCCCTAATCCTAACCCGTACGCTACCACTAACCTGCGCCCTCACACGCACGCTCCCCCTAAAGCGTTGTCGGACCCTCACCTGGACCCTAAACCGTCCCCGTCGCCTAACACTAACCCTAGCCCGAACCCTAACCTTAACCCTTCCCCGAAGCCTAACCCTCACACGTCACCTAATCCTAACCCGTAGGCTCACACTAACCCGCGCCCTCACACGCTCGATCCCCCTAAAGCATTGTCGGACCCTCACCTGGACCCTAAACCGTCCCCGTCCCCTAACCCTAACCCTAGCCCGAACCCTAACCCTAACCCTTCCCCGAAGCCTGACCCTCACCCGTCCCCTAATCCTAACCCGTACGCTAACACTAACCCGCGCCCTCACACGCACGCTCCCCCTAAAGCGTTGTCGGACCCTCACCTGGACCCTAAACCGTCCCCGTCCCCTAACCCTAACCCTAGCCCGAACCCTAAACCTAACCCTTCCCCGAAGGCTGACCCTCACCCGTCCCCTAATCCTAACCCGTACGCTAACACTAACCCGCACCCTCACACGCACGCTCCCCCTAAAGCGTTGTCGGACCCTCACCTGGACCCTAAACCGTCCCCGTACCCTCACCCTAACCCTAGCCCGAACGCTAACCCTAACCCTTCCCCGAAGCCTGACCCTCACCCGTCCCCTAATCCTAACCCGTACGCTAACACTAACCCGCGCCCTCACACGCACGCTCCCCCTAAAGCGTTGTCGGACCCTCACCTGGACCCTAAACCGTCCCCGTCCCCTAACCCTAACCCTAGCCCGAACCCTAACCCTAACCCTTCCCCGAAGCCTGACCCTCACCCGTCTCTTAATCCTAACCCGTAGGCTCACACTAACCCGCGCCCTCAAACGCACGCTGCCCCTAAAGCATTGTCGGACCCTCACCTTGACCCTAAACCGTCCCCGTTCCCTATCCCTAAACCTAGCCCGAACCCTAACCCTAACCCTTCCCCGAAGCCTGACCCTCACCCGTCCCGTATCCTAACCCGTACGGTAACACTAACCCGCGCCCTCACACGCACGCTCCCCCTAAAGCGTTGTCGGACCCTCTCCTGGACCCTAAACCGTCCCCGTCCCCTAACCCTAACCCTAGCCCGAAACCTAACCCTAACCCTTCCCCGAAGCCTGACCCTCACCCGTCTCTTAATCCTAACCCGTAGGCTGACACTAACCCGCGCCCTCACACGCACGCTCCCCCTAAAGCGTTGTCAGACCCTCACCTGGACCCTAAACCGTCCCCGTCCATTAACCCTAACCCTAGCCCGAACCCTAACCCTAAACCTTCCTCAAAGCCTGACCCTCACCCGTCCCCTAATACTAACTCGTAGGCTCACACTAACCCGCGCCCTCACACCCACGCTCCCCCTAAAGCGTTGTCGGACCCCCACCTGGACCCTAAACCGTCCCCGTCCCCTAACCCTAACCCCAGCCCGAACCCTAACCCTAACCCTTCCCCGAAGCCTGACCCTCACCCGTCCCCTAATCCTAACCCGTATGCTAACACTAACCCGCGCCCTCACACGCACGCTCCCCCTAAAGCGTTGTCGGACCCTCACCTGGACCCTAAACCGTCCCCGTCCCCTATCCCTAAACCTAGCCCGAACCCTAACCCTAACCCTTCCCCGAAACCTGACACTCACCCGTCCCCTAATCCTAACCCGTACGCTAACACTAACCCACGCCCTCACACGCACGCTCCCCCTAAAGCGTTGTCGGACCCTCACCTGGACCCTAAACCGTCCCCGTCCCCTAACCCTAACCCTAGCCCGAACCCTAACCCTAACCCTTCCCCGAAGCCTGACCCTCACCCGTCCCCTAATCCTAACCCGTAGGCTCACACTAACCCGCGCCCTCACACGCACGCTCCCCCTAAAGCGTTGTCGGACCCTCACCTGGACCCTAAACCGTCCCCATTACCTAACACTAACCGTAGCCCGAACCCTAACCCTAACCCTTCCCCAAAGCCTGACCCTCACCCGTCCCATAATCCTAACCCGTAGGCTCACAATAACCCGCGCCCTCACACGCACGCTCCCCCTAAAGCGTTGTCGGACCCTCACCTGGACCCTAAACCGTCCCCGTCCCCTAACCCTAACCCTAGCCCGAACCCTAACCCTAACCCTTCCCCGAAGCCTGACCCTCACCCGTCCCCTAATCCTAAACCGTAGGTGCACACTAAGCCGTGCCCTCACACGCACACTCCCCCTAAAGCGTTGTCGGACCCTCACCTGGACCCTAAACCGTCCCCGTCCCCTAACCCACACCCTAGCCCGAACCCTATCCCTAACCCTTCCCCGAAGCCTGACCCTCACCCGTCCCCTAATCCTAACCCGTACGTTCACACAAACCCGCGCCCTCACACGCACGCTCCCCCTAAAGCGTTGTCGGACCCTCACCTGGACCCTAAACCGTCCACGTCCCCAACCCTAGTCCGAACCCTAACCCTAACACTTCCCCGAAGCCTGACCCTCACCCGTCCCCTAATCCTAACCCGTACGGTAACACTAACCCGCGCCCTCACACGCACGCTCCCCCTAAAGCGTTGTCGGACCCTCACCTGGACCCTAAACCGTCCCCGTCCCCTAACCCTAACCCTAGCCCGAACCCTAACCCTAACCCTTCCCCGAAGCCTGACCCTCACACGTCCCCTAATCCTAACCCGTGGGCTAACACTAACCCACGCCCTCACACGCACGCTCCCCCTAAAGCGTTGTCGGACCCTCACCTGGACCCTAAACCGTCCCCGTCCCCTAACCCTAACCCTAGCCCGAACCCTAACCCTAACCCTTCCCCGAAGCCTGACCCTCACGCATCCCCTAATCCTAACCCGTAGGCTCACACTAACCCGCGCCCTCACATGCACGCTCCCCCTAAAGCGTTGTCGGACCCTCACCTGGACCCTAAACCGTCCCCGTCCCCTAACCCTAACCCTAGACCGAACCCTAACCCTAACCCTTCCCCGAAGCCTGACCCTCACCCGTCCCCTAATCCTAACCCGTACACTCACACTAACCCGCGCCATCACACGCAAGCTCCCCCTAAAGCGTTGTCAGACCCTCACCTGGACCCTAAACCTTCCCCATCCCCTAAACCTAACCCTAGCCCGAACCCTAAACCTAACCCTTCCCCGAAGCCTGACCCTCACCCGTCCCATAATCCTAACCCATACGCTAACACTGACCCGCGCCCTCATACGCACGCTACCCCTAAAGCGTTGTCGGACCGTCACCTGGACCCTAAACCGTTCCCTAACCCTAACCCTAGCCCGAACCCTAACCCTAACCCTTCCCCGAAGCCTGACCCTCACCCGTTCCCTAATCCTAACCTGTACGCTAACACTAACCCGTGCCCTCACACGCACGCTCCCCCTAAAGCGTTGTCGGACCCTCACCTGGACCCTAAACCGTCCCCGTCCCCTAACCCTAACCCTAGACCGAACCCTAACCCTAACCCTTCCCCGAAGCCTGACCCTCACCCGTCCCCTAATCCTAACCCGTACACTCACACTAACCCGCGCCCTCACACGCACGCTCCCCCTAAAGCGTTGTCAGACCCTCACCTGGACCCTAAACCGTCCCCGTCCATTAACCCTAACCCTAGCCCGAACCCTAACCCTAACCCTTCCTCAAAGCCTGACCCTCACCCGTCCCCTAATACTAACTAGTAGGCTCACACTAACCCGCGCCCTCACACCCACGCTCCCCCTAAAACGTTGTCGGACCCCCACCTGGACCCTAAACCGTCCCCGTCCCCTAACCCTTGCCCGAACGCTAACCCTAACGCTTCCCCGAAGCCTGACCCTCACCCGTCCCCTAATCCTAACCCTTACGCAAACACTAACCCGCGCCCTCACACGCACGCTCCCCCTAAAGCGTTGTCGGACCCTCACCTGGACCCTAAACCGTCCCCGTCCCCTAACCCTAACCCTAGCCCAAACCCTAAACCTAACCCTTCCCCGAAACCTGACCCTCACCCGTCCCCTAATCCTAACCCGTAGGCTTACACTAACCCGCGCCCTCACACGCACGCTCCCCCTAAAGCGTTGTCGGACCCTCACCTGGACCCTAAACCGTCCCCGTCCCCTAACCCTAACCCTAGCCCGAACCCTAACCCTAACCCTTCCCCGAAGCCTGACCCTCACCCGTCCCCTAATCCTAACCCGTAGGCTCACACTAACCCGCGCCCTCACACGCACGCTCCCCCTAAAGCGTTGTCGGACCCTCACCTGGACCCTAAACCGTCCCCATTACCTAACACTAACCCTAGCCCGAACCCTAACCCTAACCCTTCCCCGAAGCCTGACCCTCACCCATCCCATAATCCTAACCCGTAGGCTCACAATAACCCGCGCCCTCACACGCACGCTCCCCCTAAAGCGTTGTCGGACCCTCACCTGGACCCTAAACCGTCCCCGTCCCCTAACCCTAACCCTAGCCCGAACCCTAACCCTAACCCTTCCCCAAAGCCTGACCCTCACCCGTCCCCTAATACTAACCCGTACGCTAACACTAAACCGCGCCCTCACACGCACACTCCCCCTAAAGCGTTGTCGGACCCTCACCTGGACCCTAAACCGTCCCCGTCCCCTAACCCTAACCCTAGCCCGAACCCTAACCCTAACCCTTCCCCGAAACCTGACCCTCACCCGTCCCCTAATCCTAACCCGTAGGCTCACACTAACCCGCGCCCTCACATGCACGCTCCCCCTAAAGCGTTGTCGGACCCTCACCTGGACCCTAAACCGTCCCCGTCCCCTAACCCTAACCCTAGCCCGAACCCTAACCCTAACCCTTCCCCGAAGCCTGACCCTCACCCGTCCCCTAATCCTAACCCGTAGGCTCACACTAACCCGCACCCTCACACGCACGCTCCCCCTAAAGCGTTGTCGGACCCTCACCTGGACCCTAAACCGTCTCCATTACCTAACCCTAACCCTAGCCCGAACCCTAACCCTAACCCTTCCCCGAAGCCTGACCCTCACCCGTCCCCTAATACTAACCCGTACGCTAACACTAAACCGCGCCCTCACACGCACACTCCCCCTAAAGCGTTGTCGGACCCTCACCTGGAGCCTAAACCGTCCCCGTCCCCTAACCCTAACCCTAGCCCGAACCCTAACCCTAACCCTTCCCCGAAACCTGACCCTCACCCGTCCCCTAATCCTAACCCGTAGGCTTACACTAACCCGCGCCCTCACACGCACGCTCCCACTAAAGCGTTGTCGGACCCTCACCTGGACCCTAAACAGTCCCCGTCCCCTAACCCTAACCCTAGCCCGAACCCTAACCCTAACCCTTCCCCGAAGCCTGACCCTCACCCGTCCCCTAATCCTAACCCGTAGGCTCACACTAACCCGCGCCCTCACACGCACGCTCCCCCTAAAGCGTTGTCGGACCCTCACCTGGACCCTAAACCGTCCCCGTCCCCTAACCCTAGTCCGAACCCTAACCCTAACCCTTCCCCGAAGCCTGACCCTCACCCGTCCCCTAATCCTAACCCGTACGCTCACACTAACCCGCACCCTCACACGCACGCTCCCCCTAAAGCGTTGTCGGACCCTCACCTGGACCCTAAACCGTCCCCGTCCCCTAACCCTAACCCTAGCCCGAACCCTAACCCTAACCCTTCCCCGAAGCCTGACCCTCACCCGTCCCCTAATCCTAACCCGTAGGCTAACACTAACCCACGCCCTCACACGCACGCTCCCCCTAAAGCGTTGTCGGACCCTCACCTGGACCCTAAACCGTCCCCGTCCCCTAACCCTAACCCTAGCCCGAACCCTAACCCTAACCCTTCCCCGAAGCCTGACCCTCACACGTCCCCTAATCCTAACCCGTAGGCTCACACTAACCCGCGCCCTCACACGCACGCTCCCCCTAAAGCGTTGTCGGACCCTCACCTGGACCCTAAACCTTCCCCGTCCCCTAAACTGAACCCTAGCCCGAACCCTAACCCTAACCCTTCCCCGAAGCCTGACCCTCACCCGTCCCCTAATCGTAAGCCGTACGCTAACACTAACGCGCGCCCTCACACGCACGCTCCCCCTAAAGTGTTGTCAGACCCTCACCTGGACCCTAAACCGTCCCCGTCCCCTAACACTAACCCTAGCCCGAACCCTAACCCTAAACCTTCCCCGAAGCCTGACCCTCACCCGTCCCCTAATCCTAACCCGTAGGCTCACACTAACCCGCGCCCTCACACGCACGCTCCCCCTAAAGCGTTGTTGGACCCTCACCTGGACCGTAAACCGTCCCCGTCCCCTAAACGTAACCCTAGCCCGAATCCTAAACCTAACCCTTCCCCGAAGCCTGACCCTCACACGTCCCAAAATCCTAATCCGTAGGCTCACACTAACCCGCGCCCTCACACGCACGCTCCCCCTAAAGCGTTGTCGGACCCTCACCTGGACCCTCAACCGTCCCCGTCCCCTAACACTAACCCTAGCCCGAACCCTAACCCTAACCCTTCCCCGAAGCCTGACCCTCACCCGTTCTCTAATCCTAACCCGTACGCTAACAATAACCTGCGCCCTCACACGCACGCTGCCCCTAAAGCGTTGTCGGACCCTCACCTGGACCCTAAACCGTCCCCGTCCCCTAACCCTAACCCTAGCCCGAACCCTAACCCTAAACCTTCCCCGAAGCCTGACCCTCACCCGTCCCCTAATCCTAACCCGTACGCTAACACTAACGCGCGCCCTCACACGCACGCTCCCCCTAAAGCGTTGTCGGACCCTCACCTGGACCCTAAACCGTCCCCGTCCCCTAACCCTAACCCTAGCCCTAACCCTAACCCTAACACTTCCCCGAAGCCTGACCCTCACCCGTCCCCTAATCCTAACCCGTACGGTAACACTAACCCGCGCCCTCACACGCACACTCCCCCTAAAGCGTTGTCGGACCCTCACCTGGACCCTAAACCGTCCCCGTCCCCTATCCCTAAACCTAGCCCGAACCCTAACCCTAACCCTTCCCCGAAGCCTGACCCTCACCCGCCCCCTATCCTAACCCGTACGGTAACACTAACCCGCGCCCTCACACGCACGCTCCCCCTAAAGCGTTGTCGGACCCTCACCTGGACCCTAAACCGTCCCCGTCCCCTAACCCTAACCCTAGCCCGAACCCTAACCCTAACCCTTCCCCGAAGCCTGACGCTCACCCGTCCCCTAATCCTAACCCGTACGGTAACATTAACCCGCGCCCTCACACGCACGCTTCCCCTAAAGCGTTGTCGGACCCTCACCTGGACCCTAAACCGTCCCCGTCCCCTAACCCTAAACCTAGCCCGAACCCTAACCCTAACCCTTCCCCGAAGCATGAGCCTCACCCGTCCCCTAATCCTAACCCGTACGCTACCACTAACCTGCGCCCTCACACGCACGCTCCCCCTAAAGCGTTGTCGGACCCTCACCTGGACCCTAAACCGTCCCCGTCCCCTAACACTAACCCTAGCCCGAACCCTAACCCTAACCCTTCCCCGAAGCCTAACCCTCACCCGTCCCCTAATCCTAACCCGTAGGCTCACACTAACCCGCGCCCTCACACGCTCGATCCCCCTAAAGCGTTGTCGGACCCTCACCTGGACCCTAAACCGTCCCCGTCCCCTAAAACTAACCCTAGCCCGAACCCTAACCCTAACCCTTCCCCGAAGCCTGACCCTCACCCGTACCCTAATCCTAAACATTATGTGCACAATAAGCCGCGCCCTCACACGCACACTCCCCCTAAAGCGTTGTCGGACCCTCACCTGGACCCTGAACCGTCCCCGTCCCCTAACCCACACCCTAGCCCAAACCCTAACCCTAACCCTTCCCCGAAGCCTGACCCTCACCCGTCCCCTAATCCTAACCCGTACGCTCACACTAACCCGCGCCCTCACACGCACGCTCCCCCTAAAGCGTTGTCGGACCCTCACCTGGACCCTAAACCGTCCGCGTCCCCGTCCCCTAACCCTAGCCCGAACCCTAACCCTAACCCTTCCCCGAAGCCTGACCCTCACCCGTCCCCTAATCCTAACCCGTAGGCTCACACTAACCCGCGACCTCACACGCACGCTCCCCCTAAAGCGTTGTCGGACCCTCACCTGGACCCTAAACCGTCCCCGTCCCCGCCCCTAACCCTAGCCCGAACCCTAACCCTAACCCTTCCCCGAAGCCTGACCCTCACCCGTCCCCTAATCCTAACCCGTACGCTAACACTAACACGTGCCCTCACACGCACGCTCCCCCTAAAGCGTTGTCGGACCCTCACCTGAACCCTAAACCGTCCCCGTCCCCTAACCCTAACCCTAGCCCAAACCCTAACCCTAACCCTTTCCCGAAGCCTTACCCTCACCCGTCCCCTAATCCTAACCCGTACGCTAACACTAACCTGCGCCCTCACACGCACGCTCCCCCTAAAGCGTTGTCGGACCCTCACCTGGACCCTAAACCGTCCCCGTCCCCTAACCCTAACCCTAGCCCGAACCCTAACCCTAACCCTTCCCCGAAGCCTGACCCTCACCCTTCCCCTAATCCTAACCCGTAGGCTCACACTAACCCGCGCCCTCACACGCACGCTCCCCCTAAAGCGTTGTCGGACCCTCACCTGGACCCTAAACCGTCCCCGTCCCCTAACCCTAACACTAGCCCGAACCCTAACCCTAACCCTTCCCCGAAGCCTGACCCTCACCCATCCCCTAATACTAACCCGTACGCTAACACTAACCCACGCCCTCACACGCACGCTCCCCCTAAAGCGTTGTCGGACCCTCACCTGGACCCTAAACCGTCCCCGTCACCTAACCCTAACCCTAGCCCGAACCCTAACCCTAACACTTCCCCGAAACCTGACCCTCACCCGTACCCTAATCCTAACCCGTACGCTAACACTAACCCACGCCCGCACACGCACACTCCCCCTAAAGCGTTGTCGGACCCTCACCTGGACCCTAAACCGTCCCCGTCCCCTAACCCTAACCCTAGCCCAAACCCTAAACCTAACACTTCCGCGAAACCTGACCCTCACCCGTCCCCTAATCCTAACCCGTAGGCTTACACTAACCCGCGCCCTCACACGCACGCTCCCCCTAAAGCGTTGTCGGACCCTCACCTGGACCCTAAACCGTCCCCGTCCCCTAAAACTAACCCTAGCCCGAACCCTAACCCTAACCCTTCCCCGAAACCTGACCCTCACCCGTCCCATAATCCTAACCCGTACGCTAACACTAACCCGCGCCCTCACACGCACGCTCCCCCTAAAGCATTGTCGGACCCTCACCTGGACCCTAAACCGTCCCCGACCCCTAACCCTAACCCTAGCCCGAACCCTAAACCTAACACTTCCCCGAAGCCTGACCCTCACCCGTCCCCTAATCCTAAACCGTAGGTGCACACTAAGCCGCGCCCTCACACGCACACTCCCCCTAAAGCGTTGTCGGACCCTCACCTGGACCCTAAACCGTCCCCGTCCCCTAACCCACACCCTAGCCCGAACCCTAACCCTAACCCTTCCCCGAAGCCTGACCCTCACCCGTCCCCTAATCCTAACCCGTACGTTCACACTAACCCGCGCCCTCACACGCACGCTCCCCCTAAAGCGTTGTCGGACCCTCACCTGGACCCTAAACCGTCCTCGTCCCCTAACCCTAGTCCGAACCCTAACCCTAACACTTCCCCGAAGCCTGACCCTCACCCGTCCCCTAATCCTAACACGTACGCTCACACTAACCCGCGCCCTCACACGCACGCTCCCCCTAAAGCGTTGTCGGACCCTCACCTGGACCCTAAACCGTCCCCGTCCCCTAACCCTAACCCTAGCCCGAACCCTAACCCTAACACTTCCCCGAAGCCTGACCCTCACCCGTCCCCTAATCCTAACCCGTACGGTAACACTAACCCGCGCCCTCACACGCACGCTCCCCCTAAAGCGTTGTCGGACCCTCACCTGGACCCTAAACCGTCCCCGTCCCCTAACCCTAACCCTAGCCCGAACCCTAACCCTAAACCTTCCCCGAAGCCTAACACTCACACGTCACCTAATCCTAACCCATAGGCTCACACTAACCCGCGCCCTCACACGCTCGATCCCCCTAAAGCGTTGTCGGACCCTCACCTGGACCCTAAACCGTCCCTGTCCCCTAACCCTAACCCTAGCCCGAACCCTAACCCTAACCCTTCCCAGAAGCCTGACCCTCACACGTCCCCTAACCCTAACCCGTAGGCTCACACTAACCCGCGTCCTCACACGCACACTCCCCCTAAAGCGTTGTCGGACTCTCACCTGGACCCTAAACCGTCCCCGTCACCTATCCCTAAACCTAGCCCGAACCCTAAACCTAACACTTCCCCGAAGCCTGACCCTCACCCGTCCCCTATCCTAACCCTTACGCAAACACTAACCCGCGCCCTCACACGCACGCTCCCCCTAAAGCGTTGTCGGACCCTCACCTGGACCCTAAACCGTCCCCGTCCCCTAACCCTAACCCTAGCCCGAACCCTAACCCTAACCCTTCCCCGAAGCCTGACGCTCACCCGTCCCCTAATCCTAACCCGTACGGTAACACTAACCCGCGCCCTCACACGCACGCTCCCCCTAAAGCGTTGTCGGACCCTCACCTGGACCCTAAACCGTCCCCGTCCCCTAACCCTAACCCTAGCCCGAACCCTAACCCTAACCGTTCCCCGAAGCCTGACCCTCACCCGTCCCCTAATCCTAACCCGTACGCTCACACTAACCCGCGCCCTCACACGCACGCTCCCCCTAAAGCGTTGTCGGACCCTCAACTGGACCCTAAACCGTCCCCGTCCCCTAACCCTAACCCTAGCCCGAACCCTAACCCTAACCCTTCCCCGAAGCATGACCCTCACCCGTCCCATAATCCTAACCCGTAGGCTCACACTAACCCGCGCCCTCACACGCACTCTCCGCCTAAAGCGTTGTCGGACCCTCACCTGGACCCTAAACCGTCCCCGTCCCCTAACCCTAACCCTAGCCCGAACGCTAACCCTAACCCTTCCCCGAAGCCTGACCCTCACCCGTCCCCTAATCCTAACCCGTAAGATCACACTAACCCGCGCCCTCACACGCACGCTCTCCCTAAAGCGTTGTCGGACCCTCACCTGGACCCTAAACCATCCCCGTCCCCGTCCCCTAACCCTAGCCCGAACCCTAACCCTAAACCTTCCCCGAAGCCTGACCCTCACCCGCCCCCTATTCCTAACCCGTAGGCTCACACTAACCCGCGCCCTCACACGCACGCTCCTCCTAATGCGTTGTCGGACCCTCACCTGGACCCTAAACCGTCCCCGTCCCCTAACCCTAACCCTAGCCCGAACCCTAACCCTAACCCTTCCCCGAAGCCTGACCCTCACCCGTCCCCTAATACTAACCCGTACGCTAACACTAACCCGCGCCCTCACACGCACACTCCCCCTAAAGCGTTGTCGGACCCTCACCTGGACCCTAAACCGTCCCCGTCCCCTAACCCTAACCCTAGCCCGAACCCTAGCCCTAACCCTTCCCCGAAACCTGACCCTCACCCGTCCCATAATCCTAAGCCGTACGCTAACACTAACCCGCGCCCTCACACGCACGCTCCCCCTAAAGCGTTGTCGGACCCTCACCTGGACCCTAAACCGTCCCCGTCCCCTAACACTAACCCTAGCCCGAATCCTAACCCTAACCCTTCCCCGAAGCCTGACCCTCACCCGTCCCCTAATCCTAAAGCGTAGGCTCACACTAACCCGCGCCCTCACACGCACGCTCCCCCTAAAGCGTTGTCGGACCCTCACCTGGACCCTGAACCGTCCTCGTCCCCTAACCGTAATCCTAGCCCGAACCCTAAACCTAACCCTTCCCCGAAGCCTGACCCTCACACGTCCCATAATCCTAATACGTAGGCTCACACTAACCGGCGCCCTCACACGCACGCTCCCCCTAAAGCGTTGTCGGACCCTCACCTTGACCCTCAACCGTCCCCGTCCCCTAACCCTAACCCTAGCCCAAACCCTAACCCTAACCCTTCCCCGAAGCCTGACCCTCACCCGTTCTCTAATCCTAACCCGTACGCTAACAATAACCTGCGCCCTCACACGCACACTGCCCCTAAAGCGTTGTCGGACCCTCACCTGGACCCTAAACCGTCCCCGTCCCCTAACCCTAACCCTAGCTCGAACCCTAACCCTAACCATTCCCCGAAGCCTGACCCTCACCCGTCCCCTAATCCTAACCCGTACGCTAACACTAACCCGCGCCCTCACATGCACGCTCCCCCTAAGCGTTGTCGGACCCTCACCTGGACCCTAAACCGTCCCCGTCCCCTAACCCTAACCCTAGCCCGAACCCTAACCCTAACACTTCCCCGAAGCCTGACCCTCACCCGTCCCCTAATCCTAACCCGTACGGTAACACTAACCCGCGCCCTCACACGCACGCTCTCCCTAAAGCGTTGTCGGACCCTCACCTGGACCCTAAACCGTCCCCGTCCCCTAACCCTAACCCTAGCCCGAACCCTAACCCTAAACCTTCCCCGAACCCTAACACTCACACGTCACCTAATCCTAACCCGTAGGCTCACACTAACCCGCGCCCTCACACGCTCGATCCCCCTAAAGCGTTGTCGGACCCTCACCTGGACCCTAAACCGTCCCCGTCCCCTTACCCTAACCCTAGCCCGAACCCTAACCCTAACCCTTCCCAGAAGCCTGACCCTCACACGTCCCCTAACCCTAACACGTAGGCTCACACTAACCCGCGCCCTCACACGCACACTCCCCCTAAAGCGTTGTCGGACCCTCACCTGGACCCTAAACCGTCCCCGTCCCCTATCCCTAAACCTAGCCCGAACCCTAACCCTAACCCTTCCCCGAAGCCTGACCCTCACCCGTCCCCTATCCTAATCCGTACGGTAACACTAACCCGCGCCCTCACACGCACGCTCCCCCTAAAGCGTTGTCGGACCCTGACCTGGACCCTAAACCGTCCCCGTCCCCTAACCCTAACCCTAGCCCGAACCCTAACCCTAACCCTTCCCCGAAGCCTGACCCTCACCCGTCCCCTAATCCTAACCCGTAGGCTCACACTAACCCGCGCCCTCACACGCACGCTCCCCCTAAAGCGTTGTCGGACCCTCACCTGGACCCTAAACCGTCCCCATTACCTAACACTAACCCTAGCCCGAACCCTAACCCTAACCCTTCCCCGAAGCCTGACCTTCACCCGTCCCATAATCCTAACCCGTAGGCTCACACTAACCCGCGCCCTCACACGCACGCTCCCCCTAAAGCGTTGTCGGACCCTCACCTGGACCCTAAACCGTCCCCATTACCTAACACTAACCCTAGCCCGAACCCTAACCCTAACCCTTCCCCGAAGCCTGACCCTCACCCGTCCCCTAATCCTAACCCGTACGCTAACACTAACCCGCGCCCTCACACGCACGCTCCCCCTAAAGCATTGTCGGACCCTCACCTGGACCCTAAACCGTCCCCGTCCCCTAACCCTAACCCTAGCCCGAACCCTAACCCTAACACTTCCCCGAAGCCTGACCCTCACCCGTCCCCTTATCCTAAACCGTAGGTGCACACTAAGCCGCGCCCTCACACGCACACTCCCCCTAAAGCGTTGTCGGAACCTCACCTGGACCCTAAACCGTCCCCGTCCCCTAACCCTAACCCTAGCCCGAACCCTAACCCTAACCCTTCCCCGAAGCCTGACCCTCACGCGTCCCCTAATCCTAACCCGTAGGCTCACACTAACCCGCGCCCTCACACGCACGCTCCCCCTAAAGCGTTGTCGGACCCTCACCTGGACCCTAAACTTTCCCCGTCCCCTAAACCGAACCCTAGCCCGAACCCTAACCCTAACCCTTCCCCGAAGCCTGACCCTCACCCGTCCCATAATCCTAACCCGTACGCTAACACTAACCCGCGCCCTCACACGCACGCTCCCCCTAAAGCGTTGTCGGACCCTCACCTGGACCCTAAACCGTCCCCGTCCCCTAACACTAACCCTAGCCCGAATCCTAACCCTAACCCTTCCCCGAAGCCTGACCCTCACCCGTCCCCTAATCCTAACCCGTAGGCTCACACTAACCCGCGCCCTCACACGCACGCTCCCCCTAAAGCGTTGTCGGACCCTCACCTGGACCCTGAACCGTCCCCGTCCCCTAACCGTAACCCTAGCCCGAACCCTAAACCTAACCCTTCACCGAAGCCTGACCGTCACACGTCCCATAATCCTAATCCGTAGGCTCACACTAACCCGCGCCCTCACACGCACGCTCCCCCTAAAGCGTAGTCGGACCCTCACCTTGACCCTCAACCGTCCCCGTCCCCTAACCCTAACCCTAGCCCGAACCCTAACCCTAACCCTTCCCCTAAGCCTGACCCTCACCCGTTCTCTAATCCTAACCCGTACGCTAACAATAACCTGCGCCCTCACATGCACGCTGCCCCTAAAGCGTTGTCGGACCCTCACCTGGACCCTAAACCGTCCCCGTCCCCTAACCCTAACCCTAGCCCTAACCCTAACCCTAACCATTCCCCGAAGCCTGACCCTCACCCGTCCCCTATTCCTAACCCGTACGCTAACACTAACCCGCGCCCTCACACGCACGCTCCCCCTAAAGCGTTGTCGGACCCTCACCTGGACCCTAAACCGTCCCCGTCCCCTAACCCTAACCCTAGCCCGAACCCTAACCCTAACACTTCCCCGAAGCCTGACCCTCACCCGTCCCCTAATCCTAACCCGTACGGTAACACTAACCCGCGCCCTCACACGCACGCTCCCCCTAAAGCGTTGTCGGACCCTCACCTGGACCCTAAAACGTCCCCGTCCCCTAACCCTAACCCTAGCCCGAACCCTAACCCTAAACCTTCCCCGAAGCCTAACACTCACACGTCACCTAATCCTAACCCGTAGGCTCACACTAACCCGCGCCCTCACACGCTCGATCCCCCTAAAGCGTTGTCGGACCCTCACCTGGACCCTAAACCGTCCCCGTCCCCTAACCCTAACCCTAGCCCGAACCCTAACCCTAACCCTTTCCCGAAGCCTGACCCTCACACGTCCCCTAACCCTAACCCGTAGGCTCACACTAACCCGCGCCCTCACACGCACACTCCCCCTAAAGCGTTGTCGAACCCTCACCTGGACCCTAAACCGTCCCCGTCCCCTATCCCTAAACCTAGCCCGAACCCTAAACCTAACCCTTCCCCGAAGCCTGACCCTCACCCGTCCCCTATCCTAACCCGTACGGTAACACTAACCCGCGCCCTCACACGCACGCTCCCCCTAAAGCGTTGTCGGACCCTCACCTGGACCCTAAACCGTCCCCGTCCCCTAACCCTAACCCTAGCCCGAACCCTAACCCTAACCCTTCCCCGAAGCCTAACCCTCACCCGTCCTCTAATCCTAACCCGTACACTAACACTAAACCGCGCCCTCACACGCACGCTCCCCCTAAAGCGTTGTCGGACCCTCACCTGGACCCTAAAGCTTCCCCGTCCCCTAACCCTAACCCTAGCCCGAACCCTAACCCTAACCCTTCCCCGAAGCCTGACCCTCACCCGTACCCTAATCCTAACCCGTAGGCTCACACTAACTCGCGCCCTCACACGCACGCTCCCCCTAAAGCGTTGTCGCACCATCACCTGGACCCTAAACCGTCCCCGTTCCCTAACCCTAACCCTAGCCCGAACCCTAACCGTAACCCTTCCTCGAATCCTGACCCTCACCCGACCCCTAATCCTAACCCGTAGGCTCACACTAACCCGCGCCCTAACACGCACGCTCCCCCTAAATCGTTGTCGGACACTCACCTGGATCCTAAACCGTCCCCGTCCCCTAACCCTAACCCTAGCCCGAACCCTAACCCTAACCCTTCCCCGAAGCCTGATGCTCACCCGTCCCCTATTCCTAACCCTTAGGCTCACACTAACACGCGCCCTCACACGCACGCTCCCCCTAAAGCGTTGTCGGACCCTCACCTGGACCCTAAACCGTCCCCGTCCCCGTCCCCTAACCCTAGCCCGAACCCTAACCCTAACCCTTCCCCGAAGCCTGACCCTCACCCGTCCTCTAATCCTAACCCGTACGCTAACACTAAACCGCGCCCTCACACGCACGCTCCCCCTAAAGCGTTGTCGGACCCTCACCTGGACCCTAAAGCTTCCCCGTCCCCTAACCCTAACCCTAGCCCGAACCCTAACCCTAACCCTTCCCCTAAGCCTGACCCTCACCCGTCCCCTAATCCTAACCCATAGGCTCACACTAACCCGCACCCTCACACGCACGCTCCCCCTAAATCGTTGTCGGACACTCACCTGGATCCTAAACCGTCCCCGTCCCCTAACCCTAACCCTAGCCCGAACCCTAACCCTAACCCTTCCCCGAGGCCTGATGCTCACCCGTCCCCTATTCCTAACCCTTAGGCTCACACTAAGCCGCGCCCTCACACGCACGCTCCCCCTAAAGCGTTGTCGGACCCTAACCTGGAACCTGAACCGTCCCCGTCCCCTAACCCTAACCCTAGCCCGAACCCTAACCCTAACCATTCCCAGAAGCCTGACCCTCACGCGTCCCCTAATCCTAACCCGAAGTCTCACACTAACCCGCGCCCTCACACGCACGCTCCCCCTAAGCGTTGTCGGACCCTCACCTGGACCCTAAACCGTCCCCATCCCCTAACCCTAACCCTAGCCCGAACCCTAACACTAACCCTTCCACGAAGCCTGACCCTCACCCGTTCCCTAATCCTAACCCATACGCTAACACTAATCCGCGCCCTCACACGCACGCTACCCCTAAAGCGTTGTCGGACCCTCACCTGGACCCTAAACCGTTCCCTAACCCTAACCCTAGCCCGAACCCTAACCCTAACCCTTCCCCGAAGCCTGACCCTCACCCGTCCCCTAATCCTAACCCGTAGGCTCACACTAACCCGCGCCCTCACACGGACGCTCCCCCTAAAGCGTTGTCGGACCCTCACATGGACCCTAAACCGTCCCCTAACCCTAACCCTAGCCCGAACCCTAACCCTAACACTTCCCCGAAGCCTGACCCTCACGCGTCCCCTAATCCTAACCCTTACGCTAACACTAACCCGCGCCTTCACACGCACGCTCCCCCTAAAGCGTTGTCGGACCCTCACCTGGACCCTAAACCGTCCCCGTCCCCTAACACTAACCCTAGCCCGAACCCTAACCCTAACCCTTCCCCGAAGCCTGACCCTCACCCGTCCCCTAATCCTAACCCGTACACTCACATTAACCCGCGCCCTCACACGCACGCTCCCCCTAAAGCGTTGTCGGACCCTCACCTGGACCCTAAATCATCCCCGTCCCCTAAACCTAGACCGAACCCTAACCCTAACACTTCCCCGAAGCCTGCCCTCACCCGTCCCCTAATCCTAACTCTTACGCTAACACTAACCCGCGCCCTAACACGCACGCTCCCCCTAAAGCGTTGTCGGACCCCCACCTGGACCCTAAACCGTCCCCGTCCCCTAACCCTAACCCTAGCCCGAACCCTAACCCTAACCCTTCCCCGAAGCCTGACCCTCACCCGTCCCCTACTCCTAACCCGTAGGCTAACACTAACCCGCGCCCTCACACACACGCTAACCCTAAAGCGTTGTCGGACCCTCACCTGGATCCTAAACCGTCCCCGTCCCCTAACCCTAACCCCAGCCCGAACCCTAACCCTAACGCTTCCCCGAAGCCTGACCCTCACCCGTCCCCTAATCCTAACCCGTAGGCTCACACTAACACGCGCCCTCACACGCACGCTCCCGCTAAAGCGTTATCGGACCCTCACCTGGACCCTAAATCATCCCCGTCCCTTAAACCTAGACCGAACCCTAACCCTAACACTTCCCCGAAGCCTGCCCTCACCCGTCCCCTAATCCTAACTCTTACGCTAACACTAACCCGCGCCCTCACACGCACGCTCCCCCTAAAGCGTTGGCGGACCCTCACCTGGACCGTAAACCGTCCCCGTACCCTAACCCTAACCCTAGCCCGAACCCTAACCCTAACACTTCCCCGAAGCCTGACCCTCACCCGTCACCTAATCGTAAGCCGTACGCTAACACTAACCCACGTCCTAACACACACGCTCCCCCTAAAGCGTTGTCGGACCCTCACCTGGATCCTAAACCGGCCCCGTCCCCTAACCCTAACCCTAGACCGAAACCTAACCCTAACACTTCCCTGAAGCCTGACCCTCACCCTTCCCCTAATCCTAACCCGTAGGCTCACACTAAGCCGCACCCTCACACGCACGCTCCCCCTAAAGCGTTGTCGGACTCTCACCTGGACCCTAAACCGTCCCCGTCCCCTAACCCTAACCCTAGCCCGAACCCTAACCCTAACCCTTCCCCGAAGCCTGACCCTCACCCGTCCCCTAATCCTAACCCATAGGCTCACACTAAGCCGCGCCCTCACCAGCACGCTCCCCCTAAAGCGTGTCGGACACTCACCTGGACTCTAAACCGTCCCCGTCCCCTAACCCTAGCCCGAACCCTAACCCTAACACTTCCCCGAAGCCTGACCCTCACCCTTCCCCTAATCCTAACGCTTACGCTAACACTAACCCGCGCCCTCACACGCACGCTCCCCTTAAAGCGTTGTCGGACCCTCACCTGGACCCTAAACCGTCCCCGTCCCCTAACCCTAACCCTAGACCGAAACCTAACCCTAACCCTTCCCCGAAGCCTGACCCTCACCCGTCACCTAATCCTAACCCGTACACTCACACTAACCCGCGCCCTCACACGCACGCTCCCCCTAAAGCGTTGTCGGACCCTCACCTGGACCCTAAACCGTCCCCGTTCCCTAACACTAACCCTAGCCCAAACCCTAACCCTAACCCTTCCCCGAAGCCTGACCCTCACCCGTCCCCTAATCCTAACCCGTACGCTAACACTAACCCGCGCCCTCACATGCACGCTCTCCCCAAATCATTGTCGGACCCTCACCTGGACCCTAAACCGTCCCCATCACCTAACCCTAACCCTAGCACGAACCCTAACCCTAAACCTTCCCCGAAGCCTGACACTCACCCGTCCCCTAATCCTAAACCGTACACTCACACTAATCCGCGCCCTCACACGCACGCTCCCCCTAAAGCGTTGTCTGACCCTCACCTGGACCCTAAACCGTCCCCTTCCCCTAACCCTAACCCTAGCCCGAACCCAAACCCTAACCCTTCCCCGAAGCCTGACCCTCACCCGTCCCCTAATCCTAACCCGTACGCTAACACTAACCCACGCCCTCACACGCACGCTCCCCCTAAAGCGTTGTCGGACCCTCACCTGGACCCTAAACCTTCCCCGTCCCCTATCCCTATCCCTAGCCCGAACCCTAACCCTAACCCTTCCCCGAAGCCTGACCCTCACCGTCCCCTAATCCTAACCCGTACGCTAACACTAACCAGCGCCCTCACACGCACGCTCCCCCTAAAGCGTAGTCGGACCCTCAACTGGACCCTAAACCGTCCCCGTCCCCTAACACTAACCCTAGCCCGAACCCTAACCCTAACACTTCCCCGAAGCCTGACCCTCAACCGTCCCCTAATCCTAACCCGTAGGCTCACACTAACCCTCGCCCTCACACGCACGCTCCCCCTAAAGCATTTTCGGACCCTCACCTGGACCCTAAACCATCCCCATCCCCTAACCCTAGCTAGAACCCTAACCCTAAACCTTCCCCGAAGCCTGACTCTCACCCGTCCCCTAATCCTAACCCGTAGGCTCACACTAACCCGCGCCCTCACACGCACGCTCCCCCTAAAGCGTTGTCGGACCCTCAACTGGACTCTAAACCGCCCCGTACCCTAACCCTAACCCTAGCCCGAACCCTAACCCTAACCCTTCCCCGAAGCCTGACCCTCACCCGTCCCCTAATCCTAACCCGTACGCTAACACTAACCCGTGCCCTCACACGCACGCTCCCCCTAAAGCGTTGTCGGACACTCACCTGGACCCTAAACCGTCCCCGTCACCTTACCCTAACCCTAGCCCGAACCCTAACTCTAACCCTTCCCCTAAGCCTGACCCTCACCCGTTCTCTAATCCTAACCCGTACGCTAACAATAACCTGCGCCCTCACATGCACGCTGCCCCTAAAGCGTTGTCGGACCCTCACCTGGACCCTAAACCGTCCCCGTCCCCTAACCCTAACCCTAGCCCTAACCCTAACCCTAACCATTCCCCGAAGCCTGACCCTCACCCGTCCCCTATTCCTAACCCGTACGCTAACACTAACCCGCGCCCTCACACGCACGCTCCCCCTAAAGCGTTGTCGGACCCTCACCTGGACCCTAAACCGTCCCCGTCCCCTAACCCTAACCCTAGCCCGAACCCTAACCCTAACACTACCCCGAAGCCTGACCCTCACCCGTCCCCTAATCCTAACCCGTACGGTAACACTAACCCGCGCCCTCACACGCACGCTCCCCCTAAAGCGTTGTCGGACCCTCACCTGGACCCTAAACCGTCCCCGTCCCCTAACCCTAACCCTAGCCCGAACCCTAACCCTAAACCTTCCCCGAAGCCTAACACTCACACGTCACCTAATCCTAACCCGTAGGCTCACACTAACCCGCGCCCTCACACGCTCGATCCCCCTAAAGCGTTGTCGGACCCTCACCTGGACCCTAAACCGTCCCCGTCCCCTAACCCTAACCCTAGCCCGAACCCTAACCCTAACCCTTCCCCGAAGCCTGACCCTCACACGTCCCCTAACCCTAACCCGTAGGCTCACACTAACCCGCGCCCTCACACGCACACTCCCCCTAAAGCGTTGTCGAACCCTCACCTGGACCCTAAACCGTCCCCGTCCCCTATCCCTAAACCTAGCCCGAACCCTAAACCTAACCCTTCCCCGAAGCCTGACCCTCACCCGTCCCCTATCCTAACCCGTACGGTAACACTAACCCGCGCCCTCACACGCACGCTCCCCCTAAAGCGTTGTCGGACCCTCACCTGGACCCTAAACCGTCCCCGTCCCCTAACCCTAACCCTAGCCCGAACCCTAACCCTATCCCTTCCCCGAAGCCTGACGCTCACCCGTCCCCTAATCCTAACCCGTACGGTAACACTAACCCGCGCCCTCACACGCACGCTCCCCCTAAAGCGTTGTCGGACCCTCACCTGGACCCTAAACCGTCCCCGTCCCCTAACCCTAACCCTAGCCCGAACCCTAACCCTAACCCTTCCCCGAAGCCTAACCCTCACCCGTCCTCTAATCCTAACCCGTACGCTAACACTAAACCGCGCCCTCACACGCACGCTCCCCCTAAAGCGTTGTCGGACCCTCACCTGGACCCTAAAGCTTCCCCGTCCCCTAACCCTAACCCTAGCCCGAACCCTAACCCTAACCCTTCCCCGAAGCCTGACCCTCACCCGTACCCTAATCCTAACCCGTAGGCTCACACTAACTCGCGCCCTCACACGCACGCTCCCCCTAAAGCGTTGTCGCACCCTCACCTGGACCCTAAACCGTCCCCGTTCCCTAACCCTAACCCTAGCCCGAACCCTAACCGTAACCCTTCCTCGAATCCTGACCCTCACCCGACCCCTAATCCTAACCCGTAGGCTCACACTAACCCGCGCCCTCACACGCACGCTCCCCCTAAATCGTTGTCGGACACTCACCTGGATCCTAAACCGTCCCCGTCCCCTAACCCTAACCCTAGCCCGAACCCTAACCCTAACCCTTCCCCGAAGCCTGATGCTCACCCGTCCCCTATTCCTAACCCTTAGGCTCACACTAACACGCGCCCTCACACGCACGCTCCCCCTAAAGCGTTGTCGGACCCTCACCTGGACCCTAAACCGTCCCCGTCCCCGTCCCCTAACCCTAGCCCGAACCCTAACCCTAACCCTTCCCCGAAGCCTGACCCTCACCCGTCCTCTAATCCTAACCCGTACGCTAACACTAAACGGCGCCCTCACACGCACGCTCCCCCTAAAGCGTTGTCGGACCCTCACCTGGACCCTAAAGCTTCCCCGTCCCCTAACCCTAACCCTAGCCCGAACCCTAACCCTAACCCTTCCCCTAAGCCTGACCCTCACCCGTCCCCTAATCCTAACCCATAGGCTCACACTAACCCGCGCCCTCACACGCACGCTCCCCCTAAATCGTTGTCGGACACTCACCTGGATCCTAAACCGTCCCCGTCCCCTAACCCTAACCCTAGCCCGAACCCTAACCCTAACCCTTCCCCGAAGCCTGATGCTCACCCGTCCCCTATTCCTAACCCTTAGGCTCACACTAAGCCGCGCCCTCACACGCACGCTCCCCCTAAAGCGTTGTCGGACCCTAACCTGGAACCTGAACCGTCCCCGTCCCCTAACCCTAACCCTAGCCCGAACCCTAACCCTAACCATTCCCAGAAGCCTGACCCTCACGCGTCCCCTAATCCTAACCCGAAGTCTCACACTAACCCGCGCCCTCACACGCACGCTCCCCCTAAAGCGTTGTCGGACCCTCACCTGGACCCTAAACCGTCCCCATCCCCTAACCCTAACCCTAGCCCGAACCCTAACACTAACCCTTCCACGAAGCCTGACCCTCACCCGTTCCCTAATCCTAACCCATACGCTAACACTAATCCGCGCCCTCACACGCACGCTACCCCTAAAGCGTTGTCGGACCCTCACCTGGACCCTAAACCGTTCCCTAACCCTAACCCTAGCCCGAACCCTAACCCTAACCCTTCCCCGAAGCCTGACCCTCACCCGTCCCCTAATCCTAACCCGTAGGCTCACACTAACCCGCGCCCTCACACGGACGCTCCCCCTAAAGCGTTGTCGGACCCTCACATGGACCCTAAACCGTCCCCGTCCCCTAACCCTAGCCCGAACCCTAACCCTAACACTTCCCCGAAGCCTGACCCTCACGCGTCCTCTAATCCTAACCCTTACGCTAACACTAACCCGCGCCTTCACACGCACGCTCCCCCTAAAGCGTTGTCGGACCCTCACCTGGACCCTAAACCGTCCCCGTCCCCTAACCCTAACCCTAGCCCGAACCCTAACCCTAACCCTTCCCCGAAGCCTGACCCTCACCCGTCCCCTAATCCTAACCCGTACACTCACATTAACCCGCGCCCTCACACGCACGCTCCCCCTAAAGCGTTGTCGGACCCTCACTTGGACCCTAAACCGTCCCCGTCCCCTAACCCTAACCCTAGACCGAACCCTAACCCTAATCCTTCCCCGAAGCCTGACCCTCACCCGTCCCCTAATCCTAACCCGTACTCTCACACTAACCCGCGCCCTCACACGCACGCTCCCCCTAAAGCGTTGTCGGACCCTCACCTGGACCCTAAACCGTCCCCGTTCCCTAACACTAACCCTAGCCCAAACCCTAACCCTAACCCTACCCCGAAGCCTGACACTCACCCGTCCCCTAATCCTAACCCGTAGGCTCACACTAACCCACGCCCTCACACGCACGCTCCCTCTAAAGCATTTTCGGACCCTCACCTGGACTCTAAACCATCCCCATCCCCTAACCCTAGCTAGAACCCTAACCCTAAACCTTCCCCGAAGCCTGAACCTCACCCGTCCCCTAATCCTAACCCGTACGCTAACACTAACCCACGCCCTCACACGCACGCTCTCCCCAAATCATTGTCGGACCCTCACCTGGACCCTAAACCGTCCCCATCACCTAACCCTAACCCTAGCACGAACCCTAACCCTAAACCTTCCCCGAAGCCTGACACTCACCCGTCCCCTAATCCTAACCCGTACACTCACACTAATCCGCGCCCTCACACGCACGCTCCCCCTAAAGCGTTGTCGGACCCTCACCTGGACCCTAAACCGTCCCCTTCCCCTAACCCTATCCCTAGACAGAACCCTAACCCTAACACTTCCCCGAAGCCTGCCCTCACCCGTCCCCTAATCCTAACTCTTACACTAACACTAACCCGCGCCCTCACACGCACGCTCCCCCTAAAGCGTTGTCGAACCCCCACCTGGACCCTAAACCGTCCCCGTCCCCTAACCCTAAACCTAGCCCGATCCCTAACCCTAACCCTTCCCCGAAGCCTGACCCTCACCCGTCCCCTAATCCTAACCCGTAGGCTCACACTAACCCGCGCCCTCACACGCACGCTCCCCCTAAAGCGTTGTCGGACCCTCACCTGGACCCTAAACCGTCCCCGTCCCCTAACCCTAACCCTAGCCCGAACCCTAAACCTAACCCTTCCCCGAAGCCTGACCCTCACCCGTCCCATAATCCTAACCCGTACGCTCACACTAACCCGCTCCCTCACACGCACACTCACCCTAAAGCGTTGTTGGACCCTCACCTGGATCCTAAATCGGCCCCGTCCCCTAACCCTAACCCTAGACCGAAACCTAACCCTAACACTTCCCTGAAGCCTGACCCTCACCCTTCCCCTAATCCTAACCCGTAGGCTCACACTAAGCCGCACCCTCACACGCACGCTCCCCCTAAAGCGTTGTCGGACTCTCACCTGGACCCTAAACCGTCCCCGTCCCCTAACCCTAACCCTAGCCCGAACCCTAACCCTAACCCTTCCCCGAAGCCTGACCCTCACCCGTCACCTAATCCTAACCTGTACACTCACACTAACCCGCGCCCTCACACGCACGCTCCCCCTAAAGCGTTGTCGGACCCTCACCTGGACCCTAAACCGTCCCCGTTCCCTAACACTAACCCTAGCCCGAACCCTAACCCTAACCCTTCCCCGAAGCCTGACCCTCACCCGTCCCCTAATCCTAACCCGTACGCTAACACTAACCCGCACCCTCACACGCACGCTCTCCCCAAATCATTGTCGGACCCTCACCTGGACCCTAAACCGTCCCCATCACCTAACCCTAACCCTAGCACGAACCCTAACCCTAAACCTTCCCCGAAGCCTGACACTCACCCGTCCCCTAATCCTAACCCGTACACTCACACTAATCCGCGCCCTCACACGCACGCTCGCCCTAAAGCGTTGTCGGACCCTCACCTGGACCCTAAACCGTCCCCTTCCCCTAACCCTAACCCTAGCCCGAACCCAAACCCTAACCCTTCCCCGAAGCCTGACCCTCACCGTCCCCTAATCCTAACCCGTACGCTAACACTAACCAGCGCCCTCACACGCACGCTCCCCCTAAAGCGTAGTCGACTCTCACCTGGACCCTAAACCGTCCCCGTCCCCTAACACTAACCCTAGCCCGAACCCTAACCCTAACACTTCCCCGAAGCCTGACCCTCAACCGTCCCCTAATCCTAACCCGTAGGCTCACACTAACCCGCGCCCTCACACGCACGCTCCCCCTAAAGCGTAGTCGGACCCTCACTTGGACCCTAAACCATCCCCATCCCCTAACCCTAGCTAGAACCCTAACCCTAAACCTTCCCCGAAGCCTGACTCTCACCCGTCCCCTAATCCTAACCCGTAGGCTCACACTAACCCGCGCCCTCACACGCACGCTCCCCCTAATGCGTTGTCTGACACTCACCTGGACCCTAAACCGTCCCCGTCCCCTAACCCTAACCCTAGCCCGAACCCTAACCCTAACCCTTCCCCGAAGCCTGACCCTCACCCGTCCCCTAATCCTAACCCGTACGCTCACACTAACCCGCGCCCTCACACGCACGCTCCCCCTAAAGCGTTGTCGGACCCTCAACTGGACTCTAAACCGCCCCGTCCCCTAACCCTAACCCTAGCCCGAACCCTAACCCTAACCCTTCCCCGAAGCCTGACCCTCACCCGTCCCCTAATCCTAACCCGTACGCTAACACTAACCCGTGCCCTCACACGCACGCTCCCCCTAAAGCGTTGTCGGACACTCACCTGGACCCTAAACCGTCCCCGTCACCTAACCCTAACCCTAGCCCGAACGCTAACCCTAAACCTTCCCCGAAGCCTGACCCTCACCCGTCCCCTAATTATAAACCGTAGGCTCACACTAACACGCACCCTCACACGCACGCTTCCCCCTAAGCGTTGTAGGCCCCTCACCTTGACCCTAAACCGTCCCCATCACCTAACCCTAACCCTAGCCCGAACCCTATCCCTAACCCTTCCCCGAAGCCTGACCCTCACCCGTCCCCTAATCTTAACCCGTACGCTAACACTAACCCGCGCCCTCACACGCACGCTCCCCCAAAGCATTGTCGGACCCTCACCTGGACCCTAAACCGTCCCCATTACCTAACCCTAACCCTAGCACGAACCCTAACCCTAACTCTTCCCCGAAGCCTGACCCTCACCCGTCCCCTAATCCTTACCCGTACGCTAACACTAACCCACGCCCTCACACGCATGCTCCCCCTAAAGCGTTGTCGGACCCTCACCTGGACCCTAAAACGTCCCCATCCCCTAACCCTATCTCTAGCATGAACGCTAACCCTAACCCTTCCCCGAAGCCTGACCCTCACCCGTCCCCTAATGCTAACCCGTAGGCTCACACTACCCCGCGCCCTCACACGCACGCTCCCCCTAAAGCGTTGTCGGACCCTCACCTGGACCCTAAACCGTCCCCGTACCCTAACCCTAACCCTAGCCCGAACCCTAACCCTAACACTTCACCGAAGCCTGACCCTCACCCGTCCCCTAATCGTAAGCCGTACGCTAACACTAACCCACGTCCTCACACACACGCTCCCCCTAAAGCGTTGTCGGACCCTCACCTGGACCCTAAACCGTCCCCGTCCCCTAACCCTAACCCTAGCCCGAACCCTAACCCTAACCCTTCCCCGAAGCCTGACCCTCACCCGTCCCCTAATCCTAACCTGTACACTCACACTAACCCGCGCCCTCACACGCACGCTCCCCCTAAAGCGTTGTCGGACCCTCACCTGGACCCTAAACCGTCCCCATCCCCTAAACCTAACCCTAGCCCGAACCCTTACCCTAACCCTTCCCCGAAGCCTGACCCTCACCCGTCCCCTAATCCTAACACGTAGGCTCACACTAACCCGCGCCCTCACACGCACGCTCCCCCTAAAGCGTTGTCGGACCCTCACCTGGACCCTAAACCGTCCCGGTCCCCTAACCCTAACCGTAGCCGGAACCCTAACCCTAACCCTTCCCCAAAGCCTGACGGTCACCCGTCCCCTAATCCTAACCCGTAGTCTAACACTAACCCGCGCCCTCACACACACGCTCACCCTAAAGCGTTGTCGGACCCTCACCTGGATCCTAAACCGTCCCCGTCCCTTAACCCTAACCCCAGCCCGAACCCTAACCCTAACGCTTCCCCGAAGCCTGACCCTCACCCGTCCCCTAATCCTAACCCGTAGGCTCACACTAACACGCGCCCTCACACGCACGCTCCCCCTAAAGCGTTGTCGGACCCTCACCTGGACCCTAAATCATCCCCGTCCCCTAAACCTAGACCGAACCCTAACCCTAACACTTCCCCGAAGCCTGCCCTCACCCGTCCCCTAATCCTAACTCTTACGCTAACACTAACCCGCGCCCTCACACGCACGCTCCCCCTAAAGCGTTGTCGGACCCCCACCTGGACCCTAAACCGTCCCTGTCCCCTAACCCTAACCCTAGCCCGAACCCTAACCCTAACCCTTCCCCGAAGCCTGACCCTCACCCGTCCCCTAATCCTAACCCGTAGGCTCACACTAACCCACGCCCTCACACGCACGCTCCCCCTAATGCGTTGTCGGACCCTCACCTGGACCCTAAACCGTCCCCGTCCCCTAACCCTAACCCTAGCCCGAACCCTAACCGTAACACTTCCCCGAAGCCTGACCCTCACC